>NC_140484.1:104982994-106182994 GCF_964271855.1 Acomys minous
AAAAGTTATGAAATACCTCCAAGAAATTCCCTGCTATGACTCTTAACAAAAGACTTGAGGCAAAGTGAAACTAATGCACTGATATTTAGAATCCTCAAGGTGTTTGTTCGCTGGCTAGCAAAGCGATCACAATTAATGGTCATTCATGCATTTTTTTTTTCCTATGAAGCCTTGTGGTTTCCCTTCTCTGTGGTAGCCAAGCAGTGCATTTCACATGCATATGTGCATCCTGACTGCACATAGATAGAAAAGGATCCTGCGCATTTTTCATTGCAGTTTATGCATATGCTAAAAATTTAAGCAAAACCAAAATTAATCAAGAGTTTAAATCCTTTCTTACAAACTTTAGGTTCTTTTAAAATGGAAATTTCTACCTGTTAGAATATGCTCCCAGTTAATTCTCTTACTTGTTTTCTATTTTCAGTTAGATACTACCTACTGAAAAAGAGGTTACAATAATATATAGAATATATGAAGAATAAATAATTCTGGTTTATACAACATATAAAAGTAGGTGATTTTTTAAAAAGGAAGGCTTGTTTCTGTTAAGCACTCTCTAAGACCTTGGGTCAGTTACACACAGATGCCTAGGCTATTTGAGTTATGAATTCTTATGAGTAACTCCTATTTTTGACACACGTTGATGTGAAAGATTTGTTAAATATTTTCTCGAGTGCTCACAAAATGAAGTCTGAAGGCAGTGTCACGCAGAGGCATTTTTAGGCTGTGGAGCCTGATCAGCTTGAACTCTGAAGGATCGAATTATTTATTTATTTGTTTGTCTTTTCCTTCTCAAAGATAGTTAATTACTGAAGCATCGAGAACATTCTGTATTCCCGCTCTGTAGTTGTGCCTTGCAAACCTGAGACTAATGAGTCCAAGTTCTCACCCCAGCTGTGAACTTGCTGACTTTCCTGCTTGCAGACCCGAGCAGAGAGCATCCGAACACTGGTGAGTTACTTAAAATAATGATTGCCTTTTGTTATTGTTTCTGTCCGACGAAGAGCCAGTTTCCACCCCCCCCCCCCCTTAATGCAACAAAGACAATGCCTGGGAGCTGGTGTAGGAAAAAAAAAAAGGCGTGATGGGTCTGGTGGACATCTATGGCTTGTATATTTATTTAAGGGCTCGCTGTAATGCATATTATTAAGGACGACAATCATGAACTTGCATGCATTGTTTACTTTGTAAATACGGATAATGGAGCTTTCAGAAACGGGGATCAGCTGCCCCTTTGCCGTGATGGCCGTCTGCTGGGAAGTGTCTGCTCAGGGGCCCTTTAGGACTTGGGTTCCTGACCCAGGCATTTCACTATTTATGCTCGTAGAATGTTTTTTTTTAAGGCCATTTATAAATTTCCCCGTGCAAACATCTGAAATGAACCGTAGGTCTACGTAAAAGTCCGATGGTAGATTACACTTGGGTTATCTGTAATGGTCGAGAACAGCGGCTGCAACCGGGGGACGAGAAAGACATCAACTATGGTGTTTGTGGCCACCCCACAGGCAGAAAGGACCCCAGGATTTCTGAGCTGCAGAGGATCCACTTCAAACCGGAGGCTGGTAATTTAATTAATGTATGCCTCTGACGCTGAGGCCAAGGAATGGAATGGGCAAACTCGCCTCCCTGCACAAGACCCGAGGCAGCTCCCCCACTCTATTTGAATACTTTGAATTTTAATTTCCCATTTTAACACTAACTCTTAGAAACTTCACCTGGACCTTCTGGCAAGATTTTGACCTTTCTTTGGCTCCATCTCAGTATTCGAATCATCTGGGCTTTGGATTATGAACACAAGACACAAAATGAAAAAAGAGGCTATGAGGGGCAAGTCTATCTGGATGTGAGCTGGGTTAGCTGAACCCACCTTCCACTTATTTCTCTACTGCTTCAGAGGCTGGGCGTGGAAAAAAAAAACCCAGGAACGAAGATTCTAAGAAAGCACCCATCAAAAAAGAAAAAAGAAAAAAACCCAAATGTTTGTTTTTGTGAATTTTGTAAACCCTTGCTTTAAAAGATCTTTAAAGGCCCCCTCACATGGTCCAGAGGCTCTGAATATCACATCTGCTTTTAATATTGTTGGGTGTCATGGGCTTTTGTGGCGAAGGTTTGATGCTGTCTTTTGTTGTAGGACAACTGGTGTAGTCTGTGATGCAGGGAGTTGCCAGTTCAAAGGATACAGCCTTACTTAGGCGATTTCTCTTTGACTCCCCTCCCCCTACTTTCACAGTGCTTCCTTTTCTTTTTTGGACTTGGGGGCCTTTAAAACAGTCACAAGGAGCTCTCAGTGTTTCCTCTTTGAAGAAAAGATCAGCCCTTTATAACAACAATGGCAAAATCTGTAGTTGGGTTTGAAGCTGAATGTACAGGAAAAAACAGCATTAATCCTACTACACCCTTTGTCCTGAGCCAGGTAGATACCTCAGACTCAGCTCTGGGGGCACAGGTACTAATTACCGGGAAGCTAATTTCAAGTGTCTTTGGTTGGTTTTTTATCTGCACTTCCAATGTTCAGGAGCAATTCAACACACCTACGTGTCCTTCTGTGCCATTGCTGATTGTGTTAAATATCTACCCTCCTAAACTCAGTGTGGGCAGTGTTTTAAATGTAGCCTATGTTCAGAGAACTTGAAAGGCTTTTATTCGTTCAAATTGAATGCTAGATTAAAGACTTGGTAGGACACCAGTGAGCAAGAGAGGAAAGCGGGCCTTCTGCATTTTTCTCAGACAACGATCTCGGCTAGGTGACTGTGTTTTGTGGAGAAAAGGATTCGATGGGATATTGACAGTCTCCTATCAATAGCTCAGCCCTAGAGGCCTGGCTGTTTGGGCCCACACTGATTGACTGTGCCTTAATAGACATGTAATTGTTGACAAATACCTTCCCATAGACTGTGGCAATGCCCAGGCAGACAAAGGAGACTTCAGGCTAATAAGAGCCAGCGCAGAGCCATTTGTTAGAGACAGAGCCTCGCCGAAGAAATGACTTGGGCTTAGAGAGAAGCAGCAGAGAGAAGGAAGCTTGAGGCCCCCTGCAGCCAAACCTGGACAATCCCGGGTGAAGCTGTGACATTAGCAAAAATTCTTGTTATGTGTATGGATTTTCTCTTGTATGCAGCTTGGTTTCAAAGTCATAGCCTTGCCCATGTTAAGAAATTGTGCATATATGTGTATATATGTATGTACGTAAACATATATATGTAAACACACATATATTGCCCACATCACACACACACGTACGTATAGACATGCATATGCAATCTGATATCCAGAATATTTTTTTAGCTTGTGTATGGCATTGTAAAAATCTATCACCAGCACTTCTGGGAATACAATGGGCTATTCAGGCAATTTCAAAGAGCCTGGGGCACTACTAAGAAGACTGGGAAAAACAACTGAATTTGGATATAAGTCCCAATAACTACTAAAATATCGGAGGGGCCTGGAGCTGTCATTGCAAAACCTGCATCCAAGAACATCTTGGGAACTGATCCTTGGGCTGTCTCTGCAAGGCTGGCCTCTGAGATCGTTGCCTGGCTAAGAAGCCATTCCTGAAAATTGACCTCTCGAGATACATTCCCTGGGACCCTCAGTTTCCGCAATCTCCGCCTGTGGGGGCTTACTCTCAACCACAGGAGAACAAGATTACTTTCGGTTTCCAACAGGAGCATGCCCACAGTGGAACAACATGATATTATTTCAATCAGCAAAGCTAGTGTACGCTAATAAGATAAAGTCAAATGCAAATACAGTTCAAATGCAACCTCAGCCTCACTGTAGACATAGTACCAGCCAGAACAGACCCAGCTCCGCCTAATGTGATTCATGACACAGCTCTCCTCACAGGGTCCTGCGAGTGCATCAAGGTGACACCGCAGGCCGTCTCCTGACATCCCTTGTGAAAGGGAACCAGCTCATGCCCCAAAGACCTTGAGTCCTGCCTTTGATTCTTATCGATCAAAAAATGAAGATTAAATCCCATATCATAGAGTGAGGCAAAAAACCTGAGCTTTCCATGTCAACTTGTAGGAACCCCAGCGAAGCCCTTTAAGTCATCTTTTTATGCATGAAGGAGAAGCCCAAGTACATATGTATTTCAGGAAGAAGGACAAAGTGGACAAGCAGATACAGGGGTCTGATAGCTCCCAGGCTTCTTGGCAGGAGGATGAGCCAGATAAGAATGCTCTGTGTACCTGTTATCAAATTCAAGCCCCATAGTTAAGATTAAGATTCATTCGAGGGGGGCAGTTATGTTTGAAGTTGCTTCTTTTGTAAGCTGTAAGCATTCCTAAACGGGCAGGCTTTTGCAAACAGCTGCCTCAAAATGCTGTGTGCGCGTGCATGTGTCCATGTGTGTGTGTGTGTTTGTGTGTGTGCCTGTGTATGTGCATGTGTGCGCGTGTGTGTGTGTGTGTGTCCATTAATTCAGAATTACTCCAATTACAAGCTTTTGATGCTCTGAAACCCTCTCTCTAACCCAAAAGAGATGGAGAGCCCTCGGACTGTCCAATCAGATCATTTTCCCTGCCGCCTGCAGCAGATGTAAGCAATTTACTTTTTTATTTCTGCATATTCAGTGTGAGCGGAGCTGTTGGGGACCTTTCACCCCAGAGCCTGCAGGATTCTAACCCTATCAAATTAAAGCATTTTGCTCACTTATTCCCAAACGCTTTGCCGGTGCTAAGCAGACATCCCGCTGCATAGCAATGGCGGGTGTTCGTGTCCACTCATAGCCCCAGCCTAATCAGAGATTATTAAGGAAAATATACAGTGCTTTAATTTGATGAGATTGGTTGTAGGTAGTGCAGTTAAAGGTCACACTCCTGCGTGTATCTCCCTCTGTCTCTGTAATATTTTCTTCTCGCTTGACAATCCTGAGCTGCAAACAATAGGCCAAGGCGACACATTTATTTTTTGACATGCTGTGATGGGCTCAATAGGGATAAAGATGAATTATTTAAAGATTGCATAAACAAACATCTTGGGGCAGGTTTTGGTTACATCTTTCCTTTTGTGCTCTGTGGCTGCCATTGCCTTAAAAGGACCTCTTCATAAAATGTGCCTCCTTTGGTTAGAAAAACAATTGGATGGAGAGCTCAGATAGGCGGCTCCCAGGTGGCTGGGGCTGGCCCCAAGAACCCCTATTGCTGTCTGCTCAGGGGGCACTGGCCACCCCATAACCCAGAGAAAGTTGCCTTGGAGAACTGGTAAGCTCTTCTAAGCCATGAAGCTCTCTTACCTGCTGTGAGCTAACCAAGCCAGCCTGCTTGCACCAGTGGGAGTGGTGGGGCTCTTGGGGACCACGGTGGCTGTTTATTGGCGTTCAGCACTTTGCCACAGTAACAGGAAGTGGCTGGGTTGTTTCGTGGCAGTGCTAGAGAATAACATGCCTCCCTCTGCTCATTTGAGGGTTGGTTTTTCTAAGCAAGTTTTCTCTCTGTCCCACAGTGGCCTCTTCTGATGTCAGAGCATCCAGGCACTGAGGAGGTACAGGCTACCTTGAGAGGGCTCTGCTGCTCCTGGTGTTTGGGCCTCTGGCACACCCTCCATTTTCTCATTTGGACATTGTGGACTGCATGGGAAACAGCCTGGGAAGAAACAAGGGCATCTCCTAATCTGTCAGACATAATGGTTTCTGTGTTATGTGTCTATGTAACAGACCAACTGCAGGCTGATTTACCTACGAATTTACATGAAAATTGCTTTATGCAGCTGTATGTAAAAATTCAAGCTGCACAGAGTCACTGTACCACACAGGTCAAGACTGAGCCTGGGGGGGTATTGTAGCTAAAAACAATTTGTTTCCATTCATGGGACCAGGGGGAGGGAGGCCCCAGAGTGGGAAACTGTGTGAGGACATGGTTAGGGCTCTTCAGGACAGTCCTCCTGTTCAGGGAGAAGGGAGAGAGAGAGAGAGAGAGAGAGAGAGAGAGAGAGAGAGAGAGAGAGAGAGAGAGAGAGAGAGAGAGAGAGAGAGCTGCTGCCTGGCTTCTTGTGCCTTTGTCTCTCCTTTCCTTGAAATGTTAATAGTTTAGAGAAAAGTTATACTCCGTTTATCATCTTTGTCCCAAACTACCTCATCTAATTCCAGTCTTAAGCTGTTTGAAAGGCTTCACTCTTCACTCGTTGGAAAATAGAAAGAAAAATAGAAATGCTTTTACAGGTAGTCGTTGTGTGCTTCTGAAGATAGCCTGAAATTCTCACCGAACTCAGTCTCCAGGTGCTGTCTTGCTTTCAGTATTCATAGGCTTGCATGTAACAATTTGAAACTAGGTGAAAATTGATAGCAAAGTCAGTACTATTAATTCTATATGGGAGGACGGTTTTGAATGGTAGCTTAGGGTAGACAAGGGGGCTGTGCTTGGCTGGTCTGGCATCAGGTCTTAGAGAATGCCCTGGTCCTGACTTGCCCATGAGGAGTCAAGGCAAGCCTGGCGTGCTCCAGGCTCATTTCTGAAAAACCCTCCCTACATTTAAAGGAGGAGATGCAGCCTAGCTCCGACAGTCTACTTTTGGCCCTGCAAGGTGGCTTTAAAGTTCACAGATCAGAGACCCTGCCACAACACCCACGAGGAAGCTGGGAATGAACTCCCGCAACCCACCCCTGTATTCTAAGGAGAAATGTCATCAGCTAAAAGTGCCCACAGCAACTTCTTAATTTTAGTTCATGCTTTATGAATTTATATGTGCATACATCTGCATTGATCAAAATTCTTTATCATTGCTTTGTGCTGTTACATATTTTTATGGAAGCAACTGCGCCTTCCTGTAGTCATGGGGCAAAGTGACTTTCTTTTGCTTTGGTTTTGGTTTGGAATTACCTAGGCTGACCTTGAATTTAACAACTGAGATTTTCTCGCTCCCATCTCCAGAGTGACAGGTGTGCACTGTCATGTCTCAGGTGAGTGTCTTTATTCACTTAGACATGTGTTTTAGCCGGCATCTGGACAGTATTGAGAAACCTTGTGACTTGAGTGGGGAGGATCCAGGGTGAGAGTGACAGCGGCCTCTTCAAAAGTGTGGCCTTTGCACCCTTGATCCCACCTACTTGAGATGTCTCCTTATTTCTGTTGCTTCATATTTTCACATTTTTTAAACTCAGTTTTATGTCCCATTTTCTCCTCTTATTTTGTTCCAAACTAAATTGTCCCAGCTAGAAAGCAAACCAAAAATAATCAAAGGGGAAAAATGCCTATTATTACCTTTCCCAAAATAATGCAAACATATTACAATTCTGTTGTGATGTGCTAGGATCAGGACTTGGCTGTGTGAGGAATTCAGTTTGTTCTCTTTGGTTAGGTTATTTTTGTTACAATTGAAGCGAGTTTGACCTTTGTTGGAGGAAAGTATGGAAGACGGCTGGCAAATCATCTGGGGGACACTGTTCTGGTGAGCAACCACACCTTTTATTTGGCCAAACCTTTGTAAGGCCTCGTGGTACCCATTGGATTACTAAGGGCACCCATGAGACAGCTGAAAGTTTAAACAGGTGCCTATTTGAATCCATACAAGCATTACAACATGACGATAATATTTCTAGTTGGATGATTAGCAGTTACTCGTGATTGTTATGTAGAGTTGAGGGAAAGACAGAATCTGAATCCGGCTTTGTGAGTTGTGAGCTGAGTGTGCAAATTAAATAGGAATAAAAACATGAATGATTTCTAGTACATGCTGATGCCAGTCACGTTCCAGAGCACCTCTGAGAAATTAGACCTTTCCTTTCCAAGTGTCTTTAGACTGGTGCCGATGCACCATGTCCCATGTTCTCCCCAGGGAGATTTATCACTGTTGATTCTGTAATGGGTCAGTTCCTCTCTGTCATGGTCATGACCATAGAAGAACCCTGAACATCACTAGCTGTGCCACAGAGTCACTCACACCTGGTCATCAGCAAATGATGGGCACAAACCTTCCGAAATTCACACAAGTAGTAGTAACCCCAAAAGGTTATTGATTCGGAACTTCCAACACAGATCTTTGAGTTTATTCCTCAGTGTGTGCCTGTGAGAAGGGGACTGTGCGTATACAGCAGGCAGATGAGTAAGTCCCACCCACTCAACCAGGAAAACAGTTCCGTGCAGTGTTTGGAACTGTAATGTTATTCAGTACCTAGTATCCTTATGTTGTGGGAAATGTTTTCCTAATGTCATGGTAACTATTTCCTCCCATGTATCAGGCTACTGTTGAAAGATTTTGAATCTGAAGATGTTGATTCTCCTGAGATCCTCTGTGCATAGCTCTAAGGAAAGCCAGTAGGAATGACCGCTAATAGTTTGGTTTTGGTCAGGGGCCACACTACCCTATTAAAGAATACAGCTCTCTACAAAACAGAGATACTTATTGTAATGAAACTAACAATCCATCCATCAAAAATTTCCAAGGTTTGTGTTGTATACTAAAGAGGACTACAGTGTGGGAGGAAGAAGAGGGAGAATGCCACTGTAGGAGACAGAGCAGCCATCCAGTGTGGTCGAGTGTTTTCATTGTAATTATCTGGCCCCACTAGGCTTACAGCACCAAAAAAAAAAGGCATCACTGAAGAGCTACTTAAGCACCTTTGCTTTTACTGTGTAAGCCATTTCTCCCTTTTGTAGGCATCTTTTGGGGAGGATCACATTCTTAAAACAGAATCCCCTGCCGTGCATTTTCAGTTGATCCCCCCAGAGGACTCCTAATTGGCAAAGAGATTAAAAAATTGAAATAGATCTATTTAGAAAATTAAATGTACGGGAATAAATATCTATCAAACCAAGAAAATATAAATGCAATTAATTTAAAAGCACAAAGTCAAATAGCGCTTGAAACAATAACAAGTGCTTCCAAAGCTGTAATAACTAGCAAATTCATAGCATCATTACATTAGGTCAAGTAATAAAAATCTGAAGTAGACATTCAAGTCAAGGAAGTATTAAAACTATAAACATAAAAATGAATGTGCTAAGGAGGGCACTGATAAGCAAATCGTTAGACAAACCTGACACCAGTCTTTGTAGTAAAGTAGCATCAAGGCTTCTTTCTAAATTTCCTTCACAATAATAATAAGGCGGCCAGCACAAGAGGATAGAGATAGATTTGAAAAACTGGAATAGCAATAACTATGAAGGAAACATAAATTATATGCTCTGTCAATGACATATCTTTACAAAAATGCTGATGCACCCACCATAGTTAAATATAATTGCTTCCTAAGAAAACACCTAAGTCTACTACTATTGGGGCCCAAAGCATGAGCAGCCTGCTATGCTTATCTCGTTTTCCAGGAGTGAAAATGAATGCATGTATAGAAAATCTATGCATGACAAATATGACAAATTGGCACAGACAGCACTGATGCCATTCCAGGAATAGGAAATGAGTATAATTCTAATTTAGCTGCACATGCTTTAGAACACCGGGAATATGCGTCTTAAGCGGCTTTTATGCATGCGCTATCCACCACACACTCATAGACTCACACAAGAAACAAGAGAAATATTAATGGTGTCTCATATGTTATTAAAGAGAGCTAACAGTGAAACCATGCAGGTGATGGACGCGTCACAGAAGAAATAAATCTAACTGTTTTTCTGATTCTAACGCAACCTGGAGTTTTCACATTTGACGGTAGGTGAGTGCATGAAAACCTATCTGATAGTGAATGTGTAAAATTCAATGTGAATGCCACAGCTTTCATTCCTGAACGGCTACTATAACTCGACAGAAAAGTTCACTGAATTGTAGAGTCCTTGGGCATGGTTAATTTGGGTCAATGATGTTTTTGTTTGCATCTTTTTAATAATAAAGCTTAAAAATTTTTAAACTTAAGTAATCAAAAGATAAAATATCAGGAGAATGTTTAGAAAATGCTAACAATAATATTTCATACTTTTGCTTCTTTTTAAAGAAAATAATTTAAAGATTTTTATATTCTCTCTCTCAAAAAGACTTCATATTAAAGTAGCTGAATAGTCAATAATTTGAAATCCTCATGTGTTTCCTATATGTAAGCAATATGTTTCTTTTTATAGGGAGAAGTCATTGAGTGACATGGGATCTTGGGTAAATGACACATTATTTTCAAGAATGACAAGTTGTTGTGATTCAATGTTGATTTGCTAAGTTGTAACAAAACCACTGCATTCCTAATGGTGGCGTCTCCTCACCTCTCCATGTAATCAGAAAACTCATTGGCAGAATGAAGCTGGAATGTTGCAATTTACCAAGAAAAAAGCATAAACAAGGAGAATTTGCCTAATAAACGTTACTGATTTTTAAAAATGGGTAGTTAAGAAGGCACAATGAGGCGAGGATTAATAAAGCCGCTGGAAGTAACAATGCAGAGGACAAACCAAACGCAGATGTTTTCCTTTATGAATGTTTTACGAGGCATTAAATTCTTTTTTTTTTTAATGAGGCTTGGGCAACTGATGTTGATAAAAAGGTAAACTTCAAACACGTCCCTATGAACGTCCGTGGTTGGGGGCGGTCTCGGGATGTTGTCAAGGAAGAGCAGCATTAGTGCTTCGGGTTAACAGGCAACTTCTGGCAATGGCCTCAGGACTTCACAACAGTGAAGGCGACCTTCTAGCTCACTCTTGTCATCTCCCACATGGACCACCCCACTACTCTTCTTTCTTAAACATTTCTAATATTTCTGACCTTGCCTTTTTTATTTCAGGATGTTCGATCAGCATGAACTCCCTCCACCTTCATTACCGTGTAGGACATTGCTGAAGAAGCAGATACTTCATCAGGAGCCTGGAGGTCGTGTCTACACTTGTGGTCTCAGATGGAGGCTCCTTTCTGCTTACAGCCTCGTGGGTCAGAGCCTGGATACAGAGTGCTTCCTATGCCCATGGTCACTTGTCTTCTTTCCTCCTTTTCTCCATTCATCCTTCTCTCCATCTTTCCTCCCTTCCTCCTTTCCTCCTCTCTTCCCATTCTTTCCTTTTTATCCTACCTTCTTCCTCCACTCCCTTCATCACTTGCTCCCATTCTTCTCCTCCTGCTCCCTCTTTTCTCTGTCCTCTTCCTTATCATTTGAGCCAAGGCTTTGTTATGTATCCTAGGCTGTCCTTGAACTCACTATCTAACTCCTGCTGGCCGCTCTCCTCTGCCAGCATGCGGCACCTTATCCCTTGCTGTTTGCTTGATCTCATGACTGCATGGGATTCTTTCTTTGGCTGTTAATTTCATGCTCCTAGATTTACATCTACACTTCCAACCATCTGAAAGTGTAACCTTTTGTTTGAGATCTCACTGCATCTCATGACTTAGCTCTGGCTCTTATTATTTTGATCAGATCAATAACTACTTTCTCTCTATCCCTCAGTCCCTCTTCTGGTTTTCCCCTTTGTTTATGCCTTAAAAACGTCATTATTATCATCATGAGATGGTACAGAAGATGATGCAAAGGCCTCTTGGTGGTGTTACCTGGAAAACTGGTACGGTGTCACCTCCCTTTGCCCCCTGCCCTGTGCCCCCATTTCTGGTTGTATTATCATTAGTGCCCACAGGGAAAGCTGCAGAGAAAGCAGAATAACTGAACTGGCTAACATCATTTCAAATTTATTTTTTTCCAGTGAGAATCTGAACTTTCTGGTAATCCCACTGGTGAGTTGCTATGCCATGAGATTTGATTTCTCTTCTCCAATTCCTTCCTCTCTTCTCCCTTTCTTTGGACCCTTTGTGCCTCATGTGTGTACTACATTTACAATTGTGTTGGCACCTTCCTCCTTCTTGCTTTTTTTTCCTCCTTTGATTTGAAACCAGATCAAATAACTTGCTCTTTGCCTTCTACTTCCCTTCTCAAGAGCTTCATTTTGCCCTTTACATCCCTTTCTTCGCCTCAGATCTCCCCTCACCTCTGGATCATTCCCTCTTAGACACACACACACACACACACACACACACACACACACACACACACACGCATGTATACACATAAGTGGGTACACACACACAGACACATTCATACACACTCACACACACGCACACACATATATACACACATGTGCACACACACACACACACACACACACTCACAATCACACAGATATTCACACAAAAACCTGTTACAGTGGCTATCACCCAGGAAAACAATGAGTGAATAATCTGTCTTGCCTCAAACACCCTTCTCGTAGAGTGTCATTTCTCTGTACCCATTTTAGTCCACGTGATCAAGGTTCCTGCTCTTTGATCCACTTGCTTTCCACCTTAAAACAAAGCAAAACAACAACAACAATGACAACCCCAGACAAGAAGATCGAGACAACTGCTTGCTTGTTGGTCCCATTTGATTGGAATACTTTATCCTTCCTTTTTATTTTGTTAAAAAATTTTTATTGATTCTTTGTGAATTTTATAGCATGCACCCCACTCCTACTCATCTTCCAATCCCTGTATATTCACCCTCCGCCTTTGCAGCTTCCCACAAAACAAAAATAGTGCACAAAAATCTCTCTATGGAAGCCGTGGTGTGTCACACAGTACATACTTTTTTACCCAAACAGCTTTCCTTGCAAATGTTCACTGCATTGAGTCATTGGTCTGGTTTGAGTCCTCTGGCTTCTGTTACACTGTCAATACTGGATCCTTCCTTTTACTCTAAGATGGTACCTATCTTTAAAGATATGATATATTTCTTGCAACCATGATATGGTTCTTGATTAGTTCACTCAGCTTATGTCTCTAGATTGGAGAACTGAGGCCACTGATATTTAAAGTTGTTATGAAAATGTATGTGATAATTATAGTCACTATGTTGTTGAATTTGGTGCTGTTTATGTTATCAGTGATATTTTGTGTTTGGTCAGTATAGCTTCATATTTCTTTGCATAGTTGCTTGCTTATCTTTATTACTCCCATTAGCCTAAAATATGCTTCCTGTATTTTCTTTAGGATTTTTTTTGGTGAATATATCTTTGTGTTAAGATTTTTATATCATGGAATGGTCTTCTTTCTCCTTCAACTATGGTGGCTGGCTTTGTGAAGATGTTGTCTAGGTTGGCGCTTATGGGGTTTTAGCACTTGGAATGCATTGTTGAGAAAAAATTGCAAGGTCTCAACCCTATACAAAGAACTATAGGCAACTAAAGCATCCTGTTAGTGGAAGAGATGTTCTTCTTCAAGGAAGAGCACACCAGTTGGTTATCCAATGCAAAATGGTAAGAAGAATGTCTATTTATTTACAGTATATATGCATATATATACCTATATATACACACTTATATATAATAACATACATATGTAGGCATATACATATATACATGTACATATAACAACAATGAAAAATGGGACCATAAATTCATAAGAGAGCAAATAAAGGTACCTGGGAGAGTTTGGAAGTAGGAAAGGGAGAAATGATATAATTATATTGTAACCTCAAAAACAAAGTATAAATAATTAAGTTATGTGAGCAATTTCTCTGATGAGAATTGCACAAACAAATGAACAAACAAAGCAACTCAAAACTCAGTGTGTTATAGACATTTTTTCAGATATACAAATGAACTTCAGTCTTCCTGAGCCATTACAGCCCTGGCTGTCCTGGAACTCACTGTGTAGACCAGGCTGACCTCAGACTCAGAGATCTGCCTGCCGCTGCCTCCCAAGTGTCGGGGTTAAAGGCTTGCGCCACCATGCCCGGCTCTCTCTTTATTTATCTATTTTTAATATATTTTATTAACTTATTCATATTACATCTCAATTATTATCCCATCCCTTGTATCCTCCCATTCCTCCCTCCCTCCCATTTTCCCCTTACTCCCCTCCCCTATGACAGTGACTGAGGGGGTCCACATCTAGCCAATGGACAGGACATTCTCCACAGTTGAGTGTAGAGTAGAGTCTGACTTTCTTCCTTTACTTTAACTTGTCATTTGAACTATTTTCTTTCACTTAGGCTCTGGACCATTCAGGCCTTTTTACTGCCTGCATCTTCTGTACTAATTCCATGGACGAATCCCAGAAATAGTCTCTCCCCTATCTTACATTTACCCTGTTCCACTCTGTTCCCTTCCCTTCCCTTCCCTTCCCTTCCCTTCCCTTCCCTTCCCTTCCATGATTTTCAGCAACTGATCACCGGCTACTCCCTCCCCAAGCTCCAGGATGTACTGTCAATCACCTATTGGCATTGTTTCTCAGGTTCTGATAGGACATAAACAAAAGAGAATTAATACTTCCTTCTTACCTCGTACCACTACTCTCAACCTTTCCCCACCTGGTCTAAGCCAACACTGAAATTACTTATCATTCGCCTTCTCACTGGAAAACCTGTGCCATGCTTGAGACCTCCCTCTCTTACCTACCTGTCTTTGTCTGTGCTCTTTCCTCTCAATATGAGGCCAGCACCATTGTCTCTGCATGGTTTAACTTACTAGACTCCCATCTTTTTTCATCTCCAACTGGAGTCTCACCTCCACATGGGGAGGCCTATGCTTACTTATACAGCTTGTCGTTCTGTTGTGATTATAAACTTCTTAAGAGCTTTTCAGAACTCAGACTATATGTTAAGTACTTTACCACAGCAGGGCGGAGGTGGCTTATGCCTGTAATCTCAGCACTCAGGAGGCTGAGGCAGGCAGATCTTTGTAACTTTGAGGCTAGCCTAGTCTACAGAGCAAGTTCGAGGTCAGCCATGACTACACAAAGAAGCCCTGTCTTGAAAAACAAACAAACAAACAAACAACTTTACCATGACATCTGATGCCATGATATCACCTTTCCTTTCCTCCGCTTGGGTTCTTTACCTCGATGACAATTTCCCTGTACTTGGGTAGATGGCGTGCTTTCTAATGTCTGCCTTTTTTACTCATCCCCTTCTCTTAAGTCTCCTCAACAAGCATAACCTTTAAGATAACTTATTTCCTAACTTCAAATCTGATGTACATTGTCTACCGTACTCTCCATCCACAGATGGGCACCATCGTGGAGTCCCATGCCATTACAATCTGAGTGAGTCTTCCTTTTCTTTTCTGGAAATACATGCTACAGGGACATAGCTGTGAGGAAATGGTCCATGCACATGATGGTTTCTTATATTAGAATGTTACATCAGCTATTTTGTAATGGTAAACTATCTTAATTAGCTTCAACACTTGAAATAAGAACAAACCTCAGTATATTATAGTACATCCTAAGGATTACTATAATAAAACAATATACAGACTGTCCTATTCAAGACTGGATATTGACTTATTAATGGTTATTTAGGCTTTCTTCATTTCTCTGCATTCCAAATTATGTTGCAGAAGTCATCAGCCTTAATTGACGTCCACTTTGATACATCCTTATCTGCCTAATTATATAAATGGCTACAGGGATTGGCACTTTTGTTTTTACAGAATGGATTCACAGAAGCAACATTATTGTACCAACAGTAGGACCTTTAAAACATTAACACTTCTACTGCCTGTCTCAGCACAGAATTGTCAAGATTGATTCTTTCTTTTATTTTTCTCATCTTTAATAGTTAAGAATGGGATATCGCTGTTCAATCTAAGTCTTTCACTAGTAGCAAGTGTTAATAATAATAATAATAATAATAATAATAATAATAATAATAATAATAGCAATAACTTCTAAAATACTATCCTAGTTTTGATTTCCTACTTTATATCCAGGATGACACTGGGGAAAATTTGAAAGGATTATATATTGGCCCAAAGGAAACCTCATTTAAAGGTTTCTGCTCATCATAATTTTCATAACACCTAAAATCTGCATGACAATCTTCTGTTTGTATAACACTTTCATATACATCATCAAATTTAATGACACAAATCCGTGTGCACATATAAAGTGATTTTACTGGACTAAAGATAGTCAAGGGGGAATATGCTTTTATTCCCCTCTGTCTTTGTTCAAAAAGCACTCATTCCAGAGGAACTGTGGATTGTATACATTAATTTTTATGCTTATAATCTTGTTCCATTTTCAGTCTTTCATTACAGGGAAAGTTAATGATGTTCATTCTTGGTACCAAGTTCTATTGGGGGATTCATTCAAATTATCTATGTGTAACCCAAGGGTTGCAGAAGGTACAATGTCTCAAACTGTCATTTTATGGATGTTTTGAGGCTCTGCCTTCCAATCCTACCAGCCCAGACCAGTGCAGAAAGATCCAAAGCATAGCAGACCAGAAGGGTGAGTGAGGTGGGCTTGACTTAGCTGGGTTCCTGCTGTCTGTGGGATGGCCAACCTCATGTGTAACAATTATTGTGCCCACATCATCTGGAGCAACTGACCAGGGGATGGTTTGCTATAGCAAGAGGCACACACACAAGGTCACATTCAGAGGCAGGTCAACTCTCCAAGTCTACTTTAAAGAGACTAGGGCCTCTGCAGTCAAAGGCCGCTTCTGAAAAACTCAGCAGGGTACAGCATCTGAAGATATTTGCCAAGGTCTTGGTATATATTGAAAGTCAAATGGCTCTACTCAAGAGGAAAGCCCATCTGCCCTTTTTATGTTTTCATCTCTTATTGACAAAAGCAAAGTTCAGAGGGAAAGGCAGGGTTGCTCCCTGTGGCCTTCTCACAGGGGTGGTTCTGATTCCACTAACAGAAATTGAGGATCCCACTTGTGGGGAACTACTGCAGGCAGAATAGTAGGCACTGCATGGAAACACTCCTGTACCCTCTTTCTCGTGTGCATGGCATCACTCAACTTTCCACCCTTGTAATGGACAATTAATTTGTAAGAGAAAAGGTTGAGGTAGCTCATTTCCTGGAGGTTTTGGTATAAATAAGGAAAGCCTCTGTGAGGGTGTCAGGTGACAGTGGTAGGTCACACATCTCAAAGCTCTAATCCGCCTTGAGGACCCAGGCAACACAATTGACAGGATGGACCAGTACTTTTCACAGTCACGCCCTCAGAGACTTAAAGTCCATCCATAAAGTTCTGAACCTACTTCCTTCCTTTCAGTATCACCTGGGAACACAGCTCCCAGCACAGGATGGGCCAGCTTTGGGGGGGGGGGGACGCTTATCCACATCACAGCCTAAATTTATAGAATTCTGACTAGTCATAAGTTGAAGACAAGACAGTATATACAATGACTCCCCCGTATACCTTCTACACCATGCTGGAAGGACAGGAGTTTATAGAGGCGTGCTCTCTAAGGAACGCAGTGTAGTGTTTTTCACATAACACTATGGTCTGGATTCTTGAGTCATCTTTTCTTTCTTGCATTTAATGTTGGTCAGAATTCTGCCAATCACTGTCCCCCTCCGTACCCCCAAAGCATCGCCCAGGGCTCCCTTGGCTCCTCCACACACATCCACTCTCACAAAGGGAAGGCTTCCACTTTAAAATGATTCACGTTCACATCGGGGTTCCTCAGTAGTGAGAAACTGATGGAGGAGAATTCCATCCCCATAATCCTCTCTTGGTATACAAAAACAAAACAAAACAAAACAAAAAAAGCCACCACAGACATGTGGAATGTTGAATTTGCTGGTGAGCCACGTGGAAATCTTCTACATTTGTATGCACACACAGTTTATCCTGTGAACTTTGTATTATCTGGTAACTAACTTTTCAGTGACTTTAAAGAAGTACTAAATTAAAAAAAAATCTATAAGGTTAGGTTCACGTCATCATTTGCATTAAGGGCAGACAGAGACCACGCTAGATGAAGTGGCTATAAACTAAGCTTACAGGGCCCTCTGCTAACAGGATGAGTCAGGCCTCTGTGAAGGAGGTGACTTGGACGCTCAGAACTTGTTAAGGCTTTAATAGCTGCTATTCCAATCCTCCAAATGCATCTAAAAGCCAGGGCCATCCTAACTAGGTGAGTCATTCTCTGTTATTATTCGTGGTTCAAGATTTGCTTCTGAATTCTGAGAGTCAGTCACAGTGGGAGGCTTGGGGTCACATACACTTGACTCACTTATGGTCCCTTCTACTAAGCTGTGGGATGCAGGCAGCTTAGAGAGTGGAGGGGAGTCTGAATATGCCTGTGGACTCTCTCGCATCTGCTCGCTTGCCTGCATCACTGACAGTGTGTTGCTTTCTTAAACAACAAGGTTCTAGACCTTCCTTGCCCTACCCAGGTAACACCTTTGACACCTGCCTCCCCAGCTCCCGGGAAATGGTTGTTCTGCAGGAATTTGAAGGCATCTTTGTCTAACTCACAGAGGTGAAAGCCACTGAACCCTTTGCAAGAGCATGTACACCTGTCTGAGCGACGAGACTATTTTTAACACTAGAGACCATCCATAGGCCATGCTAATGCCACATTTTTCTGAAGTTGCTTATTGTAAAGAGCCATGGCGTTTGATCAGACATACACACACACATGAGACAGAAGGCATCACAGGTATGTATTACAACAGGGCTTTTTCTTGCTGCACTTATAAAATCAGTGAATAGCTGAACCATCTTCAGAGCAGCTTCTTCTTGCAGTGGATGGTGATTAACCTGAGAACTTACAACGTGCAGAGGCAGAGTTTGGCTCACTCAGTCCTAATGGCTTATCCGTATCCCTCATCTCCCCTCAACGCACAGGGATTATTGTAAGAGCATAGGCTCTTTAAAATAACTTGAATAACGTCAAGAAAACAGTGTCTTCTGGATGAAATGGGGCAGATAGACATAAAACTCACAGAGATTTTTTTTTTTAACAGCCTGCAGAAGACCTACAGAAGCTCAAAGCACACACAGGGCAAGCCAAATGGCCAGTAAGCCAAACCGATCACTTCTTGGCCAACAAGAAGCAGACACCATGTCTTTTGTTCCTGTTTTGTTTTTAATTAATTTTTGCTTTTGTTTTCTTTTTTATTTTAAGAGAGGGAAAGATTATAAAGCTGAGAATATGATCTTGGAAAGCGATGGGAGGGAATATCTCTGAGGAGTTGGGAAACAATCTGACCAAAATAGGATATATGAAAAAAATTAAAAATAACTTAATGTATTTTTTTCTACCTCTTGGACCACCCTGTTTCTTTATCATATTGATACTCCTATATTCCTTCCTGGAGTTCAATTTAATGCTCATTCTCCACTTCCATGTGGCACCTTGTGAACAAACGCCTCTCTGCGAACCTGGTCCTTTGACGATAGCACACCTGACAAAGACAGCTTGGTTTGGAAATGCTAACTTAATGGCTTCGAGCCGCACGTTCCACCACAGTAGTATGACAATAGAGGGACTTTACACATTTGGGTTATTTTCTATGATGAGATACGTTATCCTGTCAAGAAGTGTCTAGCAGCCCCATGTTCACTGTAGGTGCTTGATGGAGAGCAGTTAAAACTATATCTGCTCAGCGGCAGAGGAAAACAGAGAATGTTGGGTGGTGGAGGGCCCAAGGTCATGTGCATTTCATTATTTTATTATTCCTCAATGTTGTACACCCAGTGCAGCCAACTCACCCTGGAGATGGAAATGACAGCAGCTCGTTTAGATGTGCTTTTCTTTCAAGGCTGATTGCCCATTACTGTTATTGGACAGCTGTTATTTTCTACATATTCCAGGGGGTAGAAGGTTATTGAGAAAATTTAGGGATATATTGAAAATGGACTTTGAGGTGAAAATTTCCTATTTAATACTCTATGAATGCAGCGTTCTACTGACTGTGGCTATCCTGAGATGAGTAGGAAGTGAGTCAGAATTTCCCCAGACCACATTTTCTATGGAGACGTCTAAACTCACCAACTTTTCTGTCTTCGTCTTTAGGTGCCCAGCCCTTAGCAAAGGGCTAGGGTTGAACTAGTAGGTGAATTCCACCTCAGTCCAGCACCTGTGGTTCTCACGGCTGAGCTTCACCTACGCTCTCAAGCATTTCTCACTGGAATCAGTCTGAAGAGCCTCTTGTTTCCATTCTGTTCTTTAAAGAGGTTCTTCTGCAAATGAAAAGCACTACAAAGCAGTAACCACGACACAACCTGCGCTAAAATGGCAAAGAGCTCTAATCAAATGGGAAAGTGGTTGAGAAGGCGAAGGAAGGTGCTCAGCCAGCGGGCGGGCGCTGAGGGGTGATCCGATGGAGACAGCACAAAATGCTCTTCCAAGCCGGGCGGTGTTGGCGCACGCCTTTAATCCCAGCACTCGGGAGGCAGAGGCAGGCGGATCACTGTGAGTTCGAGGCCAGCCTGGTCTACAAAGTGAGTCCAGGACAGCCAAGGCTACACAGAGAAACCCTGTCTCGGAAAACTAAAAACAAAAAACAAAACAAAATGCTCTTCCAGGGGCTGCTTTTGAGAAGAAGCCCTCCCTTGGGTCTGTTTATCTGCTGTGATGGAGCATTAGAGTTAATTTTAACCCAGAGGGTTGAAGGGATGCATCATCAACAAAGAGAGACGTTCTTTCTCTGCTGCAAGATTGGATGGCGTGGTTGTTTCCTGCCTTCAGAGAGAGGTGGTGGGATACAAGTTCGGGTTCCCGGGGTGTTCATTTGTCTGGTCTGATAAGCTATGCTTAGCGGGCAGTCGCCTCCAGGGAGCCCCCATCAGCTGTGGCCTTTGTTCTTCTTAACTCTGATCATCATTTGTCCTGAAATATTAGGAATAAGATGCCTATTGGCTATCTTTATTTTGACTCCTTGGCTCTCAAACATTTCCGTGTCACATGGGAGCAACTGTTTTCTACTTTGCTCTCCCACTTCCTCTGCAATCTCTCCTACCATTGGAATGCTCTGTGTATCAAAAGCATCAGAAATGACGATTGGGGCTGGAGAGGTGACTCAGTGATTAAGAGCACACACTGCTTTTCCAGAGGCGCCGAGTTCAATTCCCAGCACCTAAGTCAGATAGCTCACGACCACCAGCGATTCCAGCTCCAGGGAGAACTGATACCTCCGGCCTCTGCTGGCATTTGCACTCATACGGACATAACCCCCGGAACAATCAAACACACATTTTAAAAGAATAAAAATCAATCTTGAATAAAAGACAATTGGTGAGTAGTATTATTTCAAGCTCCGTGGCCCAAGGATGGCTTCATGCTCACAGTGCACATTCCACTTGCTGTTTGGAGTATGTTCCTTATATGCATGCTTGTACCCACATAGCTTAAGCATTGGAGGCAAGTGGGCAGACCGTTATCTTTATGCTATGTTTGAGGACACAGGGTTTGAAGAAGTCCTTTAATTGCCCTCACCAGAATCCCATGCCTAGTAGGATTGAGGTTGGCACCTGAACATGGGGTTTCTCACTCGATTTCCATCTGGGCAAATTCTATTACATTAAAAAAAGTAATCCTTGTACTCTAAACATCCTAAGTAGAGAGAATTAAACAGCACTGCAAATATGAATTCATCCCACATAGACTCCTTTTCAATAGTCATAAGTACAACTGGATATTGATTTACTTCTCAACATCTCCTTACAAAAATCACCCAGATATTTTTAATCCTATATATTTTCCCAAGTGGCCCACATCACAGGAGTTAGGCAAGAGGCAGCTTCTTACCATTACTTATACTGTCCTAGAGAATCTGAAGAACCCAAGCTGGGAAGGGATGGAACTTAAGTACAGGTCAAGCTACTGTTCCGCACTGGTGTTGGCATCAGGATAATGTCTTTGGCAGATGAAATCAGACCCCTTGGCCTCACCAAGCCTGCTAGCTATACCAGCTCTTGGTCTGTGAACTCTGCCCTCTTATTTATAATGGGGCACTTCCAAGACAAAGCCAACATTTGTGAAAGGTCAGCTGCCACAAAGAGCAGAGAGTTTCAGTGAAAATGACAGGAAGAAGATAAACGAACTGGAAAAACATCATCTCGGATGTGTATCCAGTCAGATCTTCCTGGAGAATGGCCTATAGATTTTGAGCTTGTCCTAATAGCCTCCCCCCCTCCTGTGTGTGTGTGTGTGTGTATTTGTGCATGTGTGTGTTGTGCTGTTTGGATGTGGTGTATGTTCTTATTAGGAATATACAGATAAGTGTGTGTACTTGCACATTCATGCCCCTGCTTGTGGAGACCCAAGGTATACATGAGGCATGTTTCCTCATTTAAGCTCTATCTCTACTTTATGTAGTTTGAGAGAGGGTCTCTTACTCAGCCTGGTTTTCAAGGCCATGAAAATGATCCTCCTGTGTAAGCCTGGCCTCCCATAGTGCTGGAGCTGCAGGGATGTATCTACGCCAGGCGTTTTATGTAAAACATTGGGATTCAAAGTCAGGGCCTTGCACTTGGGTGGCAGGCACTCTGTCACCCAGACTATCTTCTCAGCCCTCTGATAGACTTCTAGGGCTTTAATCCATTACAAATGTCCTTGTCATGGGAGCACACATCAAACCCTGATGAAATGGCACTGGCAATATAAATATATGCAGAGGCAGATGATCATTCGATACATTTATGACAGAACAGAAACTGACAATGCTTTGGGAGGTCATTGGTGGGGAAAGAATCCAGAGCCCACGAGAGCCCAGAGTGCCCTAAAAAGGATGCACATGTCCATGGACCCTGTCTTGAGCTCATTGGCTGCTATGATTTACTCGAGTATTATTAGGTGAATCTTATGGCAGCATCTATCATAAGAGACAAACTTCCTGTAGATTTACCATAAGGTTCTGGACTGTGTCTTTGAAATCAATATCATAAGATATTAATGTTTCTATATAGGTCAGTGCCAAAGATTTGCGGTGTGGCACTACTAAAATTTATTAATTTATAATAGCAGTAAGGATAATTCCTGGAAATTTTCACTCTTGCAAGAATAGCTAAAGGCCCTCCCCTTGTTTAAAAAAAAAAGTGACTCATTATAATAGTGATCTGCATATCCTGGGGGCTAAGTCATTTCCCTTGAAATGAAGCAACTCTAACAATTAAGTCTTGATGAAAAGAAAGTTACCTATAACATAGGTAGCAATTTTTTTCTCTTGCACCAAACTTATAAAATAAATTGCACTTAATAACTTAATTCAGGCTTGTGAAAGATCTTAGTAAGACACTATCTCTTTTGTTTTGATTAATTTATTTTAAAGATTTTTATATATTTATATATAATAATAAGTAAAAATACACATGTAACTCTGAAACCTCTCTCTATGTCCCCTTCTCCTGAATTTACATGTAACTCGGGAAAAGCTTTCGCTGTGTAAACTTTTTAGTTTCCCATCAAAAAGCTTTTCTTTAGATTCATTTATTTTGTTTTATGTGTATGAGAGTATTGCTGACCTGCATGGAAGTTTATCACATGCACACTTCGTTTCCAAAGAAGTCAGAATAGGTGTTGGATCCTTCAGAACTGGAGGTACAGATGGTTGTGAATTGTCATGTGGGTGCTGAGAACTGGACTCAGATCCTCTGCAAGAGTCAACAGTTTTCTTACCAGTGAGCCATCATTTTTCCAACTCCCCACTCCATCAATTTTCTTTTTGCTATCCTACTTAAAGCTGTCTGGGTTATGGGCAGGTTTCTATTTATACATCTATTATCACTGCCCAGGTACCATGGCAAACATGTATTATGTTTTCCTGAAGACTGCATAGCAAATGCTGAAGAACACTTGACCTGAGCTCTACTTACGTGCCTACAAACCTGGTTCTGTGATTTACCAGGAACATTTCAGATAAACCATCCAACCTTTCAGAATCTCTGTTTGCTTACCAGTGATCACGGTGTACAAATTCCTAAAATGTAAATTTTTTACATGTCCATGGAACTTTAACACGGCCACACAGTGCCTGAAGTAAAAATCTCCGGTAATGGTGGCTATTATTATCCTTTCTGCAGTTGTAATGATAGTGAACAAATAAATAATGTTTATTTTCTGGCTATGTTATTACCTTCCCCCCACCCTTGCTATTGAGAATTTAAGATAGTTTAGTGGAAAGTAAAAAGATCACTAGATAAACAACTTGAATTTATTTTCCATTTAAGAAAACGTTAGTTTTATTTTCCAAATAAGACAATGGGGGTGGCAACACTAATTTAGAATGTTCTTGTTCATCCTTTCCATCTGTACAGCTGTTGAGAGAAAGATGATTATAATTAAAGAAATAATGAAGGTAAGCATTATTTATAGATTACAAAATAATCTGAAAAGGTTGATTATTATATTATTATTTGAGGTATGTCATTGTCATTGCTTTATTAGATATGTTGTATTTACTTTTGATTCCACCTAATAAATTGCATGCACATGCACACACACACACACACACACACACACACACACACACACACACACACACATTTTAAATATAGGTAAATCACCTAATCAGCTTTACAGTATGAGGTATAATTACTTTATGGCAATGGCTCAGTAGAGCAATGTCATAAAATTTCAGTATGAACACTAGAACTATTGAATATATATGTATTTGTGAGTGTGTGTGTGTGTGTGTGTGTGTGTGTGTGTGTGATAACATAAACTGTGGGTAATGTCTGTAAGCTGCCATGTTTTAGAGGAGGTCTTTATTGCTGCCATGATTAGGACCCCCTAGGCTAGATTGGAGAGGCTCTGGTTCTGTCTCTTGCCAGAGGAGCATACAAAGTTGAATGCTTTGGCTTCCAAGCCCTTGTCCTTCGGCTGTAGGGAGTGGGGGTGGTGGACACTGAACTGCCTGGTCCTTTTCCTTAGACTTCTTACAGATTGGAAACAAAATCACTTAAGACAGGGGTGAGACTCTTGTGAGTGTGAACGGATGGGCCCTGTGAACACTCTTCTCTATGCACTCATCTGCTCAGTGCCTAGAAGGAAGCTTCTCGTTTTGTGAGGAGAAATTTTAAAATGTGTGATATACATTTGGAAATTAAAATTAAGATGAAATTACGCCAATTTTCGGAGAGAAAAAAAAACCCTTTGGCTAAGACTATCACATCCAACTCCAACCCTTAAGAGGCAGTCTCGCCTTAAATCATGATTCTCTTAATTAGGGTCATTGCTACAAATGAAAGCCGATTTGGGTGTTCCTCTAATAAGAAAATGCCAGTTACGGTATATTATCAAGCTCTACTTGCCAGGCATTGAATTTCCTGATATGGTCTGCTGGGAACCTTAAATGAACAAGAGCAATTATAAACCTAAAGTCTGCAGCCATTTGTTGGCATTATCTCAGGATAATTTCCCTGAAACATTCATGATGAAATGCAAAGGTAGATAATTTAAAAATCCATTTAAAATAGCTGTGGTATAATTTAAGCTAAGGTCTCTTTCTGTAGTGGACATTATAGCGAGACTGCATTTTGAAATGGATCTTTTACAAATGATCTTTTCTTAGATAGCGCTGCACAGAAAAGCACTTTAAATGAGTTTAAATAATTTTCTTAACTGTGGTATGAGTAAAACAAAACAAAATGTTTGGGGTTTTTTGTTTGTTTGTTTGTTTGTTTGGTGGGGTTTAAATGCAGATCATCTTAAATTTTTTTCTTAAAATAATTCTGCTAATGGTTTGATACCACCTAGAGAAAATGAAACAAGCAAATGAACAAAGGAAGAACATCACCAATTTCTTGGATTTTTGCTATGTTAATCATTTAGGTTTTTTTTTTTCTTTTTAGGTTTATTGAGTAGCAAATAATCTTGTGGACACATAAATAGTATTTGTTGAGAGACAAAACTTACTTGCTCTCACCTTTAATTTTCTCTATATATTAAATCCATTTTCTTCTGGGGGAAAAAGAAAGGGCTCACCTTAAATGAAATTTTAAAAAGTAAAACAAAAGTAAATGTTAAAATAAGAATTTTCAAAGTAAATAAACATTGGAATCTGTATGGCACTCCTGAAGTTTTCTTCTTAACCTCTGTGTCTTTCTAATTTCTCTTCGTAAGTTCTTGAGCAAATATCAAGATTAAGGCTCAGTGCTGGCTCACTCTTTATTGTCAGTCTCTCCACTCAGAAAATATGTGTTTATAATGGAAGTCCTGACACAGGCTTCGCTCTAATAAACTACAAGATGGGCCGATAAAGTACAGCACGAGCCTATTACCAAGAGCCATTACTGCCCTGAGAACAGAACAAAATTTATCTTTACTCTGAATCTCTTTCAGCATCTCGACCATCGTAATGATTTGGGACCTGCTCCATGCTGAAGAGAGGCCACCCCATGCTTTTTCTAGATGCTGGTACTCAAAGGAAATAGATCTCTCTTATAGCACCCCCATGGGTATTCTGTCTATGTGACTCATCTCTGGGGAATAAAACCAACAACTTGACTTTGGATAAGAAAAAAAAAAGGGTCACATTTAGAGTTGACTTCAAAGAGAACCCCACTGGCAAGATGGCTTAAATCTTGCCTTTTGTTTCAATGGTGCCTTTTTACGCTGTGCCTCTGTTCTATACCATGGGCTTTTCTTCATGGGTTACTTTAGATGCAGTGCAAGGGCCACCATCTGGGGTTAATTTTGATGCCTCTCCATTTCTGCAAATTTCTGTCTATCAAATTGCCCATCATGTCCTAGTCTTTTGCCAAGGACAGCTTGTGGAGAATAGTCACTAAATGTGACCCACAACGGAGCAGTGAATCGTAGCCAACCTTTCCCCATGTTCTGACTGTAAAACTCATTTTGTTCCCGCATTCTACACATTGGCTGGGTATACATCCATTATTCTTCATGTTACAAGGTTCATAGACTCAGTGAGCCCTCTGCCTTGATCTCATGGTGGTGACTTTGACCAGGTTTATCCTAGGCAGTTCTGTCTTGTTATTTTTTCCCTGCTGTGGGTTTAATTTCTCATCTGCTTTCTCAGAATTTGACCCTAATCACTCTTTCCAACCCATATCCTTGCCTTACCGTTTTGTCTTGGCATCCAGTCGCTAGCTCTTTTCTTGCCACCTTGGGCCACATCCTTTCCCATAATTTTCTACATACATGTCATGGCAGCTCCATCTTGGCAAAGGAGACTTCAGGGACAAAAGAGGAGTGCTTTTCCTCAAGCCTGAACAAACGTATCAATAAGACTAGCTAACTAGGATGTTGGTATTCCAGCACTGTCAAAAAATAAATTCAGGAGTGTTGTATTTATACTTACAAGGTACTGGGCAGCATAGAAGAAAATAGCATATAGTTAGAAGGAAATGGCGATGAGTTGGTGGGCTCTTTACTAAGCTGCCATCTCTCTCTCAGCTTGTTGCTGTTACAGCCAATAATTTGAGGCATAGTAATTCTGGGCCATTTTATGTGAACATTGTGAAGAGGCATGAAGGAAACAAACATGGAATCTACTGAGAGCCAGGAGCAGAGATGGCTGATTATTTAGATGGTGCTCATACGCGTTCTTTGCCTCCTCGAGACTGAATTTTTGTTTGATAATTAACAGACCTACGGGGCCCATAGCATTCCCTGACTCTGAAGATATTGATCCCTCTGTCTCTTGCTGTCACATTTGTTCTTTCTGGGTCCCCCTCCCCTGAGAGTTGTGATGATTTCATAATTGAAAGGGGGGGGGGGATATGGAGGATGGAAGTAGGCAAAGCTGGCCTGCTGTGCAGGGACAGCTGAGAAGGAAGCTAAAAGAGGAAGTGCTCTCAACCATCCATGCAGTGTTCTTGCCTTTTTGAATATTTATTTTTATTCTTTGGTAGATTTTCACACACAAAAAAAAATCATTAGGAGAGAGATTTTAAACAATAAAAGTACCCACATATACAAAATGCACACATATGACCCAGTTTATTCTTTAAAACTATTGGTTTTTAACATAGATTCCTCGGTGTTATGTCAATTAAAGGGCAATAAATTTTACCATTATGATCCTAGTTTATGCTCAGGTCCCCTCATGTGACTGGGAGGTTTGGATTTAAGCTGATGCTTTCTGAAAAAATATCTTCTTGCTTCTCTTTCAGGACCCAAGACGGAGCTGAGCAGACTCCAGATTTGGGTATGGGGAGAAGTGTGGCAGTGTTGTGAATTCTGGCACAAGGGAAACTGATTTCTCGTTGAACACATCTTAGAGGCAAGCCATGTGTCAACCTATCCTAGGGTCACTCAGGGAACAGAAGCTGACCTGGAAGATATTTAGACCAGTAATAGGCAGATTATATAGTTCCTGACTCCATGTAGAATTATCTATTGGCAAGCAGTTGCCATGGATACTCTGACCAGTATAAAAACATGGAATATTTGATATCAGGTAAGTGGCACTCATGCAAACCAAAGGTCAAGGAACAGATGGAATGGGAAAATACAGGGCTTCTCCTAGAATAAATCATAGATTTAAGAATACATATATAAAGGTCTAATTTTAATACTAGGGAATATTTTAATCCTGAAGGGGCAGTTCCAAGTTGACTGAAATTATTTTCCTTTGAATTTTACATTTTCTTGAATGTAGCTTTTTAAATATGAACTTATGCATACCCCCCACACACACCTGTACACACACAGAGTTGTATAGCTTTCGTAGCTTATGGGATTTCTAGTGGTAGGTTTGACCAACTATGAATTGGATCTCTTTTGAAAAAAAAGTATCTGTTTTGAACATGAGTGGTCTAATACTTATTAACCCAGCACTTGCATTGTATAGTTTGAAGACTACTAAGGTGCAGGGAAAGATGTATGCAGGTCCTTGCAAATACTGTGCCATTTTATATAAGGGCCTCGGGCCTCAGAGGGCTTTGGGAGTCATGTGACTCTATCGTAGAGATAATTCACTGTGGTCCCAAAAGGACAATTCTGTGTCTCCCTGTCTCTGTCTATTTCTGTCCTCTCCTGTTTCTCTGCCTCTGTCTCTGTCTCTGTCTCTGTCTCTGTCTCTGTCTCTGTCTCTGTCTCTGTCTCTGTCTCTCTCTCTCTCTCTCTCTCTCTCTCTCTCTCTCTCTCTCTGTGTGTGTGTGTGTGTGTGTGTGTGTGTGTGTAAGTACAATAAGACATACCCAGAAAATCAATGAAATAAGAAAAGAAAAAGAGAATGGATTTAATCTTAAAATTCAATGCTTTGTTCTCCCATTGAAATGTTCTAGAGATAGTTGACACTGTGATGTTGAGAAGTCAGTCATGTACAGCCGCCATCATTTCTAGATGTGGATAATGGAGGAGGGCTCAGGTGTCAATCATAGGTGGATAAGGTCCAGTCTAGTTTAACAATCTAACAGTGAAAACCTTTGGCTACAGCTGGAGATTTGGAAACTGTGATCTAACTTAAGATCAAGAACTGGGGGAAGGCATAAGCTGGTTTGGTTGTTTGCTTGTTCCCCTCTCAGGATGCCACTGGCCTTGCTGTCTACAGCAGACTGGAGTGCATCGCTCCTGATATTCTCAAGAGCCACCTGCCCCTGTCACAGCTGCACTTTAGCACTAGGCTCTCGGATTGATTCTTGACATCTGGCAAAAGTCAGCCCAATGTTGAATGGCAGCAAATGTGCCAAAGCCTGTCACCCCCCCCCCCCCCCGCCGCACCTGCATGCTGGGCTCCCAGCACCCTGGATGAACCAGCCTCATTAGAATGTCATTTCAATGTCCTTATGGCTTTGAACATATTGGTTGCTGGCTTGCTTCATGCTTTTTTTCAGTCAAAAGCTCGAACAATAATTTGCTTCTTTGTATTCAACGGTACTTTTTAATGATCATCTCTGAAGCTGAGCTAGTTCATAACCTCTGTGATCGCAAGGCTTGGCATTTTTTTTTCCTTCCTGAAGCTTGTAAGTGAACAGGCAGGAATCTGTCCACATCGTCAGCTCCAGTCATCCCGTCTTTCATCCTCCTCTCTCCCACGCATGCCCTCACTGCTCCTCTGCCCACTCCGAATGCAGGTCTGTCAGGAGCAGCCAGAGGTCGACATCAAAGCGTGTCCCCAGCCAGCGGCTTGCCTCTAATGCTGCAGTGCTGGAGAGAGAGGTGGGGGCACCCAGTTACTTGAATAGCCTGTCATACGGAAGGAGCTTGAAGAACAGAACAAAATTTCCCATCGTGTGTGGGTTTTTTATTTTTATTTATTTATTTATTTATTTATTTATTTATTTGGCAGAGTGACACGTGTGGTGCCGAGCCGGGCATGTAGGACATCAGCACTCTCTGTTTACAAACAAGAATCTCGGTTTAGAGGAAAAATCTTCTGTCTGGTATTCCTTTGTGTTGATCCATGAGGGGAAAAATGTCTGTTGCGGGTAGTCACGACACAGCGAGCTCGTTAACTCTTTAGGCTGAATCATAAGGGTGAAAGGGCAGTTGAAAGAGATTGCTATTCACCTTAGGTTCTAGACTTTAAAATACTGGATGTGATGTGCCAGTGTGTGTTGCTGGGCCCAGTGCTGTGGGGAAGAGAAGGATCTTTGGGGCTTGCTTGACAGCTAGCCTAGCTGAATTAGTGAGTTCCAGGCTCAATGAAAGATTTGTACCAAAAAATAAGGTAGGGAAATTGAGGAAGATATCAGACACTGAGCTCTGGCCTCCACCTACACATGTATACATATACACTCAGAGAAAAATGTATACATACATAACACATACACATGGACACATACACACAGACACAGACAGACAGACAGGCAGACAGACAGACAGACAGAAAGACACACACACACACACACACACACACACACACACACACACACACAAACACACACACACACACCTCACCTTAAGTTAAGGACTGTCTGTTCGAAGCACTGTGTGAAACCAGCCCGCAGATCCTGTTACTTTATGTAGCCAGCTTCTTCCTCGATAATTCATCAGCTCTCTGTGGCACATGATGATGCCTCCTTTCTCCTAATTGTGTTTTATGGCCAAACAATAGGTGCAATTAAGGTAATTAATAAAAGGATATGTGCAGTGTGCAGGAAGCCCTGAGTGTGTGAAGTCCTCAGTGAATGTGTGCCATTGACACGGGTGTGGCCATGTCAAGGACCTCACACTTGTGGGAAAATGACAAAGCACCACCTCCCCCACCCCCCCGCCCCCCGCCCCAGGTAAGTTAGGTGAAACAGAACACACTATGAGAGCAAACCCCTTCTGATGTTTTGGAGATGCACTGTGTTAGAGCAGGTAAGATGAAAGCCTATACCTGTCTTATAGTATTTGTGGTTTCCATTTTAGGTAGTTGATCTATCCCTTCTCAACTTGGCATACATGTTTTCCAAAGTTCTTGGAAACACATTTTAGATGAATACTTGGGATAGGGGAGTTTTATATTTGTGTCTGAAAACTTACTAGTTTAAAGAAATATCTGTTAGGATTTCTGTGGCTGTGACAAAACACCATGGCTAAAATCAACTTAGGGAGGAACAAGTGGTGTACAGCTTCTATTACAGTCCTTCACTGAGGAGGTCGGGGGGGGGGGGGGGCAGGAACTCAAAGAGGGCAGGAACATGGAGACAGGAACTGGAACAGAGACCATAGCAGAGTTCTGCTTCTTGGTTTGCTCCCCATGGCTTCTTCATCTTAATTTCTTATAGAATCCAAGGCCACCAGCCCATAGGTGGCACTGCCCACAGTGAACTGGACTTTCCCACATCATTCGTTAATCAAGAAAATGCACCACTGGATCGCCCACAAGCCAATACAGTGAAGGCATTTTTCTCAACTGAACCTCCATCTTCTAAAATGAATGGCTTGGGTCTAGCTGATATAAAACTAAGCAACACAAGAGACTGTAGGGCAATCTGGACATGTATGTCTGGGGCAGCCTTCTTTGGGAACACAGGCTGTCTCTGGCTCTGTCGCTGGCTTTGGGGACTCTTTTCCTCCCACTGGGTTGTCTTATCCAGCTTTAATATGAGGGGAGATGCCTAGTCTGATTGCAACATGATGCCATGTTTGGTTGATATCCTGGTGGGAGGCTGCCCTTTTTTTGAAGGGAAATGGAGGAGGAGTGGGATCAGGGAAGAAGGGAGGTTGAGGGGAAGGACTGAGAGGAGAGGAGGGCAGGCAAACTGTGCTCTCTGTCTTCCCAGTGCTGGGATTATAAGCGTGTGCCACCGCAGGAAGCCATTTTTATTTACAGAGGTTCTAAAAACTGAACTCAGTTTCTCATTGTACCAGCTGAGCCATCCTTCCAGCCTCCAGGGTTTTTCTGTTATCTGCTTTATTTCTATGCATTTTACTCATTGTTCTTTTGGTTCTCTCTTTTGGTTAATTATACTTAATTTTATATATAATGTTATAACATAATTTATATTTAGATATATTATATAAATAAATTTATATGGTATATTCATGTAAATATAAATTATATATTTAAATATGTTTATATATTTGTATAAATTTATATATATAAATATATACAATATATTTTTATATAATATAATGTTATTAAATGTATAATATACACACACATATATTTCAGATAGTTATACCTACTTGTTGTCCTGTCTTTTCTTAGCCACATACTCAATGGTCTGAATTGACCTCTACACATTAGAAGTATCACAGTCATTGATACTGTGAGATTTATTCTGACCCTGTTCACAAAGCTTCCTACTTCTCTTTTTATATTTTATTTTATGCCAAATGTTATTTCTATACATGTTATCTTGTTTTAAAATACTTCAGAATATACCTCATATTTTCTAATAGACATTTCTAAGTTATTTCAATTGTTATGGGAACATACATTTTTAAGTGAAAATTTAATCTGAACTATTTAATGGCTCAGAACGTAGCTTACCTTGTATATGATCCACGTGTCTCGAACATCTATTTTATGTCTTCTGTATCAGTTATGTCCAGTGACTAACACTATGGCTTATCTTTTATACCATTATAGATTTATGTTTAATTATTCCATTGATTAATAAGGAAGAGTGATTAAATATTCAACAATACTTCTTATTGCAATTTTTTCATAAAATATATTTTGATCATATTCTTTCACCTCCCAAACTTTTATCATATACTCTTCACATCCCTGCCCACCTTCATGTTGTTTCTTCTGTGGAAGAGAAGGCAGAAAGATTGTAAAAACTGAGGTGGTGGGTGACTCCAAGAAAACAGTGTCATCCAGACTCTAGTCACTGTTCTATTGCTGTGTAGAGACAATGACCACAGCAACTCTTAAGAAAGAAAATATTTAATTGGGTTTTGCTTACAGTGTCAGAGTGTTTGTCTGTTAGTATCAAGGTGGGGAGCTGGACTGGCATGAACTGGAGAAGTAGCTTAGAGCTACAGCCTATCTGTATGCGGAGGGCAGAGAGAGAAAGAGAGAGAGAGAGAGAGAGGTGGGGGGGAGGGAGGGAGGGAGAGACAGAGACAGAGGCAGAGAGACAGAGACAGAGAGGCAGAGACAGAGACAAAGACAGACAGAGAGAGAGAGAGAGAGAGAGAGAGAGAGAGAGAGAGAGAGAGACAGAGACAGAGACAGAGACAGAGACAGAGACAGTGAGAGAAAGAGAGGGGGGCGGAGGGAGAGAGAGAGAGAGACAGAGAAACAGAGAGACAGAGACAAAGACAGACAGAGACAGAGACAGACAGAGAGACTAGAGACTGGCATGGGCTTTTGAAGTCCCAAAGCCCACTCTCAGTGACACACTTTCTCCAACAAGGCAACCTCTCCGAATCCTTCTAATTATTTCAAGCAGTTCTAACTCCCAACGACAAGCATTCAAGTATCTGAGCCTATGAAGGCCATTCTTATTCAAACCAGCACACAGACACAGCAGGACTGGTGCCCACATGAACTCACACAAGCCCGGCACAAATTTAAGTCAGACAAAACCTCAGCATTGAGAAGGGGGGACATAGACATAAATTCCCATACTTAACCATGAAGATCTTTGCAATTAATACGTGCAGGAAAACGGGAGATAGGCTTTCTCTAATGGGTCACATGGGGTATATCAAGAACATTCCAGGGCAGGCTCCATGCCCAGAAATGGCTATATGACACAAAACAGGCTCCATTTTTTAAATGTAATTTTTGTTTTGGTGGGTTTTTTTAATTGGTTTTTTGTTGTTGTTGTTGTTGTTGTTGTTGTTGTTGTTATTGTTCTGACTTTGATATTTTGTTTTTAAGAGAATCAATAATTATTAGAAATTGTTTTACATTCATTTAGTTAGTGTATTGGAGTACATGACATGGTATACTTGCAGAGAATAGAGGAGAATTGGCAGACAAGTTTTATTTTTGTTTTATTTTATTTTATTTTTTTGCCACCATCTAGTGCCCAAGGATTAGACTCAGGTCAAATTACTTGTCAGAAAAAACCCTTATTTACTAAGTCATGTTTCTGGCCCAAGTCTTCAACCATAATTATGAGTTTTGAATATATCTCTTTGCAGTCCTGTCAAGTTTTGTTTCTTATATATTGTCACTCTCTTGTTAGGTATATGCACATTAAAGCTTTTAATGTACTGTTAGTGAATTGCCATTCTTTTGCTTAAGGCCTGCCCTCTTAGTTTGTAGCAATTTTTTTGCCAGCAAATACAGTTCAAGTTATATTACGAAAGCATCTTTCTTTTTACTGTTTTAGCAATGTGTAGTTTTGCCATATTCTTCCCTAGTTATTTATGCATTTATATTTCAAGTGTGTTGCCTGTAAGCTACATATAATTAAATCTTGATTTTTTAAAAGATGAACATTTCCAGCTTTTAAAAAACTTTTTATTGGTTCTTTGTGAATTTCACATCATGCAACCTAATCCTACTCATCTGCCCCTCCTGAGTACTACATCTGGCCAGGGGCTGGATCAGATCTCCCTGCCCCTTGTACCTGCCCTTCACCCTTGCAACCTCCTGCACAAAACAGAAAACAGCTCTCATTGAGGAAGCTGTCATGTGTCCCACAGTATACTGGTTTGTCCACACGTCTTTGCTTGCAAATATTCATTGCAATGGCTCGTTGGTCTAGTTCAAGATCTCTGGCTTCTGTTACTCTATCAATACTGGAACCTCATTGGGATTCCTCTTGGATTTCCTGTTGTTGCCTTGTGTCATGGAGATTCTGTAGTTTTTTATCTCTAAGATTGGCCCCTTCACGTGCTCCAGCAGTTCATCAATGGGGGAGATGTTCAATTTGTCAATTCAAAGCTCAGGACCTGGGCTGAGAGGTGTCTTGAGTTGGTCAGCCAAACAGCTCTCTGGCACCCACAGCTCTCCTGCCTTGTCCTGGCTGGCCCATCCAATGCTGGAGTCAGCAGGGGGCAGGACCAGCTCTCCCACTCTCATGACCTCAGAGCTGGCTCATCCGAGCCTCCACCACCAGAGTCAACACTCTTCTGCTCCCCAGAAGAAGGCCAGGGCCTGCCCTCCTGCTCTTGTGACCCCAGGGCCAGGTCTCCTGCCTGCCTCAGGTGGTGAAGGGTGATGTGGAAGAAGGGTATATCTCCCTTATCCATGCCACCGCATGGGAGACAAGTGGCAGGGCCAACTGTCTCATGCTCACCCTCAGGGCCAGCTCACCTGCAACTCCTACAATCATGGCCAGCTCTACTGTGCTTTCTGGATGATGTGCAGGGCCTTCTTTCCTGGAGTGCTGCATATGTCTAGTGGCAGGATCAGATCTCCAGCTCTAACACCTCCGGGTCCAGCTCTCCCATGAAGCCCAGACAAGGGGTGGGGCCAATTCTGTACAGCCCTCAGGCATCAACATATTGCTGGGTGGCAGCACAGAGCAGAGACTTGTGATTGACCTTTGGTGTCAACAGATTCCTTCTGCTTCAGGGTCTTGGACCCAGATGTGGGCCCTGGTGGCAGCACAGGCCAGGACCCCACCATGGTCCCATGTGGCATCACCAACTACTCACATCAGGCTGTCCCTCACTACCATAGACTCTCCAGTTCTGCTTCCCTTCATTGCACCCACGCCCTTCTGCTTCTCTTTCTCTTCCGTTTCTCCACCATCTACTCATCTTCTTAGTGGTACCTGGGGTCTCTGGATGTCTTGAGTCATCTCTGGAGTGTTCTCAGGGGTACCATGCCCACCTGTACATTACGGCACTGAGCAGGGTTATCTTAGGCATGCTCTCCCTGCCTCCAGGCCTGCGCAGTGCTCAGCTGGTTGTTATCTCAGGCTAGCTCCCTGTTCAGGGGGCCCCATGGCTGTTTAAATGAGATGAATTCAAATATAGTTGGATCTGCTATACCATATTCCTATAGATTTTTCTCTGCTAGTCTACTCTCTGTTCCCTTTTCATTTTCTATGACTTCTTTTTCCCCTCTGCAGTGTATTAATGGTCTGTGTCAATTGTTACAGGTTGACTTAGGGTTCCTAGCCTGCATTTTTGGCTTAGCACTCTCTACCTGCAGATGCTATGATATATGTTGTTAGGGGTTTCCCTGTTGGGTCACGCATGTGAAGGCTATTCTGCAGGAGCGATGGTGTGTGTGTGTTCAGGGTTTCATAAGTTTCAGTTAGCTGCTTCTGTTCTTTCTAATTCTGTGATGAACCTAGTGTGTGAAGCTTCTCACCTTGTGGGTAATAAGCAGAAGTACAGAGGGCAGGGTTGAAATGATGTAAATACAGTACTCAACTGTGCAGTTCCTCAGAAATTGTTCAAAAAGAAAGAAAGAAAGAAGAGAAAATGGCAGGGAATGGTGGTCCAAGTCTTTAATCTTTAATCCCAGAACTCAAGAGACAGAGGCAGACAGATCTCTGATTTCAAGGACAGACTGATTTAAAGAGCAAATTCCAGGACAGCCAGGGTTGTTAGATAAAGAAATCCCATCCCAACAACCAAATAAAACAAGCAAACAAGAGAATCAAGTGAAGAGTTCTATCAGGAATAGTGATTAATTTTAGTTATGCACAATGTATGGTTAGAAAAAAGCAAGTGCATAAATGGAAAAAAGAGCAGAGAGAGCGAGAGAGGTCAAGATAGCCCAAAGGCGTGCACTTCAAAGTCATGTCCTCAGTGATGCCTTTGTGAATGGATTATTCCATTTATTAACTCAAGTTCCTCTTGATCAATGGCTTCTCCAAAGCTCCTCACTGGAACTACACTACTGATGACTCCTTCAACACTTGAGCCACCTGGCATGTTTCCTAGCCAAAGGACATGGGTCCCAGCAGTATCCTTGTTAAAATAAATTATAGAAACCTTATGTTGTCCTTCTGGTTCACTTACCTTATGTTATTGTTGTATACTGTACATGCTCCAATTGCGTATACATATTAGATACTGTACATGCTACAACTCCCCCCCCCCAAATCACTATTTTAAAACTGATTATGTCCTTCAGTGTATAAGGTTAGAAATGTAAGCCTGGGCCAGAAAGATGGCTCAGGGAGGTAAGTCACCAGCTGCCATGCCAGTTCACCTGTCTGAGACCCACATGGTGGAAGAAGAGGACAGATTCAGATTCCCTTAAGACACCTCTCTCTCTCTCTCTGTCTCTCTGTCTCTCTGTCTCTCTGTCTCTCTCTCTGTCTCTCTCTCTCTCTGTCTCTCTCTCTCTCTCTCTCTCTCTCTCTCTTCACACACTCACACACACATGCAGACATACACACACACATGCACTCCCTTGCACACATAAACCAAATAAATGTGATAAAAAAAAAACGTTGAAAATGCAATAGAAACTTTTATTCAAGTGAGAGACAGGAATCCTTTCGGGTTCAAACGCGGTTGCCGTGGTGCCCTGCCTTATCCGAGAGTGCCCACGTTCTTCTCTGCTATCATTTTTCTTCTGCCTGAACAACTTCTTAGAGAGTTGGCTTTGAAGATTTATTGATTTTTTTAATGTGAACGTTTTACCTGAATGCATGTATGTATAGTATGTGTATGCTTGGTGCTCACCAAAGTTAGCAGAGAGAGCAGGAACCTCTGGAACTGGAGTTACACAGGGTTGAGAGCCACCACGTGGGTGATGAGAGTCAAACTCCAGGAAGAGCAGCCAGGGCCCTGTTGCCCCAGGGCCTCAGACAACTCCTTTTAGTACTCACAGTAACCTCAGTTGGCTGCTGCTGAGTTCTTTGGGGTTTTGTATGTCTACAGAAGTTCTTACCTTGCCTTCACCTATGAAAATGATTATGTCATACCAATTCTTGGTTAGTAGGAAACTTTCCCTTTCCACAATTTAAAGATATTTCCACTGTGTTCTGATGTTACACTTCGGAAAAACCTATTTCTTTGTCTGTAAACAATGTTTTACTTTTAACAGTTCCAAAGAGGTTGAACTAGGATGCAGTTTGGCTGTTTTCATCACTTTTGTTGTTGTTGTTGTTCCTAGAAGTTTGTGAGATTTTTGAATGTATAAATTTAGCTTTTATCTAATTCAGAAAGTTTATGTCATTATTTCTTAAAATATTTGTTCTGATTTCCTTTCTTATATTCTCTTGCAGGCTAATGGAAACTCCTTAAAATAACTGTGTCTCACTGAGGCCCTGATCACAGTGTTCACGCAGAACCCCCTCTCCCTCATGTGTGTATTTCCTCGTGGATTATTTTGTGTTTTAAAGTTCACCACTCTTTTTCCTTCCCACTTATCTAATCTACCCTAATCCAGTCTGTTGTATGCATTATTAAGTCCACTGTGCTGTTCAGCTCCAGAAGGTTAAAAATCCCACACCCCTTAACATGGACACACCATTCTTTTGTAGGTAAATATGCATATTATAGTTACAAAATTTTTTAACATGCTCTTATCTCCAGTATTTCTGTATTTTTATTATTGGTTGCATTTTCCTGATTTTTTTTTTATATCTGGTAATTGTTTACTAAATTGAAGATTGTGTGACTATTTCCATTTTAGTATCTGGATAATTTTTTCTTTCTGCAAATATTCTTGATCTTTACAAATTGATCATCTCATTTTACTCGCCTGAGAGTGTCCAGGATTTATAATCGTCTTCTATCTCAGGAAAGTTTCCAGCCAAAGAAATCTTGATGTTTGCTCACCCTGGCTACATAGAGAGAAATTGGTTCGTTTTGGCTTGCAGTCTGGGCCCAGAGCAGTCCCCCTCCAAACACTAATTTTTGCTGTGCTGCCCAGTGCACTTTGAGCTGTGAGTGTGAGTCATTTCGAATTGTCTATTTCCTAGACTGGCCATGGGAATAAGAGCTGTGGTCACTTGAGGGACTGTTCTAGCAGGGCTTCTGTGGCCTTTGCCTGCTCTTCATTCCTTTATACCCTTGTACTCAGATTTGTACATAGCCGATGACTCAATGCAACCTTGCTAATGCCTAGGGCCGTCTGTGCAGCTTTCTTGTCTTGGGTGCTGCCCACTGTGCTCTAGATGCCTCGGTCACCCATGTGTCTCCTTGTCTTGGGAGCCCATCAGGATCCAACAGGCTTCTTCTCTTTGCTCTGTACCTTGGCATGCCATCAAGTTACCGCACTTGCTCCTTCTTTTGGGAATCCCCCTTCATAGAACGCATCCAGTTTTACAGTTTTAAATGTGGGACAGCGAATTCCATCATTGCTATTTTATCTTGGCCCAAATCAGAAGCCTTGTACCATTTTTTAAAATGTCTTTTTGTTGGGCTCCCTTTGCTGCCAGATAAAAGTATCTAAAGTGAGAATAGATATATATACATATATATGTATGTATTTTGGGAAGAAAACTGTGTCAGTGTTAAAGCATCTGACTTTAAATTTCAATGTCATTTTATAAAACCCCAAGCCCTTCAGTACGTCACAGCGTCTTCTTGCCTTCGATTCCCCATCTGTAGAGTGGAGGCATTAAAAGACGCCATGTTATCAGACTAGATGAAAATTCGGTGTTTTTATGTTCTTTGTGAAATGAAAAACGTTGAGAAAATGGGTATTATTTTAGTTATTATTTAGCCTCCTGCAATAAAAACAAAATCACAAGAGCTTTCTGTTCTCATGTGGTACAACATCAAATACATTATTATACAACTTCAGCAACATTATTTATGAAAAACACTTTTATGTCTGGAGATTTAATTTGAATACCATAGTAATTCAGTGTATAGTCTGTAGAACAATGTCAGAAAAATGTAGAAATTAAAGTGATTTTTTAAAAAATGGTCACGTATCACTGTTCAGCACAAACAGGACTCTGTTTTCTCTCACAGTCCACAACCATCAGCTTATTAGCAGGTTTAGGGGCTGGCTTGAGTAAGAAAGAAGAAAATTAGGACATTGAATAATAGTTTCTCTCTATATACCTGTCCAGAGGCACTGTATGAATATATGAAGAATAAAGAAACCCAAATGGGTCATAACATCTAGATCTTTTTGTGTCACCCACTTACACCAGCAAGATTTCCCATCAGGACACAAGGGAAGCTACATCCTCCAAGTCACCCTCTGAGATGAGCGGATGCTGTGAATTCCTCACTCTAGGGTCATTCACAGCTGTCCCTGTGGAAGATGCTGAATTTGTTCTGATTTCCTCTGACCTGCTTACTTTTGTTCTGGAGTACGTACTGATGGTAGTAAACCAACAAGAACATTATGCTTGCGAGAGGGATTGGTCCTGGGTGATAAGGGTAGAGACCAGTTCTTTCTTCTGGTCTGCAAGCACACCATTGTGTGACTACCCAACAGTGCATCACTCAACCACCATAACAGTGTGAATGCTGTTCTTATCCTACCGTTGGTCACACTGACACCATGCCATTCTTTTACATGGCATGAAGAGTTGTGAATTTTACATCTCTTCAACCTTTTCTTCAAATAAATAACTTTGGACTTCTTTTCCCTACCTGCTATATATTGGTTTCCTACTCTTTATTATTTCCTTTTGAGTTCCATTTTTATTAATCAATGCTTTGAGAGGCTATTCAGGCCAGTAAAAATATAAAAACAAAAAGAAAATTAGATACCAGCATCATCTCATTGATCATTTTAATTTTAATACTTTATTTTATAAATTATAAAACTTTAATATTTCGTATCTTTAAATTACTTTGTAAAGAATTTAAAGTATTGAGAAAAAGGATTAGCAAAAATAAAGTTCAGTAGAATTTTTAGTAATTTTTAATATACAAAAATCAAACTTTTATTCCAGATTTCCTACACTAAAATTACATATAAATATCTTTATTCATAAATATAAATATATACCAATAAACAACTGTTTTAAGTGCAACTTACCACTTACCAACTATAGTCACTCTTTAGCTGGTAATTCATATATTAACCTTACTGTTAATTCTGTTGCTTTTTCTTATGTTTGGACTGTAAAGATAAATGCTATTGAAAGGCATGCAGGTTCAATATTTTAGTGAAAAATTAGTCATAGCTGCAAAACATTTTCTGTTTTAAACTTTGATACTATTTTTGCAATAACCAATGTAATAGTTACACATATTTTGTTGTAATCATCCCATAACCTCCTTTCATGTGTCTCCACGATTGTATTTTGAAGACGAAAGCTAAAAATGGCCTGCTATAATCATCACTATAATAATGCAGCAGGTTAACAACATATTTGTCAATGGAGCGAGGAAGGTATGGTAGGCATAAAAAAGAGGGGCTAGCTCTTATATTTCCTTCTTTTTTATATTTTAAGCTATGAAGGTATCTTTCATACTTCCTAGAAGCACGGACTTGTTCTGTATTCGAAACGGATTCTTTTCTGTAAAGACAAAGCTAATTAATATCACGGACCTTAAGATTTATCTTCCTTTACTTTGCTATCTCATTCCCCATGGCTTGTTGTCTTGTAGGTATAGGCATCACATGAAAGGCACGCCCTCTTATTCACTTTCAACTTGAGACAATTTTGCTGCAGAGAAGAGAGACGCCTAAAGAGTTTCCTAGAAACCGATGGGTCAAGTGCTATAACACTGTAAGAAACGAAGCTGAACAGAATAACTGGACTATGATGCCTTCCCCAGCTGTGCCGGAAGCGTGTGGTACCGCAGGCAGCTCAATGGCTCCTCCCTCCGCTCTTCAGCTACGACGGTGGCAAACTAGACTGAGCTAGGGGAAGATTCCGGTGTGCTTCCCAGAACTGTGTCCTGGAGCCCCATGGACAGACTAGTAATTAATTGTGCCATGCTCTTCTCAGAGGGCTATTTCAGTGTTTGGAGCCATAAAGTATAAGTGTATATGTGGGCATTATGTCTGTGAACATTTCACTGTCCAAAGGGATCCCAAACTAACTATCAACAAGAGAGAAAAGGAGAGGATTTAAAGTGAGAGGGGTTTCGCCGGTGTTCAGATTCAGATATGGAGTCCCGTAATACAATCTTCCAGAGATTTCTTGAAAGGTGCTGGGGCTTAAGATTATTCTGAGGTCCTTAGCAAGTAATTTTGCTATATAAAATTGACCAAAGTATCTAAACCGTTCACTGTATAATCTTTGTAGCATCTTTAACAAATATGGTTATGGAGTCCGTATGACACTACCCATTACAACATTACAACTTTAAGGAATCCAAAGTGGCCATGAGGCAGCGTTGGTTTCTAATTTAGGAGAACTATCATTTTATAACGCAATAGCTTATCTCACACTCAGTGTTAAAACTTGGGTACATGCATAGCCAGATTCCATAGCCAAACAGTCATTGAGAGTATGGGTTAGTTGTATGTGAAAATTGCACATGGCGCTTCTGTGGACCCCCAGATTTGCTCCATCCTTTTGGCTGTAGGAAAGCATGACCAGAGAAAGGCTTGATATCCTAAAGGCTGGACTCATCCCCACTTTGCTGTCTTCACTTTCTGCTTGAGGTTTAAGGGTGAGCTCTCAGCTCACTCTTTCCGCTGTCCTGCTTGCCTGTCACAAGGCTTCCTTGTGGGGACAGCAGTGGAGACTAACCCTACAGAACAGTAATTCCAAATGAACCCTTTTGCCTCTAAGTGGCTTTAGTTATGGTGTTTTATCACACTAAGAGGAAGTAGTTAGCACTGATGATAAGTGTTACTACACGGTATCACCAAGAAATATCACCTCAACTTTCTTAGAAAACTGTGATTAAAAAGTAAGGATATTTTAAGTATAATTTTAAGAAGCCTTGGGGACTGTAGAGACGGCTCAGAGATTAAAAGCATTGACTGCTCTTCCAGAGGTCCTGAGTCCAGTTCCCAGCAACAACATGGTGGCTCACACCCATCTATAATGTGATCTGATGCCCTCTTCTGGCATGCAGGGAGAGCACTGTATAAACAATAAATACATTTTAAAAAGGTAAATATTCTTCAGTTTCTATCCAATGATACCATTATTAGCATCTCACCAAATTAGTTGATGGAGCAGAATGTACACTTGAGGATATATTACTTTGTATCAATTAATTTCAGTTGAATTTTTGATAGAATTATTTTTACCTTACTTACAAAATGGAAACAAAGAATTCTCAGCCTGCTGTGGTGACAGATGACTGTAATCTACCAGATACTCAGGAGGCTTAGGTATGTGGATGACAAACTGAAGACTAGTGTAGGATACAGAGAAAGGCCCTGCCTTTAGGAGAGAAGCATACATTTACTATCCTACTTAGCCTTGTCCACTGGACAAACCCTAGAGTCCTCTGAGAAGAGAGTTCTAATTGAGGGAATGCCTAGATTAGTTTGGCCTGTGGGCACACGGGTGGGGAACTGACCTAATTCATTAATTGACATAGAGGGGGTACAGGCTTTGACCTTTTCCGAACCTACTTTATTTAGGGTTCTTTAATGCTTACACCTCCTTTCCGACCCACCTACCCTAGACAGGAGAGAAAAGAGGTTAATGGGAACAGGAGAATGTGGGAAGGACCTTTTTGGACTCAGTTCCTGGGAGCATGAGGTGGTTCGTCTTCTAGTGGATAAACATCACCTGGTTCTCTCACAAGTCTGTTCACCATTCCACATGTTGATATCCATTACATATCCCACACTTGGGGTCAAATAAAAAACGTGTACACCCACTACACAGGAGCCCAGCCCACTGCAGGCAGCACCACTCTCTAGGCAGGCAGTACTGGACTATATAAGGAATCAAGTATGGACAGTGAGAGATCCAGTAAATGTACTTTCTGCTTCAAGTTACTGCTTGAGTTTCAAGCCTGATGAATGTCAATGACGGACTGTAACTTGGAAGTATAAACCAAATGGGTCCTTTCTTCTGTTAGTTTCGGTCAGGGTATGTTATCACAGCAGAAGAGAGAAACCTAGAATTTCTGCATTCTACCAGTTATTTAATTAGACACAGATCTTGTGTTATTGCAAAGCCCCTTTTGAAAATGTGAATGATATCTTTAATCTGTTGTCTTTGCATCAAAAACTTAAAAAATAAATTAATGTATTCTGAGTGACCTCGCTTAGTGATGTACGCCATTTGGAGAGTGACCAGGGGCCTCCGGGCTTCAGCTAGCTACTTGACATAGAGCAGCTTTGTATCTGCTCCCACTCCATCCAGGGTTTTCCTTCTTTTTTTAAAATTTTTAAATTTAATTTTATTAATTTATCATTATTACATCTCAGTGGTTATCCCATCCCTTGTATCCTCCCATTCCTTCCTCCTTCTCATTTTCCCCTTACTCCCCTCCCCTATGACTGTGACTGAGGGGGACTTCTTTCCCCTGTATATGTTCATAGGGTATCAAGTCTCTTCTTGGTAGCCTGCTATCTTTCCTCTGAGTGCCACCAGGTCTCCCCCTCCAGGGGATGTGGTCAAATATGAGGCACCAGAGTAAGTGTCCCATGAAAATCTTCACTTACCAGGAAACTGGGACAGAGGGGAGGACATCCTATTGGGACTCTAGATGATGGAAGCATGGGAGAATAGCAAAGTAGAAGGATCCAGAGGGTCCTAGAAGCCTACAAGTAGAACATTATGATAGGCAGATTTGGGCCCAGGTGTCCCGCTCAAACTATGGCACCAGCCAAGGACAATACAGGCGGTAAACTTTAAAGCCCTACCCAGATCTAGCCAATGGACAGAACACTCTCCACAGTAGAGTGGAGAGTGGGGACTGACTTTCACACGTACTCTGGTTTTCCTTCTTGATTGAAGCCAGTGAACAGAAACTAAGGTAGTATCCAGGGGGCTTCCTGTCTGCTGGGGATTTGTCCTTCCAGTTGCTGGCTACACAAAGCTGTAAATAGCTTACCCAGCCCTGGCAACTGTGAAAGCCATTTCTTTTCATCTCTTCATAGGTGTGCACAGACGCATCCATATGTGCATTACGTATGCACACATGGGCAGGCGTACATAGAGATCCACACTAGTCTGTGTATCTCTCACTCTTCATTGTGCTTTCCTGGCTGAGTTCCAGCCTTTACCCTGGCTGTAGTAGCCTGGATTCAAAGATGTTAGCAGAAAGAATTGATTAAGGATATTCCACAACTTGTTAAAGTTTTACTATTGCAAAAAAAAAATATTTGACAGAATTCAACTTGTGGGTGGTCATTTGGGTCAAAATTCATCAAAGTGTACACTTAAAATTTCTGTCTCAGTTCTGTGTCCATTTTTACTTTGATTAAAATACAAAAAAAGGCAAATAAATTAAAAATGAAAGATAGTTGGGAAAAAAACATTAGATATGGAATCCAAGAGATTCAATATTGAACTGGTAATATTTACTGAGAAAGTAATAGAATAAAATTAAAAATTAAATAATTAACTTTCATTTCTGATGATAATAATTCCCAGTCTGAAATTATTCTCCCACAAGAGTCCTAAGCAATAAATGAGAAAAGGAGAGAAATTAAGCATTGTATTTTGGCATTTTAGAGTGCCAGAGGCAAAGGATTTAAAAGCTTTTATAAGGAAGGAACAAATCACGTATAAATGCAGAGAAAAAGTACAAACACAGCATTTGACAGATTGAAGAGAGTAAAGTGGAGCAGCAGCTCTACACATCTGGAAGACCAGGATTTAATTCAATATTGAGCTAAATTATTAACTACTTGTAGAAAGAAAATCAAAGAAATGTGACTCTAAAAATTCTCAAAATATTCTCTCCTTTGCCTGGGAAACTGACCAGAAGGTGTACGTCCATTGAGTAAAGGAATAATGCTTATTCCACAGACAGAAAGAATAACAGAGGTGTGCTAGTTAGGTGGGAGTAGGAATTGCCTAATGGCGCCTTTACATCAAGCCTGGATACTAAACTGTTCAACTTGAAACAAAAGTACTAAGGATTCAGAAATAATCCATGCTCTATACTATATAGATTATGCTTAAATTAGTTATTAATTGAAATAAATGTGACTTTGGGATTTAGACAAAAACCTGTGGTGGGAAACTGAGAATGTTGTGCTTTTTAATTTCAAGAGAAAATTGAAAATAGGAATTGGACAAAACGTTGAAATACAGAAACAGGTCCTCTCAGCAGCACCCATGAGCACCATTTAAGTCAGTGGTTTTTAACCTTCCTAATGTCACAACACTTTAATACAGTTCCTTGTGTTGTGGTGACTCCAAAACATAAACTTCTTTTTTTTTGAGACAGGGTTTCTCTGTGTAGCCTTGGCTGTCCTGGACTCGCTTTGTAGACCAGGCTGGCCTCGAACTCACAGCGATCCGCCTGCCTCTGCCTCCCGAGTGCTGGGATTAAAGGCTTGCGCCACCACGCCCGGCTAAACATAAACTTCTTAATGGCCGCTTCCTAACTCCAATTTTGCTAATGTTATGAATCATAATGCAAATGATATGTAGCTATCTGATAGGTGACCCACAAAAGCGCCGTGACCCTCAGGTTGAAAACTGCTCATTTAAATGGTTATTAGAAAAGCAGCCAATAAGTGATTTTAAAAAATTGCCCTAGTACATTACCAAGAAATTGAGTGGAGAGGTTAGTGGTTGTGTGTCTTAGAGAAAGGCCGATAGGTGCTCGATTCTTACTGTCTGTAGCAGGAATTCTGCAACTGAGAAATTGTAATGAAATGTTATTCGTATATATTGGGAAAATGTCAGTAGCAATAAGTGAAAACATTGGTAGCTGGTTCTTAGGACCGAGGTTCTGTGGATGAAGAGTGGAGAGATAGTCATGTTTCTTTTAGTGGCATTTCCAGAAAGTGTCTATTTTCCTGTTATACAGCCAAGTATTTGATGAAGCTGAAATAAGATAAACATAACCATACACAAAAGATTGGCGTAGTTCTCAAATGTAATTGACCTTTGTTAAACTATCATTCGTTGTATAAATATTTGTTATTAGAATGGTCACAGCTAGACGTGAAGAGGATAGAGCCTGTGATCCTATGAGAGTTCTGGTTCTTTGTATGTGGGAAGTAAGAGCAAGCTCTCTGTCTACCTGCAATGCTGACTTCTCTGTCTGTAAAAGCACCACTGTCTGTCTCCCTGCTCACTCCAGAGAGGTCTATGAAGCTCAGCTCTACAGACAAGTCTCCCCTAACTATAACTGCTGCCCTTTTAAAGGTGGTTGCTTCTGAGCGTCTGAATCTCAACTGAAAGTGTGGAGAATTTTGTATGAACTTAGATTCACACTTAACCAAAGAAGTTTACTTCCTTCCTGAGATTACTCATTAGGAGGTTCCATCCTTCCATCACTCCATCATCCACTCATCTGTCCATCCTTTCATTTTCTAAAGAGCGAAGACTAGAGAGACCAGGAGAGTTTCTGTATGTTGGACTCATGGTCCTTTCCCATTATAACCTTGGCTGGTCACCATGACTCCTTGAGCCTCGTGAGTTTGCTCTTGCTGTCTAGTATAAGGCAGGGGAATAGAAGCATAAATATTTAACCTTCAAGAAGAGACTCACTTACTGGAACTCTGACTGTATGTACCAAGGTTATAAATCTTTCCAAGGTATTTCAATATGCATAAGAGAGTGAAACCACATGAATGACGGGGCTAACTTTAACCTTTGATTGTTTAAAAGCACGGTCTTTTCCTCCTTTAAGAACGGGAGGGGGGCTGAACGAACACACTATTGTCAAACTCACACGATTAAATTTATCATTTAAAGTGGTTCCTCCATTTCCCCCTCCTGCATTCTGAAATTTATATCAAATCTGTCAAGGAGCTGAAAGGAAATGATATTTTATGGCAGCCTATAGGTTTTTGCTTATATAGGAGAAAAACATTTCACTTTGTTCCCACTGAACAGAAATGCAAAGTCTCCATCTTTGACTTTCTGTCGATGAGAAGGGGGTAGAAGGAGAGTCCACAGCACCAAGCTAAATTACAGGTTCCTGAGATCTAAGGGCATTGTGCTATTCACAGAATCTGTGGAGGGTTTATATGTAATTAAAAGTATCCATTAATAGTAAAGTGTACCTGATTCTTTCTCTGTGCTCAGTACTGTTTTATAAGCTGATATGAATCTATATAGCTGCAGAATTTGTGCAGAGATCCTGTACTTCCCTACCTGAGAGGGAAGTACAGCTGAAGCTGCTGGAAGCAGGTGTTTGGGTTTTAGGGGCCTCTTATGGGTAGAGAGTTTCAAGTATTACTTTGCTTAACCATTAAGATATTCTTTGCTATCCACATTCCACTCCTGAGAAAAATTGAAAGTCAAAGTGTTTGACATACTTAAAGGGACTCAGATGGGACCTGGGGGAACATAGAAAAACCTGTGATTGTATTTCACTAAGACTCTTTCCATCTTTTGATTTTTTGTTTGAACTACTTTAGATGAATGGACCAGTCACTGTCTCTGACCTCAGGACATTTCGATTGTTTTTTTCAGTGCTGTTGCTCAGAATGTAGGCTTCTGCCCTTAGCTGCCTTTTCATTACACTCAAGACATTCTACATCACGGTATCTTAATGAATTTATAATATTTGCCAGCACCCCCCCCCATGAATCCTGCAGCATTTATAATATTTGTCATCTCCCCTGACCTCCAGCCCCGGATCCTGCTGCCTCTACTCTTCCTCTCAACACCCTTCCCATCCTGCAACTCTGTATTGGGCAAGATTATTCATAATGAAGGACCCAATAGAATAGGTAGGTGGGTCAAAATGAAAAGAGTCGGGGTGTGGGGAAAGAAAGGAGGGAGGAAAGCAAGAAAAGAAGGAAGGGGGATGATAAGGAGAAGGAATGTGGAAAGAAGGAAGAAAGGGATAAAAGAGGAGGGAGGGATGGAAGTATAGTGATAAGGAGGGGCAGAGAGAAAGGGAAGAACAGAAGAAAGGCATGAAGGAAGAGAGGAAGGAGACAGAGGAAGGAAGGAATGGACCAAGGAACTGAGAGGAGGGGGGAGGAAAAGATGGAGGAAGAAGGGAAGAGGAGGAAAAAATAAACAGGGGGGAAAGGGATGCAAAAGTAAGGGAGAGAAAGAAGGAAGGCAAGAAGAAAACGAAGTTGAGAGGAGAGGAGGAGGAAGGATGGAGGAAGAAAGGGATAGATAAAAGAACTAAGCAACGACTATATGGATGAAAGGGCATCTGTTGCTTGCAAATTAGATAACCATAAAAATTCATGCTTTAATTGAATCTGAGTTCAAAGACCTAAGAACAAGGCTAATTGTGTAATTGCCAGATTGAGGCCAAAGGCCTGTGAACCGTGTGGTGGGAAGGAGGGCACTGGTGCTGGTTTTTTTTTTAATGTGTGTGTGTGAAGACCCTGGACCTGGAATTCAAATGTTCATTGGTAAGAAAGATGGATGTCTCAGTTCAAGATGAGAGAAAAAGACATAGAGAATACCCGCTTTCTTTTCTTCTGTGTTCTCCCCAGCTCTTGGGAGATTGCAGATGCTGTCTCTATTCATGAAAGCCAGATCATTTTCATTCTGTTGTCTGATTTAGCTGCTCTTCCCCCCTAAAGTGTGCCCAAAGCCCTCATGTTTAGCCAGTTACAGCTCATCCTTCAACCCTGTCAAATTAACTTCCACAGGCTGAACGGATCCATTCTGATACAAAGTCTATGAAGATCTCTTTGAAACATGTATGATGTCTTGCTTTAAACTTCCTCAAGGAGTCCTGTGTGTTTAGATCCTCTTGGATTATTTGCCTTTGGCACATGATCCTGCGTGGTCTGGCCTTTTCTCTCCTCTTGTCCTACTACCCTTGGCACTTACCACACTGAACCTCCCTAGTTTATGACTATGACGGGGCCTTTTCCCATCTGGGCTTTTATATTGGATGTTCTTCTGTGTTGGGATGCTCTTTCCTCTCTGTCTCTATTGAATTTATAGATACATTTTCATCCTTAGATCCTTGTTAAAAGTCTAGACCATTCAGGAGATCTGCCTTTCTTCCTGAAATTGGCCATTGTCCCATCCCCCTATTCCCCAACCCCTCTTAATTACATTAATCAGAATCTGTAATTAGCTTGGCCATATCCCTCAGATGTCCTTAATCGCCCTGTCTGCTACTTTTCTACTATAGCACAACGGCAGCACTGAGAAGTTCCAGAGTCGTTATCTATCAAATGGCTGCATAAACGTCCACAGATTTTCTGAAACAGGGCAACTCTGGAGAACCTTAAACTCATCATCCCACTTGAAACTTGACCCACTCCTTCCCAGCTGTTTCTATTTGAATCTACCCCACAGGCTTCGGATTGCCAGGGCCTGGCATTGGCTTCTTCCCAAAGAAGAGACATAGAACCTACCCAGTGATTCCTCTCTAATGAAGAGTATGCTGATTCCCTTGAAACTGCTGCCCACTTGGGTTGTCTTCTGGTTGTTCATTGTACTGAAAGCACATGCTCAGGGCCAGTTCTGTACTCTGCCTGGAGGTATGGTCTTTCTTCATAGTAGTGCGGCAGACAAAATCCACATTAAACACCAGCCCCTCCTCTTATTAGCTTTGTAATGCTGGGCCAATATTTCATCTATTTACTTCATTTTCTTCATATGTTGAGTGACAGTAAATAATTGCTTCTTCATAGCACTATGAAATTCTGATGAATTGAGGTCTGTGACGTCTTTGTGTTTGGTATAAGCCATATTTGGTATGACCACCACCACCCCTAAAAAATGTAATAATACCCTCTGTTGAAACACGGTCCATGAATAAAGCTATGTGAGGAGAATTTTTGAAAGCTTCTGAGATAACTCCAAGGAGAGGAGGCAAAAGTCTTATAGTCACTGTTTCTTCATAACATGGATTGTTGTTCTTGGAATGTGCTTTTGTGCCCCTCTTGGGTGTAATAGAGGAGTGGGATTTACTTTATATTACTCTTCATCTTCTCCATTATCACTCAGAATGATGTTTCCAGGCATGACTTGTCCGTATGACTGCACATAGCCTAAACTCATGTGTCCTTGCCCTAGTGACTGAAAACAGCTTGAGATCAAGTGAACTCTGTTCATAGGACTTTGCCTACCTCTCAGGATGCCTTTAAAGGATAAACCGTATGATGCCCTGAATGAAGATGGCTACTGAAAGAGACTTTAGTCCATCTCATTTTTAGGCTCTGTTCTCCCAGGTTCACTTTGCCAACAAGAGCACGAACACTCCTCTACTTTTCAGAAACTTGCAGGCTTCTGGTAGCTTCTCTTAGTCACGGTTTCACACAGAACTTTGGTCAAGAGGGAGAAAAAGATTGTAACAGCCGGAGTTTCGGAAGAGTTGTTGCAAAAGCGGTGTTTTCTGGATGTGTCAGGGCGGTTGTTCATAGGGAACTCACAGCTGCTGCAGTTGTCTGTGGAAGGTCTACACAAGGACCAAGTCAACATTCTGCCATTGATGTGGGAGACACTCAAGGGACCCTGCAGCTACCTGAAAGTTTTTGGCAGTTGATGGATACTTGGGGAGGATGGGTTGTTTTTCTCTAAGTGTGTAGCCTCTTGGAGATTTCCCATCTTCCAGTGTTCCAGTGGATGGCCTTGTATCCATGTGCCTTCAGCTAATAGTAACTGGGCTTACAGGTGGATATAGGGGCAGTCTTGGTTGGAGAAATTGAAGGGGAGGGAGGGAGGGAGAGAGAGAGAGAGAGAGAGAGAGAAAGAGAGAGAGATATTCAAAATACATCACATAAATGTATCACCTTCTCAAAGAATAGACACATTAAAAAAAAGGTTCTCTGACTCTTCCTTTTCCTGTTTAGTGCCCTGGCTCCTGTGGATTTTCACCTGAGCTTCTGATGGCTCTTCCATGTGGCTCAGCACTTCACTCACTATGCTGTGCTGTATACCAACGTACGGAAATATGCAAATGGTAAAATGACTGGGGGAATCTATCTAGATTCAGCCTCTGTCTCAGACACTATAGCTTCTGGACCTCTGCTTTTCATGGCCCCTTCGTGCTCTTATTAGCATCACTGAGATGGTCCTTTGCTTGTCTCTTCTCTGCTGTAACTGGGGACAGCTGTTTCCTGACACCATTACAGCCTTTCCTGAAGGCTCAACTTTTATTTGAATTGATTTTCCTTTGTTAGGAGAATCCTAGCAGCTAGATTAACTCAGATCCACCTTTCCTTTGGCGTTCCGCCCCCGGCCCCGGCCCCCAGGTCTCTCTGCAAACTTGAATTGACCTTTTCGTTTCCGAATGCAGAAACCATACCTCAGAAGTCCCACTTTTTAATCAGTGGAGTTTAACATGAAAGTCTGACCTCTAAGCCAAACCTTTAAACACTTGGCTTGACAATTTATTACCTCTGCAGTTACAGCCATTAGCCCAGCCCTGGGAACAAGTAAGTTATCTAAAACACATTGTTCACCTGCTGTTGTTATTAAGACAGCCACAGGCCTCCATGGCATCAAGCAACCCATCATCCAGGCAGACAGCAAAGCAGCACGACCCGTGGTTACTGTGCACACTCCAGACACTTCGTAGTGTGGCCTTGTGCCCTGTCAAGCAAGCCATGATAATCAGATTTTAGCAAAACATGATCTTTGGAGATGAGCATAGCTATGCACATTAATTCTACCTCTGCTCTCTCAGAAGTAAATATAGTCATCATTCAGTCTGAATAATTAAAGTCTTTGATTTGAAATCTCAAAAGTTTCAGCAAAAGATCAAATGAAAGAAAATTAATTCTTTTCCTTGCATGTATATAATGCACAAATGGAAAACTTAATTTGTGGCTAACGAGACAAAATCACTTTGTGTGTGTGTGTGTGTGTGTGTGTGTGTGTGTGTGTGTGTGTATGCATGCAGGCTTGTGGGTGTGCAAATGTATGTGGCATGTGTGTGTATATATGCAGAGGGCAGAGGGCAAACCCAAAAGTCCTTCACTAAGAACCATCCACTTTGTTTTCTGAGACAGCACTTCTCAGTGGCTTGCAGCTTTCTGATTTAGTTAGGTTTTAAGGATATGGCTCTGTGGCTCCCTAGTGCTAGGATTACATTTGCCTAGAATTATTATATGGGTTCTAGGAGTGAAAATCAGGACCTGGGGCTGGAGAGGTTTCAAAGGCCCTAAGTTCAATTCCATGCAACCACATGGTGGCTCATAACCATCTATAATGAGATCTGGTACCCTCTTCTGGCCTGCTGGCTCATATGCAGTTAGAATAATGTATAAATAATAAGTACATCTTTTTAAAAAAAGAAAGCAAAAAAGAAAACCGGGTCCTAAAGCTTATGTGACAAGCACTCTAGCACCTCAGACACCTCACCGGACAGTTTTGGTAAACTCACATAAGTCACAATATTGACATGGTGGTTCTGGCTCTAGGTGACACTTCTGGCATACTGGGAAAGACTCTGCCCACTAATGCTAAGTTGGGTGTTAAGAGAAGGCAGTTTTGTTTTCCACTATTTTTCAAGTATGTGGAAGGTGAGGCTTTTCCACAGAGTGAATGAGAGGGCCAGATTTCTCTTACTATAAATTACACACACACACACACATTATAGAACATGTTTAAAAGAGATTTTCTTGTAGGACTTGCTCTAACAGAGGAGCAGAAAATGATTAAGCTTGAGTCACAGTAAAGGGTTTCTTTGACATCTTCATGATTCTTTTAATAAACGCTAAGCTTGCATCCCCTGTTTTCTAAGTCATAACCATTTAAGCGTTTCAAATGGAAAGCTTGAGAGGTTACTGTAGGCGGGTAAACTGACAGCCTCGTGAGCTGCAAGCCAAGAGCCCGGAAGTGAGCAGAAATGAGAAAACAGCAGCAAGCATATTTATAAAAAGTGACAGTTACAGAGAAGGGATTCTTTTTAGTGTGGGAGTGACCTGACTTCAAAGGCCACTCCTGTTGTAACCTGATGCTTCATTTGGTAGTCAATATAATCATTCTTAGAGGCAATTTCAAGTATTTCAATCTGTGCTAATAATGGATTTCACAGTTAGCAAGATCAGCACCCCAAAAATATTTTTTAATGAGTATCTTTGGCTGCTGAAAGTGATAAGCTTTAATCAGTAGAAAATTTACTCGTGAAAAAAATATGTTATCCTCCCGTAACGCAGAACAAACACAGCAAAGGAATGATAATTATTTTTTAAAAGCAATAACAATTACCCTCCCTGCCAAGATCTGCTTGGAAGACATTGCATGGCTGTCTCATGTATTGCTTCTATCACTCCAAGAGGTGTTGGCTATTGTTATCTTCCTGTGAGTACCAAAGCACAGAGAGGGCAATTATCTTCCCAGACAGCACACAGTGATGCCACAATCAAAGGTGGTGCCCACATGCTGTAAACTCCCTGCTTTGCTGTCTCTTGAGTTGCCCAACAGTCAAGTTAATGGTGTCACAGTGTCAGCCACTCTCGTTGAGTTGCAGATGCAGAAAACATATTAAAACTAGAAATATTAGTAGTCTATAATTTTACTAAATATCCTGAAAATAAGCACTAGGTGTACACTAAGGAATTTTTGTATAAACACACTATAGTTAATGGTAGTTTACTTTGGACTCCCCCACTCTTTCCCCTAGAATTATTTGGTTTTGAATTTTTATTTATTTTTTAAACTGTATTTTCATTGTTTGAGAATTTCATACATGGATAAAATGTATTTTGATTTTGATCAAATATGGTTTCAAATGCACCCTTTCAAGTTCCACTTCTATCCCCCTGCCACTTTTCAATCCCAACTTTCTGTGCTATGTTTTCAAACTCACTAAGGCTATTTATGAGAGAGTGCCTATACGTGCCTGGGTGTAGGACCATCTCCTGTATAGTGTCTCTCTGGAACCACATACCCCAAGAAAACTGACTCTTGCTCCACCAGCAGCCACTGGATGCCACTAGCTCCTCAGCTTGGCCTAGAACTTAGTGCCCCTTCTCATATCCGTCTAGGATTTGAACTGATTTGATCTTGCACAAGTCTTATGTATGTTGTCACCACTTTGGTGAGTTCATGTGTGCAACAGGCCTGGCCGCCTCCTGTGTTCTGCAGATGCCCACCTACCTCTGGCTTTTAAGGCTTTGTAATCCACCTTCCAAGGTTATTCCTGAGCATTGGAGTAAGGCGTATGCTGTAGATGTCCTATTTAGAGCAGAGCACTCCATAATCTCTTATTTTTTGCAGCTCGGCCAGTTGTATTAGCATTAGTAGCAATCTACAGCAAGAGAGAAGCTTCTCTGATGAGTCTCGAGAGGTGTATCAGTCTATGGGTGTTGAGGTAAGTAAGACCATTGGAGCCAGTTTATTACCCAATTAGAAGAGGAATAGCACTGGCTTCTTCTTTATGGCCTCTGACTGGCTGCTCCAAATGAGCCAGCCATAGACTCTTGACTCAGACTACAGGATTGAGTTCTGTTTTGTGTGTGTGTAGGGGGGGGGGGGTGAAATCCAATTAGAAGGTGGTTTGCTACCACCATGACATTCTTGCCTTTTTCCCAATGGTGGGCACATCTTGTTGGGCCAGTGGATTATACCTCACAGGGTACAGAGCTAAGTAAAGCTCTTGATGTATAAAACCTTCCAGCATTATTGAAACTACCCAGGAGGGATGAAGTTTCCTGGTCTGTACTAGCTTGCGACTCACGACTCAAGTATGTGATGTCTTCAGGGATAGAGTTATATATTATGAAAATAGTCATCTATGAAAAGCAGTCTACAGAGTCAAGAAAATTTCCATCAAAATACTAACACAACTCTTTTTTTTTTCTTTATTTATTTAGTTGTTCACTTTACATCCCAATCATAGTCCCCATCCGCCTCTCCTCCTTGTCCTACCCTGCTCCCTCTTCCTCCTTCCTTATCCCTTAGAAAAGACCCCCACAGCATTTCTTGTGACGCTCCTGTCCCTTTTGGGTCCTTTTATCCTTCCCGCAACTCTTTCACAAGGCTCCCTGCACTCCTCCCAAACTTTGGCTGTGTGTCTCAGCATCTGTTTCAATGCTTTGCTAGGTGGAGCCTCTCAGAAGACAGCTATGCTGGCCTCCCATCTACAAACGGAAGAGTGTCATTGTTAGTGTCAGGGGTTTGGCTCTCTCCCATGGGATGGGTCTCAGGTTGGGCCAGGCATTGGTTGGACATTCCCTCCATCTCTGGTCTATCCTTATCCCTGCACAAGTTGTAGGCAGGGTAAATTTTGGGTCAAGGTTTTTGTGGGTGGGTTGGTGTTCTACCTCCCTCAACTAGGAATCCTGTCTAGTTAGAGGGTGGCCTCTTTAGTCTCTATGACCCTGGCTACTAGGGGTCTCAGCTAGAGTCACCCTAATGCCCTCCCTGGAGATTACCTTTTTGTAAGTTTCCAGCATGTCTCAGAAATGCCCTTGCCCAGTTTCTCTTCTGTAAGTGCTCTGTCTCCCACCCCACTCTCCCCCACATCTGCTCCCAACCTTTGTTTCCCTTCATGTTCCCTCTCATATTGTGTTCTGACTCTTCAACTATTTCCAATGTCTATTCTATTTCCCCTTCTGAGAGAAATTCAGGCATCCTCTGTGTTACTTAGTTCCTTTGGGTCTCTGAAGTATAGAATTATTATCATGTACTATATGGCTAATATCCACTTATTAGTGAGTACATACCGTATATGTCTTCCCGGTTCTGGATTATATCATTCAGGATGGTCTTGTTCACATAGTCATAACCACTGTGAGTGCATGAGCCACATTTTATATGTTAAATGAAGAGCTAATGTCAGGAAACCTCAGCTGTATACTTTGTGGACCTCCTACAGAGTCAGATGCATGATCCATTGGCCTGTGAATGCTGGGAAATTCAATTAGGAATACTAAGACCAAGGAGATTAAGAAAGATAAACTCACCAGCGAAACAACATTATTCTTTTTTCACTTGTCTCCCAAGAGCAATGAATTCATCTAGTACAAAGCATGCTGAATGACACGACTGAGGCATAGGCCCTGTTCCCACTCCTAAGTCTATCCTTGCAAGTTGACGTTCCTCACCACGATACCTAGTGCTCATCTGCTCTGGTATTGTTCACTCTCCATCTTCCTCTCTTGCTGTTCTCCCCTCTGTTTAGTCCTTAACATCTTTGAAATTTCTTGGGCATTGACTCACCCCGAGGCCTTAGCAAAATCCTCCTTCTTTGTGCTGTAGGGTTTACTTTAAAGACCAACTTCCATCTCAGGTGTCAGATGCCACTTGTCTTGAGAAGATTTCTCTGCTTTAGGTATGAACGCATGACATTTGGGAGCTGATGCTGTGGTTGTTAACCCTCGTCCATGTGCTCTTTCTTTAAGTGTCCTGATGGAATTCTGAATTACATGTCATTGGAATTCTGTTGCAAGCCACGCAAGCTGCACTGAGTAGATTCCTCGACTGAGTAAACAGACTTGTGATTTAATGATGGCCCCTTGTTATTGTCCTGCTGTTTCCTCCATGCTTGCTCACCTGTCACCTGTCTGCCATCTTGGCTACTCTGGACCCCCTCGGAGATGGAAGCGCTGGAGCTCTGGACTGCCAAGCTGCCTTTGGCACTAACAAGCTAACAAGGTGAGGCTCGCCCATGCCTCATTTGTAAGTTTTGCCAATCTGTGAGGTCTCATAAGGAATTTCAAATAAAATTACATTCAATGGAATATTTGATGACCAACCTTTAGTATAGACTGTGATGTTCTCTGAGCTGTCTGGGGAACTCTAGGAGCCAGCAAGGGCTTCACATGGATAAATCTCTCCTTTGCTAACAAAGTCAGTTCCCCCAGTCCCTAGGCACCAAAACTAAAAAAGGATTGACTGTCATTTGAATCCTTTTTACTGACAATCTTCCTGTATCTCCTGGTTTTCAGTGAGCTTGATAGATTCCTTTGTTAAATCATAGTTCCAAGCCTGCAGTATGTGTTTCCAATTTGTCATTCTGTCCTTGGTCCAAGCGTCTTCTCAAGGCCATCTCACTTTCCCATGTCAGGCTGAAGTGTATCTACGTGAAGTGAAGACTTAATTAAGGCACGTGATCTCAACTAATTAAAAGGAAAACATCAGTTCTAGCAGCTGGGCCTTCAGAACGACACTGCAGCTGCAGTGAAATCTCCCTGTGGCCTCCTCACAATGTGGCTGCTTCTGCTTCCTTCCTTCCAGGCAAGGTTCACCAAACAAAGGCCCTCTTCTCGCAGCATCCAGGATCCACTACCTCAACTCCAACCATCTCCTGGGTATATGCGGAGGGTGGGGGGTCCAGGTGGATCCCCTCATCTGAGACTTGGCACACGCTGGCCTTTGCTGCTGGCTTTTATTTGTCTTTTGAAATGACATGGATTCTTCGAGACAGGAAGCACAGCACAACAGCTCAGTCATTGAACCCAGACTTAAAGAAAGTCTGTGGTTTTTTTCTAAAGGGAATGGATGCTCTCACTAACAACGGTACCAGGAAGAAGGGGCTCATGGGCAAAGAGCAAGAGCTACAGAAAGAGGAAAATGTTGGTTAAATTGTCTGAAAGCTCAGTGGTGATGATGCCCAGAACTTTTCTAGGGAGAACCACCCTTGGAAAACTGGAAGGAGGTTGGAGCAAGACAAACATTTGGCCCAGAGAAGTCCTAACACTAGATTGGGCTGGGGAACCTGTTCAAGGCCTCTGTTCATGATGTTACTAGGTAATGGAAGAAAGGTGATGGTGGGACTTTCATTAGCAAATTTAGAGAGTAAAACATACACAAGTATACACACATACACATATGTATACACACACAAACATATGTGCACACATACATTTATAGACACATAGATAGACATATGAATAAACCATACACACAGATATACACATGCACACATATACATGTGTATAAACATATATAGCGATAAATGCATATGCACATATACTCAAATATGTACATACAATAAACACATATACAAACATAAAAACATGTACATATACAAACATAAACACATAATCATATACATACCTACACAAGTATACACACAAATATATACAAACACATTCACAAACAGAGACACATACAGACATTCAGTCCCATACAAACCCACGTATATATATACACACATACATTCAAACATACACAGAAACACACATATACACATGCACACACAGACACAAACACACACACACACACACACACACGCACGCACGCACGCACGCACACATGCACACACGCACACACACCCCTCTGTCTGGAAGAGTGGTTACCAGCAGTGTTGGGTCTTTGTCTTTCTGAGGGGAGCCTGGCCACTTCCGTGTTGTTTACCCCGTGCAGTTCCTGGGGCGGCTGCACCCTTGATGGTGGACTCGCTTTACACTACATTGAACAAGAATTTGCAGGCCGCCCTCTTCCATAGAGCAGAGGGTTCAATACAGGCAAAACACACTCCATTGTTCTTTGCTTTTTTGAGTTATGATTTTGTGTGATTGTGTCTAAAAACTGTTTATTAAGATATAGATCCTGATGCCTTTTTTCCCCTTAAAGTACTATAATTGATGTTTTATAAGAAGTCTGTAATCTGCTTGGATTTGTGTATAGGCGGTGAAATTTAGGTAGACTTCCATTTTGTTCTCTCTATGATATTTTAAAGATTTAAGTTAAAAACACTGATTAATTAAATAAACAGAATGAGCTAAGTGGCGACAGAGCTATAACATGTAAAGGCAGGTTTATCGAAAGGCAAGGGCAGCGGGTGGGCAGGAGGAGCAGAACCAAAATGTCTGGTTTATATAGTGAGCCTCCAGGAGACGGGAAGCCCCGCCCCTAGGTAGAGGGCAGGCTGTGCCAAGCCACACCCTCAGCAGCACCTAACACCCCACCCAGCCTTTTGTTAATAATAAATGGGTTTGGGTCTGAAACGTGCTTCCCTTGTCAGCAATGGAAGTAAAGACTCTGAGGGATGGATAACACCTATCTCTTTCTCAGACTCTCCTTCAAATGTCGCATTTGTCCTTTCCATAACCCCAGAGAAGAGATAAACCACAATTTTCTTGAAAATTCAGTATGGAAGTCAGATCAATCCTTTTCACTGTGTCTTTGCTTTTTGATCTAGTCTTTTCTTTTATAAACCTTGTTTAATTTTTATTTTACTATAATGTTTGTGTGAATGGGTTTTTTTTTGTATATGCCTCATGCACGTGTTGGAGGTACATGCGCATGTGGAGGCCAGAGGTAATCCTTGAATGTCTTTCTTAATCAGTATTCAAATTATTTTTTTGTTGACTGACTAGATTGTCTGGGCAGCAACTCTAAGGACCCTTGTGTTCCTGCAACCCAACCCATGCTGAGATTTCAGGCATGGACTTCTGTATCCTATATCTGTGGTGGGACTGGGATCCCAATTCATACCTCATGCTTTCAAGCAAGTACTTAATTGACTGAGCCATCTCTCAAGCCCCTAGTGTTTTTTTTTGTTGTTGTTGTTGTTTGTTTTGTTTTCTTGTTGTTGTTGAAGGAAAACACACTGTTTTGTAACTCAATAGTCCCTCTACAAGCTAGGGTACTCACATAAAATTGACACTACACAATATGACAGGTGTTTAAAACTGTGAGAAATGATCTAAGTCACACACACACACACACACACACACACACACACACTCCTTCACAAAAGCTATTTCATTACCAGATGAAGTACCTGCTTCTATTTAGTGAATTTGATCTGTGGAAGGCACTGGCTGGATGTGTTTACACTGTATTTCTTGAGTCTTGTCAAGAGTAGCCAAAGACATGACAACATCTACATTTCCAGATGAGTCAACTGAGAGTCAGAGAGGCAACAGCCTCAAGGTCCTCTAGCTATGTTAAAGTTGCAAGTAGAACCCCAAAATACTCACTGCAAAGTTTGCATTTCTCTATGGAAGCTTGACTCCTCTGGTTACTTGACCTCAATTCCTACATCTCCCTGCAGATGTCAGACTCTGTGCCATTCTCAGCCAAAGGAAAGGATGCTTATCTACCTTGCCCCATGTTCCTTCAGGAATGACTGGCCCCCACATCCTTGCCTGTGGCTTACTATAAGTTCTGGTATGTATTTGGATGAGAGCATCTGTGACATTTGCTGTATTAGGGTTCACAGGCTGGAGACCCTTATAGACTTTCACCATTTCTTGCATGTGATGACTTGAAGTTTGAGAAATAGCACTGTGTAAACTTTCCATCTCTGTGACCAGACACCTGAGGGAATCATCTTACAAGGAAGAAAGGTACATTTTGCCTCCCACTTTCAGAGGCTTCAGGCTTCAGTCTGTTGGCTACACTGGTTTTGTGGACTATGCTGAGGTGGTCCATGACAAGGAAGACACACTAGAGAAAAGCAGTTTGACTCATGGAAGCTGGGAAAAGGAGGGAAAGACAAAGCCACCAAGGTACTTAGGTACCCTTCAGTTACATGAGTGCAGAGACCTCCGCAACTTACTTTCACTATGCCATGCCTTCTAAAGGTTCCACCACTTGCCAAAGCACCACAGAATGATGACTAAGCCTGAACACATTGGCCTTGGTGGGAGAGGGGGTCAGTAAAGATCCAAACTTCAGTAGTCATATTTTTCTAGTGAGGGAAATTTTAATACTAGAAAAGCAGGAGCTGTTGGCAGGTAACCTTTTGGAGAACACTGGACCACAAACAGCAGCTCAGCATGATAGATAGTAGGATAAAGCAGTGGAAATGGAGGAATGAAACAGAGTGGTGTTGAAAGAGAAGAAGAGACAAGGAAGAAAGCAAGAGCAAAGAGGAGGTCAGGAATACCACGTGGAAATATTGGCGAGTTTGCGCTTCTTCTCAGATGCCTCCCAAATCAATCTAAGTCCCACTGCTGGAATGTTCCATGTTGCCAAGCTGATCTAAGATGGGCACATACCTTCTGAACCCAAGTGTTGTCAGCGTGGATGTTTTAGGGGATGGAAACTCTGAGGGGTGGGTTGGTGATAAAGGCTCTTGGGTCATGCATGGGAAGTTAGTCATGGTTTCAGTTGGCTTCTTCTCATCTTATGCCATGTGAAAATACAGAATCTCTTTTTTCTAAGGTTGCCATGGCAAGATTCCAAGTGAGAACCAGAGAGAAGCCCTCCCTAGTCATCAGAACCTACCAATACTTTGACACCGAAATCCCTACAACAGTTATAAAATAAATTTTACTTCTTCAATCATCCAGTTTCAGGTATTCTGTAATAGCACAACAGTGGGCAGAGGCAATGGTTATATTTATGGTTTTCTCATTGACAAGCATTGACTAAAGTCTTATGTAAGACCACCATGGGATAATTAGGTGACTGAATTTCACATAGGGACGTTAAGCAAGTTCAAGTGAGGTGGAATGTAGTAAAACTCCTGCTTCATGTTGAAAAGTCTACTCTGTCTTCATTATGGCATAGCTAAGCAGTTGCATCATCTATTGTCTATAGTTCCTTGGGAGTCAGACCACATGCCCAGTAAATCTGTAGCTTTAGGTAACTTGGTATAGAAACATCAAGATATGGGATGCAACATCCATCTTTGCTCTTCAAAAGATCCTATGAAAAATCTTCAATCAAATCATTTGAAAACGGTTAGGATAGAGAAAGAGCGTTGTTAAGTGGCCAAAAAAAAAAAAATGTACTTCCAAGAATTGAAAACATGTGCTTTTCGTTGTGGCCACGTATCAAAGATTTTTGTCTTTAAAGATACCAAAAAAAAAAAAAAAAAAAAAAAAAAAAAAAAGTGATGCAGCTACAGTTTGTGGAATGAAAACAAGAGTTGGACATATTATGTCAAGGGTAGACAAACAACAGTCAGAATCCCATAGGACCATTAAACTATAACCTTTAGGTCATGTTGTTACAGAACAGAAAGCAGTCATTTGTCTCCTTAGTGGACTAAGTCATTTGCATTGCATTATGCTGTATATATTTACATGCATCTCCAGAAGACTCAGAGTGCAGGGCTCTAAGCACCGTGAATGGTGTGCAGGGCTTGCTGTGTTCTGTGTTGAAGAAGGCCATGCATTGTCCCCATGTGTGTGCCATAATCATAAGAATTAAATTTTTTGTTATTAGAAGAAAGTGAGTATGAAATATTTTGTGTCCTTGCGGGCTATCAAGTTTTTTCTTTCATGTGAGGTTAGAACACCAGTTTTGAAAACTAGAATCTTTAGCTGTGCACAGGGATGTCCTACTAGAATCAGCAGATGTCACATGATCATAGTCATACAAATGTTTTATTCCTGTGAACCCTCTGCCTTACAAAGGCTCTAAACACCTTTCATTGCTTTGACTGGCTTTCTTTGAATGGACTCAAATAATGACAAAGTTAAGTGGTATGTGTGTGTGTGTGTGTGTGTGTGTGTGTGTGTGTGTGTGTGTTTTAACAATATGGTCATAACATATAAAATATCACATTAACATATTTGTATGTTTATAAGGATACATTTTAAGTATATATATATATGTATGTATGTATGTATTTAAAATAAATGTGTGACTATATGTGTAATGTTGGTTATTAGAAAGCTTTAAAAATCACATTCAAACTTTAATCCAAAGAAGGGTATGGAATGAGCAACCCTTATAATAGTAGCATAAATTTGACTGCCCCTCAGGATAAACAAGGACTGTGATAAAACGTGAATTAAGTCCCTGCCCTAGGTTTAGGCTCATTTGACTATACCTTTGGATTTTTTAAAACCTCCATAGACTGAGATTCCAGTGGCGTGGGGTACCATTCTGTAACTGTCTTTTATGTCTGTACTAAACATGCAATGGTGAAGGATCACGGTGAGGACCCTTGAAGGAAGGACTGCATCATGATCTTTCTTTTTGCCTATGGAAGGGACTCCGTGAAGAGCACATTACACTGGGTAAAGGGTGGAAAGCTGAGCTGGCTGAGGGGAGAATTTGCTTCGTTATTAAGAATGTGAAGTACTGTGCACTATTTGGTTAACATCCATTTATAAGTGAGTATATACCATGGGTTCTGAGCCTGGCTTACCACACTCAGGATGATATTTTCTGGTTCCATCCATTTGCCTGAATATTTCATGATTCCCTTGTTTTAATAGCTGAGTAGTATTTCATAGTATAAATGTACCACAGTTTCTTTATCCATTCTTCAGTTGAGGGACATCTAGGTTGTTTCCAGATTCTGTCTATTATGAATAAAGCTGCTATGAACCTAGTTGAACAAGTGTCCTTGCTGTATGGTAAAGCATCATTTAGGTATATGCTCAGAAGTATAGCTGAGTCTTGAGGTAAAGCTTTTCCCAATTTTTTGAGAAAACACCAGATTGATTTCAAAAGTGGTTTTAAAAGTTTGCACTCCTACCAGCAATGGAGGAGTGTTCTCCCTGCTCCACATCCTCACCAGCATGAGTTTTTTATTTTAGCCATTTCTGATGGGTATAAGATAGAATCTCAGAGTCATCTTGATTTGCATTTCCTTGGTGGCTAAGAACATTAAACATTTCTTTAAGCACTTTTTAGCCATTAGAGATTCCTCTGCTGAGAATTCTGTTTAGCTCTGTACCCCATTCTCTTATTTGTATTATTTGGTTTGTTGGTGTTTCATTTTATATTGAGTCAGAAAGTTGAAGATGATGCTCCAATGTTATAGAGAGAGAACGGCTGACTGACCAGGCAGTAAACTGTCTCTGTCATCGCTTAGCTTTGGAAGCTGTTTGCCTGCATTTCCTACTTAAGTAATACTTTTTTTTATTCCTTCTCAAGTCTCTGATGGGGTTGAAGACCAGATAGTTATAATTTCACAGTTAGGCTTAAGTTGTTTAGGATTTAAGAAAATGTTTTAAGATCCAGAAAGATGTTTTTATGTTGATAAATATGAGATATGATAGAGAATGATTTAGATATAAAACTTTCAACTCACATAGATAGATAGATAGATAGATAGATAGATAGATAGATAATTTTTTTAAAGTTGCCAAATACAAATAAGCTAAACATTTTTAAGGTAACTTTCACATATGGCTTTCCTGATTGTTTCATGAATAAATAAAGTCTGTGTGCATTTGGAAAAAGAGAAAAAATAGTTATAATGCAAAAACAACAACAAAATGTGGCCTGGCACGGTGGTACTTGCCTGTTATGCCAGCACTCTGGGAGGAAGAAGCAGCTGTATCTCTATGAGTTTGAGGCCAGTCTGGTCTACAAAGCAAATCTGAAACAGCAAAAGGCTACACAGAGAAACCCTGTCTCAAAAACAACAACAAAACAAACAAACAAACAAACAATGAAGTGTCTAATGAATACCCTAAAACATTTTGAAACACAACACTTTCTTAGGATTCTTACTAAACAGAAATGCCTTACAGTATAGCAGTAAGCACAGTACATATTTTTGTTTTTAATTAGCACATATTAATATGCAATGTTGTTTCATTGTGGCATGTTCACTATTATTCTTTCTTAGCCTCTTTTCTCTGTCTGAGGGAGGCTCAAGAGGCTAAGGAAATAAGCAAAACTTGCACCAGGTCCTGAAAGCCTAAACCTCCTCTCTCAAGACAACAGCAAGAGGGAAAATTACTGACGAGAGTCCAAGAGTTGCCTTTGCCTGGGGGTGATGTTCCCCTCTGTCCAGCTTTGAGTCCCACAGAGAGCAACAGAGTTGCAGGTTTCCTTTGTTATCATCTCCTCTGCTGCGGGTTTTTCAGTGATGTAGGTGCTTCTGAGTCACTCACATGCCTGTAGGTCACTCCTCACCCATACTCCTTTGGGTAAAGTCATTGCTTTGTCAAGTTGAACTTTGGTGAAATCATTACATTGGTCTGTTGCTGGTGCCCTTTTCCCTAGGAAGAGTAACACAAAGTCTTTTTTTTTTTACTTTCTCTTCCTTTCAGCCTCCGTGTGTGAGAGAAAATATGAGAGGCTTGTTTTTGTGGGAGGGCTTAGTTCATCTAGCATAATAACCTCCATTTTTCTATTTTCATACAAAGGGTATATTCTTTTTAGGGGCTCAGTAGAACTCCACTGTGATAGAACACCTATTTTCTGTCTTTCCATGTGTTGTTGGTCACCTAATAAAGAAACCTAAGCCCTTTTTACTACGGAGATACAAACATTATGTTTTTACTTTCTTTTCATGATGAAGAAGATCACTGAGCTTGTTTGCCTTCTCACCCACTCCAGGATTAGATGTTGCACAATTTAGACCATGTACCTCAGATGACTAAGGGGGTCCAAGTGATCTGACTGGGGCTTAACTACAGGGGAAAGGACACATCCTCAAGAGCAGGTCTTACCTGGGAATCAACTTCCTGGGTCACTTCTTTTTGGGAGGATTGGCAACAAATGGCCTTAAGGTAGCATATGATATTAGCCAAACTATCCAAACATTAAAAGGAAGAAATTGGACTTGTATTATGAAGCTAAAGGGAGGCTTGAGTAGCCAAGAACTCTGTAACAAACTGGTACATATACATATAAATGCAGAGCTAATTAAAAATAATGTAAGAAAGGTAAAGGAAGCATTAGGCTTGAAGTTAGTCCAATATAGACTCCATTCCTTGTGTTCTTGAAGTATACTGTCTTCCTTGTTCTGGGGACTGTACCCCCTCCCCCCCCGTTCTGATAGTTTGTATCTCACTGTAATTACATAGGACACTCCTCTTTTAGAAAGAGTGAACTAATCTGTGGAAAAGATTCAGATAAAACCAAATAACTTAGGGCAGTAGGATCTTTGTTTTTAATTGTTAAAAAAGAAAAATGTAATCAGAAAAGACACAGATAATGTCTCCCAAAGGTGAAACTTATCAGGTGATAATACTGGGATTTGACAGCAAGTCTTTGGAGCTAAGACTAGAGTTTATTGAGGAAGTAACTGTTCAAATGCAGTCAATTGTTCAGTTTTAATGGATGTTATTGTTTGATAACCCCCATAGTTTGAACAGTTTGTTCTCTCAGAGTTAGTCCTTTGGATCATTGTGAAACACTGTGTGACAAGGGTCTAGCTAGAGGATGTCATCCCTAGGGAGTTGAGACCTTTTAGTGTTGAAGTCAGGAGTTGCTACTGGCCCTTTCTTACTTACTTTCTGCTTCTTGATTCTCCAAGTTTTAGCAAGCAGCACCCTGTACCCAGACTACCACGCTTTTGTCACCAGGATGCACTGAATCCAGGAGCCAAAGCAAATTTTTCCTCTTGTGTCCTGTGAGATTTTGCAAAATGATGCGGAAAGTAACCCAAATAGAGAGTTAAGAGAGGGGACGTGTGTGGAGATTGTTCCAGCTTTGAGTCAGAGCAACTAGAGGGGTGCTGAGGTGAAAGATACATCACAGGCACTTGAAAACCTGCGCAGGAGAGCAGCTTTCCTCACAGAAGCCCAGACCTGGAAACAACGCCAATATATTTTGCTGGGGGAAAATACAGACCAAAGAATAAACTGCATGTCTTACCCTGTGTTGTGATGCCATGACAGGACACCAGATAAATTAATTTATCATGACTCGTGGTTCTGGAGCCTGTGAAGTCTGAGGTCGAGGCACTTTGATCTATTCTGGACAGGATGCACTCACTGTCATAGCAAGATGGAAATCCCTATGTAGCAGAAGAGTCAAAGAGATTGGGGGCGGGTTGTCATATCAACTTTTAGCAATAGCATTACTCCATCCATGGGCTCCACTCTCACTGCCTAGTACCCCTTAGAAACTTAAAATCATTACATTGACGATTTAATTTCATTTGAACTTTTAGAAGGGGCAAATATTTAAGACATAGCTCCCTTGATAATTCAGATGCACAACAAGAGATATCAGCTGGGTGCCAGCATCCTGTCCTGAAAGGTGCAACAATAGTAGCGTCACTGCCATTACATAACTAAGCTTCCATTTTGTTTGCCTTTCTCAAGTAGCATTCGTCCTAAGCTTAGTGTCAGTGCCAGCATTAGTTTTTCTGCTCCAGACAAGGCCATCAGCTCCTGGAGGAGAGCTCTCTGCAGTGTTGTGACCTCGCAGAAGCCGGTGGCTGTAGTCATGGCTTGCTTCTTCATTCACACACCAACTCACACTCAATGGACACAAGCATTATCCCAAGAGAATCTGAGCATGAGTCAAGGAACAAAGAGTCACCAGCAGCAATCCATACACTCAGTTCGGTTAAAACCCAGCCAGGATAAAAACGGTAATGTGTGAAGGAGAACTTCCTCCTCTAGGCACTAGTGAATAACAATGTGGGGTCTTTCTTATATAGCAAATTATGCTTCGCTGTTCTTAGGATACAAGAGGAACAAAAGACACAGGCAATATCCTAATCAATACCACTTTCACTGTTTTCAAGAGTGGAAAGATGTAAACACTGTAACAACCCTCTCTCTCTCTCTCTCTCTCTCTCTCTTTTAAATCTTGTGTTCTAACAATACAGTGGATATTACCATTGAATTTGAAAGCTTTTTTGTTTGTTTTGTTTCCTGTTTTGAAAATTGCTTGATTATTATCATATTAATCTAAAAGCAACCTAAAATAGTACAAATCCTACTTGTTAGTTCAAGTGGAATCTCTGCACTCGATGTTGGCACATTCTCCAGTGTAAGGTCTCTGAACAGCGCCCTCTCTTGGCCTGCCTATACACACAGGCTATCCTTTCCAAAGGCCGGGCTGGCCTGTCCTTCCTGTTACACAGTGGCTGCATGGCCTAAAATAATCTCTAATCAACCCTATACACTTGGTTTTTTGCTTTCATGGCATTGTTGTTTTTGTTTTTACTTCATTCTCAGTGTAAGTGATTTTTTTTCTGCTGTGAAGCTTTTATGCTGTTTTTCCATCCTGCAGTCAAGAGATGAAAACCTGATGCCTTCATGACTCTAGCAAAGAAAGTACACCTGCAATTTGTCCAGTGATCCATGACAAATATCTCATCAAAACTCACCTAAGAATTCTGTGAATGAAATACAGATGCACATATGTATGTAGAGTTTTAGAAAATCATCTGCTTAGCTACATAGAAGCACATACAGCCACCTTATTGATGGTAATGATTAAAATAAAATGATATATTATAACTCGTTTGGGTAGCCAGCTTGAGAGTGGGATTCAATAACTGCGTTCTAGGACTGCACATCTGGGACATAGATGTCTAAAGTAGGCCAGGGAGCACGTGTCCGAGTGACCTAAATTGGTATTCACAGCCTTTCAAGGAGGAAGGACCTGATCACTCTGACACAGTTCCAAGAACAGATCACACACCTGTTCACTTGGTACATCTTGGGGACTAAATTTTATAATATATTTAATCAATAGATAAATTTGAACATTTTTCACTTCTTTTTTTTTTTTCTGAGACAGGGTTTCTCTGTGTAGCCTTGACTGTCCTGGACTTGCTTTGTAGACCAGGCTGGCCTTGAACTCACAAAGATCTACCTGGCTCTGCATTCTAAGTGCTGAGATTACGTGCAGCGCCACCAGGCCCGGCCACAGTTTTCATTCTTAACTATTCTATAGTTTCATGCTCAAAATGGTCTGTCTGTATATATGTGGGGTATGTGTGCTGTGTTTGTTCATGTGATGGATATTTTAAGAGAAGTTATGAGCAAAAGAGAGCGACATCGTTTCACAACCCAGGGAAGAGGCAGCCGACTCCAGATCTGAGAGAAAGCAAACTTATTTGAGGGCGCCCCCCAAAGTGTTGTGCTGCATAGAGGAAAGTCAGTGCTCGTGTGTCCCATGAACTGAGTTCTGTGGCCTAGGCTAAGGCATCAGTAACTACAAAGTTCCTGGAATAACCATGGCAACTAGAAGTATACCGCAGTCACGCTGGTTGCCGTGGAATTGACACAAACCAAATGCTTGTTCTTTTCCTAAGTGGGAGCGTTGTGGTGATGATAACAGTTCTCTTCTTGCCTCAGATTTTCCGTTACCACTGTACCCTAACAATGGGATGGCACACATATTCCGGATATTTGTCTCTGATTTTGTTTGTTTGTTTGTTTGTTTTGTCTCAGGAACTCAAGGTAAGGTAAAGAGAAATGGATCTAGGTAGATGAACTTCCATTTCTGTCCTCTCCTGACTCCTAAGAGAACCCGACTGACATATTGATTCATTGATAACTCAGTGTGGTACCAGGATGGGATGTCAACCTTTAAAACCGTGCCTTGAAGCCTGATATTCCCATGGCCAATCTGAGTTGCATGCTAATTGAAATCATATAATTTTGATGTCCTGAGTATCCATCATGTAAGGGCTCTGAGCCCACTGCTTCCTTCGCTTACACAATCTGTGAAGAGGTGGGTGGACTTCAGCATGGGGTGTCCCTTACCTGTCTCTGTGCATCCTCTGTGTACACCTGACAAAGACACAGCTAGATCATGTATCAGCAAAGAATTCAGAGTCTAGTCTCAGCCTGTCCAATTGCTGGCATTGTGAGCTGTGAGGACAGCTGGCACTCGGCTGTCCCCAAAACCCCTTTCACAGTACTCAGTACCACGCTTCCATACACGATTGAAGCAATTAGCTGCCGCACTGCTGATGTACCCCGCAGAGGACCGGTGGCTCGTCTGACACATCTGGGCACTGAAAGTAATTGAAACAGCTGCTTCCGCCCATATGGCAGTGAAAGCTGGTTGTGCAAAGTCTGTTGCCTGGGCTGCACCAACCTCAGGCAAATTAGCCGTCATTAATCCCAAGATCTGACCAGCATACACAGAGCCACTAATCAAGGCAGCTGGGGGTGGGGGGGTGGGGCGTGCCTAAAGATAAGAATCCGGAAAAGAGTCCTAAATGGCATCCTAGGTTCAAAAAATAAAGCGTACACACAAGTACAAATTATAGCCTTCCTCTTCCTGATGAGGATGGGCTGTGTCTGTTGTTGCTTCCTTGTTAGGAGGTTGAGAAAATAGCAGTGCAACTTTCTGGAAGTGTCATGCTGATCTAAGCGTGGCTGGCATCCTGCAGATATAAATAGCTATAAATAGCTGCATGGAGAGTGGATCCAGGGTATTGTGCAGTCTTGCTGTGCTGCTTGGCCCAGAAGCTTCGAGGGGTGGAGGGATGGAGGTGCTTCTCTAGGCTGATCCACAGCACCTGACCCAGATGGGAAATGGGGGCGCAGGCAGCTTCATCTCTCTTCTGCCCTGTGCATTGCCAGCTGTGGGAGGGCGCTCCTGTCCCTCCACTTACTGACCTCTCAGGCTTGAGCCATTTAGTCGGAAGCGGAAATTTTGGGTGAACACTAGCGGTTAGATACTGCCGAAGAGCCTTGTTGACAGGTGAGAGGTCACACACCATCTGGCAGGTAAAGGCGATCTCATTCATCCTTGACGCGGAGATTTATCACAAGGCAGACTGCAGTTTCAAATGGCTGCCGCTGACTCAACTTCCACTTTGTGGGGTGGGGACAAGCGGCTGTCTCATTTACACCCTAGAATGGGTGTCATTACTCAGATGGCTCGTCATTATGGCTGACAACACCCCAGTGCATTAAGGAGCTGGTGTGGTGCATCTGGACAGAGAGCAGTGAAGATGATCTGTAGCCCAGGGGTGTGAGAAACTGGTCCTGAGTGACAGAGGCAGCAGTGCAGGGTGGGTCTGTGTTTTGTGTCCCTGTCAAGTTTCTGGGCAGAGAAATAATTCAGACCTAGGGGTTCAGTCTCTTGAAAAACAGAAAATTATACAAGGAAAAGGCTTTGAATAAGAAAGGTATCTGTGGCTCTATTCATCCTTAATTATTCTCACTTCTGATTTTATCTCTGAGTCCATAGGGAATGTCTTTGTAGGGGCAAAACTAATGCCATAGCCTACATGTAATTTATATTCTGCATTTAATACCATGTTCTGTATGAGAACTTGTCTCCAGGTGACTTCACTTCTTCCTGTGTTCTGGGAATGACCACACGCTGCCATAAACTGTCATAAACCTGCTAGCAGTTTCCAGAAACTCCACCGGAGTGATTAGCTGAGATAAAACAACTTCCCTGGACACTCAGTCTCCACCCAACCTGCCTAAGGAACTGTGAAGTTTCCATAGCCTCACCGAGCCCTCCCCTCTAGGAACTGCGACCAAAGTCTGCCCAGCCTAAGAATATAAAAACCCTAAAATTCTTCTGTTCAGGGTCGCCTCACTTCTGTGTGCAGGTGGACCCCAGCGCGCTAGAACAATAAACCTCTTGCTTTTGCATCGACAGGGTCTCCGTCTCTCTCATTTGTGGCTTCCCGGTATAGACTCTCCAATTCAGAGTCTTACACTTTTACCATGACATTCTAGTTCTTGTCCAGATCCCTTCCTGGTGTCACTTGAATTCCTTCTTAATTTTCTAGAGAATATGTTTATGTCTTCTCACTGTTTGCCACTGGGGAGCTTTCTTAGGTGGTAAAGAACACAAGGTGAATGGTACATAACCTTGCAAGAGGTTGTTTATTTCACTGCTGAGCGACACAGAAGTTTCCCCCCCAATCTTGAAGTTATTTTGTTCACTTCTGTTTACTGGGGTGTTGGCTTAGCTGGTGAATAGAAAAAGTCAAATAATCTGTAAATACAGCAAAATAACAGTTTTGACAAAAGTTGTCTTGAAAAAGGGGCCCAACAGAAACATGATAAAAAATAGTAATATGCACCTAGCTCCTCCTCATGGTGATTCCTATAATGTGCGATGACATTGATTCTCAATAGGAAATCTGTTTTTGCCAGCCATTGCCTTCTTTCTTGCAACTCCATTTTAAAGACATTCCTTTAAGTCGTCTCATAAGCTCAAAGCCCTTGTTACTACCTCTTTGCACTTGCCCTCGCTCACTATTATCCTATTTTGGCCGAATTGCTTTCTTTGAGTAAACATTCAACTTCCAATATTTAAAAATGTAAGTATTTATTAAAAATAATTTTTAATGCACACTAATCAGTGAACATAACAAACATTTCTTAAGAGCCTGATAAAGGCCAGGTACAGCTACATAGAAAATCATCACAGCAAATGCTTATCCTCCTGAGAGTTGCAGTCTAGCAGGAGAAGAGAAAGAAGAAACTGAGAAATGCAATACATGTAGTATGCCCTGTGGTAGTGAATAGTAGAGGAAAAATACTTAGAAATACAGAAGCTGAAATCCAAAGAAAGTGAAGATGTTATGGGGAAGCTCACTGGCTTGTAGGAGTCACAGTTTCTCTAGATAAGATGGAAGGCTGCTGGAGAGGCTGTGAGTGCTGAAGTGACATGTTCCTGATATTTACTAACTCTAGGAGGGGTCATAGACAAAAAGGGAAGTGGCAGGAGTCCTGCTTTGAGGCTCATGAACTTTGCGTACTTCTTGGGACTCTAAGTACCGAAGCGCTGGTTCTCTAGGGTGAGGTAAGTGTAAAATCATAGAGCTCTGCCGAGGTGAGGGTTAGTAAGAGGTCTTTGGATCACTGCATGTCATTCATGGCTTTTCTCATGGCTGTGATAAAATATCTGCTAGTATCAGCTTAAAAGGAGGAGATGGTTATTTTGGCTCACAGTTTGGGAGTACAGTCCCTTATAATGACTGTGTCTGTAGTCAGAAAACAGAGCAAGATGAATGCTTATGTTCAACTCACATCCAGATTTGTTTTTCTCATTTGATCAGGGATCTCAGTTCATGAGATGGTGCTGTTCAGATTCAGGGTGGGTGCTGTGTTCACAGTTAAACCTCTCTGATGTGTGTCTCCTAGGTGATTCCAAATCCAGTTGACAGGGACAGTTGGCCATCACAGGCATGTGCTTCTGAAGTGCCATGGCCCCTGGGGTTTTCAAACGGAGACCCTAGGAGGGGGTGCAGGAGTGAAAAAGGACAGGAGATGCAAGGAAAGGGAGGCAAGACAAGATTCTGATCAAGCCTCCTTTATTGAAAAATTTCACCGGGTTTTTATAGGCAATCTCTGGGGCAAAGGTATCTGGGTAGGCAGGGTTGCTATGGACACCTAATGGCAGATGTTCTGCTATCTATCTCGGTAGTAAAAACTTCAAGATAAGGAAGTAAGTTCTGAGGGAATGCAGCTGCAAAGGTAAGATAAGCAAGCGGTTTTCCAGGACTGGGTGGAGTGGCCTTGGGCTGACCCCAGCCTGCTAGTGTCAGGCAGAGGTGTAGAAAATGGGGTCTACAGACACGATGGAATTGTCTGTGTTTTAAGCCAAGAGCCACTAAGGGCGGCTCCCCACACTGAAGGAGATTAGAATGCTAGGCCCTTTTTTCTTCCTTTCATTTGATTCTTTCTCAGGAGATGAGACCTGCCATGTCCTTCCATCATCTCTGTCCATCATTTCCACATGAAACCTACAAAAAGTAAGCTTGACAGTCTTTGCTTCCTACTTTATGATCAGAATGTGAGCTCTCCGCTGCGTCAGCCAACATGCTCGCTGTTTGCTTCCTCACAGCATTGCTAAAATAAACTGTTAACTCCCTAAAACTGTAAGCCAAATTCAATGTCTTGCATTGGTCATGGTGTTTTAATCACAGTAATAGAAAAGTAACTAACACACCAAGTTAGAGTCATTTGTTACTCAGTCAGAGTAGTTCTGGTTTGAAGATAAGAGTACGTCACAATTATATACTGAAAGTAGAGATGAATAATTGGCTTAGGATCCTATGTAACATATAAAAGACAGCAGTCAACAACCAATCCAAAGTTTGGGGGCTAAGTTTGCTGAATTCTTCTCAGGCTGCGAAAAGGCATTCTGCACTTTATCTCATTTATTCAAACACTGGGAAACAGTATGAGCGGGTCACCATTGTTCCACATAGTAGAAGTAAATCTCCAATTATCTGGATGGACAAAGAATGGTGTGGAACAGTGGTGGAGAAAATGAGGTATCAAGACATCCCTTTCTTAGAAAAGTTAGATCTTGCAGGGCCATGTGGTACTGTACAGCTATAGGGTAGGGGAAAAATTAATGCCATATCCTATATGAATGTATATTCTACAAGTAATGCCGTGGTCTGTGAGAAGTTGTCCTCCAGGTGTTTTCACTACTTCCTGCATTCTGGGAAAGATCACGCACTGCCATAAACTAGACCTGTCACTGGAACAATTAGATACAATTAACGCCCAATGATCCTCTGAGGTAAAACAACTTCCCTGGAGATCCAGCCTCCTGGACCCAACCTGCCTGAAGGTCCACATTCCTGAGACTCACTACCCCCGCTTATGGTTTTTTTTTTCCTTACTTCCCTGTGACCCCAACCCTTAATTACAGTTTTTCCTTATAAACTCATTGCCCTTGAAGCACCGGTATCACTCTCCTATCCTGCTCTATCTGGAAGGATTGTGATCCGAAGCTCTGAGCCCATAATATAGGACTCTGTGTATATTGCATCGGCATCAAGTCCTGGTGGTCTTTTTTGGGGGTCTCACGGTTTGGGTAATCTCAGCATAACAATAGAACAAAAGATTAGACATATAAATAAGCTCTATAGAGATTTAAAATATAAACATTGTTTTACTCCAGAAATTAAATAATAACTGCAGCAGCTTTGGCCTGAAGACTTTTCTTGGGCCTAAATGACAATTGGCATTTTGTCAGTGAATTGGAGTTGAATCTAGGACAGGAACATGGGACTTTAGTATCAAAGGGTAGCTGGTCCTCCTGTGGGCAGTATTTCATATCTCCTCACCTTGTAAACTTTTATATAAATCTTTCGATCTATCCCACCTGGTAACACTTTTGTTTTCATAACTCCTCCCATGTCCAGAACTTGGTGGCAGAACAGCGGCCGACCCCTCCCTTCTCCCCCCCCCCCACGCTTCCTTTGCAAAGATTCTTTTGAAACTAGCTATTCTTGAAAGACGGTGGCCTGAACACCAGCCAATCAAAAAAGGACACGGTCGCCATCTTTATTAGGGTAAATCTAAGTTAACTTCTTGCATAGGTGTGGGAAGCTTGCTGGTTCCGGCATGTCAGTTTCACAAAAAAGAAATTGCCTTGGCAAAATCCTTTTGTTTTGCGCATGAGTTCCTTCCTGTGACTTGGAGATTACACTCTGTTTCTAACAGCAGCAAGCAAAGGGCATAGCGAATTCAGAGCGTTTCTCTGGTAGGATTCCTTGTAGAAGTACCAGGCTCACAGAGCCTAATGATGTCATCTCAGACTCACAGTGAAAGGGAGGAACTTCAGGCCGACTCTTGGTGAGTCTTCCCTGTTTAGCTTTGCTAGGCATGGCATGTACAATGGCTTTTGGGAAAAACATTAGAGGGTTCTCCCAATCCATCTCCTAAGCCGTTTCTCCCTTTACCTCTCACTTCAGGATACTTGAATGGCTCATTTAGAGGAATAGGGGCCAGAAAGAAAAAAGCCTAACGTACAGAAGAAAGGTAGATGACAGAAATACCATTCACCCCCTAGAGGTAAAAAGTTCCTTGTTCTTTCTGGCTGAATGAACAATAGGTTAGCTTCTCTCAAGCAATTGTGTTTCCTGTTCTTAGCTCTAAAATGGTCCTAGCTATAGGATGGGCTTATGTTTTGCTAATTCTACAGGACAGGAAAAGACCACTGCCACACTTTTGAAGCCACATTTGGAGCGAGCTTTATTAAATACTGGCCAGCTTGATGGACACTGGTCAGTTCTACACCTAGGATTCACAGAATATGGTCCTAAATGACTTTTGCCAGGAGCTTATAAAGGCAAACCCCACAAAGCAATACACATACTTCCTTCCTTCCTTCAGTCAGGGGCAAGCATCCAACCTGAAATAGTTCCTGCCTATGCCCCTCTTGTCTACATCCGGTGTAATTGGGGCAACCAAGCTTGTTCACAGAATTCAAAACACATGGCTTATTATCTCACATGAACAACAGCCCCAGAATTGCAGGACAAGTGGGGTTTACAGGTGAGAGCCATTTTTGTTTTCTAGACTGCTTCAGCCCAGTAACTTAAACTTAAGATGTAACATTAGCCCTCACAAGTCCTAGTTCTAGGAAGGCTGATGCTTTACTTCTTTGGTAGTGTTTCAATTCCCCAAAGAGAGTCAGTAGTTTTTCTTTTATGTTAAAGATCTAACTTCTTTTTCATGTGCAAAGCAATCTGCTGGTTCTAAACGTGAGGAAAGCCCTAACTTCCTGTAGGAGCCTAGTCGGTTGGCAAAAGTAACTCTAGTCCAACTGCTTGTTTAAGGGTCTTTGTGGAACATGCCCCTTTGTCAGTCTGTGCTGGGGATGACCTCAGTGGGTGGGGGTGTATTTGACTCTTCTGAGTCTTTAAGGAGTGTAGCCAAGGGTGGGTTACAAGCAACATTCTCTCCGTTAGTTAGTTTCATACTTTAGAAAACTGAGTAAGCCCCTCAATACTGCTGAGGAGGCTGACAAATTAGTTTTTTTCTTCCACCCCACTTAAAAAAAAACCACAAACTTAATATCTCTGGTTTCATTTCTTTCCTCGCATTGTGATAAGTGGTAAGTGGGGGGGGGGGCGGGGAGAGGGAACTCAATTCATAGGGTGAAAAGACACAGTCTGGTTATTTCCTCTTTTAGTTATTTGCATGTCCTTTCTATTGTGATTCCGTGAAAGGTGATGGGTGCGGACACTTAAAAGAGGAGAGTCAGCACCCTAATCAAAAGGAATCCATGATGCAGCCAAGTATTCAGCATTATCTTGCAAATTTCCTCTTGTGGAAGCTGATAAGTAAGCGGTGGTGCTGGAAAAATGAGCTCCTCTATTGACTTCAGACTGGAACCTCCTCCCAGTTGCTTAGGAATCACAATCCCTCTTCTAATTACTTGGGGCGGAAACCCTGATAGGGATCAGGTGAGTTAGTAAGGAATGACGGTCCCCCTTTTTTGTCTGGCTGGATTTTTACAGCAGGGCAGGCTCTTCTGAAGAGAAAAGTAGTCACTTTTTATTTATTGGCAAATGGATTTTAAGCCTTCATGTGGGAAAAGGGTGTTTACGATCAAATAGCTGTTTCTACTAACCGTGACTCAGATACACGGTGTCGCATTCCGTTTTCTCAGGAGTCTGGTCAGAACCCAGTTGCTTCCATTGGCAGGCTGCCGTGAGCAAAGGGAGGTAGACAGGGGTGTCTTCGTGTTTACTAATATGCTACAGAGCAGAAAGAAATCAATAGTATTCGGGGCGAGTGAAGAGATAGTAACCTAGAATTAACAACAGAAAAGCAGTCACTAAACTAACACTGTCCTGTCCCTTCAACTGCTGCTGTGTATCTTTTCCTCGCCTCATTTTGGAAACAACCAGCTAGGTATGTGCAGAACAGTACTATCTAGCACTGAAGTGATTTTTCCTGGTGTGGTTCTTGGGTGGAGGCTAACTAGTAGCATTGTTTTCTACAGCCCACGGAAGCTTAAAGTGGGTGATAGAGAGCTGACAAGGCTGGAGGAGAAAGAAAGGACTTGCCTTTGCCTGGTTATTTCCAGTCCCTTTCAGATCTTTCTCAACTTACCCAGTCCGCTTGATGCGCCTCCCTCTGAGCATCTCAGTGGTGTTCATTGGAGAGCTGACCTCAAGTACCATGGGCTCCGCCCTTTTCCTCTCAGGCTGATCATCACAACTGCTGCCTTCTTCTCTCCCACTGCTGCTGTCCTTTTATAGTCAGCATTCTTAGTTCTATTTTTATGAAGCCCGAGATCAACTAATTCTTTACATCAAATTCTGGCGCCTGGCATGCAACAAGGATATATATCCCCGAGTATACGTAGACAGTAGAGAAGGCAGGGGAGTGAGTTCTTTGAAATACAGCTTGTCTTTCCTTAGTTAAGGATACTCTCAACTTCTTTGGGCCCTGTGCCAGGCCTTAAGAATCACACTGATTATTGTTAGTTTATGTGTACAGAGAAATGACAGTGTTTCAGAATGGTCAAGTTTTAAACTGGATAAGCAGCCAAGGTGCCTACTTAACATATCAAAGCAGATCTGGCCTCTGGGTTACCCCAGCATTTCTTAGTCCCTCCCTACCTGTTAAGGGGTTTGGCTGATTTACTCTGCCCTCTACCCTGAACCCTCTAGCCCCAGAAGGGTGGTGGTGGTGCTGCTTGTCTGCCCTTCCCCAGGTGCTATTAGCTATATAATCCAGATATTTTGGTTACCTGCCTCTCCTTTTGCACCTTTGACCTCCTGGCTGCTGTACTTGGTTCCTCTCGGTCCCTTCCCTTCTCCATCTCCACATAGGGTTCAGGGTCATAACTACCCTGGATTCTCCCAGATGTGTCTCCTCTGCCTATGTTTTCCCACACATCTATAATCAACTTTATTCTCCACACCTAGGAGCAGTCATGTCCTTTTCTGTCCTCTCCCTTTCTCTCTCTCTCTCTCTCTCTCTCTCTCTCTCTCTCTCTCTTTTTCAGGAGCCACATGGTGAGACTAATGCTTGCTAAGGGTTATCTCAGTAGCTTTCTCTGTTCCAACCTCCAGTTTCCCACATGGGAATGATCTTCATTTGCTACTATAGGGAGAATATTCTTTTCATGGGAAATTTTATGACCAACATTTATGTTTTTTTAAAAAAAGTGTTCAGAAGCCCATCCACAGATCTTCTATGCCTCAATTGCCTTTAGCTCCGAAGAGTCAACAGAAGCTCAGTTTGAAATAACACTTGGTTTGAAACCTCTTTAGGAGAACTAGAATACAGAATAACTTTTATATCATCTATTATCTATCTGTGTATCATCTGTCTATCATCCATTCTTTGTGTCTATCTGTCTGTTTGCCTTTGTTACTTTTCTATTGCTGTGAGGAGATAACAAAATCAAGGCTGCTTATAAAAGAACCCATTTAATTTGGGACATTTTCTTCCAGTGGAGGTAAAACCCACCCTGACTGTGGTTGGCAGCATCCTGTGAGCTGAGGTGCTAACCTGGATGACAATAAGATGCTCCTAAGCAGCAGCATTCATCTCCCGGCTTCCTGAGTGTCCATGCAATGTGACCAGCGGCCTCACTTTCTGGATGCCATGAGCCCCTTACCACTAAGGTTTCCCTTAATTTGTTCTTGTCATAGACATCAGAGAGGTGACTAATAAAGAGGACCAGTCCTGAGAACTGGGGCTGTTGCTCTGATAAGCCTGACCACTTGTTTTGTAGAAACTTGGAACTGGTTCATGGGAGGAATGCAGAAGAACTTGAGCTATGGGCTAGAAAAGCCTGAGGATGGTGTAAGCAGAAGTCATCAGGGCCTTCTGATGCGAGTTTGGAAGAACAGAACAGATGGCATAAAGAGCTGCGGATAATAGATGTCCAATGTGTAAGGTTTCAGAGAGAAACAAGTACTCACTATTGGCAGCTGGGCTGGAGGCCGTTCATACTAAATTCTGACAAAGACTATGTCTTGAAAATATGAGTGAGACTGAATTCAAAAGAAATGTACTGGCTTGTTTGGTGGTGGAAATCTCAAAAGAGCCTAGCACTCAAGCTTTCCTATGGCTGCTACTGCTTACTGCTCTAATTTAGTTCTCCAGTGAGAGACAGGAGAGGAGAGGGGAGAGGGAGAGGGAGAGGGAGAGGGAGAGGGAGAGGGAGAGGGAGAGAGAGAGAGAGAGAGAGAGAGAGAGAGAGAGAGAGAGAGAGAGAGAGAGACTTTGTGAAGTAAATACTCTAAGTTTTAATTGCAGACAAGGGGGGCTCAGCCAAAGCATCTGCAAGTGTTAAATATTCGCACCTTTACAGAGGACCCTGCGACTTTGCAGGAGGACATTAGACAAGGTGCCCTGGTGGCATCACACTGTCATCTGAGGCTCCAGCAAAGGAGAAAACCAGAGCAGAGAGAATTCTATTAGAGGTGCTTCTTGCTCCAGAATGACCAATGGAGAAGTGTTTTCTCAGATCCAGCCTCAAAGCACAGAGACCATTGCTTCTGTGTCTGATGGAGGAATGCAACTGATGTGCTTACTAAACCGCTGGGTTACAGGCAAGCATGCAAATCACAACTATAATGAAGTCTTCAATAAAAACTTTTCCAATTTTTATAATTTTTTTGCCTATTCTAAGTGGAAGGTAACTTGATTACCTGGTTAAGCAGTTTTTCTAATAGTGTCAGAGAGTTAAAATGCCTACTATTGACTTTAAGTCAGAAGCAAGAGGGCTGGAGAGAGATATAGCTCAGCTGTGAGAAGTGTTGATGTTGCAGGGGCCCTGAGTTCTGTTACAGCACCCATCTCAGGCAGCTCACAGCTGCACGCATCTTCAACTCCAGGATATTGGACACCCTCTTCTGACCTCTGTGGGCACCTGCATGCATTTAGTACGCACACACACACACACATTGCTGTTCATCATTATGTCTGAGAAAATTCAGAAGAAAGAGAAGAAATCTGTAGGCATATTTTAAAAATTAACATTATTAGTGAAAGCATTTTTATATACAATACATAAAATGACCTAGATAACTAGCAAAGTAATAAAGATGTGCAAGCTTTTTAGCTGTAACATCATCATCATCGTCATATAAAATTCAAATGGATATACTTAGTACTAAATCATAAAAAGCATAGCCAATGAAATACCTAGTATTAAATCTAGCAAAAAGGAAATACGAATTAACAATTACTATTACCTTTAAATGGGGAAGTTATATATATATATATATATATATATATATATATATATATATATATATATATATACACACACACATATATGACCCTTGACTAATAAAATAAATAAATGAGATGCCAACTAAAATCCTTAAAGATTAATTTTTTTTGTAGCTGGATTGGATAAGTTGATTCTAAAATATTTTGATCACTATTTGAACAATGCATATTCCAGGAAAAGACCTATGTGCATATGTGAGCTCAAAATATAATTGGCTTACTGAAAAATGGTGGGAAAAGAATGGCATGGGAATAGCTGGACGTTCAGACTGGAAGAGTAGTAACACTGAGAACTACTTTCAGATTAGTTGCAGATATAGCTAAGACAAATAGAGACCTAAATATTTCTAAACTGTGAAAAATGACCCATCAATCACTTTTACATTGAAAATATTTTCTTAAATATGATATATAATTTGTATAAAAGAATAGTTGGTTAGCAAAAGTGTAAAGTTCACTACAGCAAAACACTTCTAATGAAAATTAAAGACCAAAAATCTTGTTGGAAAACTATATTTAAAACAAATGACAAATAAAGGATTCCTGTTTGGTTGGTATGTAGACTACTTGATGTTAAGTACTAAAAGTACACGAAGGAAGTGAAAAAAAGAAATATGCACTTCAGACATGATAACAGAATGAACCTTATCAAAAGGCAGGTCATTGCAAAGTAGGTGTGCTTTAGTGAGTCTCCAGCTCAAGACATGTGGACAGGACTAAAGGACATTGCTATAATCTAAATGTGTCTACTCACATGCATGGACACTTAGTCTCTGGCTGGTGGAGCTTCTTTATGGGTTGTGGAAGCTTCAGAAATGGGGGTCTCGATGAGCTGCAGCTGGTAGGGGATATTTGTGAATAGCCTGTCAGATTATTCATGTTAGAGATCAGTGTAGTGAGAATTGAGGTTTCCTTAAAAACATAAAACTGTTATATTTTTGTTTAAATTACAGGTGTGGGATATGGGGCTGCTTCAGATTGTCCACAGCAGCTAACTGTAATTTGTCTCATGCTCTGTGCTCTTGCAGAGGAGTGATTTTGCCAGCTAACGATGGTTTATGTTTGGAATTCTGGGCACTCTTCAAAGGGTATATAAGCGTGAGAGCCTAAAGGGGCTGCTGGTCCTGTTGTTCCCGCTGCTGTTGCTGGATTGCTGCTTGGAGATGTCCTGCCTATGAAGATCAGACCTACCCCCAAGGAACTTGATGCCCCTGATCAGCAGGAAGTAACCTAACGATATTGACACCCTTTTCCGGTCTATCCTTCTTTCTCTCCTACCTAGTGTTGGGAGCTTGGAAGAGGTAGGAAAAAACAACCCAATAAAGTAGCCGAGTCCAACTACAGCTCAGGTCCTGCCTAGCTAACTCTGGCTTGGTCTAAAGCTCATCCATCTGCCTCAAGAGTAGAAAGGATGGGTGGTTCTAGAATATCAGCTCAGGAATGTACACTTGGTACCCACTTGGTACCATCTCATGTAGGAGTTTCATGTATGATCTTGGAAGAGTCTCCCAAATAAAACAGTTCTTACTCAGTAGTGTATCATGCAGTATAGCCTTTTGTCCACATATGTCCACTTTCAAGTGTTCATTGCTATGAGTCATGGGTCTGGTTGGAAGCCCACACTACTGCTACTGGATCCTCACCGGGACTGCTGTCAGATATCCAGTTGTTTCTGTGTGTTTAAGGAGATTCTTAATCTTTGAATCTGCAGGTCCGGCCCCTTCATGAGTTCCAGTAGGTCTTATATGGGGTAGATATTGGGGTGAGGTCCACTCAGAGGCCTGGATCAGGGCCCACTCCCTTGTCATCATGGCAGGGCCAGCTCTCCTGCTCCCGTGTCCTCAGCACAGGGACACGGGGTTTGAAAGATGAGGTCCTCAATGCATTCTGAGGATGAATGTGTTCCAGAGTTACACAGAAATGTTCACCCCGAGAACAGTTGTTACTCTTAAACACATTACAAAAGTGGTGTGAAACAGCACTCCTACTTTGTCCAATCTTCCGTTGTAAATTCCTTGTTTCTTATTACTCATGCATAACAGAGATCTCCCCTTTCCCCCTTCCTTTTCCTGGCTCTGTTTTGATGTCTCAAGGATTTTCTATGCATATTTTCTCAAGGATTTTTTATATAATTCTTTTTAAAGACTATGTGTTTGTCAGTATGTGTATGTGTATCTTGTGTGTAATCTACATGTTGTATGGTCCATGACTGCAGATACCTGAAGAGGCCAGAAGAGGGTGTTGGGTGTCCTAGAGGTGGAGTTACAGGCAGTTTTGAACTGTCTGACAGGAGTGTTGGGAAATGAACTTGGGTTCTCTGGAAAGCATCAGTTGTTCTTAACTGTTGTGTGATCTGTCTTCCAACCCTCTACATAATTCTTACTTTAACATTAACGGGAGATTCTAGACATTTTTCCTGGTTATCTTATATCTGCAAATTGAAACATTTGCATGTCCATAAACACTGGCATCCATTGATCTTGAGTATCCTTATGGTATATAAAACCCCAAAGTTAGTTGATACAAAGGTCATTTTCTCGGGGTACATTGTTATGTACCACTGATGTGCATGGCAAATATATACTGCTAATCATGTAAGACTTAGGCCCTCTGTGGTACTCTTGATACAACACTTCCATTCCAAGGAGCATGCTCAAGGCTTACTACCCTGAGGAGAAGCAGAGGAAGGTGCTAGGGCAGGCCAAGGATGGACCGACTTGCTCTGGAAAGGACATGATGGCATTTAAGTCTGTGTTCCGTATAATATTAGGTAGAGGTTTTTGTGCTTCACCGTTGTGCTGCCGGGACACAAAAGAAGCCAGGGTCAATGTATAAAGAAATGTAAGTACAAGGCTTTTGTACCAACAACAGTAATTTCAAAGCCTTCTGTCCAGAACTAAGATGTACCCTGTGGGCGGTAGCTCGAGCCTTGGGGAATGGTTTAGAGGCAGTCTCCATCCTCAGCATGTTCATCCTGCTGTCCTGTGAGAAGCAAGATGACCATGGAAGAAAGGATGGACGCATGTCCAGCCTGGATTCCCTCTAAAGAATGGAGCAACAGCAAGATAGAGAGAGATACATAGGAGTGGGGCATCCCAACAGCTCCCAACTAGTCTGAAGTCTCAGAGCTGAGCAAATTAACAATGCTATTCTCAACTCAAAGATGAAGGCCTGGTATCCCAGAGATCTCTTCGTGTGCTTTTGGAGACAAGGGGGAGGAGAAAACAGGTGCCCCAGTTCTGGCAGAGATAGCCAACTGTTCCTTACTTTCTTGTTTTCTTTAACTCTGGCCCTCAGAGATTGGATGGTGCCTGATATGCTGAGGGCAACCATCCCTAGTCCATACTTTGGACAGTCATATAGGACAATGGTTCTTAACTTTCCTAATGCTACGACCCTTTAATATAGTTCCCCATGTTGTGGTGGTCTCCAACCATAAAATTATTTTTGTTGCTACTTCATAGCGGTAATCTTGCTCCTGTTATGAATCATAATATAAATATCTGTGTTGGGGACGGGCTACATGGCCAATGTTCAGCCATCTTGTCAGAACCTAGGTTCCTATTTCTCCAGAAGTCTGCCATTCACCAGAATCTAGCTGACCTCGTTGTAGGTCGGCAGTTAGACAACTGTTGTGGTTTATTGTGGGGGCTGGTCATTCCAGACCCCCGAGCTACTCCTTTTCCGGTGGGACTATTGATAAGATCAGATTAAGGGCCAGCTGCCTGAGAGCAGCAGTTCCGGGAGCTTTTTCCTGACTAACCAGATCCTTCACTTCTTTCCTGAAATTTCTCTCCTGCAATTAGCAGCTATAAAGGTAGATACCTACCTGCTGGAGCATTCCAGAGTTAGGTATCCATAGCAACCCTTGCCTCTGTGCCTATATAAACTCTGTGAAATTTTTCAATAAACGGGGTTTGATCAGAATGCAGACTTGCCCCCTTCTTCGTGTCTAGTGTTCTGTCTCCATACAGGAAAATTCTCCTCCCGAGTGTTAGTCGAACCCCAGCGGGCTGGGGCATATCTGTTTTCCAATGGTCTTAGGGACCCACAGGAAAAGGTCTTTCTACCCTCAAAGGGGTTGTGACCCACAGGTTGAGAAACAATGATGATCTAGGAGGAGTTTCCCATAGTCGTACCTGGGGCAGCCATACCATGGTCATCATGAGCGAAACACCTTGGCTAGCCAGCAGGGGAGGAGGGCTGGGCTTGGTGCCTACGAAGGGAAGCGCTAAGAGTAAACAAGCTTTCCTGCACAGCTGGCCTCTGTTAATTCACTCAAAAAAGATGTGCCTAAGTTAGCTGTCACAGGAGTTAAGATGAGTAAATTCTGAGTCAGGGAAAGAACAAATGTAGGAAATAGCTTTTAGTTTAAGAAAAGAAAATATGCATGAAAAAGAGCATATTCCCAGCTGACTGATGCCCAGGGTGGCTGATGGGTGGGTGTTATTTGGGAACTGCAGGGTGGATGGCTTCTAAAAAGACTCGTAGGACATTTGTAAGTGGGGAAGCAGGAGGCACTGGAATCAGGTTTGTGAAGGAGAAGCCAGCTCTACTTTCTGGCTACACACTAGTGCTGTCTCTACAAAAAACCTCCAAGTCATCCCCTGTCCTGCTCAGACCTGATTCCATTTTCTCAGTGTGACCTCTTCGGAGAGAAAAATCAATACTGTGTCTGTCTCCAAACCCTCGCCTGTGATATTTTTTTAAGGCTTAACGTGGCTTTTATAAAAACAGCAATGAACTTCTAGATAAATGAGCAATCCTAAGTATTATGTGAGCATTTTCTTAAACTGGCTGAGGGCAATTCCCAAATTGGCCATTGACTCCTGGGGATCCAAAGTCAACTCTAAGACTCAGCACTCCAGGGGCACCTTGCACAGACTGCCCATTTGCCACCGTGTCCATCTGAAATCAGGGAGCCTGGCGTCCCCTCTCTCCTCTCTTAACTGAGTGAGTTCAGTAAATACGCTATACTTTCAGCATCATGGCTCACGTTGTTCATACCCAATCCCCAGTGCTTTGGCGAGAGTTCTCTTACAGCATCTTTGGGGCCATTAGAGCCAGAATAAATGGAATAATGACAAGGGAAGGGAAGGAAAAAGGTTGTCAGTGGAGAAGCCAGGAGAGGAAAGAAAGAAAAGGGGAAGAGAAGTGGGAGATGTTCTTATTAGAACTACTGAAATCACAAGTGAGGCCTTGTAATTTTCCTCCTATGAACACATACAAGTTAATGAGGTATAATTTTCATTGTAATAGAAAACATATTAAGTTACACTTTCATATGACTTGGTAAAAAAAGCATCCCCTCTCATTAGCAGCCTCTTCTTTCTAGGCACAGTGTTTCTGTTACCCTGCAAATTTCCTCCACGGCCCTTTACAATCGTCCATGTGCTGCACAACAGAAGCCACCTCTGTTCTGACTTCTCTCTCCCACGGCCTGGCTTTGAGTGTTCTATTTATTTTATTTTGTTTTTAAAATATTTACTCATATATCTTGACCCCAGTTCCCTCTCTTTCTCTTCCCTTCCCTCAAGTCTCTCCCCACCACCTTCTGTCTCCCCCAGATCCACCTCCCCTCTACCTCCCCTCAGAAAAGAACAGACCTCTCAGGAACATCAACCAAATACTACATAACAAGCTACAATAGACCAGGCATAAGGCCATCACAGTAAGGTTGGAAGAGACAACTCATTATGAGGAAAAGAATCCTACAAGTAGGCAAAAGAGTTAGGGACAATTTCCACTCCTGCTGTTAGAACTCCAACTAGAATACCAAGTTACTCAGCCATAACACTTATGCAGAGGACCTAGGTCAGACCCCCACCGAGTTCACGATCTCTATGAGACCCTGTGAGTTGTGGTTCGTTGATTTTGTGGCCTGCGCTCTCTGTCCTCTGGTTCCACTGGTTCTTCCTCCTTATCCTCCCCAGAACTCCCCAAACTCTGCCTAATGTTTGGCTATGGGACTCTGCATCTTCTCCCATCCGTTGCTGGATGAAGTCTCTTGGTTCTGTTTGATGGTTCTGCTAGGCTCCGATTCCAGCAGCCAGACAACTATAGGTAGAAGATTTGTGTCCCAATCCCTGCACTTGATGTCTTGCCTGGTTACAGTAGATGGCTGGCACAGGCTCCCTGTCCCCCATCACTGGGAGTCTTTGCTAGGGTTCCTCTCATAGGTTCCATGGAGTTTCTATTGTGCTAGGTTTCCACCTCACCCCCCCCCCCCAAATGCCCCACAATTCTAGTGTTTTTTTTTTTCCAGTATTTTCTCCCTCCCCCACCTCCTCATCCCTCCTGTTCCCAACCCCACCTATCCCAGTCCACCTTCAAAATCTATTCTGTTTCCCCGTCCCTCGTAGATGCTCACATCTTCCCTTTAGCCCTTGAGTGTTCTTGAAAATCACATTTTAAGAGTGTGAGATGGCCCAGTCCTTTGTGTCTCTCTTCACACTTCAAGTGTTTTTTGCAGCTCACACATGTTTCACCTAGCATTTCTTTTTTCATAGAGTTTTCATCTGTACAATATTTCTGAGTCTGAGTGATTGCAGACAAAAGTCAATGTGTGTAATCTAATGTCTTTGTATAGGTTTTTCTTCACTGTATATTATAAGGAAGGTAAATACTTAAGAAAACAGTTTAGTTTTGTGAGATACGTAAGTAGGTAGATTTGATGAAAATTGCTACCTTCAAAATGACTGTCTCACTTTACACTCCTATGAGCAACACATGCTTGCCAGTATTTTATATTGCCAATCATTGTTGTATTGTTAGGCATTATGTCTATAATATGTCCACTTAAAGTTGGCTTGCTTGGCTTATTGTTGTTGGATGTTTCTATCTGCTGGTTGTGAGGTTCACCTGTTGCAAACAGTTTCTTTCTGTATGCAACCTATTTGCTTCATGGCATCATCATTTGCTGTTAGGGAATATTTAACTTTGAGTTCCAATGATAGTAAATGCTACTTGTGACCACACAGGATCCCTTTTCTTGATAGCCTACATATTTAGCTATTGTATTTGTTGGTTATAAAGCTTCTAGCAACAGCCTTTCCAGAACTATCCTCATGCAAAGGACCCATCTCATCTAGAAATAGCTGGAGGCCACCCATGCTCTCTTCTGGAGTGGGTTGGATAAACGACTGGCTTATAGGATACATGAGGCCTGTCCCCTAATCTCCACATGGGACAATCCTGAAGTGCCCTGTGTGCTGCAGAGAATGGACCCCAGCTGGTCCCATTTCTTTGTTTAAGTTCCTGCTCTACTTTTTCTGCCTGCCTTCCATCCTTATAGATGTGTCTGACACTCACTTACTCAATAAATGTCTCACACAAGAGTAGCCCACTCTGTGTGTGCCTGAAGGAAACTCAATCTGAAACTGCCATTTATCCCCTTTCTCAGTTAAACACTGTTCCTCTTATGTATCCTGAGGAATCCTTGTGTGGCTTGTGCTATGGATGTGCCCCTCTATGCTTCCCATTAGGGCTTTAGGGGCATTGATACTTAGGGTTATATTCTATTTCAAACTAGCTATTGTGCACAGTAGAAGGGAAGAATCAAGGTTTGTTTTTGTTTTTCTGGTTTATAAGTCTGTGGTTTTTTTGTTTTTTGTTTCTTTGGTCTATAAGCATGACCCCGTTCCCCAGCATTTTTCTACTCCCTAAATGAATTGTATTATCATCATTATAAAAAAAAAAAAGGCAAAGCAATCAACCATTTATTTGTGCAGCATTTATTTACTTTCATTTTCATTTTAACTAGTTTGGCACAGTTTTCTGCTTCTTGGAACTGAATAGTCCTGGCTAACTTAGGGTCCCCTCTCTCTTTTAAATTTGGCTTTATACTTTTAGAGTTTCCAGATCTAGCAAACAAAAAATATAGAACCTCAAGTTAAAAATCAATTTCAGATGTATAAAAACCCTTCTTTGTGGAGCCTACTCCCTCCTTCTAGATGAATACTGGACTTCTGATGCTCTACGTCTCATCATTGTCTCCTTTCTGCTTGTCCACCCCCCCCCCCACACACACACACATACCCTGGCCACCACCTGCACTTTGGCTATGGCTTTCTGAACCTCAGCTTTCCTGACTGGGAGGCTGGAATGGACAATTCACAGCCTTATCACACTCTCCGACTCGTTCGGTTGTCAGCTACGGAAGCTACTTGATTATTTTTTAAACACCATTCTACCTCTAAGGTGCAAATTCAATGTTATTGACCTGTCAGAACAGACAGAAAGGTGTTAGGACTTCCCGACTCTCATCAGCAGTAGATTTGGGTCAATCAACTCCTATCCTCACACTTGAAGTCCTGTGACTTGGCCTAAAGCTGTCACCTGCGACTAGGAGACAGCTCCAAACTGTCAGACTCGGGTGAAATGTAATCTGTGATCTTGGCAGCACAAGAACTGATGTGAGCATGGCTGGAAACCCACCTTCCCTAGACCGCACTTGGGCATTTTAACTACTCAAACAGAGAGTGTCAGGATTGAAGGTGAGGCAAGCAAGAGTACAGGGAAGAATTAGAAGCCCCAATCTCATTCTGCAAAAACAGTTCTCCTTACCGGAAGCCAGGCATTTCTCTCTCTTTTTTTTTTTTTACAGCACCTCACTTGGGTCTCTTGCATTGAATGAAAGGGGACCCACAGCTTATCATGAATTCTTGGTAAGAAATGCAGGTTTCCTGCAAAGCTTATGCAGCTTAAGCCATGTGGCTCCTTGGACCTGTTGCTGTGTGTGCTGCCAGTGCTGTTCATGCAGCGATCTAGGTGACTAATGAGAGGCCTTGCTGTGCTTTAGCTACTGCTGACAATGAACTGCATTTCCCAGACTCAACACACTTGTGCTCTCTTCTTTCATTCCAAACAAATACTTTCTGTATTCTTCAGGATTCACTAAAGGAACAGTACTGATAGGATGAATATATACATACATACATACATACATACATACATACATACATACATACATACAATTATTAATCTAATTAATACAATTTAAGTGGCTTACAGGTTGTGGATCAGCTGGCTCAACAACGGTTGTTTCCTGATAGAAGTTTGAGAACCAATAGTTGTTCATTCTATGAGGTTGGATGTCTCGGCTGGTCTTCAGTACATATTGGAATCCTGAAGAAGTAGGCTCTGATACCGCTGAAAGAATGCCTGTGTGGCAGGATATATGAATTTTCCAGTGAGAGTGAGGGCCATCAGGGAAAAATCAAAATCTTACTTCTTCCATGTCTTTTATATATAGGCTGCCTAATAAGTCTGGCCCAGATTTACAGTGTGTCTTTGAAACTCAAGACTGGATTTGAGGTGGCTCTTCCCACCTTAAATGATCCGATTAACTGAGAATCCTACACCGGTGTGTCCAGCTGCTTGGGTTTTTAGTTAATTCCAGGTGTGGTCAAGTTGACAACCAAGAGTGGCCATCATACCTCCATTCGTTAAACATTTTACGTTTGTCTGTTGTCCCTCTTTTTAAGAATTAAAAAATAATAATAAAGTCCCTTCTCGCTAGCCTAACAGTCATCTAACTGGCTTAACCCAGCAGCAGGTGAAAACAGAGGCAGAGACACACAGCCAGAGCTCAGGGAATATTATGGTAGAGAGGGGAAGGAAGGATTGAAAGAGCCAGAGATGTCAGGGACATAAGAAACTCTACAAAAATCAACTAACCTAGACCCATAGGGCCTCACAGAGTCTGAACCACTGACCAAAGAGCATCAGTGGGATGGTCCTAGGCACCCCACGCATATGTACACCTTGGTCCTCATGTGGCACTTCTAACAGCAGGAGCAAGGGATGCCTTTGACTCTGTTGCCTGATTTTGGATCCCTTTGCCCTAACTGGACAGCCTTGCCTAGCCTCAATAGATGAAGATGGGCCTGGTCCTACTCAGTATGCCAAGTGGGTTATTACCCATGGAAAGTCTCCCTTTTTCCAAGAAGAAAGGGAGAGGGGCACAGGAAGAAGGGAGGTAAAGTGATAGGGAGGGACATGGAGGCAAGGAAGGGAAAGGCCTGGGAAGAGGGAAGGGAGGGGAACTTTCTACAAGGTTGTAAAGTAAAGAAGAAGAAAAGAAAGAAAGTGCCTTCTCACTCCTTAAAATGTGTGAGTGTCTCATGGCTCAGAGGATAGAGATGCTTGTGGATATTGGATTCATGGCTGGAGGACAAATGAGCACCTTTTCCATTTGGCCCATCTAGCTGCCTCCTGTCAGCTCCAATTAATCTGTAAGAGACCAGAATTTCAACACTGGGTTTGCTTAGAACCTGTTTCAGGGATCTAACTTGTCTGCAGAGAGCCTTCTAAACATCTCCTCCTGTCCACTCTGCCCTGTCCACACTCCTCACCCTGCCACAGTTCTAAAGGCCCCACTACTAGTGGTTTGATTTCTACATCATATAAAGTGAAAAGCATGACTTCCTGCCTACTGAAGAACTCAAGAAGTATGTTCAGGTGAACTAGAAGCTTCTACAAAGATACACAAAATAAAAATTTTGATCTACTCTCTTTAATGTACTATTGCATGTACTAGTATTTTCTATTTATCAACTAAAAAGAGATTATCGAGTGTTGAAGCATAAAATATACGAAGCTATGCTTCTGAGTACTTAATTAATCTTCTTTGAAATTTTTTATTGAAAATATTCTTCTGTCACACCATACATCCTACCCACAGGTTCCCCTTCCTCCACTCCCCCAACTCCTCTGCACCAACTTTTCCTCTCTCCCAGATCAAATCCTCCTCTTTTTCCTCTTCAGAAAAAAGCAGGCCTCCAAGAGGTAATATCCAAATAGGACAAAACAAGATACAATAAGACAAGGCAACTAATTAGGACAAGGGTCACAATAGTAGAAAAAAAAAAAAGAGTCAGAGATACACCTGCTCCCACTGTTAGGAGTCACACAAAAACACCAGCTAACAACCCTAACATGCCTGCGGACCCTGGGCTTGCCACTGCAGTCTCTGTGAGGCCTGGTAGTAGATTTGCTGGGCCAAGTTCTCTTGGTGTCCTCCATCCATTTTAACTTCTACAAAATATAAACTATTATATAAACTTCTAGATTATAAAAATGCATTCAAAAAGCACATTTTCTTGTTTCTAAGTGACATTTGGCATTTGAAAAATGTGTGTTTGGAATACGCAAAGCGTGTTCCTTCAGCTCCTTTAAACCAGTAGCTTGGGGGTTTTGAAAACATTGTAATATACTTAAATTTTCTTCTAAAATTGCCTTTTTTTAAACCACCAGAATTAGGGAATTATATATATATATTCTTTACCTTGTTCTGTCTAGAATTATTAGCCTATGTAGTAGTTACTTTCTGTTGCTGTGATAAGACACTATGACCTAAAGCAACTTAGGAAAAGGTTTTACTTTTGCTGACAGTTCCAGAGAAACCAGAGACTATCCTGGGGTGAGGCCCAACCACGTGCGGCAGGCATGATGATGGGCACAGGAAGCTGGAAAGTCTTTTACCATAAGCAGTAAGAAAGGACAGAGAGCAAACTGCAAGTGGGTGAGGCATTTTACTCTCCAAGACTACACCCACTGACGTGCCTCCTCCAGAGAGTCTAAACCTAGACTTCTCCAAAGAATGGCATCAACTGGGCTGTAAGGACCATTACTTATCTGAACCATGACAGCCAGTTAGTTACAGGAATTGCATGTCTTGTATCTTTCTGGTATAGACTTTGCTAAGTGTTTTTTTTTTATTGTTATTCCCTTTGCTTCACACACACACACACACACACACACACACACAGAATCACACTTCACACAGCCAGTTTGTCATTATTTTAAATTGTTTTTAGTTTGTAAGAACATGCTGGATTATCATTCAAATTTCCTTGTATGATAAATATACATATATCTTTATTAATAGGAACTCTATTCAATTTTTGAAAGCATACTTGCATATATTATTAGTTAATCTTCCTTAGAATCTTATACTGTTTACAGAAAAGATAAGTTGAAAGTTTGTAAAAGTGAGCAAGAAACAATTAGAATTTAGAAAACAAGTGTGGATCGTGGTATATACCACACTAATTCTTTTCTACTTCTTCCTAATTCTTTCATTACTTTGTAAATAATATTATATGTATGAAATTATAAATTGACATACCGTACCAGAATTTAATGACTCTATAGTGTATATTCTAGTTGGTAGGAGTATATCACATATTTGTATATATTTTCACATATATAAATAATTATAAAAACATACAGGCTGGCCTATCAAAAGCTTTCTCAGGTCATACACACACACACACACACACACACATATTTGTGGAGCTGGGGGTGGAAATGCTTTTTTTCTGAGAATTTGTGTATAAGGGTCTGCATGTGTTTAAAAAGAAACTCCAGTTAAAATCATAACAAGCTGAGCACATCTCACCCCTGCTGCAGACACTTGACTGGTTCTCCAGTTCACTTCAGGGTGCCAAATCCTCACCCCTCTGTGTGAGGTGACTTGGCTTCGGTCTTTCTTGCTGGCTTCCCCGCCTTCCATGTGCTCGCTGCTGATGAAAGGCAAAGGCTCTCTGTGCAACACAGAGAGGAGGTAAAACTAATGCACCTAGTTCTGTACGGAGGTTTTCTAAACTGAAGATTAGTTAGCCCGAAAGGAGATAAGAGCCCACTGGCTGATAACAGGACTTTCAAGCAGTCTAGGGGCGAGGCAGAGGCAGTAGGTTTGACAACATCATAGCCACAGCATCTAGTCCTGTGCAGCTGAGAGCGTTTTAGTTTTTCTGGAACTGTGGGTGTTAGGTTGTAATCATATCATAAACCCTCTGTAGCACACTGATCCTGCTCCTAGGATTCTGCATGTCGGAAATTTGGTTCTTTTCAATCCTCAACCCTCACTGTCATTTTGGGGTTAGGCTTCAAGTTCCTGTACAAGATACCACATCCTGAAAAAAACTTGAATGGTAGAAATACGGAAATTGCCTTATGACTTGGTTCCGCAAGGGCTGAAACAGGATAGAGTCATCTGAGAGGAGGGAACCGCAGTTGATAGGATGCATCCGTAAGACTGGGCTGCAGGCCAGGCTGTAGAAGAGTTTCTTAATTTGTGATTGATGTGGAAGGACCCAGCCTTGTGGTGGATGGGACCATCCCTAGGCTCGTGGTCCTGGGTTCTACAAGAAAGCAGGCTGAGCATGTGCAGTGGGGGAACGCCAGTAAACAGCACCCAGTTCCTGCCTCGTTTGGGTTCCTTTCTGACTTCCTTTCATGATGAACAGAAATATGGAAATGTAAGCTAAGTAAACTTCCTCCCCAAGTTGCTTTGGTCGCTGGGTGTTTCTTCATAGCAGCAGTAATGCAAACTAAAAGAGCCTGGGTTTTCACTCAGCCTCAGACCTCTGAAGGAGCGTGCTCTTACTTCCTGTCTCAAGTGTCCTAAGGCTATAGTCTTCATTTGGCCAGTCGAGATTCATCTGCTGAGCCCTAGTCCCTGAGTGGTGCTCTTGGGTGACTGTGACTGTCTCTTAAGATGCCAGCGAGATCATCTCCTCTGCTCAAAACTCCCTCAGGACATCATAACAGAACACTCTGGTTTTTTACCCATCTTTCCTCAGGTTTTACTGCTTTGTAGCCTGGGAGAAACGGCTTCCTTAATTCCTACCCCAAGGTCCAGGAGAATGCACATCTACACATATATAGGATCACTTACACTCTCTAAGCCCATGGCTCTCCAACCGTTTCCATGGGTTCCTGAGAACATCATGGCATGGTAGGCCACATAGGAGGAAATACTCCCTTTTGAAAATGGAAACATGAATCATTCAGATAAACCCCTTTATTTTCTTTGGTTAGTCTCCCCCCCCTTCTCTGACCCTCAAATTCCTGTTAGATTTTATTTACCTAAAAAGGTTACATCCCAACATGTGTTTTTGTAGGTGACTACATTGTGACATTGTGTTTGAACTAGGTACCAAGAGTGATGAAACTATTGTAACAGGAACCCCTTAGTGGACAGAGCGATGGCATTGGAAAAGACAACAAACTGACTGCTTTAAAAATATAAATGAATACAGAATTTTGAACTCAAAGCAGTCACATTTAGCTCCTCAACATTCTAAAATAGGGCTTGGCCTTTGGAGGCCAGTGCCTCCCTCAGCCCTTACAATGTGACATACAAAGGCTTCCAAGGAGCTGCAAGCAGAGGATGCTACAAACCCAGCCTTTCCCGGTCCTACCAAAGGAAGAAAACCACCTTTGAACACATTCTAAAAATGTAATGCTTACCTTGGGAAAAAAAAAAAACCTGAGCACTCACCTCGGTTTATGCCTCATCCAATAAAAATTTTCAAAAGCACAGGACAGACTTTGCAGAGAGAAATAAAAACGCCCGTGACATTTCACATTCCTCCGTGCTGTGCTGAAGCGTGCGCGAGCCGAATGGGCTTCCCCAGAAGGGAAAGCTCTCTTTCACTGGTGTGCTCAAAAATAAACAAAAAATTCCCCATTGGATGATCATCTGAAAACGTCCCAGTCTATAGGAAATGTATACTCTGACTTTTAAATGTCGACTAGCCTTGGAAATCTATATGACATAAACTTTTGCCAAAAAAAAATCAATCTTGAGTTATGATTTGATTAGCAGAAAAAAATTGCTATCACATTTGTTTCTACGTTTGTCTACCTCATGTCCTTTTCATTCATAGGCTGGCTGAGTCAAACCTTCTTTAAAAACTCCCTGAGAAAGTCTGTGACATTAAAATGTCCTTTGATGCTCTTTTACTAAGCTCTGAATATTAACAGTTATGGTGACCCTGTTCCCTAATGCGTCTCTGCAGGATCAATAGCAGTTAAGTGCCACTGTTTTACAATTAAAAAGGGGATCATTTTAAATTTAAAAGCTCATAGCTAATTTTCTTCTTGGCACTTAATGGCATAATTCATTTCTGGAAAAAAAAACCTCATTGGAAGAACACAGACTTTCCCCCTTCTTTTTTTTTGGTGGCTGCATAGGAAGAGGCTGGTTAGCAACCCTGGTTGCCTCTGAAGTGAATTGTGGCATTCCTTGATTAAGCTGTCAGCCGGGCATTCTTAAAATTCTTTCTGAAGCCTAGAAACCCTTCGGAAGCCTGGGCTATGAGGGCCTTTCTGGCAATTCTCAGGGAAACGGTTCTGCAGCGGCTTTGGCTTAGGACTTCCTCGGCGTGCTGATCGCAACCAACTTCATCTTTATAGTCACAGTTTCCACGATTTCTGCTTTTCCTTTTGGTGACCTCCTCCTCTTCCCCATTAGAAACCTAGAGACATGACAGGTGGTTCTGAGTGGTGCATACATATTTCCAACATCTAATTGGCCAACATTATGCTGGAAATGTCATTCTGATTGTACCTCATTGACATTGCGGAGAGCCTCGGCTCCCTCTCTACACAAGGACAGCTTTCCTCGTTCCCAATTACGACAGTAACAGACGCCTCAAATTACGTATACACTCTGTCCCTGGGGACAGGCAGGCGTATAGATCCACAGCGGGGTAAGTCTCGTGTCTGTTTACGCGACTTACATTATCTTGAGGCAAGTAAAAGTTACTGCCTGTCTCTTAGATCTGTTGCCTGAAGCTGAGAAGAGCATCCTAATGGATTTCATCAAGATCTTTTTTTGTTGTTGTTGTTGTTACTTACCTACATAAAAAACAGGCGACAGCCACATTTCCTCCTAAATTCTGTCTGTACTAATTAAAGCAAGAAACAACTGGATGGCGATTGTTGGCAGAGCACTGCGCTCCATGCCCCGCGCGTGTTTTCTCTAGTTCGTGGACCCTCACAAATTGATATCGTTGTCCATCGTTGACAGAGGAAGAATTGAGGTGAGGTTAAGTTACTTGCTTAAGGTCATACAACTTACACACACTACAAATAAGACTGGAGACCTACGGCATCTTTTAGCCACTCACTCTGTCACCTGTGTCAGTTGGAATTCGTTGAGATTTAGTTGTATATCTTAGAAATAGGTGAAAAATTTGTCTTCCAGATGTGTGGTATTTCAAAAGTACTTCCAGAATACTACTAATTAGAAAATGATGAGCAGGAAATTATATAGAACAATTTATTCTTTTTGTAAGCTTAGGCTTATGTTATTTTAAAAAAAAAAAACTCTCATTGGCTTGTCAGACACCTTATGCCTATAGCTGGTCATGAGCTGTCACTAATAAAGGCTGGATAAAAGAACTCATTTCCGTTGTTGTCCTCTTGGATCTGATAATTGCTTCTGTAAATACATGTGGTTTTTTTTTTGACTGAATGCTAATTTTCTAGTAAATAACCCTGAATAAACAGGGCCACTCTCGTATTTTATTAGGATTTGAAATAAATGGAGTATTAGGGCATTCCAGGGTGAGCTTTCCTGCAGAATACCATTAATTTTGAGCTGAGGAAGTTTGTCCTGATTTCTCAAGCCTGTGTGTAAAATGCTAACAGCAGGGAGGGGGCACATCCATAGATATCACCACATCTTAGAGAGAATGCGACTGGCTGAAAAACAAAGCAAACTTGCTGTATACAAAATCCATTCACGGCCGGGCGTGGTGGCACACGCCTTTAATCCCAGCACTCTGGAGGCAGAGGCAGGTGGATCGCTGTGAGTTCGAGGCCAGCCTGGTCTACAAAGCGAGTCCAGACCAACCATGGCTAACACAGAGAGACCCTGTCTCGAAAACCCCCCAAAACAAACAAACAAACAAACAACAACAAAAAAAACAAAACAAAATCCATTCACTCCCTTGTTCACTTTTCCTTGTTCCTCAATCTTCCTTTCTCCCTCTCTTCTTGCCCCCCACTCTTTCTCCCTTTTTTTTGCCTATTCTCCAAGTGCTCTTTGAGGGCATACTAGAACAACATATTTCTTGCATTTATTTTTTTTTTTTAACTCTCTTTAAAGCATATTTGCTATGCAAAAATGGCAGGACACCACCTTATCCCAGGCCTGCTGGCTCAAGGCTCATGACACACCGTGGCTTCATCCGAAGGACACATGAGTGGGAGGGGGGGGAGGTTCAAGCTGCTCCTGGCCTCATCCAGGCTGATGGAGTCTAAGGCCCCAGCTGCCAGGCGAGCACTGTGGCTCACATTCCCAAAGCAGGTAGGTGGGGGGAACAAGTTACCATACAACGCAATTACTGCTGCCTCAGGTGCTGCCTGGTTCCTGCCCAGTTTTCTGCGATGGTGTTTGTAATGTTGGGCCTGGTTTGTTCCATAAGCAGCCGATGAGGCAGCTCCTTGCCGGCATGTCCCCTTTTGCTTATGTTTAAAGAAGAGATGGGGAGAGCGTCCACAGATCAGCTCAGGTGACTTGCGTGAGTCATGAGTCCAGCAGCTGCTGGTTGTTTCTAGGTGAAAGGTTTCTGAGTGGCTCAGCTTTGCACTTAGCTCTGTCTGGCTTTGAAGTGACTGCCTGCTGCCTGCTGCCTGGTGGCTTTGCACATTCAAAAGCCCAGCTCCACTCATCCCTGCAGTAAACAATGCCTGCTTCACTTTTTACCCTGGAGTAATTATCCTTTTATATTTACATAGGAGGGCTGTCCTCAGAATGGACATAAATGCTGACACCTTAGAGCTGTACTGTGCTGCTCTGGACTGAGCTCACTGTTAATTATGGAGAGCTCTCCCCAGTGCCTCTGGTCTTCTCTAAAGCACACTGTGTAATTGGAATTTACATTGTGTCATATTACACAGGGGTTATGACACCGCCAAGTGGATTTTGACATTATGCTTTCATTGTTTCTCCCCTAATGGTGTGTACAGGTGGAGGGAAATAACAGTGGGTGGACCTTGAGGAGTGAAGGGTGTGGCCCTATCTCTGCAGCCTTCCACTTCTGGTGAGGTCATGTGAATGACTTGTCATGGGTGATCAGCAACCCCTGGAAATTGACCATTATAACTTACGTTTCTTGGGTTCTTTCTATTTCCATGTGAGGACACCTGGTAGGTGAGTCACAGGTGCTTCCACAGAACCACGTTTTCACCAAAAGGGAAACAGCCTTCAGCTTTATGACACATATCCACCCAGGACCAGTTCCTCAGATTGTTTTTCAGGACTGGAAGTAGGCTCTTGACATGAGTTACCCACACATCTGTGGCCACCCCTATACCACTAGACTTGGTAGATACAGCTGAGGAGCAGAGGCTTGAATTGATGCAAAGTTGTTCTCACATGGTTCTGTGTTATTCAAATGCATTTTCATAATTAGGTTTTAAATCCTAGAGCATCACAAGGCAGGGTAGACAGTAAGTCGAACCTATTCAGACAACCCTGAAGGTCAGCATGATCAGGCGGCGTGGGCTATTATTGATTTATCTCTAACATACTTGGGAATGTGTTAGACTCTTTCCAATCTGCTGGTAAAGAAACACTGCTCAAAATGGCTCTTTTGAATGGGCACTTTGGAGTCCTGTAGAGCTGTGGGACATGGGCACAGGGATGAGAATTGTTTAAGGCTGTCCAGATATGGATGCTGCTGTCCCACCCAGCCCCACCCCTGTGGCTCATACTACTTCAAGGCAGGAACTGCTGTTCAAAACCTGACCTGGACCTGGTGTATGCAGAGGATGACACCAAAAGGCATCGGACAGTGATCAGAGCAAGATCCCAGTCTAACACTGAGACCCTCTGGAATGAACGAACGTGTCTCAGTAAAGGGATTAGCTCTTTTCATGCTTATGGTGCTGGTTTTCAGCCAAAGCTGCTGCGTGACTAGCAGATCCAGGAGTAGAAAATTGGAGCAGGGACAATGGCCTGGCCAGCTCTTTAGCAGGGCCAAGGACACAGGGAAGTGACACAAGTATGGGATGAGTCTAGAAAGGAGATTCTCACCTTTAGGAAATATGAACTAAAGACAAAAAGCATTGGAGATGGCCCTAGAGAACACCGGTGCCCAACAGGAAGACAGAGTGGCTCTGTTCCCTTCCCTTCTTCCTTTGTTAGCTGCTCTTCATCTTAGGGTTGGTTCCCAAGCCAGGTCAACTCTGCCCCACACTATGCCAGTACTGGAATGAGTTTTGTAAAAGAGGAAGGGTTTATTTACAAGGAGGCCAAAGATGGCAGTGAAAGACTCAAATCCCAAATTCGCCTGTCTGCCATACAGTTTAGGGATATTTGGGAGGCGGGGGTAGGTGGAAGGTGATTGATTGAAGGCGGTGATCAGTGGTCTTTAGTCCTGAGGAGTCTTCATGTCCTGGAATGCATGCTTATGAAATGGCGCTGTTGACTTGATCCTGTGACTTCAAAGTAGCACCTATCAGACACCTGTGCAGGCCCAAGACAAAACCCTTTGGTTTTATTAAAATGTTCTTCAAGTCCCCCAATAGTCCCTTGACATTTCTACTCTCAGGATCCATGCACCAAGGGTACTGTACTAAAAGGCATCTAAGTAGCATATTCTTATGCATACTGTAAGTCATATCTTATTTACCCACAATTCATAAAGTATCTTAACTACTACATAAATAGTTGCTAGATTATATTGTTAGGAGAAACAAGAAAAAAGCTTGCATCTATTCAATACAGACAAAACATATTAGAACAAACATTGGCCTAAGGTTGATCGAATCCAACAATGCAAGGCCAGCCTTTTTGGAGAGGTGGTATTTGTCTTTCCCATTTGATTATATACAGCCCTTTCTGGTTCTTCCCCACAGCCCAAATCACCTCTCACCTCCACTGTTATCTCCTGATCATCCAACCATCTTCCTCAACGCAGGCCAGCTGGAGCTTCTGATCTTCAGACCAAGCCGTGTCATCTCCTTTAATATTTTCAATAATATCTCAGATCTTCAAAAAGCGTCTTAGTTGAGGTTACTACTGCTGCACAGAAACACCATGACCAAAAGTACCTTGGAGAGGAAAGGGTTTATTTCACTCACGCTTTTACACAATAGTTGGTCATCAAAAGCAGTGAGATAGGACACACAAGCAGGGCCGTAACTTGCAGGCTGATGCTGATGCTGATGCTGATGCTGGGGCCATGGCAGAGTGCTGCTTATTGTCTTGCTTGTCATGAGTTGTTCACCCTGATTTCTTATAGAACCAGGGCCACCAGCTGAGGATGGCACCACACACAATGGGCTGGGCCCTTCCTCATCAATCACAACAACACTAGGAGAAGCAGAATATAAACTTTTGGTGCACGCCTTTAATCCCAGCACTTGGGAGGCAGAGGCAGGTGAATCCCTACGAGTTCAAGACCAGGCTGGTCTACAAAGTGAGTCCAGGACAGCCAGGGTTACACAGAGAAACCCTGACTCAAAAAACCAAAATAAACAACAACAACAACAACAACAACAAAACAAAACAAAAAAACTTTTAAATCCTGTGAAGCCTGTGTTTGTTATCCTGACTTACTGTATACTTGCTTTTGCTTCCAGCCATCTTAGAGAAGAACTCTACAGTTGTCACATTCCTAAGCCAGTAAAAGTCCCAAGTACATCCTAAATATCTATTCATGTACCCTCAGATAAGTGTAGATATTACTCCTCATCAAATAACCTTCTGTTTTGCAACAGATTGACAACATCAACGACATTAAACAACAAAGAAATAGCTAGATTTTATGCCAAAGTGATCCATGATAGAGTCATTTGAGAAAGAGAGGACAGCCTTAGTTGAGAAAATGCCCCTACAAGATGAGGATGTGGGCAAGCCTTTGATACATTTTCTTAATTTTGATGTCATAAGGCCCATCCCATTGGAGATGGTGCTGCTCCTGGGTGCTCTAAGAAAGCAGAACGAGCAAGCCAGGGAGAGCAAGCCAGTGATCAGCACTCCCCCATGGCCTATGCATTGGTTCCTGCTTCCAGGTTCCTGCCCTGAGTTCCTGCCCTGACTTCTCAGGGTGAAATGAACCCTTTCCTTCCCAAGTTGCTTTTGGTCATAGTGTTTTATCACAGCAGTAGAAGCTCTAATCAAGACAAGAACTGACAAGGAGCCCAGCCCCAGTGGATCCACAAGTGACACATGCACAGTTACATCTAAGGCTCAGGGAACATGGTTGAAGGTGCGTTGGAAAGACCGTAAGGGGCAAAGTACCACAGCACATATTGTGAGATAGTGTTTCTGCTTTCTACAGGCCTGTGTTACTAAAAACAGTAAGTGTTCATCAAGTAATATAAATTGTAAAGTTTTCTAAATTGAGACCTGTCTTTTTTTCCACCTACTTTTTTTTTTATTATAACATTTACTGATTCTTTATCAGTTTATCTTGCTAATTTTTGAGTCATAGACACATTACCTACCTCTGAGATTATTGAAGAATGTGTTTTCTTCTGAAAATCTTGTCCAGCTGGAATCTATCATGCTCTTGCTTGTGAAAAAATGATCAAATTATATGTTATCATTTATGTGGATCTCTATTCATAATTCATTTACTTAAATAACTACACTTTCCCCTGATCTTTGAGATGTTATTTTTTTTTAACTCCAATGATATTGAGGACTCTCTGTTTTATGCCTGGTTGTATTCTTCTCTTAATTGTGACATACCCAAGCATTCTTTTCTTTATACATAATTTCTAATAATCACATTTATATGATAAGCTCCTTCATATTGCTGAAGGAAATATTTTTTCCACTTTTGAGATATACAGTTTCTATGCATTAGCCTTCATCCATGTAAATTGTACAGTTCCATGCACATGCATAAGCCCACCCACAGCTGCGAAACCACAGCTGAGATCACGGTGCCCATGAGTCTGAGCACCGGCATGCATCTCCTGCTGCCTCTGAGATGCTACCTCTCTGTGTCTATTCCCTTCCCCCAGGAAAGTGAGGATCTACTTTGTGTCAGTGTCCACTCTCTGGCATCTTGAAGAGCTTGGTGGGAATAAACACACTGTTTATACCCTTCATAGCTTTTATTTTTCCTCTGAGCGTAACTACTTTGGGTGCATGCTGTGTGCCAGTGGTTCATTTTTTCCATCATTGAATAGAATTTCATGATATTTGTGAACTGTGTTTTATTGATCCACTCACTAATGCATGGGCATTTAGAGGGCTCTAGTCTTGCGTCTTGCAATGTGACTGATAGGGTCACTCCTTCTCAGTGTTTGGATTGATGCATAATATGAATCTCAGAGAAATGTGTTGGACTAGGACACTGAGTCCTATGGAGGGCGTGTACGAATTTCTAATACTGCAAAACCACAAAGCTACAAATCAATGCCTGGTATTAACAGTCTTTAAACCTTTCACTAAAATATTGGTTTTGTACTGCTGTTTCTTGAGACTTTAACTTAAAACTCTGTTATTCATGAAACCAAACAATTTTTGGATGTATGGCCATGCTGTATAGCCCAAACTAACTTCAAACTGAACTCACAACCATCTTGCTTCAGCCCTTCTGAGTGTTGAAGTTACATGCATGTACCACTGGGACTGGTGTGAAGGTCCCTTGATGTTCGTGTGTGTGTGTGTGTGTGTGTGTGTGTGTGTGTGTGTGTGTGTGTGTGTATGTGTGTGTGTGTGTGTGTGTGTGTGTGTATGTGTGTGTGTGTGTGTGTGTGTGTGTGTGTGTGTGTGTATGTGTTTTGTGGTCTTCTCAAACACTTGCCTTTATAAATACTGTATTTATTTCTCATGTTATTAATCTGCATGAGTAATTTTTCTAGACATGTGCATAGCGAACAGTTTAGTGTTATGTACTTTGATTTTCAATTTCTAAGCAGTTTTATGTTCTAGTAGTGCTTATAATTTTATTCATTTGCATGATGAATGTTCAAGGTAAACAAAAGTTCTCTTCCCTCCTCTCCCTCCTCCCGCCTTTCCTCTCTCTCCTTCCCCTCCTTCTCTTCTTTCAGCTTTGAAATAGGGCTTCACTAAGTCACTCTGACTAGAGCGTGTGTCCACCACTCTGGCCTTGAACTCCCAGCACCCTCATGTTTTTTGCTCCTGAGGGCTAAAGTCATCAGTGTACAGCACTAGTGTTGGCATCTCATTTGCTTCTGGAGTTTGTCTGTTTGTTTGTTGACATTGTTCCATTCCTGGGACAATGTCATGGATGTGTACATAACTTCATTTTTCATATAATGTTCAGTTCCTTTCCCATGATTTGTTCCTATTCCTCACTGTAAAGATTACTTTATCGAAAAAGTGTGTGCCTGTTTCTAGGATCTCATTTCTGATGTACTTCTCTGTGTATCTGTTTTTATTTTAACGAGTACCACACAGTGTTCTAATCAAATGGTAATAGTTTTTCACCTTTGTATACACTCTTCAACTAGTTTGTTTAAACTTCTACATGAATTTTAGAATGAACGTCTCACTACTAAAAGCATAAGAGAATTTTACTGCGATTGAATTGAACATTGATATCAACTTAAAAAGAAATATTGGGCTTTTAAAATTCAGATATTAGTATTTCATGCATATATTTTAATATTTTTATTTATCTTGTGTTTCTGGGAGATACTTAAATAGTATTGTTACCTCAATTTCTAACTTATATAAGTATGCAGAATTATATTTGAATTTTATGGATTTGTTTTGTTCGAGCTCAGCCTTTCTATGTATGCTATTTTATTTCAGATTTTTCCGTTTTTGAAACAAAGTATCCCCATGTACCATGACCTGTGCTGACATGAAGAAACCCCAGTCTGAGGCAGGTGTGCGCCACTACCCTGCCTATTAGGATTTTTTACCAGGAACCATAAGATTCTCTATACGTATGAAGTCTAGTTTCTCCTCTTCTTTGTCTGCTCTTCCTGCCATTTTTATAGTAGTTTGGACCTCCTCTTTGACGCTTTTAAGAAATGGTGAGCTTGAGAATCCTGATCACATTCTCCATCTTGTGCAGAAACATTGAGTATTCTACTTTTGGACATATTAGGTTCAATAGGTTTTGATCAGTTGGCAGAATGCCCCCCCCCCCAATCAGAATTTTAAAAAGTTTTTGCCATTCATTTTAAGGCAAATTTGGCCAATTGCTTTACTTGGTCTATTTAAACTAGTGTAGTGTTTTATTTTTCCTACACTCTGAAAATAAAGTAAATAATGGCATTAGTTTGGTGGCTCACCTTATACACAAAGGCTGGTTTTCATAAACAAATGATGAAGCAAATAAAACAAGAGACTTACACTGCTAAGAGTCCAGTGATTGGAAGCACAGGCCTCCCCATTGCTGCCCATCACTCTGGAGATCATCTGGCTCTGGAGTTACCACGGATACTTGTGCAATGTCCACTGATACAGGACTCTGCCCTTGGCCACATGCTACATCTCCCCATGACCTGCCTTAACCTTTGAACCTTCACTCCATCCTCCAATTCATATGTGTGTGGTGTGTGTGTGTGTGTGTGTGTGTGTGTGTCTATTTTGGCAAAAAACAATGCTGGAAAACTGAGGATTTTTTTCTGCAGCACCTCATGTAGCAATGGCTACCCAACACCATTGATAGCTGTGGTGACCGAGCATTATGAAAAGACCTCTAACAGTCTAAGAGACTGGGACCCTTTGCTGGACTTTACAGCTGAATTAATAATACACCGGAGATGATGCAAGATATAAGGCTGTTGCTGTGTATTCAGCCTGCTTGCTTCAGTTGCCTTTATGAGAACAATGTAACAACCAATCTTCCTTTCCTTCCTTTAAATTTCCCATGTAATCAGCTTTTACAACCTAAGTGAGTACATTGGTTTCTATTCTTCCATGCTCCTGACCTGGGGTCACGCATATGTGTGCACATGTGCTATGATAATCATTGGCTGGAAGCAGCACATAGGATGAAAATAGCCTTATAAAATAAATATCCACCATAAATGCTGAAAATAGCATACAGTCATTACCTTATGACAGTAAGTACTGTTTGTTATTGAGGTCAGGTGTGGTCACCTGGAGTCAATGAGGTTTCAACCCCTGTAAAGCTCTGTTAAAAATCTCTTTAAGTACGTTAAATACTTTAAGTTATGTACTCAAAATACAGTTGTGTTAGTCAGTGTTGTACTGGTGGGAAGAGACCATGAAGAAGCACAGCAACTCTTATAAAGCAAAGCATTACATTGGGGTTTGCTTACAGTTGTAGAGGGTCAGCCCATTCTCATCCTTGCAGGGGAAATGCAAGAAGTCATGGTGCTAGCAAAATAGGTGATAATTCTCCACCAGGATCCATAGGCAGCAGGAAGAGAAAGAGAGCCTCTGAGTCTGGCTGGGGCCCTTGAAATGTCAAAGTCAAAGCCAGTTCCCAGTGACCCACTTCAACAAGACCACACCTCCTAATGCCTCTCAAGTGGTTCCACTCCCTGATGATTAAGCATGCAAATACACGAGCCTATGGGGAGTATTCCTATTCAAACCACCCATAGACAACAAAGCCCTTTGTAAGGAACAGACAGTGGGCATAAACAGGACAGATTCAGAGCTTAAAGCAGGCATAAGCAAAAAGGGAGTCAGACACATACAATAGATAGATTGGAGACAGGCCAGACACCATAAGCAAGCAACAAGGAGACAGAAGACACAGGAAGAAAAGTAGAGAATGGAAATTTGGGCTCACTCTGATCTCAAAGTACTCCAAAAGGAAGTCTCTGATTTATTTAATTTGATACCAGTACATACTAGGGACTCTGCATTTTAATTAATGTGTTTAACTGAAGCAGATATTTAGCTGATAGAATTTGTAGCCTTAGATAAGGATAAAGATAAGAAATAAGTATGTGGCCGGCAGGGACTAACCAAAGTTAACCAATGTGTTGTTATCATAGGAAGCAAAATTAGATAATTAAGGTTAACTTTGTACTCTTAGACAACTCCTCTTTGAATGTCATCTATGTGACGTATCTACTTGACATATTTTATCTGTTTTCTAGGTTAAAGTTGCCAGGTTATTTCATACCTATGTTCATGGGCAGTTTCATTCACACTTAGGTAGTATATTTATCATGTTTCTCACTTACAGAATGGCTCTCTGCTCATGCATCAGTAAATAGCTCCTCACTGACCCTCAACTAAGCATACCGAACTAAGCACAATGGGACACACATACAGTGATATGAAGTTAGGGGAAAATTTGTTGCAAAAGAGAGGTTTATTGGGATAGAGATGGATAAAAATGCTAATGGGGTGATAATCACAATAAATTATATAGACATAAAAAATGCCAAAGAACAGAAAAGCTGTTGAGATATGTTTTCCTGTCATCTCATTTTGGAAACTTCTCCTTCTCTGTAATATGACTTGTGCTTTTCCCAGTTCTTGGCATCGTGTAGTTCACAACTGAAAACATCTGGGCTAGATGAAAATTTAAATGTCGATTGCAGGCATTTGGCTATTCAAAGTCTCTGTGCTGTCATGTGTCAGAGTTGTCATGATTTCCAATGAAGTAGTCCATTTTATGTAAGTTATTGAATCCACTGAGATGTCAGCACATTACCTTGTTTCACTTTTTAAAGTCTGGATTTTGTAGTAATGGCTCATTTCTCTCATCTAATCTCAGTATTTTGGGTCCACTTCACTCTAGAACAGCTAGTTAAGCGTTCATCAGTTTGCCAAGCTTCAAAGAATTAACTTTTGCTTTTGTCAACATGAGACATAATCCATACTATACTATAAGCTTTATACTTCACATGGAGTCTATTAACTGAATAATGGTCTCAATATGATGAGGTCATGTGTGTTATTATTGCTTTAAGCTGATATATATATATATATATATATATATACACACACACACACACACACACACCCTTAGATTTGAGTTTCACTGCTGTTAATTCCATTCTGTATAAAAAGTGATTATTTGTATTATTGAGGCCTGCTGCTCATCAGTTATTTAGTTATTTTATCTAAAAAAAACTTAAGAGATATTTGCATTACAAATACAATTTTTTCAGTTATCATTTTCACTGTTCTACTGTTGTTGAACCTATCCTTTCTGAGGAGTTTGTGCTATTGAAATAATTGTTGCACACTGAGGTTATTATTATACAGTATCATTTTTCTATTTAGGTTTTGTATCTTTGGCTCTGTCCCTGGGCCACTTGAACACTGTATATGTCTTGATATATTTTTCTTCTTATTTGTACTTTTTTGGGAGGCCATAGACTTTCTCAAATCTATCACTCTATGTCATCCACTGATGTTGAGAAATATTGGCAACAAGTCTTCGTCTTCAAAGATCTTTTTCTTGCTCTACCACAGTCCTTTGAAATCTTAGTTACATACATGCTAGATAAATTAATATAAATCCATGAAAATTTAATGACTTACTTTAGAGCATTCTTTCTTTTTCAGAATAATTGTTTTCCCTTTTCTTTTAAAGAAACAACTCCTCCCAGATCATCTTCCACTTTCTACTCACCCAAATATATGCTTTTTCTCTCTTAAAACAAACAAACAAACAAACAAACAAACAAACACAATGGAAACAAAAAACCACTAAAGGCATGGATTCAGGTATACCACCCAACTGATCCTGGGAATTGAACCTGCGCTGAAGTACAGTTGATAAGTCCACTGTCAATCCATTGAAGAAGACAGATGTTTTCTCTCCCACCTACAATTATTCATGAATGGCTTCTTGGCTAAACTTGTTTAGCTCTTGTGTATTTTGTCATAGTCTTTTTGAGTTCATATATGCACTTACAACGCTGTGTCTAAAACAGTCCACCACCTCTGGCTCTTACAATCTTTCTACTCCTTCTTCTGCCTAGATTTCCATGTTTTGATGGGTGGAGTGTGATGAAACATCTCACTGGGGAATGAATAGTCCAAAGTCTCTCATCATATACACATTTTTCTGTTGTCAGCCTCCATGTTAATTACCATCTATTACACAAGAGAAGCATCTTTGATGAAGGCTTCTTGATGTACTTTCTATGGGTGTATTATGATATCATTAGGAGTGATTTTATTGCTATGCTCCTTTAGCAGAATATTAGTAGTAAGTTTTCCCCTGGGCCTGTCTAGTCTCAGATTATTGACACCATTAACAGTATCAGGTATGTGTTCCATTTCATAAAGTAGGCCTTAAATCCAACTGAAAATGGTTATTTACTCTCCTAACATTTGTACACTATTGCACTGATTAGTAGATCTTGCAGGCAGGTTGTTATTTTATCTTTAGAGATTATAGATGTGTGAGACCGTAGATTACTTTTCTTCTCCAGCACTATGGATAGCACCTTCTAGCACTATAAATTGTAGCTAATAAGGGGGAAGCTTCTGAGTATCAGCTAGGTCCTTCAATGCTCTATGACATAAATATGTGATGTCTTAGGCAATGCAGTCCTGTTATCAAGTTATGAAGGTTTTTCAGTGGCATTACCAATAGCCTGAATTCTTTTGAGGCCTGTGGAACCCATATGGCTAACAACTCAAAAATATATATACTCCATTCCTAGTTCTGGGGGTTTTACTTGATAGAATGTGGTGTTTGGTTTGAGTACTGTCTTCTTTACTATATTAAGTCCATTTAAATTCCTTTTGAATATGTACATCTTTTAGGAAGCTTTGATGGTAGATGGTTTTCATGTGGTGCTGCTTCCAGAGGCCTTTAGTTATCACTCTCTGTAGATTCCTTTGAATTATCTTCAGGTTGATCAGCTTTCTCCTCTAGTATCTATTCTGCTCCCATGGCCATTTGAAAATTTTAGATCTTGTATTTTCAGCTCTAGCATATCAGTATAATTTTCTTTAGTGCTTTCCATCTCTCTGTAGAATTTCCTTGCTTTCATTACATCATTGTTCACAACAAGAACTGACTCGAATTATTTGTTGCAAAATTATCTGATTTAAGTGATGCTGGTTACCAGCCTCAGAATTTGGACTTTTTTTTTTTTCAGATATGAGGTATTGCTATTTTGAATTTCAAGTAAGGGTTAATTATATCTGGATGCTGTGAATGTCTGGTTGGGAACATGACCTCCCATTTCTTCTCCTCTTTCCTCTCCTCACTTTCTTCCTCTGTGAATTCTTCTTAAGATTTTGTTGACTTTTTTTTTAACAGTGAAGGTAGTGTGTTCACACGGTGTGGATACTCTCTGGTTTATTAGCAGAAGCAGTTGAATCTCACAGGGACTCAATTTAAGCTGTACTGTTTGGCATCTTCCTCGAATACCTTTCATTCAGTAGACCAACTGATATGTAGATAGACATGCAAACAGATACCCAGGTCTCTCTTCCTACCACTTTCTTTCTTTGACTTTCCCATCACTTCCGTCAGTTTCTGATGTTTTCAGGTCACAGATACGCCATATCTGAACCTTAGCTGCCCATGTCACACCATCAGGATAGCTTTTCTGAGGCCAAGGGCACAAAGACAGAGCCTTCTGTGGTACTGCCCCTTCTGTGCTCTAAATAATTTCCCAGACACATGCATTCCCTTTCACTATCTCAAATCTTCTGGTAGTTCCATTTTGTGTTTCCCCCAGAGGTTTATGCTATTTTGTCATGAACTGGGTTGTCTGGCTAGGAACTTGTTTTTATGTACTGGAAGCAGAACAATGAAGAAAAGATTTGGTAAAAATGTTAGATTTTATAAAAAATTATCAATGCCTATGAGGGGAAATAAAGTAGAGAGGAAATAATAGCTATAATTTGTGGTTTCAATGTTTTAAAGAAAAGCTAGATTTTTGGTATCATTTGGTACATTTAAAACTAAAAACGATATGTAAACATATTTGTAAACGTATTTTGTGAGTTTTAACATAGTTTTGAAGCATTCTTAAAATGTTTTAAATGTGTTTTGTGTTCAGTAACAGAAGGTATATTATCATGCTCGTTCTATTGCTGTGAAGAGACACTATGACACCAACGCAACACCCACGCCACTGGAGCAGTAGCTGAGAGCTACATTTTAATCCACGGGCCAAGAGAGGGAGGAAACTGGGTCTAGAACTACTGAAAACCCAAATCCCCATGCCCAGTGACACACTTCCTCCAACAAGGCCACACCTTCTCCAACAAGCCACATCTCCTAGTTTCCTCAAATAATGCGACTCCCAGATGGGTAAGGATCCAAATGTATGAGCCTTTGGTGGTCATTCTTATTTAAACTACCAAATCATGTAAAAAATAACTTACAGCTATTGATTATTCAGAGACTTTTCATTGTTTCCAATTTATAAATCACCCAGACATAAAAACCTTTTTAAAATGATGTATGTGAATGTCTACGTGTGTGTGTGTGTATGTGTATGTGTGTGTGTGTGTGTGTGTGTGTGTTGTGTGTGTGTGTTTGAGACAAGGTCTTTTATGGTCCAGAATAGACAAACTTGATATGTAGCCAAGAATGACCTTGAATTTCTTGCCTCTCCAACTCCCCAGTGCTGGGATCACAGTTATGATCTACTATGGTCTGTTTATGGGCCACTGGTGGCTAAACCAAGGATCTCATATATGCTAGGTAGCCACTTTGCCAACTGAGCTCATGCAGAGTAGGTATTTTCATGCAGACAAACTGACCAGTTGAAGATAATCTTTCATTACATACAATTATATTCATGTTTTAATGAGTGTTAAGACAAAGAAAACTGCCACCCATTTTACAAACGGCTAATGTATCTAGTTTTCAAATCATCTAAGTAATATGAGCCTCTTTAAAGCCTTATCACCAGCCACAGAATATGAAGACAGATTAGCAAACAGAATAATTAAGTATCCAATCTCTGCACAAAATGATGAATAAAATTAGAAGTGTTGCATCTATTAAGTTGACAATTAAAATGAAAATCCTCCATGTGGAGCACATGCAATGAGATGGACACTCTTGGGCATCATTGATGGGCACGCAGACTTTCCTCTTACCAAGAACTTCTGCACAACATATTGTAAGTGTTATGGCTATCATTCCCTGTGATCTAGAAACTCCACTTCTTGGAGCAATCTCAGGAAAGTAACCATAAATAAAAAATACTGAAATTTTATTCAAAGCAATAATCTTTCATTTTTGTTAAATATGGAAACAATCTCAAGAGAGATGTTGAAATAACCAAAAAGGAAAATAATTCAGAAATTAGTGACAATGTTGACAAAACTTCAGTTATGTTGTAAATGCATACATTTTAGCAAGAAATGAAAAGCAAAGCTTAATTCTATGCAGAATATAAAACAAGTTGTTATGTAAATCACATGTAGAGTTAATAACTAGATAAAGATACATGAAGTGTATTAGTCTTCAAATCAACAAACATCTTAATAGTTGCTCATTTTTCTTCTATAACAAACATGTATCTGGTTAGCAGTTTGAGACACTCTTTTAAAGCTTGATGTGATAATTTGACTACTTTATAGTATATATTTAAAATTCTAATGTCCAAGTGAGACCCAGACATTAAAATTCAATTCATTTTACTTAGTCATACTCATAAACATTGTTTTTAGTATGTGGTGACAGACTTGTCAGAACTTTAGAAATGAAGAATATATTAGAAAAGAAAACCTATAAACTCTGCTGGTGTTCAACATGGGAGCTTCTATAGATGACATAACAGGAAAAAGGAAAGAAAGATGAGCTTTACATAGTCTAAAGAAGGAAGGGTAATACTGTGGACTTTATGGTACACGTCTAGTGAGTGAAATCAAGCTTATGACAGAGACTAAAGATAAACACCAGGAAGAGCATGTGATACTTGGGCACAAGTTGAGCACACTGGCAGTTCTGTATTACTCTGATGCCCAGCAGGAGCATATTGAGAAGATTGCTTTTCTGTGAATGACAGAAACAATAATGAATGGGCTGCTGACGTAGTTCAGTTACTAGGAGGTTTCCCAACCATGTACAAGGCGCTGGGTGTAGTTTCTAGAGAATATAAGCGGGGTATGGTGGTGTGTGAGGGTGGAAGCTGGACACAAAGGGCTTTGGGACCATCTGCTAACGCACGAAGAATTCAAAGATAGCTAGAGTATAAGATGCACTTCCCAAAAGATTAAAAATAACAAAATATCCACCAGAAAACAAATAAACAAAAAGATAAAGTGTCTATAAATAAAATGCACATAATGTAATGTTCATGGCCTCAATGTGAAATTAATATCAAACAATTCACTAAATATGTATAATTAGAAATATATTTTATTTCTATTTGTGAACTTCTAAAAATGTTATAAAGTGAGAGCTTTGTACTCGTGTTTTCTTAATAACAAACGTATCTTATCCTCATAATATTTGCTCATGTGTATGTTTAAGAAAAAAAATCAATACATAGTAAAAACATTGACAGTGTCAAATATTTGATAGTGCTGTGTCTCCCTCCAGTCCTTTTCTTTTGTATACTCATAAGCCTGAAAATTTGGTGTATTTCCCACGTAGGTGAGCATGCTGGAATGCCGAAGCCTCTGCTGCCTGTGTTGGTCCAAAAATTTCAGCTTAGTTTCATATTTGTTCACCTCACTCGGCAGAAGAAAAGTCTTTTTGGTTAATCAGATAAAAATGCTAAGTAGAAGAAACAGCATGCCAAATGTTACATTTATAATATTTCTAAGTACTTATTTTGCATTACTTAGTTTTCTGGTAATTAGAACAACCTTACAAAATATCCTGCATCTTTACTTTGAGTGGAAACATTCCCCCCCCCCCCCTTTGGCTCCAGAAAGGCTATACAAGTATTTTAATGATGATTCAAGACTGGGGGGGGGGCTATTGTATTTCCCAGCATTTTGCCAATGGGTGAACCTTCCCTTTCTATTTGTTTAAACACTTTTGAATATTAATTTATTTATGTTTTATATGTTTGGCCCATGTGCATGTCTGTTCACCACGTGCGTGCAGTGTATATGGCCATATGAAGGTGTCAGATCTCTTGGAACTGAAGGTAAAAGTGGCTGTGGGAGTTTAGTGTGGCTGCTGGAAGGATTGGTTGAGGGAGGAGAGGAATTCCCAGAGTGGGCAACACAGCCCTGCTGCGGCATAGACATAAACAGGTCCAATGAAAAAACAATACCACTGCCTGCCTGCCTGCCTGCCTTCTTGCTCGCGGATGCATTTATATCAGTTGTTGCCGATTTTTGCAGATATTAAAAATGATCTTCTTCTTGTTTCAATGAGGACCATAGACCCTTGAGAAACCTTCTAGGCCTTCAACAATAGATTTCAATTGCTAAGTTGTCCAGTTTTATGGACTAAACTTCTCCTGACCTGGTTCTTAGTTTCTTCAGCGTTCAGAAAGCTACTGTTGGATCACTAGGTCTCTACTGATTTTTGTTTGTTGGTTGATTTTGAGACAGGGTCTTACTATGTAGATCAGGCTGCCCTCAAACTTACAGAGATTCCCCCTGCCTCTACCTCCCTAGTGCTGTTGGGTTTTTTGTTTGGTTGGTTTTGCTTCAATTTGTTTTGTTTTCAGATAGGATCTTTCTTCATAGCCCTGACTGCCTGGAACTTACTATGTAGGCCAGGCTGGCCTCCAGCTCCGGAACATCTATCTGCATCTGCCTCCTGATTGCTAGGATTTTGTAGTGATGCACAACAGTAGGCTTTACTAAAGGAGGTGGAGGCAGGAAGATTACTTAGACTCTATCGATTGTGAGAAATTCTAGTAAATCCTTATATATGTGTGTGTATGTACATACATATATACATATATTTTATTGGTTCCATTTTTCTAAGGAACATTGCCTAATACAATTAATAATTGGAACTGGAGTCCATGGATCCACTGTGATTAGAGGAGACTCTTTCATCCGTTCTATAAAAGGAGACCCTCTGACTGGTCAATTGAATACTGGTGGCCACATACTATTGAAAAACATACCTGAAAATATTGTTGCCCATAGCTCCATATATTGAAGCATTGGTTAGCATTATTTGAAGGTACGATGGATCTTTAGATTTTAGAGCCTAGAGAAGTACTTAGTTCTCCAAGGATATGCCCTACATGACCTTCTGGGCCTCAGCCTCTTCTTTCCTCCTTTTGCTTCCTGACATATGGAGTAAACACTTCTTATCCACATGTCCTTCACAGGATGTGTTACCTTACCACAGAGCCATGGACTGGAATACTCAACGCCAAACTATATGCTACCTCCATAAGGTAACGTCCTCATGTGTTTCACTATAGGGTTGGAAATGCAACAAGTACTGAAGGCGATGGGAGGAAATCTGACAGGATTACAACAGTGACAATGGCCAACATTTCTTTTTTTTTTTTCCTCCTTTATTAATTTATTCTTGTTACATCTCAATGGTTATCCCATCCCTTGTATCCTCCCATTCTTCCCTCCCTCCCAATTTCCCCTTATTCCCCTCCCCTATGACTGTTCCTGAGGGGGATTACCTCCCCCTCTATATGATCATAGGGTATCAAGTCTTTTCTTGGTAACTTGCTGTCCTTCCTCTGATTGCCACCAGGTCTCCCCGTCCAGGGGACATGGTCAAAGGTGAGGCACCAGAGTATGTGAGAAAGTCATATCCCACTCTCCACTCTACTGTGGGGAGTGTTCTGTCCATTGGCTAGATCTGGGTAGGGGCTTAAGGTTTACCGCCTGTATTGTCCTTGGCTGGTGCCTTAGTTTGAGCGGGACCCCTGGGCCCAAATCTGCCTATCATAATGTTCTACTTGTAGGCTCCTAGGACCCTCTGGGTCCTTCTACTTTGCCTTTCTCCCATGATTCTCTCATCTAGAGTCCCACTAGAATGTCCTCTTCTCTGTCTCAGTTTCCTGGTAAGTGAAGGCTTTCTTGGGACATGCCCCTTGGGCTAATATGCAGATATAAGTGAGTATATACCATTTGAGTCTTTCTGCTTCTGGGTTAACTCACTCATTATGATCATTTCTAGCTCAATCCATTTATCCACAAATTTCGGGAATTCCTTGTTTTTAATAGCTGAATAGTATTCCATAGTGTATATGTACCACAGTTTCTTTATCCATTCTTCTATTGAGGGACACTTAGGCTGTTTCCATGTTCTGGCTATTATGAATAAGGCTGCTATGAACATGGTTGAGCAAATTTTCTTGCTGTGTGCTGGAGCATCTTCTGGGTATATTCCAAGGAGTGGAACAGCTGGGTCTTGAGGAAGCCCTATTCCCATTTTTCTGAGATAGCACCAGATAGATTTCCAAAGTGGTTGTACTAGTTTGCATTCCCACCAGCAATGAAGGAGTGTTCCTCTCTCCCCACATCCTCGCCAGCATGTGGTGTTGCTTGAATTTTTGATCTTAATGGCCAACATTTCATTAGGAAAATCATGGCTGCCAAGCATGACAGAAGAAAAGATAGAGAATGGTTGCTAACAGGTGCTGTTTTTAAAAATGTCTTTAGTGTTCTAAAATTAGGAGGGATAAAGGCATAATATGAATGAGTTTAAGATGACCATATACTTTTGAATTATAAATTTTGTGTTACATGAAGCTTTAAAAATGCGCTATGTAAGATAAAAGCTTGAGTGTCTTATGCTATTTATATTATTGCAAGAAAAAGTAAATTTCAAGGCAAAGAATATTTCTGATAATATAAGGACAAATACATAACAATAACGCTGCCAATCTATGAATATCGCAACATATTCCTAAGTCATGGTATGTATAATGCATTGATAACACTGAAAAAACTGAGAAGTGAAGTAAATGAATTCATAACTATGGTCAGAGATTTTAGTACCATTATTCAATCACACAGAGAACAAGTAGTTATGGCATCAGGAATAATATAAGTTGGAGAAGCGTAGTTAAACAAATAGATCCTTATATATGTGAGCACATGAACATATGCACATACATATATTTTATTGGTTCTGTTTTTCTAAGGAACACTGCCCAATGCAACTAATAATTGTATCATTACTTTTGTAATACTCCACCAACAATGGTAGAATTAACATTCTTTGGACTTGCTCCTGCACGTGAAATATGAAACAAAATAGAACATATGTGGGGTAGAAAATAAGCCTTAAGGGGTTGGGGAAATAGCTCAGTGGTTAAGAGTGCAATTGTAGACAGACCAAATTCTGTTTTTAGCACCTAGGTAGGTCATCTTCAAACTGTCCGCAGCTCTAGTTTCAGGGACATCCTATGACTTTGGCTTCTAAGAGTTTCTGTACTCATGTAAGTGCACACACACACACACACACACACACACACACACACACACAAAAAAAAAAAAAAACTTTAAAATAATTAAAACATATCTGTAAAAATATTAGATATGAAAGGACTTATATTATATCAAATATATTTCCAAAACCTCAGAGAATTAGGAAAGAAATCAATAACCTATTTGTAAAACATTGTAAGCAATACAGTTCTAAAAGTCAAATAAAAGAAGAAGTTAATTTTATTACAGTAAAAGTGAACATAAAAATATTTTAAAATTGGATTGGATATAAGGAAATGCTTAGGGTAAAATTTATTACCACAAATTTCTTTGTTAGAAAGAAAAAGTTCAAACTGAAGAACATTAGCATCAGACTTAATAACCCAGAAAAAGAAGTGAAAATAAAGCCAAATTTAAGAAGTTAGAGTAAAAAAAAAAATCAATGAGACAGAAGGGACAAATCACAGAGAAAAATAGCAGAAAATCTGTCTCTCTAAACTGTAGCTATAAAACTCAGAAAGATGACTAGAAGAGACAAAAGAACAATATAAGAAATGGACAAGGTGATGAAATAGAAACACTCAGACATTGTATAATGTCTCTATTGCTTATAAAATATTGTGAGGATCCCCATCTTGATGAGCTCAACGGCCTACACTATAATATACCAGTCATTTGAATGGCATTAACAATCAAGATGAACTCAGATGAAATCTTCTATAACTGTTAAGGAGACTGAATTTGTGGCAAAAAACAAATAATCAAAGAACCCCAGGCCACAGTAGCTTCCAAAATCTATGAAAATATGACTTTCACAGGAGAAATAAAATTTCCTATAAACTGCCAGTAAGTCAGAGTATTAATGGGGAAAGAATATTTTCCAACTTATAAGGATATCACATTCCTGATACCATTTTAAACAAAGACCTTCTGAGCAAAGAATAAAGAGGAAAAATGAATATTCAATACTGATAAGAAGACTAGTGGGCTTTATTTCTAACACTGGCCAATCAATTACAAATTTCACAGAAAAGACAGGACTCAAAATAGTCTAAGAATGAACTTGGACGACATATTACTTTACTAGAAAATTTCAAATGTTTAGTAATCATTGCCAGGTGTGGAGGCACACACATGTAATCCCTAGATAAGAACATTGTGCTAAGTTTGACATATGTCTGAATCTATCCCCCCTTTCTCTCTCTTGCACACACCTATCTATCTATCTATCTATCTATCTATCTATCTATCTATCTATCTATCTATCTATGTATCTATCCATGTATCTATCTATGTATCTATCTATGTATCTATGTATCTATCCATGTATCTATGTATGTATGTATGTATGTATCTATCTATCTATCTATTATCTATGTATGTATGTATGTATGTATGTATGTATGTATGTATCTATCTATCTATCTATCTATGTATCTATGTATCTATCTATCTATCTATGTATCTATGTATCTATGTATCTATGTATCTATATCTATCTATCAAGCTATCATCTATCTGTATATCTATCACATACCAATCATCTATCTGAATCACTACAGTTGTACTGATGTTATAATACAAAATAGGCACAATATAATTTCAAGTACAAGCAACTGTATGTGACAGTTGACTTTTGAAAAAAACATCAATTAAAAAAAAAAGCAAGTCAATGGAGAAGAGTTGTTATTTCTGTAAGTGAGGTAGAACAACTTTGTGCTGTATCATAAAAGAAAGGGGCAATTCCACATGCGCAACTGAAATAATAGAAAACGACTCATTCGTTTCCTAAAATCAGTGTTCTACAGAAGTAAATCCCATTATCATGCATTTTCTTTGTAGAAAAGTTTGGAAGACAATAGAAGGTTTGTAAGGGTTGCCAAGTGCATGTGGTAGCTGTGGATGCCATGGATGTCACAGTTTCACTTGTAGTCATGTTTTCAAAGTTGAAACTGGTTAGGATGCATCCGTAAAGCATATTTGGTTTATAACAATTGTTAGAATTGTCAATTATACCTCAGCAGAGCCCTTTATTATTTATTTGTTTTAATTAGTTAATTAATTAAATCACTTTACATCAGTCTCCTTACCCCTCTCCCCCCAGTTCCTCCCTCATACCCCCTTCTTCCCATCCCCCCTCCACTTGTCTGAAAAGGGGAGTCCTTCCTAGGTACTAACATACCCTGGCACATCAAGTCTCAGCAGGACTAAGCACATCCTTTCTCACTGAGACCAGGCTAGGCAGACCATCTAGGGAAAAGGGATTCAAAGGAAGGCAACAGTCAGAGACAGCCCCTACTCCAATTGTTAGGGGACCAATATGATGCCCGAGCTATACATCTGCTACATATGTGTAGGGGGTCTAGGTCCAGCCCATGTATGCTCTGTTGTTGGTGGTTCAGTCTCCGTGAACCCCCATGGGCCCAGGTTAGTTGACTCTGTAGGTCTTCTTGTGATGTCCTTGACTTCTCCAGCTCCCTCTATCCTTCCTTCCGCTCTTCCACAAGACTCTCTCAGCTCAGCCTATTGTTTGGCTGTGGGTCTCTGCACTTGTTTCTACTAGCTGCTGAATGAAGCCCCTCAGAAGACAGTTACGCTAGGCTGTCTGCAAGCATAGCAGAGTATCATCAATAGTGACACAGGTTGGCTTGTCCCATGGGGTTGGTCTCAAGTTGGCCCGGTCATTCGCTGGCCTTTCCCTCAATCTCTGCTCCATCTTTAGCCCTATACTTGTTGTTTTAAGGCAGGTAACCCAGACTCAGAAAGACAGGCATGGTATGTACTAACTTACAAGTGGATATTAGCCATAAAGTACAGGGTAGCCATGGTGCAGTCCAAAGACCCAAAGAAGCTAAATATCAAGGAAGGCCCAAGGGCTGATGATTGAATCTCACTAAGAAGAGGAAATAAAATAGAGATCTGAAGTAAATGGAAGGAAAAACTGGGCGGGAGAAAGAGGGGAAGTAGGAGAATGTGGGTGGGAATCAGATGAGGGGGGAGGAAAGGTGTAAGGGAGAGAACAGAAATCGGTGGGCGAGCATCCTAGGGAGGCTCCTGGGAGGCTCTGGGGGTGACCATAGCTAAGACTCCTAGTAGTTTGGGATGTGGAGCCTAAAGTTGCTATTTCCTATAGCCAGGTGGACTTCCAGGAGAGGGAAGGGGACACCAACCCACCCTAAAACCTTTGACCCAAAATTTGTCCTGCCTTTTTATGTCTTAAGTGGTAACTAATTAGAGGAAGGACTTTAAGTTCTAAGCCTATGCACAAGATGAAAGTAAATTGTTTTAATAGAAACAGCGTTGTCAGTAACAGGGAACCTTCTAGTATGGTCTTTCAACATATGGTTTCAGTTAGATTTTCATCAATGGTTTGATGTTTGTAATATCATTTATGTTTAAACAGAATAATGCCAGACTTAAAGTACTAAAACAGCTATTGGCAGCAGCAGGAGGAGAACTATGAGAAATAACTCAATGGTCAGCCACTGTGCTTGCTTGTGGCTTAGTAGGAGGAAGTAGGAACTCTCAGTTTCAGATTTAGACCCTCAGGAAGAAGGAAGTCTTGTACTTACTAGTCAAATCCTAAATTTCTTAAAAATGGATATAATAATGTCTACATCAGTGTAGTAGGTCAACCAGTAGTTTACAAAATTTGTGTCCATTTGAATGCCTGGGCTGGGCTCCCTTCTTTGTATTTTAAGAAATAATAATGGACACAAGTTTCTCTAGCAGAGGTGACCACAGCCATGGGTTGACATGGAAATATACCTTCTACAAAAGATATAAAGTGGTTGAGCTCAGGGGGAAAAAGTACCAGCAAAATCATAGTTCAGTACCTCAATTGCTGGTGCTTGGAGCAATACTGCATTTTGTCTGGGTAGCTTAGAGGAAAAGATTGGAGAGACAGGCTTGCCTAAGAGTACCTGATAGCACCACAAAGTGTTAAGATTGCTTTCCTCAGAGCTCCCTTTCCCATGGTCATAGCAGCTTATGGTATTGTACGGAGAACCTTATTGGGCTTATTTGAAAATAGAAACCTAAGAAGTTTTGTTCTTTAGTCTAGCAAAGATAAAAGAGAAGCAATACACTTCTCAAATTTAACATCGATGCATCTATAATTGTACGCAGGAGAAACAAGTAGTCGGTGATTGTCAAGGCTATTATTTATTACTATTAATGCCTTGTGCATGGTATCAGCTCAGGTCTGCAGTTACCATATAGGACAGATTCTATTATTATCTTTATCTGGGGGGGGGAGGGGAGGGGAGGGGATGAAGATGCAAAATCTTAAATAGCTTGCATAGCTAATAAATAGTGGGATTGGGGTTTAAGGCAGCAATCTCTGATTCCATGTTTAGCACTCTGATTAAGAACACTAAACAATTCATCTGTTCATTAATGTACAAGCATGCTGATATTGAGCATCAATACATGTGTAATGGGGCCTTTGAGATGGCTCAAAGGCTAAATGTGCTTGCTGCCAAGCCTGAAAACCTTAGCGCAATCAGAACTCATGTAGTAGAATGGAAAGAACCAACTCCTATTAGTCAGACCTCTACAACATGTGTATGGCATGTGTGGACTCCTCACATACAGGCATAAAGAAATTTTAACAAATTTACCGATATGCAATCTAGGAGGGGTTAAACACTGAGAAAAATATAACACTAACGCTTGACTACAGCAATGAGTGAATGACCTAAGAATGCACTATCGGGGCCAGCTTTTAACTGCTGACCTAGTGAAAGCCCAACTTTCTCCAATCAAGAAAAATTGTAAGGTGAATGAAATGTAACAGATAGCAGAAGATGTGAAATTATCACAGAAAGATTTTTTTTGAATGAAGTTGTGTCAGATTTGGCTTTTTATCTATAACCATCAGAACTCTATGGACATTTTAAGCAACAAGTAGGTATGATTAAAACAACAACAACAACAACAACAACAACAATAATAACAACAACAACAAGAATTTAAAATTATGGTATGAGTCAGCAGACTCCTAAACACTGGTGGAGTTATAGAAATACCCTAAATAGCATTGGGATACTGCTACGTGTTGGGAATGTCCACACTCAGGGACTCATATCCTGAAACGGAATAGACAACAATTCTCATCTCAGAAATAAGAAAGAAAAGTAAGCAGGCATGAAGGCAGTGTCCCAGGTAACATCTCAGGTGAAGTTGCTTTATGCTTCTCCTGACCGTGAGGTGTAAATGAGTTTTAGGTTTGAAAGGTTGTGATTCTACACCCCTGCTAAAGCTAGGGTCTCTCTGTTACCTTGTCTCCCCTCTATTTGCTACCAATGTCATTTACCAATCTGTGAAGAAGTGATGGGCAGCTATCCACACAATTTTGTTCTTCCTTGTCTCTTCCATAGAGGTACAACTGTAGATACGCACATGACTGTGCAGGTCCTAGCATCCTTTATACTATAGGTGCCTGGCCATTTGCTTTTGTTATTTTCTGTAGAAAGTGATGGGAGCTATCCATGCTATCCCTGTTCTAAGATATGAGACTTATGAAATATTTTTTACTCAGTTGTTTGGGAAAGTTTGAAATAATTCCAAGAATTCCTTTTAAAAAATGGCCCTTACCAACATATAGCCAAGTAATTAAAACTCACCAATAGGTACAATCTACACAAGCGTTTTCTAATGCATCTTTTGGGTGACTCTCTGGCTCCTTTTCTATAAACTCTTGAGACTGTACTAAGGTTTAATGAGAATTCCAAAGAAAGAGGCTCTGAGTCCTACATTTGTTGATCTTGGGGCCGCCTTGTCTGTAGGATGTCCTTGGCAAGGCATTTGCTCCATATTCAGGGGTACTGTTTCCATCATGTCATCTTTGTCTAGATGTTTAGCCTCTTTGCTTTTCTAGATGTTTCTGTTATTTTTGAGTGCGTATATACAAGTCATTCCATAATGCCTTGTTTTCTACATATTCCCCATAAAATTAATATTAATATCTCTTTCATACCTTCTTCCTAAAAGTCCAAGTTTCGATGACAGCTTCCATGATCACATTTGAGATGCACAGTTGACAACACTTTCCCACTCCTTTATCGTTGTCTCTCTTGCCTCTCACTCCTTTGGTAAAGAAGTGAAGATCTTGTTTAATGGGGTAACACTGGTCAATGGTGTATTGAAAGGTACTGGAACTAAGAATGTTCTTTCTGCTGTATGTAGTTTATTTTATTCATGTGTAATAATATAAATGTATATGTTAAAAAGAAGCATATTAAATAAAAAAACATAAAAATAAAACGGTTTTATTCACGGTAATAGCATACAAAAAATGAATGGCTTAAGTGAGGCATTGGTGCTAATAATACTCCTCATGTATGAAGAAGGATGAAATGAAGCATTAGTGGAGAAATTCAGGCAAAATTTTATCTAATTCACGTAAAAGAAGTAGAAAATAGTCACACATCAGCAATTTATGATAACCACTCATACTAATGACCCATGATTTGAGCTGACCAGCAGCATCCAATACAATTTTATGATACTACATTCATCAGATAATCAAATAAGATATACAAGCAAGGGTTAGCAGAAGCAGTCTTGGTCCAGTGGAGTAAAAGTTCAGGCATACAGAAGACAGTTCTTCCACTCTACATGGAAAAATGGATCCACTGGGGTTCATGAATGTACATAGAACATGTAGGTAGCATGCTCTGAGCTGCATGCTTAGAACTGTGATTTCATAGCTAAACACTATCCTGACCTCAGGACTCTCAGTATCCAATGACACACAGATAATTATGGGATGTGACAATGAGTTTAATGGAGACAGGGAAGATAATAGGGATGCTATGAGTTCAGAAAGAACTATTATCAGTGTAATCGATTAAGATTAGAATTAATTTAACTTCTCTTGGCACAGCTATATCATTACATTAAAGGTGTATTTGCTAGGGCTAGATACTTCACTTCCACATTGCAGTGACATTTTCTGAGAATGGTACAATATGGGTCCCACATGTCTCTTCATGGTATTTGTTAGAAGACACAATTTTACAAGCTGGATTGTCATCCAAAGGCTACATGTACTAAGTAACCTATCATTGAAGACTGAAACGTGAGTGGAGAAGGAACGCCTTCCTAATACTCCTACTTGGCCAGGGAGCGGGAGGTAGGCAGAGCAGAGAAGTTTAAACTCCCCAATGACCCTTCCACAGGTTGTTAGTGTCCAAAATGTTGAGATTTCACTTGCTGTGTCAGGATTTTGGGCATCTTAATCTTTGTCTCTTTTATTAAACAACTAAAACATTTATCTTTTTTTTTTGATAACATGGACATATTTGCACACATTTTATTATTCTCTTGCTTTCATTGCACAGAAGCAGAAAGAGACACATTTAGTCTGTAGGGAAAATGTTTGCCTTAAAGGCATGGGCTCAGAGTCCTTCTCACTGCACATGGCCAAAAGGGAAAAAAAAAGCATGAACAAGGAAGGCTTTCACCAGTGTGTGTCTGTATCCCAGAACTCTTTTTTTAAAGCTCCTTCTTGCTCAATGCATGGAATGAAATATTTTCACTCCTGCACAATGTTCTTAAGATGTGAAAATCAAACAAACATTTGCATATTATAGACAGATCTTGATACTCAAGCTTCAGAGAAAAACGCAGTTGCAGAGAAAGGATGAGCACAGGGCCCAGTGGAGTTCAGCATGTCTCTGATTGGAAATGCAGGAGTGGGAGCAAGGCTTTGTGTGCTGTATGGTGTAATGTGACCCTTCTCCATTTGCAAACAATTTTACTGAAGTGGCGAGAGTCTTTTGCCTGTCAGCTGGGGGAATGCACTGACACAGTGGCTCACTGAGTCATAGGGCAATCACTTAAAAACAGACAGGCCAGATGGCCACACAAAATGGTGACAGGGACGAATTCTCAGTGAGGAAATGCTTATCTGACCCAAGTTACTATGTGACTCTGATGAGAACAGCCATAAGTATGTCTCTGTGCTTTCCTTGATCTTGAAGATGTTGGGCTTCATGCCATTGCTCAGTAGACCAAAAAGTTTGTGGACTTCCATTGTCTATTTTCGTGTGTCTAGTTCATTGTGTCTCATTTGAAAAAACAAAAACAAACAAACAAACCAAAAACAAAGAAGTAGCAAGTCTATGGCCAATAAATAGAAATAGAACTCTTGGCCTGATGTTTTATTTTACTTGTTAATACTATGTAAAAGCTAATCGATTGTTTGCCATTCCGTTTTGATAGAAGCTATGGAAAAACGAAACAGGACAACTCCATGCTCTAAGCACGTTCCAACTTCTGTAATTTCAGTTGTACTAAAGGCATCTGATATTCTCAAAACATTTACTTCATATGGAGCCCTGGCAAATCAGTGTTCTCCACTGTGGCCCCACTTTGGATTTTCCTAATGTAAAACTCCAGAGGATACTGCAAGTGAACCTGATTGACATTTAATCTGGGAACCATGGCAGCAGCACGGTGCACCCTGGGAAAGAGCTGTGGTGATGTAATAGTCATTAAAATGCTTGACAGCTTTAAACATACCACATCTACATAAATAAGACATCTACTTAGCTAAATTTGTCCTTCAACATGAGATGTGATTTTCCCATCCTCTTTACTAATGAATAATGTGGGAATTGGGGATGACAGAGGGAAAATGAGTGACAACAACATTTATTGAACGTCTGATGTGTGTCCAACATGATCTCGAGCCTTTTTTACTGAAATAGCTCTAAGCCTCACCAACAACCATATGCAACAACTAGCCTTATTCTGTTTCTTTTTTTTTCTTTTTGTGGTATATCTGTGAGTCTATGTGATGCATGCATGTGTGTGTGTTTGTGTGTGCATGTACATGTGTGCATATGTATGGAAGCCAAAGATTGACATCCAATGCATTCCTCTAGGACTAGTCACCTTAATTATTTTGAAACTGGGTCTGCCATTGAACCAGAAGCTCACTGTTTTGGCTGGGCTGGCTATCTCCTGAGATCTGGGTATTTTCTTGTCTCTAAATCCCCATGGAATATAGACGCACATCACCACTCTCAGAACTTACTTGGCGCTGTGGATCTGAATTCTGCTTCTCTTACTTGCTCGGCAAGTACTGTTCCCACTAAGCCATCTCTCCGGGCCCCAATTTTAAATATGACAGCTCCTTAGTGATTGCAATTTACCCAAGTGTCAGAGCCAGGTTACTATGTTTCTGTGGCTAAACTTGTATGCCCAAAACAGCCATTCTGGAACTGGAAGATAATGAAATCAAGACAATCATAAATAACAGAGGTCCAGATTGGATGGTAAAGGGAGACTGAACCTCAGCATTGAGTTTTGGGAAATGAAATCAGAAAGCACCCTGGATTATGCATTATTTAAAGGTGCTACCTGCTCTTTTAATCTGTGGCCCAGCTACTGTGTGTGCCCCTATGGTCCAAGCTGATAGCTGCCCCACACATCTGGAAGCTTAAAACTCACATAAAACCTCCTGAGTTTAAATATGTTAACATCAAAAGTGTTTATTATAATATTTTGTTATTTATTTTATATGTATATATTTATATATTCAAACTCAACCTTTTATGTATTTTGAGTACCCAAGGAATATATTCTGCTGGATGGCTGAAAACAAGTATTGATGTCTGAGACAGTGACACGATGTCAAAATCAGTCTCTTTGCTTTCATATCCTCTTTCTTTCTAAGATTCATGCTGCCTGCTGGCCTGATAGAAATATTACAGAAAATTCCCCCTTGTTTTTTGTTTCACCGTTTGTCTAGGCCAGCATCTGGTACTCCCTCCCACAAGAATGATATATAGACTTGTACGTCTCACGAAGATCACTATGTTCAGTACATTAGCAAAGGGGTGGGGCTGCTGTCAGGGGCACGGTGTCTACCTGGATCAGTTCTTCAGTCTTCTGGACCAACAGCCCTGGGTGAAGGTCTCAACACTAGCAAGACACTACCTATTTCGCTGTCAACCAGTGGGGCACAGCAATCAATACTTCTGTAATTACTAAGCCGACTCTTTGGCATAGCTAAAAAGGCAATCCAATCATGAGCCAGTTCTGTGAAGAGAGCTTTTCTAACTTCTTTTTTTTATCCTCCTTTACATATTTATTAGAACACTCTGGGCTGAGCCATGCAAACTGCCTGTGAGTAAGTAGCAGAACGTGCCCCCACTGTTGCCTGCTCTCCCAGGGCCATCAAAGCATCAGTGGAGATTGGACAGGCCTGATGAAGTACACGTTGGCTGCTGACTCTTCCAATTTGGCTGTGCACCTCTGTGTCACCAGCACAGGCTCGTCCAAGATTGAGATATTTGCAAACTGTCATCTTTCATAAATATCTGCCTTGAGTGACACTTTCTCCCTCCAACGTTTCACTTTGGAATGTACCTGGCTGGCTCCTAGCCTGAGAGGAATTGCCTGCGATGGGTGCTTCACCAAGGCTGCTTCTGCCTCCTGCTGTCTACCTTCTGCTCTTACTGTTTTCCAGAAGACCCACCCTTCCTCAGTCTCCCTCCGCCTGTGTTTCAGTCCTAATTCATGTGAACCAACCTGAGTTGGTTATTGCTCCGAAAGGCTATAGCCGGGGAATTTGCCAGAGGTATTGTCTCTACACCAAAAGACACTTTGATTCACTTTGCCAAAATGTCAGTGGAATACCAAAACAGCCAGAAGTTTCTCAAAGCTTTCCATGTGAGTTCAACCTTCACTTAAAACACAGTCCTTTAAAGCCCCCAGGAGGGATTGCAGAGCGTTAATGTGCTTACATGAATGGGCATTGTGTTTTTAAGTCGACATCCTTTGGGCTCTCGACCATAATTAGAAGGGAAACAGCGTGCTCTAATGACAAAGTTACCAACTATGCTCATTTTAATATCCTAGCTTGATGTTCATATTTGGGATCGATGTATAGGCCCCTTTAAGCAGCCTCTATTATTGCCACACAAATAAAAGCAGTGAGCTTGCACACAAATGTTGGGATTAATATAAGCACTGAGATATCAAATTCAAATCTCCAACTGCAGAAGGATCACAAAATTAGATGGAATTACTCCTTATTAGAAATGAATATGTGAAGATTACAAGATAATCAAGCCTTTGCAATTATTAATGTATCTGATCATATTTCCCATGCATAATTTATCTAGAAGAGGTTTAATAACTTAATGTAGGATTATTATTTATATATTTTAATTGGAGAAACTTTAAACAATAGGATTAAGAGGTATTCTAACACTCAGCATAATCTCATATTGTTAAGACACACAAACAACATAATTTAGTATATATAATCTTTAGCCACCTTATTTTTACTGAAAAAATTTAGTGTTTCAATTTATGAACAATTGAGAATTATTTTAAGTCTAGTGTTATCTAAGTACAATGTCTCTGTAGGTGAATAGAGAATGGCAAAAAAATATATTCTTTTGCTAGGTACGAAAAGAAGTGTGCTGCATTTTTCTGGCTTTCACTGCAAAACAGAGAAAAAAAATGAATCATGGTAATGTTGTGTAATATGTTGTCATATGATGTTATTCTCTATGACACTATACTATGTAATATGTAATGATGCTGGTTTGATTTCCATTGGAATTTTCAACATGCTGCATAAGAATTTTAGTATCTGTTGAGTTTGATCAATATGCAGTTTATATTAGCTTATGCAACTCTTATGATACGGAGTCTAACCCATATGTTTTTTGGGTCACATGCTTTTCAAATGCTTTTTAAAGATATATTTAGGCAACGATAGATTTAGAGTAAGCGATTGAAAGAAACTTGAGGAATCTTTCTTTGGATATCATTCTATAATTTAATTATGTTTTATGGGTAATTATGAATATCACCGGTAAAAAATGTTCATAGATTCAATTAATTTTCACATATCTCAATGATTTTGGAGTTTTAAAAAATTATATTCAATTAAAATTTCTATAATAAAATTTAATTTTCTTTCCACTAATTTTACTCATACTAAGTGTGGCACAAATGAAAGACCAATAGTTCCATTATAATAATAGGTAGATTTTGAAATGTCTTGAGTTCTGAGTGTGTACAACTGACTGAACAATGATAAGCAGTTTCATACATTTTATCACATTTATTCTTCACAATCATTCATTGTGAAGCTCTGTCATTTTTATTTCGTAGGCCATTGAGCTTTAAGAAGATGGGGCAATGGCCGGAAGCTTACCTGTGCCTAGGTCTCCTACACATATATAGCTGGTGGGCAGCTTGTCTTCAGAAGGCTCCCCTAGGCATTAGAGTGGGGCCTGACTCTGACATGGACTCTGTTGCTGGCTTTTGGATCACTTTCCCTGGGCTGGGCTGCCAGTTGGACCCCAGGAGAACAGGATGCACTTAGTCCTGATGCAGCTTGATGTGCCAAGGTAGATTGATGTGTGTGGGGACTTCCCTTTTCTAAGGAGAAAGGGAAAGGGGAAAGGAGAAAGAGGGTGGGAGGGTAGAACCAGAGAGGAGGGAGAGGGATATGATAGGGATGTAAATTAAATAACTATATACATTTAAAGAAAAGAATAAAAGGAAATGTATTTTCTTAGAAGGGGAGGTGGGCACCAACCAGGGAGGCTCATTTCTTCTCTTCAGGTAATTGTTTCATTTGTGTGCTGAGTCAGCACAGCACAAAATCCCAGCACCCACTTTTACTGATACTTTTTTTTTACATCATCATCATCATCATCATCATCATCATCATCATCACTACTATTATTCTGATACTTTTTTTTTACAGTGAATCAAATTTGAGGCTTTCAACGGTCTGCGTAATTCTCTATTGAGGATTTTGTGTTTGCGATTTTTGGTGGCTCTAGACTATTAGCGCTTTCTAAAGCCATAAGGGTGTAGACTACCACCAGTCTGTTTATAAAACACTAGAACTGATTTGTGCAGAGTTACTCTTGGTTTTCAGATATATAGGATTAAAAATTGTATGAAGACTGTTCAAGAGTGTTAGGAAAGAATTTCCCATGCTAGCCAATTAATAATTAAGTGTTGTTGAGAATTTATGTTGCCTCTGAAATCTTTCAGGTTATGCATATATTCAACTTTCGGTCTTTGCAGTCCTTTAATAAACCCATGCATTTCTTAAACTATTTCTCAATCCATTAACTACTGAATTTCCTAAACTACTGATTTGGATTTCCAGTATAAATATATACTTAAAATATTTAATCTCCATTTATTTTCCTGGGTTGGAAGTAATTCCAAATCTTTTTAAAAAGGGTGGGATAAACTTCTAAAATAAACCAATAAGAAACCCATTAAATATGATCTTTTGGGTTATTTTTATTTTATGACCTTAAATTTAATTCTGAGTAAATTTAATGATTCTCTTTGTATTATGGAAAGGGTGTATTTCAACTTAATGAATAATTCCCACCGATGAGTTGACCACTAAATACTGCTTGAATACATTCTTTAGCTGCCTTCTATCTAAAGCATTTTTATTTGCTGTCCTTATTAGTGAGTTTTCACTGGCCATTTTGTAATGACAATTTCCAAGTTTCTTCTTAGAAGTTATTTAATTAACTTCCCAAGACTTGAACTTATGGGAGGAAAGGTTTGTTTTGCCTCAGTTTGAAGGAGAGTCCATATTGACAGGGGAGGTGGGGAGGGGGGCGTTGGTTGAAACGACTCTTGACTATGGCAATAGAAGCATGAGGTATCTCACTTGGGTCGATTAAGAACCATGTATATGAAGGAGAGAGAGAAAGAGAGAGAGAGAGAGAGAGAGAGAGAGAGAGAGAGAGGGAGGGAGAGAGAGAGAGAGAGGGAGAGAGAGAGGGAGAAGAAAGAGGGATACACCATCTCAAGGCCTATCTCATCTAGATACATGTTTTCCAGCTGTTTACCACTTCCCAGAGACCCAGTTCCAGCAGTCAGGCCCTAAGCCCTAAAGCTTTGACAGACTTCCCTCCCAGTGCTACCAGCTGAGGCCCAAGGGCTCAAGCACACATGCCGGCGGAGACAGCTTACATTCATACCAGAACAGTGAGTTAGAAACATGGCAACCCAAAGAAGGTGCTTATTTCCAATAAGCTCCATAAAGAAATGATTCAATCAGTGGAACAATGGGATTCCAGAATAACTGGAAATGTCTTAGATACTGTTACTTAACACTTTTAAGGATTGTATCAATTTCACTTCTTACCACACTGGCCATCTTTGCAAAGTTACTGTCCCATGGAAGGTTTTCACTATGTTTTGTCATAGTTGGGTGTGAGGTCATTCTGGCACAGTTCTCCATCCCCAAAGGCTTATGGTGTGACATTTTCCCTCTTCACGTCATATATCAGTGTAAAAGAAAGACTCAAGTGCTGTTATGCAATTATACACACAACTTCTGGGTAGAGACTATGAATCTATGAACTTGCTACACTCTTTTCTGTATGTGAAGGAGGTGGGGGTTGAATGCGAACGAGATATTATCAATAAAACACGTGATACTGACCTCATACAGAGGACTTTCCATGCATTTCTGGCATTTGGAAATCTCATTTGCACATGGGCTGCCTGGTATACAGACTCAAGGCGGATTCTGTCTATATGCCAAACAAGGTTTAGGGACCATGAAATTCATTAGGATTATTACCTCTGACATGATTTCAGGAAAAATATTGTCCTCAAATAGAATGCCTCTTAATTTTATATGATTTTCTAATGTAAAATGTAAAAATTTGAGAAGTGACCTGAATGAATGTACGCGACAGACCCAAAGAACAGTAAGCCTCATTATTGCTTGATATTTTGAGACATGTGTGCATGTACAGAATTTGGTTGTCCAATTTATTCTTCTCATATAAAACCGTAGATGTACTCTTCTTACTCACCCTCCTATAGCTGTGCCCTGTATATATTGATGTTGGTCTTGCTGTAAACAGGCTACTGCACAAAGCCTGGTTCATGTCACTGTCCAAAAATAGCCACTCCTGCTGGGTGTGGTGGTGCACATTTTTAATTTCAGCACCAAGGAAGCAGAAGTAGGAGGATCCTTGTGAGTTGCAGGACATCAAGGGCTACATAGTTGGACATACAGTTTTAATTAATTAATTAATTAAAACTATAGATACCTGGCTTTAAATTAGTGGGCTTCTGGTCTCTGTGCACACAGAGGCGTTTTCAGGCTTTAGTCAGCCTTCAGATGCACAGAGATTCTTACACATACTGTTCCTCTTCTTAGTTAATCAGGTTTAAAGGGTTGACTGGAAACTAAATTCAGAGTGATTTGGGGAAGGATTTCTTTATTCTCAGAACACAAAAAGAACTGAGAAATGGAATGAGTTTCCAGCAAATTACATTTCAAGCAACCATTCACCTATCAGCATGGTTAGTTGTGGACTTTTGTTTTATGTTTCCTTTGTATTTTTTTTCCTGAGCTATTTTCTGACTTGTGATGAAAATAAACATAAAAACAGGGACTACAGATATAATGTAATATTTTTCTAATGTTTTCAATTAAGCAGCAGCTGCTGTTACCAAGCTGTCATCTCTGTTGCTATGGGGGTTTTGTATGTGTGCCAATGCAGGACGGCTACCTTACCATATCCTTCCTATTGATGTGGCTGCTACACAGTCTTTCAGCTAAGATTCTTAATCTGACAGCCTTGCTAAGAAAATGCCATCTTTTCTCCTAAGCCTACAGTGGCTGATGGCTCAAGGTCTTCATCCAAAACAATCAAGAGTCTCAGGGATCAGATTTGACTGTGAGAAAAAAAAACATTCAAGAGTTAAATGCCTTGGCAGTGTTGTGAGCCTCAATGAGTAGTAGGCTGGGCTCTTTTGCTTTCTTCGGTATAACTGAGTCCAGCCAGGTCAGAAGTCTTTAAGTAAAAGGAATAGAGACGTCTCTCAACACAGAGCTCGTGGCTCACACACACACACATACACAAACCTCCCAGAGAATGGACACCACGCAAGAGCAGAGCCTCAGAGATCCAAGTCTTTGGCATCCAGCCTGGCAGACCTGAAGAGCTGGAAACGGGCCTTTATGTGAGAAAAGACTCTAGCAAGCAAGAAGTACTGAATGACTCCATAACCTCAGCTGTCTTGAATGGTGAGTAGAGTAATTTCCCCTCCTCTTCCTTTTGGAATACACGTAACATGCCTGGTTTGTATGAATTCTAAAGCAGAAAATTACATACATTGATGAAATATATTTATTATTACATACAATGATGAAATACACTTATTTCTCTGGCACAATTTTTTTGGATATATTAAGTATATATTAAGTATATAACATGTAATGTGCTTTGACCATAGTCACCCTCTCTTTTTTGTCATGCCCCCTGTACTTTTTCACATCCCTAATAGCTCCCTTTTGATTTTCATTTCTTCTCCCCCACCCCTAGCTTCTTCTATGAGTTGCTTGTTTTCGTTAAACTAGGTTGATTTTTTTCTTAACACCATGATCTCTAGTTCTTTTGTTGATGTTGGTTTTGTCGGTGGAAATAATTTAGTTCTTTATGACTGAATAAAACTCTGTTGAATCTAAAACGACGGGATTAATTTCATAGTTGATTTCCTTATGTGACGTTTGCTTTCTAGTGTGTAGATAAGCCCTTTCTTTGGTTTCTTTCTGTGCCCCTCTGGGGTCTTACATATCCAATGAACACGTTTCTGTTAGAGACCTCAGAAGAGGATATGTAGGTGCAGCCCACACTGTCTGTCTTCCCTATGTGTCTGAGCAACAGCTACTCCTTTGGTTTCCCAGCCTTTGTTCTGCTTTTACAATAGCTTCTGATCCAGGGCTGCAGCTGAAATAATCTAAGGTCCTAGATTAAATCCCAATACCCAGTACTACACACAAAGGAGAATAAAAGCAACTCTTACACATTTTACAGGCTGACCTTCCTGTTGAAAATCACTTGCAGACACAATGCAATTCAATCCTCAATATCTGAATTTTACAACAAAAGCAACAAAAAAAGTCTCTCTCTGAACTGATTGTTGATAGAATGGTAATCCTAGAAGCTGTTTACTAATTGCACGGCAGACTGAATATCAAATAAAGCACCACTGATGATGAATATGAAATAACACACTTTGGAGCTGTTTGTTACTTAGCAGTGACCTACATTTTTCCTGACTAATTCTGCTCTTTCTATTGCTGTACCTTGCCTTTTCTTCATGTTTTCAAATATCGCATCAATTAGTTCTAGATTTGTACGTCTTCTGTGTGTTTATTTTTACCTATTAAACTCACACATCAAATTATATAGCTTGAATAATAAATTAAATACCGTACTATCATATTCAAAGCAGAATAGTGAAATTAGAGATGATAAAAACAGACACTGTAGAGTTTGGTAAAATTCAACTTAGTGTGAGTGACAACTTCTCAATTTATGACTCTGTTGTAATGGTGTAGTTTCAACTCTTAAGTTTTCCTCTCTGTGAAATGATAAAGATACTGTATTATTCAGGGGAACAGAACGGACAGCATGAAAATATGTACAGAATGAACACAAATAGTATGGATATATAGAGAATGAATATATGTAAAATATTCATAAATTTCTCATGTAATAGTCATGTATGTTCTTATATATATAAGAATTGCTTACAGGTTGCAATCTGAGTAATCCAACAGTAGCTGTCTCACAACAGAAGTCTAAGAGAAAATAAAATATCAAAATCTTGGGACCTCATGAGGCTGAGAAGCTTCTGTAAGGCTGGAGACATTGTCAACAGAACAAAGCGACAGCCTACAGACTAGAAAAAGATCTTCACCAACCCTACATCTGACAAAGGTCTAATATCCAAAATATATAAAGAACTTAAGAAATTAACCACCACCAAATCAAAGAACCCAATTGAGAAATGGGGCTTGGAACTAAACAAAGAATTCTCAACAGAGGAATATCGAATGGCTGAGAAACACTTAAAGAAATGTTCAACGTCTTTAGTCATCAGAGAAATGGAAAACAAAACGACTCTGAGATTCCATCTTACACCCATCAGAATGGCTAAGTTAAAACATTCAAGCGACACCACATGCTGGTGAGGACGTGGAGAAAAAGGAACACTCCTCCTTCATTGCTGGTGTGAATGCAAACTAGTACAACCACTTTGGAAATCTATCTGGGGGCTATCTCAGAAAATTGGGGATAGGGCTTCCTCAAGACCCAGCTATTCCACTCCTTGGAATATACCCAGAAGATGCACCAGCACACAACAAGGACATATACTCAACCATGTTCATAGCAGCCTTATTCATAATAGCCAGAACCTGGAAACAGCCTAAGTGTCCCTCAGTAGAAGAATGTATAAAGAAACTGTGGTATATTTACCCTATGGAATATTACTCAGCTATTAAAAACAAGGAATTCCCAAAATTTGTGGACAAATGGATTGAACTAGAAATGATTATAATGAGTGAGTTAACCCAGAAGAAGAAAGACTCACAAGGTATATACTCACTTATATCTGGACACTAGCCCAAGGGATATGTCCCATGAAAGTCTTCACTTATCAGGAAAGTGGATCAGAGGGGAAGACATCCTATTGGGATTTTAGGTGAGAGAAGCATGGGAGAATGGGGAAATAGAAGGATTCAGAGGGTCCTGGAAACCTACAAGAAGAACATTATGATGGGCAGATCTGGGCCCAGGGTTCCTGCTCAAACTATGGAACCAGCCAAGGACTATTAGTGCAGTAAACATTGAACCCCTACCCAGATCTAGCCAACGGACATGACATTCTCCACAGTTGAGTGGAGAGTGGGGTATGACTTTCACACGAACTCTGTTGTCCCATATTTGACCACGTCCCTTTGATAGGGAGGCCTGGTGGCACTCAGAGGAAGGATAGCAGTCTACCAAGAAGAGACTTGATGCCTATGAGCATATACAGGGGCAGGAGGTCCTCTTCAATCACAGTCATAGGGGAAGGGGGTAAGGGGAAAGCGGGAGGGAAGGAGGAATGGAAGGATACAAGGGATGACATAATTATTGAAATGTAATATGAATGAATTAATAAAAAAGTAAAAAAACAAAAACAAAAACAAAATCCATATGTGACTTCACCATTGAAAGAGAAAAGGAATGTCAGCTATCAGGTTTACAAAAATAAAATAAAATTCATACTGAAAAAAAAAAAAAAGAATCAGTAGTTGTTTAGTCCTTGGAACTAGACGTCTCAGCTGCCCAAGTCTAGTGCTGGAGTCGCAGGAAATTTCTCTAGAACTGTTGGTCTTCAGGTTTTCCTTGAGACACTGAAGAAGCAGGTGCTACTATCAGCAAAGGAGAGAATGATTTGGCAACAGGATAAACGGATTTGCCAGGAAGCATGAAGGTAAGCAGCCCAGAAGCAAAAGTCCCTTCTTCCATGTCCTTTATGTGCACTGCCCAGAAGGCTTCATTCACCTTTAGGGTGACTCTTTCTGCTTTAAGTAACTGAACTAAGCCTATCCCTCACAGGCATGCCCAGAGCTTGGATTTGTGTTGAGTCTAGAGGCTGTCAATTGAACAACGGAGATTAACAACCGCAGATGGTGTACTTTTGTTACTTTTCAGATTTAGGAAGCCCAAAGAAAGAATGCGTTGAAATCCCATGCATTGAAGAATGTGAAATCCCAAATAAGGGCAGTGTCCTATCTTCTGACCTCTGTTTTCCCTCATCTCAGGCACATGGTGGTGGAAAGTCACTCTGTAATTTGATATGCTGGTTGATAGCCTATGAACCAAATCAGGACACATCACTACAGGAAAGAAGACTTTAAACACAGAGAATGATTTTTAAATATTCTGTGTCTTTTATGGACTCCAAAGTGGTCCAGATGGCTGTCCTCCATCAAATTTCTTCTGGATATTAGCAGTGCTGCTTCTAGTACCGTGTTGTGTGTTGTGACTGTGCATTTAGAATCTCCTGGGAAGGATGAGGTGATCGAGCTGTGATGCCTATCATGGGTGATTGAAGAGGAGAATGGCAGAAGACAAAGGCTCTTGGATTTAACAAATAAGAGTCCAAATCTCTCTTTTAAAATATAATGGTAATGGAAACTTAAGGAAAGCTGTTAACATCTTTAAGTCTAGATGGGAAGATTACAGTAAAATGTTTCTTTATTTCCTGTTTTTACAATTATGTAGAAGTAGCTTAGAAGATGGCATATCTATGCAATTATATAGTTAAAACAAAAAAAAATTAGAAAGAACACTTGCAAAGTATGGAAGATACAGCTGTGGATGCTCTGACTAAATTACCTAGTGCTAATGGCCCTTGGTATCAGGTTCCTTGTAGCTGGCGTTTAGAGCCTGCTTCAGCTATTGTCATTACTCAATTCATCATATGTCCAAACATTGATAAACAAATGTTGTGAATAAGGTATCTAGGTATCTAGGACTCATTCAGGAATGAGGGGAGAGTTAATACATTCATCCTAAATTTAATGCTACGTCAGTTGTGGTTAGATGTGAACCATCAATTCTATTGAATTTATATTTCATGAACCGCTGTTGGCTGGGTCCCCCTATCAAGGAGTGAAGTAGCCTGCTATCACCCAGAGAAAGATCCCATCACTCATCCGACAGTTCTGGTACTCAGCCAGAGAAGGAGCATGCTTACAATTGGCCATCCTGCTCTTTCTCCCTTGTCTGCCTACACAAGAGGCTTCAGCTCAAACTTTTCCATAAACAAACCTGAACTTTGTGGGGGCAAGTAACACAATAGGAAATAAGCTTAATCGTGTTCTTAATGAGACAGTTGGTCCAATTCACTATTAAATTGATCCAGTACATATTTCTAAAAGATTAAAATTACTCAGAATATAAATGCAAGATGATTAGGCCACCTGTGGAAATCAGCAATGAGCTCTTACTATTCCCGAGTGTGTCATTGTTTGTTATTCCTTGATCATATCGTTATTTTTGTACATGGTCTGGTTCAAATAGAACTCCGCCTTCAATACTCAGTTGCACTGATCACATTTTTCTGTGACAAGAACATGGGCACAAGGTAGCTAGCAGAACTTATTATATTGCATAAATACATGACAATATGAACTGGCCATGTGGAAGGCGGGGATACTGAAGGAGAGCACAGCATGGTATCACTTACGGGAGTCAGACATGGAGACACAGACTAGAGTGAGATTTGGCAGGGACGAGGGGAGGGAGGAAAGAGGAATTATGCAGCACGTTGGTTCTCTCGAGTTCCCTGCCTCTATTGTTTCCCTTGCAATTTATTTTCTGATTTTGTTCTGTAATGTTTCAGTTCTGTCATCATGTTGTATCAGTAGATGATCATGTTCATTCACTGGCAAACCTATGTCGCATGAATGTGTTAGGCACATTTCTTTTAGGAAACATACTGTCTAACTGGTGTGTGTGCATTGTGTGCGCGCGTGTGTGTGTGTGTTGAATTTACTCAGTTTGTCTGTCTCTGATTTGGGGATATAATTCTGCTCCTAGATGAACTGTCATAACTGATAAACCAGTAGCCTTCTGTGAGAAATAAAATACTTATGTTAATGCAAGTGATCTTTTATAAAACAAATCTTGAAGAATCCTAATAATAGGAAAAATAATTACTTTGATGTATTAGCCATGCTAAATCAGCCACTTAATTTTTCCTATTGAGTGAGGATAGCATGAAGAAAAAAATAACAAAGCAACAATGTCAAGGACACCTACTGTGTTGTTCTAAGTTCTTTATATGTATTTATATTAATTTGTTTGAATTATAATGAGGTTTTCTATCAACATTGTTTCAGTCTCTTAAAAATATTGAACAACAACCAAAAACTATTGAACAACAACTTCCTACTAGGAGTTATTCTTATGGTTGGTTTATAGAAGTTAGGTATAAGGGCCGGAGAGACAGATCAGTGGGCAAGAGCACATGCTAATCTTGTAGAAGAATGTCACCCGATTCCAGGCATCCACATTAGGTAATCCACAACTGTTTGTAACTCCAGATCCAGAAGACATGACTCCCTCTTCTGAACTCCATTGGCATCTGCATTCATGTGCACATACCCCAACATAAACTCACAAACACACACACACACACACACACACACACACACACACACAAACACACACACACACAAACACATACCAAAACAAAACAAAACAAAAATCAACCCTTAAATAGTTAAATCATTCACTCCCAGTCATAGCCAGGATGTCAGTCCTTAAGGGTTGGCTGACCCCAGTGTTCACCCCCTATGGTGAGAATCATGCAGGTGTAATGAGCAGTGGGAAAGGGATGGGATGCTTATCTGATTGATTTCCACCCTCTGATCAAATTATACAAAGTGGAGAAAAATGTGCATTCTAGCTAACAGCATTGATATCCCAAGTATTGTAGCCCTGCATAAACATACACATGCACATGAGCGCGTGTGCGCGTGGGCACACACACACACACACACACACACACACACAAACACACACCAGTTATTTTAAAAGAGGAAAAAGTGTTAGAGCTGGGAAAGGATACTGCAATATGGGTGGTTTAGGAAAGGTTGCTGTCCTTAGTTATAGTCTTTGTTTTGCTGTCTAAGAAAGGAATCATTTTACAGCCCAGGATGGAAAAAGAAGAAAGAAATAATGAAGAAATAGATTTTATCAATTAAACAGCAATTAAAATGATTGTTATAATTTAGAGTATAAACATTATCAGTGTTACTGTGGGAAATTAATGGTATTTACACAAGTTAATTAATACTTAATTGATATTCTTACAGAAATATGCAAAGCAGTAAATCACAGAACAATCATATTGTTTTCTTGGAAATATAAAATTTGATCATGAAGATAAAATAAACATTAAGAATATAGTACAAATGGTAAGAAAACAAATGTGGAGGAAAATTAATGAGCTTAAAAAAGTTCTAATAAGTTTCTATTGAAGAATAAAGTGAAAGAAAAAAATAGATGCCAAATAGTTGAAGACGTGGACAGCACACCTAGAAACTGGCCAAAGGCTCTTTGCTGGAGAGAGGAGTACAATAAGTCTTTGACAGGATGAGAGTCTATTCCTCTCATGGAGGACAGGCAGACTCCTGCTGAAAGGATTCATTCACCTCTACCCAGATACTTCACAACATATTTTCACACTGCAAGGCTCAGCATCCAATTTATGCGTAGGAGTTCAAAATCACAATTGGTACATGAGCATACGCCATGGATTCTCTCACCTACACCAGATAACGTGTACAGGAAGAAGAGTGCACCATGTGTACCCAGCTTCCATAGAGGAGAAGCAAAAGCCATGTTTTTGCCATTGGTGAATCTGCAAATGTTCAGCATAGAGAGCCTCTCTCATCCAGGCAGAGATAAACACATGCTTATTTCAGACAAACTATACATTTGAAAGGCTTCCGTTCTGAAGGTGGTTGTCGGTCTTTGCAGTTGGAATGAAAGGTCCTCACCTGGGCGTTGGCTTCAGCTTTCTCATCAAACAGCCCTGTAGCTTTGGGCAACCTCTTGGGAGTGATTTTGTTGTTTCCATTTTCTTGCCTTTGGAGGCAGAGGTTGGATTTCAGGAGCTCGGAACCTGTTTCTGCTCCCCACTCTAGTAAAGCCAAAGACCCTCTAACTTAACAAAGCTGCTGGATGTGGCTGTGTCATACTTTTGTCAAACTGTCAATAACCGTCTACATTCCCAGGTAATCCACGTTGTTCCTGGATAGCTCTCCTTATATAAGAGTCATCCTTTTCTGTCCCGATTCGGTGTTGGCAACATCTTTAGCTCATATAACATGAGTAATTCTCCACTGACACGAAACATCTGTAAAATCTGGAGCATCTAGCATGGGACAGTTTTCAGATGTTGACCAGAAGACTGTGGTAGTCATGGGGCAGTGCCCTTGTGTGTAGTCTAATCTCTGCTTTAGGGACCGGCCTCCCAGTGGCTGCCTTTACCTGCACCTGTAGTTTCAGTTGTGGAGACGTAGTGGCAGCCAGATGATGCTGTAGGAAGAAAGAGGATGATGGAGTTGCACACTGAGCATCGTCTCTGTGCCAGGTGCATTCATAACGGAATCCATCAGCAGCACTTATTTACACACACACTGATATTAAAGTACAGAATGCCAGTGATTTACCAACTCATTTTTTTCGCTTTCAAGTGACAAAATTGTGGTTTATCCACAAAGCAGTAGTCCCAGGTATGGACCACTGGCTTTAAATGCTTAGGGATAATACATTGTTTTGGAAAGGGCAAGACTGTAGACTCAATTAATGTCCTCTTGTATGGATTCTTGTTACCACCTATAGCATATTGAGAATATGAGCTAGCAAGATTTTTAAATAGATATCAAATTGATGCCTGGTTTAACAAGATAAGCATTGTTTTTGCTGCTGTTCTTTCTAAACTGGCCTAACAACTTTCTTGCTAATCTGTAGGCACAGAGCTCGAACCACATGGGGGCCCTATAGGAAATGTTTGCACAACCCATGCTAACTGTAGTTTTTTAACTTCTAAGTGATTGCTTGATTTCAACCAATTTTAATTTAAAAAAGCTATCTAAATGAGGTGTTCACATGCTTCCCACTTCTTACACGTGGACCCTATTTCATTAAGGTAAGCTGATTCTAAGTGCCTTTTGGTTTGGAGTGGAACATTACCTTTTGACACTGTGAAAAGCAGTACTATTTTGTGGCTCTGACTAATATACCCCAAGCAGTTAATACGGATCAGAAGCAGGATAGAATTAGTGCCCACCATCTTCCGTGATGATGATCTTCAATTTTTGTCGATATTGCTAAGGAAGAAGTGCAAGCAGGTCAAGTTAAATTTCTTAGCAGTAGCGAGACATTAAGAGAGGTTTTGAAGTTACCTCACCTTTAATAAAATGAAGTCATCTTATATATGAATTTATTAATATTACAGCTAGGTTTAAACTCACGAAAAGCAAGCTTTACTTAATAGTTAAGTCAAATAGAATCTCAGATTTTATGAGTGATGAAACGACAATAAAACAGGCCTGGTCAGGAAAGATAATAACTTGATTCAGTACTTTGGATGAAAGTGTTTAAGGTTTTCATGATAAAACCGTAATTTTATACCCCAAAGTGTGTTAATAACATTAAGTGAGGTAATAGGCAAAGTGCACTGACAGGGTAATACCCGCAGGACCACAGGAATAGAAATAATTTATAATGTAGCAGCAGTAAAATCTTTAATGTTATCTCAATTCAGGGCAGACACCATATCCAGGGTTTCAGATTACACATGTTCCCACTGCTACCCTGGCAGTAGGCACAGTGTTAACCTAAAATAATTAAGGAAATGGGTTTTGGAGTGCAGAAACCTCTCACAATTATAGGCCAAATGACAGTTCCATTAACTATTTCCACTCCAGCTCTCTGGTATCTGATTGATGGGACTTATTCCAGAACGTGTAAAAAAAAAAAGCATTTGTAAAATAATCCCAAGTTACTTTCATTCACTCTTGGCATCCTGCATGCTAGCCAAAGCCAATCCCTAATCTTTAAACAAAAGGTTTTCTTTTTTTTCAAAGTTAGGAGAACCAGTTATTTTTAATGACTATGAATTTTATTTTATTTTTAAAATTTTTTTCTGAGAAGATTTATGTCTCAGATGTGAGTCCCACACATCGCTTGTTTTCTTGATCATCCTAAGAAGGGTAATCATGAACAAGACCAGACAATAGTGATCAATGTACTGTACACACTGTAGCTTAACTCTGCAGTCGACCTAGGAATATTTCAGCTGCTAGGGACTTTCACTGCAGTGCACAGGAATGCCAATTTGTGAAGCCAATCTGCAAAAATACCTAACATTTCATAAGACATTTCACAGTTTTGTGCAGGGTTTTAAGGTAATTTATGAGTAGTGTGGGGGAATTTGAGATTCAGCCATTACAGTTTCATTGTTGATTTAGAGTGTATTTTAAATAATCTAAAATCGAGGGAAACCTGGGTACTCAATGCTGGGGCACTCAGACCAGCTACAATGATGCTACATGAATACACTAATTTAATTTTGTAATAACTTCATCATTAGCCCAGTGGAACATGAGAAGAATCATAGAGAGAGGTTTAAATTACTACTCCACGGTACCATGGACAGTGGGGAGAGAAATGAACATAATGAGGTTGATGATGTCCCTAAGCCCTGCACTGGCAGTGTCTTTAATAAACATTGCCCTTGAGTGGTCTGTGAGTGACCACGTACAAGCTTTCAGAGAGACTAGTCTTAGTAGAAGATGTGTAGCAACTCTGAATATTGGCTTGCTTATGGCTATCTGAGAGGGGGTTAGATGCACAGGAAGTATGTTGAAGACTAGCAGAGGTTCCCCATAGACAAATTCAGTCATCCTACAGGACTCGGTATGCATGTTTGACTCTTACTTCTAACAAATACCCATCATCAAGTATATGCCAATTGCTAGGTATGACCATGACTCAGGGTGACACTGGAGATACCTACCTAGATTACTTAGAGGGGTCAGCACGAGGTGCATGTCTAGTAAGGTCCTCCTGTGACTCCTCTCACTCACTTACAGCTCTGGCTTCAGGAGAAAAGTCTTACTGGTATGTACATAAAGACTGGTTTTCCACACAGAGAGTCTTCCTAAAGCTCACTTCACACACTCATAACATCTTACCCTCTCTGGAGATCTTGGAAGGAGATCATGGGTCTCTGAGCAAAGAACTTGCTGGCTATTGCCAAGTGTATCTAATGGCTTCTTTAAACTACTTGCCCAAACGTTTGCACATTTCCTAAAGAGATGATAATGATTTTAAAAAATTCTTTATTTGTGAGACCATTATATTCTTCTACCATGGATGAACATTTCCATTTAATTTATATTTGGAACCTTCTGTAGAAGATGGGAGGATAGAAGGGAGGCTGCTGATGGGCTCTTGCTCGTATAATGAGGTGTTCTTGAGAGGAGGCTCACAAATGCAACTTTGGACAGATGTGTGGGCACAGGCTTTCCAGCTGACAACCTTGGGCAAACTCAGGAGTGTGATGGCTCCAGAATTTAAACAGGTATGATAGTAGTAATATCTTAGGGCTGCTGGATGGTTAGGTTGGCTGGTGATGGGCATAAGCTGAGGTCTCTACTAACATGGTGCTTACCCTTTTCCAGTTTTCTGGCCCTCCTGTTCCAACCCTCTCTTTTGGCGCCCGGGTTTGGGGGCTGTGCAGTAGAATGTTCCACCTCCTTTGCAGAAATGATTCTTAGCTGATCTCAGCTCAGCGTTGCTTTGGACTGATGAAGACTGTGAATGTGCATGACATATGATTTGTTCATTGAAACACTGGACAGAGAAAATTCAGCTGGCTGAGAAATACAATTCCCAGGCTTTGCCTCTTTCACAATGCTATGGCCGGATGCATTTGGTACTTGTGATGATAAAGAGGAGAGTTAGAAATCCCAGACAACAGCTTCTGGACATATTTCTAAAGGAGTTTCCAGACTGGAATAGTTGAGGTGAGCAGATCTACCCTAGATGTGGATGGCACCATTCCATAGGCTGAGATACTAGACCAAACAAGAAGAAATGTGTGAGCTTATCATGTCACAATGTGACTCAGAGGAGACAATCTGAGATCACAAGGAATTATGTTCTTGTGTCAGTCTGGAGCCTCTGGGCCTGCCTGTGCTCATTGCTTAGGATGAAAGCCTGTCTGTCACATGGACTCGGTTATGAATGGTATCCTTGCAGTGGGACAGATCCTGGCAATCTAGTTGGCTATAACTTAGTGTCTGGTAACCTATAGAACCAGTCTCTAAGATGTCTGAATGGCACTCTATTTCTGCTTTGGTCCCTTATACTAACTTCCAGACATAAATGACCATGCAATCTCTAACTGAAAATTTCAAAGACCGTGGACATTTTTTTTCATGGCTGATAATGGTTTTGCTTCTTGTATCACCCTCATTTAGGTTGATTTCAACATTGCCTAGACCCTAGTCTTACTATAGTCCTGCTGACTCAACTCATTCTTGAACCTCTTTCTTCCACAAGGCACCCCAAATCTATCAAAGAAGCAAGTAATATGGTTACTAATAAACAGAGATTTCTGTGTTAACATAAAGACAATATTGTATCCCTGATCTAACTATACATGCAGAGAAGACCTCAGAAAATACTGTATATTCAAAAGGGCAACAAGTTGGGAGGCCACATGTTTAAGAGGGAGCAGGTTGAAGAATCAAACTTTTAATTCAGTTAGACATTGCAACATCTCTCTGCAGGAGTGGCTATTCCTTCATTGGAGTTTGCTTTCATACGTCATGGGTTTTGCTCTTTGTGACTGCTTTATATCTAACATTTTGATATATCAAATTTATTGCTGGTATACTTAGGAAGAAAGAAGACCTTTGACAGCTCCTTCAAACAGCATCTGCACCCCAGTTCTGTAGATGTTTTTTCATGCCCTTGCTGCTAGAGCTGTGTGTATACCGACAAGAGACGCACAGCTCTTGACAAACCTCTTCAGGTGGCTCAGACTGGGTAAGGAAAAATAATAATCTTATCTTCTCAGAGCCTTTACGTGTAAAAATAGCCCAGCTGGTTATTGCTCTAGGCTCTGAAGCCCAGGTGTACCACAGGAGTGGAGAAAGTGGATTGTCACTTTTTTCTGGCTACGGCAGCTTCAAAAGCCACCAGGAGTCACAGATTAAAGAGAGTGTGATTGTACTCTGCCTTCCCGAGGAAGGTTTAAAGCTTCCTCACTTAGCGATGTATCAGGCTGCAAGGGGTTGGCAGCAGATAAACTTTAAAAATAAATGCCACAGAGTTCTGATTATCATCTCTGTCTCCTGCTCCACGTCTGGTCAGCAACGTGTTAAGTGAATTGAAACTAGATGGTAGGGGGACAGTCTCAACGTGGTTATCAGTGGCACTAAATGGAAGATAATAGCCTCACTGGAGAGTTATGAAATGGCTTGTCTTTGAGCTGCCAAAGTGTTTAGTCTCTCTTTTATTATATTCACAGCAGTAATCCGATATGTCCTGACTTCTGTCATCTGTATGTAATGCTTATCAACTCTCTGTCAGTGATTCACCCTCTTGTCAGGCACAATTATTCCTCAAAGTGCCAAGGTTATGACTGAAGCAATATTATGACTAGGAAGAAAATATGAAAGGTGCAGAACACCACGGCAAGTGATCTGGGAGCTGACGCCAAAGTCAAGGGAAAACATTCTTGATAAAAGGGGACAGAAGGTGGAGACGTGTTTCCTATGCTCGGGGCTCAGGGTGGCAGCTGAGGTTAAGTGGACACTCCTGAAGACGCCTTACTAATTCATGGCGGTGGCATGTGCATGCCTCTGCCCTCGCAGCTCTGTCATCTTCGCCATTTTACACCTCCACTTATGAAGTTGCTCAAGTGTAGGCTGGTGATGAACAGCAGTAGGCTAACAGAGTGGTCCTGCTTTATAATTGAGAGGAAACGTCTAGTGCTCTGTGTGGTACCTACTATGCCTAGAGGTGCTGACATGGCAAGGAATGTGCATCACTGTTGAAAAGGCAGTGAGGCTGTGTAGACACAAACTGGTATTTTACCAGGTGAGTTTAAAGTCATGTCTCATGAGAATAATTTAAAAAAATTAAAATAGCCAAGTCAGACAGAATTTGTTTGGAAAGTTCCTTTCAACACTTGCTGGCTGTCTGGCCATGAACAACCTCCTTTTCAGGCTATGAGGCTCATTTTTATACAGGATAGAACCCAGGGATAATAAATAGACAGTGTTTAAGTAAACCTTAACAGCTACTATGCGACAAAAAGTACCAAGTGACAGATATCAGACTTTGTTGAATACCTTAGTGTCTCATTTCCTTATGGGTAAGTACATCAGATCTCTTAACACAAGCTAGACTACCAGGGTGGAAAGCTTGAGATTTGGTTTACATTCCATGGATGCTGTAAGAAGAAGAAGCAGTCTGTTGAGTCCTATGATCATATACCAGGGATGTTGTTGAAGACTTGATTTCTTGGTTAACAAAGTTCTCCTTGTGTGGGAGTCCTTGTTGGAGCCAAGGCAATGACATTTCTTTTCTTTTCTTTTCTTTTCTTTTCTTTTCTTTTCTTTTCAGTTTTGCATACAGAACAAGGTTTATGTTGTGTAGTTGGCATACATTTTATTTTAAAATCCTTTGCATTGACTAGTAGTTGTTCATGTTATAGGCATGCATGACTGTTGCAGGAGTCACAGACAAGTACAAGATGTGTGCTTAGCCAGGCATCAAAGCATCATGTTCAGAAAACTTAGCTGATGCCACCTGTGCCTATGGTCCTTCACAGCACATGCTTGCTTTATTGTTGAAGCAGGATCCGTTGGGCTTGCTGCTGGGCTCGGGAGTGATCTTAAATTGCTGATGAAGGTGGGTGGTCCAGGAAGAGAGTCCAGTGACTTGACTGCTAGGTGGGACCATAGGGAAGATAATGCAGCTGCCTGAGATCCTTAGATTTAAATGTGTCTGGCTATGCTCGACACAACTGGATGACCGCCAGTCCCTCTTGCCTGCAGGAAAAACACAAAGTTCCATGATACATAGTTCATTTCTGCCTTCAATGTCAATTCTTAAACTTGGGGTTGCTCTTCTTCTTGTTTCTATTTTCTTTCTTTTTTTTCTGGTAATAGTTACATGTGAGTTTTGGTTAAAGGTTATACAATCAGCTTCTTGGAATGCTTTTTTTCTTTTCTCCATGCATACAAACTTTGGCTGTGATCTTGATTTTAATAAAATACATATTAGATTTCTGCATCAAGCATGAAGATATAACTGGTTTAAGGAAAAGCTTTGTGGAATACCAATAATTAATGCCAGTAATTAAATTAGTAGATTTTACTTTTTCAGTTAGGAACAAAATGTGGAATTTTATAAAATATCTATTTGTCATATGTTAAGATTGACACAAATAATTTCACTTTACAATTATGGGTTATTTAACTTGGATCTCTCATTTTGAGTCATCCTCACATTTATCTAATAAATAATAATTAATCGTTTTATATTAATTTAAGTGAAAAATCAGTTTTAGAAAATTTGTACATGGCTCTGCTAGTATAACTAATGCTAGGCTTATGGTAGACAGGCAGAAAAAGAAAGAAAGAAAGAGACAAATAAAGAAAGAAAAAGAAAAGAAAAGACAGGCAGGCAAACTTTCCTTTGTTTAGGGTCTAAACAAGTGGCTGATAACTGGTCATGCTTTAGATGTGAAACTGAAAGATTTGAAGAAGTTGAGCATTAGGGCTGAACTGCAGACTTTTAAATATTCTTATATTTAAATCATTAATATTTTTGTTTGTTTTTTTGAGATAGGGTTTCTCTATGTAGCCTTGGCTATCCTAAAACTCACTATGTAGATCAGGCTGGCCTCAAACTCAGAGATCTGTTTGACTCTGCCTCCCAAGTGCTGGGATTAAAGGCATGCATCACTACTGATCTGCAAAATAACAAGTTTATTTGCTAATTTTTTTCCAAGATAGGGCTTCTCTGTGTATCCCTGGCTGTCCTGGAACTCATTCTGTAGACCAGGCTGGTCTCAAGTTTCTTTTAATTTTGGTGGAAAGTTGGCATTTATCGTCACTACAACATTTTTTATAATGTCCTCATTTCTATATTGGTTAGGATAGAATGGTTGTTTCTTATAATAAAATGTTCTCAGTAATGGCGATTCTAAGATTATATTCCACAGTGCATTGTGGTTCTTTAAACTCCCACATTTTTGTTACATTTTCTTGCCCAAAATATATCCTTGTGGTTGGTACGTTAAAAGAGAAAACTTATCTTTAGGTTGCATTTGAAATGTTTTATCACTAACTCCTTTTGTATAAGCATGTGGTAGAGAAGTGGTAGAGAATGCATCTTTCTACCTTGTACATAAGGCGTATCGTCCACATGACACAACCGCAGTGGAAACTTGGCCTGCCCTTCCTGTCACTTGTATTTATTTTATCTTACTCTATGCTATGTTATTTCGCATGAAGGGGAAGACAATTTATCACACTAATGATCAGAGCTTGAGATGGCTGGTAATAAGTCCTTCTAGATGCCCTCGTTATGCTGGGATCAACTAAGCTATGGTCACCTGCCTCCAAGCATCTCTTACTTTCTCTCTGGAGTGATGTGAGTGGCCAGGTACAAAACACTTCTCAGGAACTATTGCTGTGATGAACAGACATTGCTTAGAGGTATCTGCAACCTAAGATCTGCTTGCTAAAAAGAAATCCACAAGCGTTGGGGGAAAATTCTCTGCTCCTAGTGGGCTACCTGGGTGTGGTATGTCTGAAACTAGTCTAGATTTTTAAAAATTAATAATGTTATAATAGTACTTGCAAAATTGAGAATTCCCTTGATTTCTGTAAGATTTGAGTGATGAAATGTGCAAATTCAGAGGTTTGAGCCTCGTACTTTGTAAACACTATGTTAGTGTATAGAGATGTTTTCATGATTTAGGCTCATAGATAGTAATGTACATATATGTCCATGGTAAATATATATCTTTCAGTAAAAACAATACATACAATATACAACATAATCAAAATACTTCTATGTATCATCATTTTCCTCTTGTTTCTTAAAGCTTGGACTTTAAGAAACAGTTTAGTCATGATAATAAGATTATAGGATCTCATTTAACATCTTATTAGTTTTTAAAATAAAATATGATTAAGGGATAATTTAAAAAGATTCATTTTTCAATTTTGGAAAATCTGTGTTTTCTGAAGTGAAACATTTAAGTAAGCTTTAAAAGGTAGAATTCTTTAACGGCATAAGGCTCTTAAATATAAAGACAAAATTAAGAATAGGCAAATGTATTAGAGGAAATTGTGCTTTCATTTTCTACCACTTTTTAAAGGTTAATTAGAAAAGTTTATTACTTTATGTGGATTTTTGCTTTCCTTGCATGTATGTCTGTACACCATATGTGTTCAACACATATGGAGGCCAGAAAAGGTTGTTGAATCTTCTGGAATTGGAGAAAGAGGCTTGTGAACTGCCATGTGGTTTATGGGAATAAAACCTTGGTCCTCTGGAAGAAAAGCCTGTGCTCTTAATCACTGAGCCATCTCTTTGGCCACTTTAGCTCTGTTTTTTTTTCAATAGCACTCAAAATACACACATCGAGAGTCAGGTCTATTCTTAACAATACTTAAAAAATGAATGAACATTGAGTCGACTCAGAAGGTAAATGTGCTTGCCCCAAAGCCAGAGGACCTCAGTTGAATCTCTAGGACCTAGTCAGCAAAGTTAGAAAATCATTTCCTGCAAGTTGTGCTTTGATATCCTTATGTGTGTCATGGCATATGCATGTAGTCTAGCCTACATACTCATACACACACACACACACACACACACACACACACACACACACACACACAGAGAGAGAGAGAGAGAGAGAGAGAGAGAGAGAGAGAGAGAGAGAGAGAGAGAGAGAGAGAGAAACATAGCCGGAGATGGAGAGACAGAGAGAAATTGTCATGGCTCTTATTGGTTGTTAACTTGAGGGATTTTCTTAGTTGGACCACTTGATGCGGCAAGAGACATCCTATGTGAGGATCATATAAGGCCAGGAGGCTCACTCTTAGTCAGGAGCGTAGATTCTGGTGGCAGCCCATATAAAAGGACATAGAAGAAGGACAATTTTGCTTTTCTCCTGCTGTGGCTGAAGAATTCCTCTGCTGGTATTAGAACCTATGTCTTCAAACACAGACTGAAGACCAGCAGCTCTCTAGCAATTTCCTGACACCCAGCACCATGTTGGGACTGCTGAGACATTCAGTCTCTTGGAGCGAAGAATAATTGCTTTGGTCACGCCATCTCATCACAGCAACAGGTCAATAACTAAGACCGTTCTCTAAAGAAGTAGATCTGAACAAATGAAAACATATAAAGATTCATTAGAGTGTCTTATAGGCTGTGGTCCAGGTAATTAAAAAAATAACTGTTTTCCTACAGAAAGGCAAAGAATCCAGTTGTTACAGTTTTAGAGATTTGGGCCGTGATGGCAGGAAACAGAGAGGCATGGCCCTGAGTCTGTAGCGTGGTGGTGGCAGGGGTTGATTGCAAAACCATAGAAAGAAATACAAAACTTATTTTGTATATAAGTGAGTCTCAGGCACATGTGATTGTACAGTTATTTTACACATCTTTATGTCTGTAACAATATCATGCAAAGAAAAATGAAATAAAACTTTTACTTTTAGGTGGTGGGAATTTGGATTGTCATCTGTAAAATGTAAATAACAGACAAAGGGTGTCTGAGAATAGACAAAGAGAACAAACTCACAGCAATTATTAATAAAACAATTCTAGCCAGATTTTTAAAAAATTTGTAATCTTTCTTTTTTTGGTTTTTAAAAAATTTTATTCACTTCACACCCCAAGTCCTGGTCCCACCCTCCCTCCTCATTCCCTCTCCCTCCTCCCCTAGTCCTCAGAAAGGGGGAGCCCTCCTCCTCTATCATCTGACCCCAGCCTATCAAGTCTAATCTGAATTGCCCAAATCCTCTTCCTCTGTGTCCTGGCAAGGCTGCCCCACCTAGGGAAAGTGATCAAGGAGTGGGCACGAGAGTCCATGTCAGAGGCAGCCCCTACTGCCCATATTAGGGGACCCACAAGGAGCCTGTACTGCCTATTGACTACATCTTGGCAAGGGATGTAGGCCCTCAGCAGGCATGGTCCTTGGATGGTGCATTAGTCTCTGCAGCATCCCCATATCCCCACCCCATCTGGATTTATTGGCTCCATTGGTCTCCTTGTGGAGCTCCTGTCCCCTCTAGGTCCTTCTATCCCCCAAGTCTTCCATAAGACTTCCTGCTCTCCTCTCCAAAATTTGGCTGTGAGTTTCAGCATCTGCTTCAATCCTCTGCTGGATGGAGTCTTTCAGAGGACATCATGGTAGGCTCCCATCCTGTCCCTTCGCTTTAATCACTTCAGGTGTCTATTGTATTTGCCCTTCTGAATGAGAATTAAGCATCTTCCCCAGGGTCCTCCTTGTTATTCAGCTTTTTTAGCTCTGTGGATTGTAGTGTGGTTATCCTATGTTATATGGCTAATATCTGCTTAGATGTCAGTATATACCGTGTGTGTTTTTCTGGGTCTGGGTTATACCATTAAAGATGATCTTTTCTAGTTCCATCTATTTGCCTGCAAAATTTAAGATTCCCTTGTTTTTTAATAGCTAAGTAATATTCCACTGTGTAAATGTACCACAGTTTCTTTATCCATTCTTCCACTGAGGAACATCTACACTGTTTCTAGAGTCTGGCTATTATGAATAAAGCTGCTATGAGCAAGCAAATGTCCTTGAACAAATGTCTTTGTTGTATGATGGAGCATATTTTTGGTATATGCCCAGGAGTGGTGTAGCTGGATTTTGCAGAAGCACTATTCCCAATTTTCAGATAAAGTGCCAGATTGATATACAAAGTTGTACAAGTTTGTACATCTACCAGCAATGGAGGAATGTTCTCCTTTCTTCACATCCTCGCCAACATATGCTATCACTTGAGTTTTTGATCCTAGCCATTCTGATGGGCATTTCCCTGATGGCTAAGGATGTTGACCATTCCCTTAAGTTTTTCTTGGTCAATTTGACACTTGTCTGTTGAGAAAACTGTTTAGATCTATACTCCATTTTTTTTACCTGATTTTTGACAAAGAAACTAAAACCATACAATGGAAAAAAGATAGCATGTTCAGCAAATGGTGCTGGTCTAACTGAATTTCTATGTGTAGAAAAGTGCAAATAGACCCTTATTTATCACCCTACTCAAAACTAAAGTTCAAGTGGATTAAAGATCTCAACATGAAACCAGGCACACTAAATTTGTTAGAAGAAAAAATGGGGAAGAGCCTTGAACTCATTGGCACAGGAGACAACTTCCTGAATAGAACACCAACAGCTCAGGCTCTAAGATCAACAATTAATAAATGAGACCTCATGAAACGGAAAAGCTTCGGTAAAGCAAAGGACACTGTCAACAGAACAAAATGACAGCCTCCAGACTGTGAAAATATCTTCACCAATCCTACATCCAACAAAGGGCTAATATCCAAAATATGTAAAGTACTCAAGACATTAAACACCAACAAGCCAAATAATCCAATTAAAAATGGGGTACAGATCCCTTAGAGTGGCTTTCAAGTCTGATTATACAGTTGAAATCTTGCTCTGTACATATACAGACATGGGAAGGAATACTCTCAAAGCAAACCAAGACTCAGAAGCAAGCACACTTCACTTATAGTAGGCAACACCTAGTCAGTTTTCCATTCTGTCTTTGGTTCTCTCTTATCACCAGGAAACAGCATTAAGCATGGCGGACAAATTCTAAATTCCTTCTTCCCAGACTTCAGCAATTCACCGGGCAGTATTTTTCAGTTTTCCTTAGCTCTGAAACTGCACCGACAGGAGCATTAACAATGCAGAGTTCTCTCTTGCCCATGGCATCAGGCATTGGGAACCAGCAGGTGCAGGTTGTTGAGGATTTACAGGAGGTTCCTGAGGCAAGTAACTAACGCACAGGTGGGCGGCTATTGCACACTTCGGGTTCCAGATTCTAATTAAAACAGTCAAAAATTCTAGAACAAAACTTTATCAGCCTTCTGTTCAGTGCCATGAATTAATTGTGTAGAAGAAATATAGGCAAATATTTACGTGGGAAAGCACCCTTGGCAAGAGGGCACTGCCATCAGGGTTCAAAGAGAAAAAACGAGATCTAAGCATGTCTAGGGATGGGTGGAGGCAGAATACGGGAGGGAGGGAGGGAAAGAAGGATGGAGGGAGGGAGACAGAGACAGATAGATTGATTGATCAATAGGTAGATAGATAGATAGATGATAATGAGAAAGAAGGAGAGAGGGAGAGAGAGAGACACAGAGAGGGACAGAGAGACAGAAGACGCACACAAACAGATTTCCTGTTCTTGTAACTCTTCTGCAACCCCAGCATTCACGAGGCTGAAGCAGGAGGACCGAATGTTTATATAGACAATTATTCATGTGTTTAAGACAACCCTGGGCTTCATAGCCAGTTGAAGGGCAGCCTTTGATTTAAAATGAACCCATGTCTCAAAACGCCAAGGGTTGAGGCTGCAGCTCACTCCTAGAATGATTGGCCAGCTTTCTTAAGGTCCTGTACTTCCATTTCCAGGACAGCCAGAAGACGAGAGAGTGGACGCTAGCTGGGAAATGTGACATCTGTAGTACTGGCCATGACCTGGCTGGAAACAGGCAGCAGCTGTTGTTGATGTAGTTCACAGGAGGCATTTCATCTTTCTCAGGTCCTCCTGGGTGTCTTTTGAAAGTTCCTGATTAAGTGAAGCCTGCTTGGATAAACAGATATAACCCCTTCTTTCTAAATATCTTATTGAATTCTGAATAACATCTCCATAATACTTTGTTTTGTAAGCTTAGACTATTTCAAGTATTTTGTTATAATAAAGGAAAATGCCTACTGCCACTGCCACCTTCCCCAGCACGAGATCTTAGAAGCAAATAAAATGGCCCCTGAATGTTGATAAAGATATATTCCTGCTTTACAAGTATCATTAAGACAAAACATAGCTTCAGACTGTGATCTCCCTGGGTCATGTGAACCCATTTCTATTCATAAAAGACGTGTGTGTGTGTGTGTGTGTGTGTGTGCGTGTGCGGGCGCGCGCGCGCACGTGCCCATGCATGTTGGGGAGAGGTTGCTCATGCCATTTTAGTTTTATTTTCATGATAGCTGACTAAAATGATCTCTGTTTGCCGACTACATTAGCCATGATTTTGTGGTCAGACAGAATGAGTTGGGTGGACATTTGTTTTCGCTTTCCCTTCCAAGGAAAAGTCTTCAGGATGGAGGCTAAGAAAAAACTGGGGTGTGAACAAATCTACACAATACTATCTGGGTAGATAAAATTTTCAGTGAAATTATACTAAAGATAAACAAGAAACATTATTTCTCTAGCTCTGATTTTATTCTACACTGAGGTAGAAAGCACGGCTCCTGGTGACACTCTGGTACCCTTCGGTGGATACAAAGGAAAAGTAAACATCATTCACTATGTTTCATGTCTGCACTCTCTCTGAAGAGCTGTGGATTTATCACGGCTCAGGTGTATGGAGATCAAAGAGACCATTCTCCAAACTTCGAGATAAATGACTAGAATACTTTGGGGAAGATAAAATAAAGTGTAGAGTGGTAAAGCCTTTGAGAGAGTAAATGGTGCTGTGGTGTGGCTGTCCCTGTGTTTGAGGAATGGGAGAGCAGAAAGCAAGTTTGCAGGTCAAAGGGCACCTGTTATTGCTGCCTTATGAGGAGAGAAGGTCTTGCCATGAAGTACAGGCTGTTGCTGACGCTGATTCTGAATTAGATCCTGGAAGCACTTCATCTTTGAAGCAAAATTTATTTTGCCTTTCTCCTTCTTTCCCACTCTTTCTCTTTTCCTTCCTTCATCTCTTTCTTTCTTTCCTTCTTTTTTCATTCATTTTGTTCTCTGTTGGGGGATGGTCTGATATATTTTGATCCTAATTAATTAAAAAAAAACCAAACCATCCCACCTGGGCAGGGCAGATGAGATAGGTATGGCTAAGGTTCCCGGGCTCAGAGAGACAGAGAGGCAGAGAGACCCGAGGGTCCCGAGAAGAGAGGAGAGGAAGACTGCCATGGGTTAGATGGAGGAGAAGCACATGGCCAGCATGGATGGAGGTTGGGCCCAAATGAAGAATATTAGTAAGTATTTTGGATTATGGATGGGAGGTAGCTTGATAGAAATTATTAGAGACAGATGGCATGGGATTGAGGTAGGGATCCCATGCCTGCCCCACTAGGGGAAGTAGTTTAGAGGATTAATGTCTGCCCTGCCCCAGGTTAATTAAGGCTGTTTTAAAATATAACAGGTGTCTGTGTCTTGATTGATTGCTAGCTGATCATACTGATTGTTAGGTAACACTAATAAAATAGATCATTTAAAAACAACAGTTCTCTTTTGTTTTTCATATCTACCATGGGAGCCACAGGATAGTAACTACTGTCTTATAAAATATACAGGAAAGTACACTGTCAGAGTTAGAAACTGAGTTTTTTTCACCCTAAGCTGATGATAAACTGACATCAAACTGTAATGAGATTTTAACACTGTACCTTAAACATCTCTGCTCAGTCATGTCTTATTCAAAATTGCAGGAAATTATTAAAAAACTTGCTCTTGGGGCAACTGTTCTTTTCTCCACAGTGCACTTTGGGGACCACAAGCAATTGGCATAGGGTTATATTTTGAGAGTTGCCTTGTCGAATACCTCCATAGAAAAGTAGGAAATGTCACATTGGAATTCGCATGGCCGTAGGAGTTGAGAGCCTGGCCTGAGTTCTGTACTAGAATTGGCCACAAAGAGACAGGCCTAGAAATCACATGGTGAGGGGACAACTCAGAGACAGGCATGAGACCTGTGCTTACGGACATGCTCCATATAGACTCGAGATTCATGCTCGGGTCTCTCTCTTTTAAACTTTGTATTTCCTCCATTGAATATCTATCATTTTTCACATTAGAGGACTAGCTTTTTGTTGCCTTGTGTCTTCTACCTTTTTATTTTGTTTTGTTTCTTGTGGCTTATAAAAAATTAATTTCCAAAGAACACAGAGTAGCCTGGAGTTGGCCAGGGGGTGGGGGGTGGGAGGTGGGGGGGGAAGGCTTCCTGTGTATGGGTCAGTGTATTTGTTAGTTTTCTATTCATGTAATAAAAACCGTGATTTCCTTCATCTGATTTGTTTTCTATCAACTTGACACAAACCAGGGTCATCAGGGAGGAAGATACCTCATTTGCCAAAGGGCATCCCAGTGGCAGCCAGAACATGAACGTATTGGAAGTGCCAGGACTCCGGCATTACCACCCAGGACAACAACAATTGTGGAGTGGAGCTGTCCCTACCTCACCAGAAAATTATGTATGGAACATGTCAGCCAGAGAAATGGATCTGACCGGGTCCTTTGAACTCCAGAAGGTCTTGAATCCCTGATACTATATATTGAACTGAACATTTTATTCGTACTACTAGATGTTGATTTTTTTTTTCAGTTTTTACTCCGCTCTGGGTCTTTACTCTTGTTAAGAAATGAGAGACTTTGGATATTTAAAGAAACTGAACTTTCAAAGTGTTTGAGCTTTTTGAAGACTGTGAGACTTTCAAAGTTGTACTGTGTTTTATAGTGTGATCATCACATGACCTGGGGACAAACCAGAAGGGAACAATTATAATTTCATATTGACGCCTTTTGGTGTCAAGTAGACAAGGGGTAAATTGTGTTGGTTTGTTTTTCTGTCATGTAATAAAACACCATGATTTCCTTCATCTGTTTTTTTTTTTTTCTCTCAACTTGACACAAGCCGGAGTCACCTGGGAGGAAGGAACCTCAGCTGAGGAAATGTCTCCATCAGACTGGACATTAGGCCAAGGCTGTGAAGTGATTCTTATGGTTCTGGACTGATATGGAGAGCCCAGGACCAGCCCTTTGTCAGCAGTGTACCCGTGGGCACATGGTCAAGGGTTGGACAGAAAAAGCAAGCTTAACAAAGCTTGGCCTGGGCTTCAGTTTTTGCTTCCAGTGTCTTGCTTTGAGTTTCTGCCCTGACTTCCCCAGTGATATACCATGACTTGGAAGTATAATACAAAATAAACCCTTCTCTCCCCACGGTGCTTTGGCAGCTTCATTGAAACAATAGTATACTATCTAGGATATGTTTCCTCAGCCTTCTCAGTGCGAACATTGCTTTTGGTTACTTATTATATTTGTTAACTCCGTTCTCACTTCATTCTATCTTCAGCCAGGGTTCCCTCGCCTCCTTACTGTCCTCCGACACTGTTTTCTTTCCCCTCCTTTCCCCTTCCTCTGTTGTTCTGATATTAATGGTTTGTGGTACTTAGCTTATTCCCTTAGCACCCGTACCAATTACAACTAACACCACCTTACCCCCAAATAGACTTTCCCCTTCACTCCCCAAAGTCAGAGGAGTTGCCAGAGTGATTGTTCTTAAATGATTATGACTGCATAGTCTATGATTGCTCCTACACTTGGCAGTCTATTCTTTGCATAGATGTAGAGATTGGCCCTGACACATGTGCACATGTACTAACAATTTAGCATTGTAAGAAGAAATGATGCCTCAATCTTTCTACAACCTTATAGAATTTGGATATTTAAAATATATCTAAAAAGGAAAAAAAATGAATGCATGCAGTTAAAAAAGAACCCAACTGACTACATGATCTCAGATGTATAAGTCTCAATGCAGGCAAAAATGAAAAATGAAAATGAAGACAATATAATTCATCACAAATAAGCCCTGGAGTGAATCCTATGAGAACATAGCTGAAGGGAATGAGGATGTGAGTGAAGTATATGAAAAAATAAATTTAATAATAAAAATGCTGAAAAGTATTTCATTGAAAATTTTAAAATGGAAAGCTTAATAAATCAAATGTAAAAATTAGTGGAAAGTGTCACCATTTGAATAGGTTGAGTGGAATAGAACATCAGGATTTGAGAAGACAAATTAGATGAATTAGTATAACCTGACAATAACAAAGTAATTTAATAAGACAATAGAGTCGTTTGAGACATACTGGACTCCCTCAAAAATCCAAATATACAAATCATGCACATAAAAACTGGTGAAGATGTTCATATTAAAGGCATAAGAAATCTATTCAGTAAAAATCACAACAGAAAATTCTGAATTCAAGGGAAAGAATGGCCATCTAGTATAGTTGCAGAAAGTATTTTAAATGTCACGAGTGAAAATCAGAAAATGTGTTCCTTATGTCATATTATTCTTAAAACACTAAGTATATTGAAAATTCTAGAAGGTAGGTGGCATGCTTTGAAAAACAATAACTGCAAATGCAGATCACATATCCAGCGAAGCTATCATTCATCACTAAAGGAGAAAGAAAAAGTTTTGTTGACTGAGTTAATTAAATTAATTTCCTTCTAACAAGTCCTTAATGCATTCTGAGATTAAATGTGTTGGTGTTCACTCTTTGGCTTGTGAGTGTTCAGCTTTCCCAATAGTCTGTGTTGAAATGTCAGTATTTTCCCTCTGTGTTTTCTTGACACCCTTGTCAAAGATCAATAGATCCTACACAAGCACGGATGTGCTGCTATGACATGCCGGCCACTTTTCTAACATAGGCTCTTACATGGTAGTCTCTGTGTTGGGACCAACAGAAGCCAGCTCTCATCTCCTAGCATCTGTCCCTGTGATGCACTCATACTCATCTGGACAGCCCCTCACTTAGTTTTGACTTCATCCCAGAAGACTTCCTGACACTCAGTTAGACAATCCTTTACATACCTGGACATCAGGTTTTATGTAAAATGGTTATCTAATTTCCACAAATGCCAAGAGGATAGTGATAAGATCTGCATCATTTGCTTCTGTGTCCAGTGCCTGATAAATACCCACAGATAAGGACACATTTTCCATGAATGTGATTCTAATATATGTATGATATAGCATACTCATGTCACAGAACCCTGAGTAATTATCTAAAAATGATCATATGCTGAAGTGCTTCATTCTTTTATATTTGGTGTGTGTGTGTGTGTGTGTGTGTGTGTGTGTGTGTGTGTGTGTGTGCTCCTTCCTGTCAAAGCACTGGTGTGGAGGTCAGATGACAATGTGCAGCAGTCTGTTCTCTCCTTCCAATGTGTAGGTCTTAGGAATCAAACTCAGGTGTTCAGTCTGTGAAGCAAGCACATTACCTGTTGAATCATTTTGTATGTGGTGCCAATCTTCCCATCATGCTTCCAATGACATCCATATTTTATTTCAGACAGTTCTTTCAACATCTGGCTCAATTAACATTGGTGCAGCGGCTCTCTTCCCGCTCTTCTGGAAATATGCAAATTGACAACACATTGGTTCGCCCTCTCTGGTTTGTGTCAGAGCTGCCCAGGAGGTCAGGTCTTACCTGTCCCTTTTTCTTTCTCCTGGCCCCTCGGACCTTTTGCAGAGTTAATTGTGTGCAGCTGGGTCCGTTGTGCCCTTTCTCTTCCCCACACCCATTTTCAAAGGCTTTGCCTTTTCCCTTGGGGATTTGTGGTTCAGCAAACCACATCTTCCTTGGCTCAACTCCCAAATTACCTTAATAGCCTGTAGAATCTATGGGGTGACCTCCACTTTATCCTGGCTTCCAGGGTGCCTTTAAGTCACACCTGTAGCCATTTAAAATGGTGACACCCAGTTCTGGTCAATTCCTTGCACCAGCTGTTAAGCAATGTTTAAGTTTTGTGTCCCTTACTAAAGAGAACTGTGATTTATAATTCAATTTTTTGTCACCTGCTATAAATTATTAGAAATAGATAATATTAATTTTATTCCCTTCTTTCTTCCATATCCCCTGTATTATAGTATTTACAGTATAATGAGTAGGGGTTTAGTCTTACACTGAGTAGTCCCTGTTTCACATCCAATCCCCAGTTTCTTCACAAGTAATGTAAATAACATATATTCCCGGTAATAGTTAGAAATAGTAATGTACAGTTATTGCCACATGATGACATCCCTGGCCTTGACTGTAGACCCATACGATTATACTGCAGTAGAAATCTTCCTTCCTTCGAGGAACATTATCACTTCACAACATATTAGTAGAACACATTGCTTACACACTTTGGGGTATATAATTAAGGAAAGCCCTATGCTATCAGGCCTACAAAAGCAGAATGCATACACTGGTGGGTGGCACTGAATTCTTAATTAATAATCATAATAAAGACATGTTGTAAATGTAAGTGTTATATGTATAAACACTTTATAAGTAGCTTAGAGTGCTCTACTTATAATAACAAGTGTACTATAAAACACTAACAGTGGGGTCACACATCTTCTGTTCAGTGGTGTGTGTGTGTGTGTGTGTGTGTGTGTGTGTGTGTGTGTGTGTGTGTGTGTGTGTGGTGTTTGCCTGGGGGGGCATTACTCATGTGTACTCCTGTGGAGCCCAGAGGAGACATAGGGTGTCTCTCTATAGCTCACTGTCTTATTCTCTTAATACAGAGTCTCTCAATGAGTCTGGAGGCCATCCAGTTTTTTGCCAGGCTGGGGCCACATTCTTGACTTTTTTTTTTTTTTTTTTTTTTTTTACAAAATAGGTGTGGGTTCCATATTCAGGTCCTCATCTTTGCCCATCTCCCTACCCTTTACTCACTTGTCTGATTGCAACTGGAGGCATTATCTAGTGCCTGGATAAGACCAGTGACTTAGACAATGCTCTATGTCAGTTAGCCAAATACTTCTCAGCCAAACTTTATATCTCTTCCATTTGTCTTCCCACAGTACCTAATTAGGTGTTTCAGCACATTCACTGTGCTTATTTAAATAAGTGTAAGAAGTATTACAGACTACGCCTTTAGATGACATTTTTCCTTTTTAAAAATGATTAGTGTATACTCATTCCATCCTACACTCTGTTTGCTTCAACTTGCATAGGATGGCAGTCAACTCACCCAGCAGGATCCTGTTGTCAGCGTGGATTTGCCCCATTATCTTCACGCCCTCAGTTTGTTTCTCTCTCTGTTCTTTCTGTTTATGTACACGCCCCTTCCCGAATGCCCAGTGAACACTGTCCAGTGCTCAGCCTTTGTAACTGATTTCTGTGCTTGGTTCAAAAAAAGGTGTGTCTTACATGCCTTATTGCCTGAAAACTATAGAAATAAGGGCAGGCCCGTACATGAAAGTAGTTTAGGTTTGTCTCAGCTCCAAATAATAGCAATACCATTGTTTTACAGTGAAAAAGAACCCGATTAAACACACTAATATTTAGATAGAATAAAGAGGCAGTACTTTTTCTAGAGTTAAAATGACTTTAAATAATTGAGTTGGTTTTTTTAGGTTAGGAAAAATATGTTGAAGAAATACCTAAACTTAACGACTGCAGAGTTTAATAAGGCATAAACATCTACAGAGTATGAACACATGCCTGGTGAGAGAAAATAGCCAAAGGAGAAGAGAGGAGCAACTAAAAAAATCCTGATTCACAAGTTACTACAGAAATGAAAACCAACCCAACATTTAGTTCTGAATATTGGAATACAATGCTGATGATAGCAGTAACAAATACTCACAACTAGATGTAGCTATTCATTTATGGGAATTGTAAGAGCTCAGCTTAGAATTAGGATTAATAACATTTTATCAGGAAAGTTGATGACTAAAAAGGTAAAAATCATAAAGGTAAAAATTATAAGTTATATGCATCCATAAATTTGGAATGATCTGTGGTATTTATACTTTGGGGAATTTTAAGTCACAGCTTCTTTCTAAACTAAGAGAAGATCTTAGGAATAAGTTATATATGTTACCTAATTATGTAAAAGCCATTTCAGACGGTTTTAATTTCAATATTCACATTGCTTCTTTGTGTGAAATTTGATTTCATTTTCTGGCTCTGTCTTTTTTATCTCAAGGAGAAAATTTTCCCATAATTTGTACAATACAAACAGCAACACTAAGAAAACAACATTCATGCTCTTCAACTATGTTAGTGGCCAGAAGACACTCATCCAGTTCTGGTCCCCTCATTCCTCTGAATGAAAATTAAACAGCACAGTCTCCATCTTCAGTTAAGGAGTTTGGAGTTCAGTGGGGCTGGTCTTGGTAAGTGACATTTCCCAGGTCACTTAGCTTAGAAGCAGCAAAACTTCACTGCTTGTACCTCGCTTGGCGTTCACTCCTCTCTCAAGACTTTTTACACTTTTGTATGAAGTATGTAACTCACTGCTTGATGATGAAATTGTACATACAGTGTGGTGAATGATCTGAGTCACCCATTCTGGACTCCAGGTTAAAATTTTTGAATGATCCCGGAATTGTTCTAGTCGCTTCCTTGAGAAGAGTAGAGGTTTTGACCACAATACAACAAGAAGAGCTTGGAGACCATCTGAGCCTTCTGCTCTGCCTAGACTTTGCAAAGACAAGTCTGAGTCTGGGCCCATCCTGGAACTGCCTGAGAAGCAATTTTGGCAATTTGAAGGAAAGGAACTTAGTGCAGTCTGGAATGCTTTTCTGTCACCATGACATAAGCACCAGGGCAGACTGTTCTCTCTGGGTATGGGTAAAATCTCTTCATTTGGCATTCTGGGATGGCACAAAAATTAATGCTTTTTACTCAAAGCATTTTTCTCTTCAAAATAAAAACACCTGTGCAGGCAATTACAGATAGGGTTGTGAACCCACCGCTTGCCGCTTAGTCTTTGTGGTGAAATAACTACTGCGTTATCACCGGTCCCCTGAGACTGCTAGCACTTGTGTTATACATGCATTCAAGAACATATACTCTAATAAACATTGTCCTGAGCTTATACAATTAAATTAAAGAAACATGCTGTGAAGAACTCTGATAGAAAAACAAAAGCCTTTGATTATTTTATCAAATGAGGCAGAGATCTAAATCCAGCAACTTAATAATTACCCTCAACTTGGTTAATCAGCTGAACATTTAAGAACAAAGCACAGTGACATGTATAAAGTATCAAAATGAAACCCATTTCCTTCTATGTTGATCAGAATTAATCTAAAGACATGGTCTCCTAACAGGATACCATGCTTTGATGGCAGGTGAACAGAGCCCTAATGGATTTCTTCCTATGTGAAAAATAGACAGTGTGTTGTAAAATAAAATAAAGGCAATTGAAACCAAGGAATGAAATCTGTCACATCTGAACTTCTTTTCAGCCACATAGGCAATGAGCCCCGGTCTTGTATCGGTGCTGGGGGTAAGGATGCTCAGTGGTCCAGATCTTTCAGTCTACTTCTCGTTTCCTAAGCAAAGACAAGATAATGCCTATCTTCTTCACCAGCATCATCCTAACTAACAATATAAGGGTCAATCCTACCACCCACAAGTTCTGATCACCCTGTGATCAGACCTCATAGAACATAGTAACTATCTTGTTATGTGTAATGTTCTCATATTTTAAAGTCTATTTGTCACATAGAAGACTTGCCTATTGATATTGAATCTTTTGTCGTGGTCAGTAACTAGGTGCCCTTTCTACCTAGAAAATAAAATGTGCTAAAAATATTGATTAAACTAAGTGAATTTAGAGGTCATCTCTCACACCTCAAGAGCTTCCTAAAAGTTTTCCCTCATGTATATAAGAATATATGAAAACATATGGGTTGTGAACTACAAACATAAATATATTTTTTATAGATTTTATGAACCCAAAGAACATTGAGAGGAGCTGGAGACATAACTTAACAGTTAGGAGTGCTTACTGCTATTGCAGAGGACCAGAAGTTGTTTTTAGCAATCATACTGGGCAGGTCACAACCACCTGGAACCTCAACTTTAAGAGATTGGAGAGTTTTCTTCTGGTCTCCTTTGGCAATTTCACGCATATGCACATAAACTTCCCTTACACACGTAGAAATGACTTTTACATTTAAAGTTATAATGAAAAAATTTTAAATTGTAATACAGTGAAAATAAAAATAAACCGTTTCCCTCAAACTAAATATAATATTTTAGCCTTCCAGAAATTAAACCATTGTAATTTTTAAAAAGCATCTATAGTGAGAAATAGAAAATAAATTGGAATTATCACATTGAGCCTGTCTGTGTACATGAAAAGGATTATTATTCATGGTGGCTGCTCCTGATGGGGGGGGGGGAGGATAGTGGAATTACCTCAGTAAAACTGATATGGGCTGCATCCAATGGTCTGATGTGAGGCAATGCAGTTACAAGTGCTTTACTAGTATCCACTGTGGAAGAATGGCTTAGACCTTTTGCCTTAAAATAAAATAGCTTCCAAATGCTAAATATGCCACACCTGGAAACAAACCCTGTTGATGAGTGAGTTCTTAGATTCTTGTGAATCCTTGAATTCGTGCACAGATTAAGAAGTTGAAGCCGAGAAGTTTATTATCTATCTCTGAATGGAGTCTGGCTACATAAAATAAATCCTTGGCCCACTGGAGCAGACCCAGAGTATAGAGGTGAAAGTCCAAAGGAGGATTCTGAGGCTTGTTATTGCAGACTTATGAGAGACAGTGGTAGGTGAGCCCTTTGTTTAATGTCCTGTGAAAATACCACTGTATTCTTTATGGGTAGACTGTAGGCGATTTTCCAGAAACTTAAAAGTCAACAATTCTGTTTACAGGGATTGAAAAGGAAATCCATTTGAAGAACAACTTCCTTTCTGCCTAGAGTCAAAATATCCAGCAAACCCTGCTCTGAAGAGAAAGCGAAGACATACCCAGTGACAGTTTTCACCAGCAGTCAGTCACCTGGGCTTTACTGTGGCATCTGACTATTAGCAATAATTTGAACACTTTTGATATCAAAGAATTGGAACCATATCAAAATTAACATTTTCTACAATATCCAGATACGTGTTTTACTTAAACTTGTCCCTGTTATTCTCATGTGAAAAGTATCAGTTTATTTCCTCTTCCTGTCAATCACTTGTACCATGCAAGATCCTGGTATGTTGGGTTATGACCTTCCCTCCTGGACAAGGGCCAAAAGCCACAGTAATTTGGCCAATGTAATTATTTAGGCTGTTTCTAATAAGCCAAAAATGTGCTGCTAACATTTTTCAGATGTTTATAAGCTTCTGCCTTTGAGCCTACCCTTAACGTACTATTGATGTCTTTGCTTAGTTATTTTAGAAGAAATTGCAATCTCTGAATAGCTAGGTTTTCATTATTTTGATCACTTCTGGACCAAAAATACCACAATATAGTTTGTATAGCATTTTCTTCATGGTAGACCAAATATTTAGCTATAATCCAAATTCATTCAAAATACTTTGCTGAACATCTACTTCGTGCTAGACATTGTAGCATATATCCAAAATGAAAAAAGTTATGAGAATCTTAATTATATGAATGAATAAAAATAAGTTACCACTTAATATGCACAATAAAGACATAGGTTCTAACTCAGTGCCATAGATTTTGAATGTGTGACTTTGGGGGAGATTTTATTATAATCCAAAGTGAGAAACTGCACTGTTGAAGATCACACAACTAGGAAATCACAGAAGTGATAGATGGATCAAGAAAAAAGGGCTTTACAGTTTGTAGTTCCAATCACTGAGATATGTTGGTTCTGGGTCTGAATTAATTACGTTGTTTTAACAGGAGAAAATGCCAAAGACTGTTTTGAAGAAATGAGTACTTACAATGAAATGACCCATTGCTTCTGAACAACTTCTGTAGTCAGGTCTTCATCATAAGCCTCCTCTCTGTAGGTCTTCCTGATTGACACAGAGTCATGGGAAGTCTGGGAGTGACAAAGGAAAATATAGTCCCTGACTAGCAGTGTGCAACAGTTAGTGTTCTCATTAGCTTTATGTTAAGTTGACACAAGCCAGACAGTCGTCTTGGAAGAGGCAACATCTAATAAGAAAACTTCTGGTTCAGATCAGCTGGTGGGCAAGTCTGTGGTATAAAATTCTGGTAGACTCGTTCTTGATTAATGACTAATGCCCACACTGATTGTGCCCATCCCACTGTGGGTGGTGCCACACATGGGAAGGCAGTATTAGGTTATAGTTAAGAAGCAGGCTGAGAAAGCTATGGGGAGTAAGATAGCAAGCAGCATTCCTCAATGGGCTCTGCAGCAGTTCTTGCCTCCTGGTTCCTGCCTTGAGTTTCTGCTCTGATTTCCCTCAGTGATGGGCTGATTGGAACACGTAATCCAAATAAGCCTTTTCCTACCCATATTTTAAAATCATGGTGTTTATCGCAGTATCGGAAAGTACACCAGAACAGGCATTCATTATTAAAATTCATTCTTGTAGCTGAACGAGATGGAGTCGGTGTGTGCTCAACATATTTAATACAAGTTAAACAAATGCAGTCTGGTTATATATAAGTATATATATCTATATAAGTATATATACAATGAAAGAAATAGAGGTCATGAAGTGAGAGAGAACAAGGGGAATGCATGGGAAAGGTTGGAGGGAGGGAGGGAAGGGGGAATGATGTAATTATATTTTAAGTAAAAAAATGAAAATAGATTTAAAAAAAGACTTTGCCCTGTATTTTTGTGTTAGCAGGGCCACATGCAGAGAGAGGTAAGCAGTGCTGGTTGGGTAGGATATTCCGGTAATGTGGGACTTGAGGATAAGGAAGAGCTAGAGGCAAGATGATACCAACCATTGCTGATTTCATTCTGTTTAGCTGCCAAAATATTGGCACCCTCATTAATACATCGTGAAAGCAGAGTGGCAAAGTCACTGTCCTCCTGGTGTCCATTTGTAAAATCACTGGGGAGAGGAAAAATGGCCAATTAAGATACTTAGGTATGCATCTGTCCCTTGATCATCATGGAGTTAAGTCTTAACACAGTTATTGAAAAAAGGCAGACATTTGGAGTTTAAAGCTTGGAGCATGGAGCTGACCTTCCAAACATAATGGCTCAGCAGAGCAGTGCACAGTGCCTCATGGACCACTGCCTCTCCTTATCCTAGAGCCGAGTGGGAGCTGCGGCTCAGAGCTGCTAGGCAGTGCTGCCAAAGAATAGCACACCATGTACTGCTCCCTCTGGAAAGAAGCCAACTTCCAGTGCAGAGGGTACTTTTCAGTGGGTACATATTGCTTCCATACCAATGTATGAAAACCCTAAGTGGGACCATCATAAATCAGAAGCAACCTCTGAAATTCTTAAAGGTGAACGTTTCTCTCAGTTTAAACAGTGTTTTGTCCACTGTCTAGCCATGCTGTTTTGGGCATGTAGTTCACTAAGCAGACCTGCAATTCAGGGTTTACTCTCCACAGTGGAATCAATGATTGATAGCTATGTGGTGTAACTCATATAGATATAAGATAATATAGAAAACATATACAGCAGGCTTCCGGCTATAGATGGATGGCAGAGCTTTTGCCCAAGCTTCTTGGGCAAATACAACAATTAACTAGCTAGCTAACTAGGTAGCTAGTTGACTAACTAAAGAAACAAACAGAAAAAAAAACATGGGAGGGTTAACACCTAATAAGCACCTAATTTCAGTTTGCTACTTATCACTGTTACTGAGGACAACGTGAGATGGCACTTGAGAATACGAATGCAAAATCAGAAAATATGCTATTGGCTTCTCTTCTGTGAAGACCAAGAGAGAGGCGTGGAATGTCTGAAGTCTGGCTTCGAGGCTGCAAGGAATGAAATGGGCTCAGTCCCACGCTACCCGTTTTGTAAGGCAGTGATTCTCAACCTCCTCTTAGGTGGCCTCTAACCTGAGCCCAGCTGCTCTTATTTCCCCTGTTGAAATCTCCCAGATATGATTTCTGTGCAGGTGAGTCATTTAAAGGGGAATGAGTCCACATTCCACAAAGCATCTTTGGTTCTAAAACAAAAAAAACAAACAAAAAAAAAAAACAAAAAAAAAAAGTGAAATAGCCAAAGGCCGAGGCTGCTGTCCCCAGCTGTCATGAGCTGAAAACACATGCAGCGTAAGATTTCAAGTCAAGCTTCCGGCAGGTACCAGAGGCAATTAAGTTTTCTTGCCCCTCATGTTGGAGTCTTTCCAATTTGTCTGCAGAAGTGAGCAAGATGACCTCATCACACCTCTGCTTTTCCCTTGAATTTATTTATTTTTTGAGTGACAGGATGCCGCTTTTTAGGCAGGGAACTTTCATTTAATAATTCAGCAATTAGATGCACTGCTGTCAGCTGCAAAGTCCCTAACAGCTTTTCAATGACAACATATGGGAGCTTTCATGGACTTCCAAGGTCCCTCTCAGATGTCCTGAACAGGAAGGACAGAGGAACAGGAGGGGCATCCTCACTCAGGTATGTGCATACTCAGCTGTGGAGGCGGCTGAGGGTTCAAGTCCAACGCCTTCATTTCCTCTTTCAGATTACAGTACTGACAAAGGTCCAGGCTTGGTCCAAGGAAGTGGCAAAGAGTAAAATTAAAATGCTTCATCATTGGCGCACTCCAGTCTGCTGGAGATGTCAGCCTAGGGTTCGCTGATGAACACCACCTTGCAGGAGATGAGGGAAGATGTCTCAGCATGCCTTTGTGTGCATTCTGTATACATAAAGGTATCTGCTTTGTTAGGAGTCTCAAAAAAAAAATTACCAGTAATTTATTTTTTCTCCAAGAAGAAACCTCCTAAAGAAACAAAAAAAAGAGGTGAAAGGTACAAACAGCAGCATACTAATTAGCCAAGACACCCCAGCTACTCTGCATTAGCAGAAGTAGGCACATTATGTTGTATGTCTTTGTTTGCTCGCAAGGACTTCCAGTAGCCTAATAATTTGCTCTCCGGTCTGCTTTAGCAAGAAGACATGGGGTTTTAGAAAGTATAAAAGATCATTTAGAGCAGTAACAAATTACTGCTTTTAATAAAATGCTTCCCCCATCCCACTCAATAGAATACCATAAAAATTGTCTAGAGAGTAGTCTATAGAAGAACACTTTTTACTTTGAGAAAATGATAATGTGTAGATAATGGTACAGGAGGATAAAGAGCGCCTCCCTCCGATAGCTCTCTCTTTCTCTCTCTCTCTCTCTCTCTCTCTCTCTCTCTCTCTTTCTCTCTCTCTCTCTCTCTCTCTGTGTGTGTGTGTGTGTGTGTGTGTGTGTGTGTGTGTCTCCCTCCCTCCCTCCCTCTCTGCCCTACAACCTAGCTCCTCTTTCCATTAAGGTCTCTGTACCAAGATCCTCTCATTCCCAGCTTACTGCTTAATGCTGACACTTAAAATAATAATTTTGTCTTTGGTTCTCTCTACGCCATCCATACAATGGTCTAGTGGACCAGTTTCCCAGACCTTATGAGGAAGACTTTTCAGAGACCTTTGCAGCCAGGCAGAATCCTGGCTACTTTAATTGACTTCTACACAAGCATGGCTTGGATGTGGGCCCATGAATCAGTATCTTTCTTGGTCCTAAGAATTTATATTGAAATTTAATTGTATCACGTAAGCTAGCCAGAACTATAAATCCATTTATTGCTAGCTCTAACCTTCCCCTCACCCTAAGGTTTGAGGATAAGACCCATAGTCCAGGTGTGAATGTTAATTTACATCTTACCTTGCCTCAAAGGAATCTGGCCTGTAGCATCCAAGGTATGATTATTATTCCCACCCTGACAGCTGCCATATCATTTTTCTTGATATATAGCAAGGTTGAAGGCATGCCATTTTTGCTCCCTGCCTTATTATAGTATCTGGTTTCTGTTTTTTGCTTCAGTCACCAAGTCCAAAATGAAGTGGGTAGAACAGGAACTAATGGCATTAAGTAGGAAAGTCTCTAAAGACTTCCCTAAAGACGTAGCCCATTGAAGAAAATGGGGTACATTTACGCAGGGGAGTATTACTCAGCTGTTAAAGGCAATGCCATCCTGAAACGAGCAGGCCAGTGGATGGAACTAGAAAAAAAAAACTCATTCTGAATGAGGTAAGCCAGACCCAGAATGACAAACATGGTAAGTACTCACATATAAGCAGACAGTAGCTGTTAAGCAAAGGATAATCATGCTGTAAGCCACAGACCCAGACAGGCTAAGTAACAAGGAGAGCTCAAGGGGCTTCATGTGATCTCCTTGGAAAGAAGAACCAGAATAGATTTTGTGAGTGAGAGTAGGCGGGAATGAGAACAGGAAGGATTAGTGTGTGTGTGTTGGGGGGGGTGGGTAAGGGATGGAGGGAGAGAGTACTGGGTAGACCACTGAAACTGGGGGACATGTGGAGGGCAATGTGGAAACCTAGTGAAGTGGAAACTCACTGGAAGCTGTGAGAGTGACCATAGTGAAGATTCCTAGTAATGGGGCATAGGAAGCCTGAACCGGCCATCTTCTATCACCGGACAAGATTTCCATTAGTGTAACTGGGACACCAACCCAACAACAAAAACTTTGACCTTCCATCTGTCCTTCCTGGGAGACATGCTGGGTTAATGGTGGCACAGAGCCTGTGGGAGCGGCCAACCAATTACTGGTCAAACTTGAGGCCCATGCTATGAGTGGGAGCCCATGTCTGGATATCTAGGAACCAGAGCCTGGACAGCCCAGAGACCTAAGATATAACCCAACATGACTGGAAAAAAAAGTTCAATGAAATGATTTCTAATGATAATCTGCTATTCTCATAGATTGGTGCCCAAATCAATTGTCATCAGAAGTGACATCCAGCATCTGATGGAAGCAGATGTTGAGACCTGCAGCCAAACATTAGGCAAAGCCAGGGGAACTGCATAGAAGAGAGAATAAAGGATCGTTGGATCCAGAGGAATTGAGGACACTAGGTTAATAGAGCCCACAGAATCAATTAAGCAGGACTCGTAGGGAATCACAGACCCTGTATGGATCTGAGGTAAGTCCACTGCGTATATCTTATGGTTGTGTAGCTTTGTGTTCTTGTGGGACTCCTAGCAGTGAGAGAGGGGCTGTCTCTAACTCTTTTTTTTTATTTCTTTAGTCCTTTATTTGATTTTTTTCCTTTTTTTTATTAATTTATTCTTGTTACATCTCAATGGTTATCCCATCCCTTGTATCCTCCCATTCTTCCCTCCCTCCCATTTTCCCCTTATTCCCCTCCCCTATGACTGTTCCTGAGGGGGATTACCTCTCCCTGTATATGCTCATAGGGTATCAAGTCTCTTCTTGGTAACCAGCTGTCCTTCCTCTGAGTACCCTGTCTATAACTCTTTCACCTGCTCTTGGGACCCCTTTTCTCCTACTAGGTTGCCTCATTCAGCCTTGATACAAGGGTTTGTGATTAGCCTCATTGAAACTTGTTATATCATGTTTAGTTGATGTCCCTGGGAGGTCTGCTTTTTTTTTTGAAGGGGAACAGAGGAAGTGGGTGGGAAGAAGGGATCTTAAAGGAATGGAGGGAGGGGAAACTGCACCTGGGATGTAGTGTATTGGAGAAGAATTAGAATTAAAAAGCTGTTGCACAGAATAATACTTGATGACATTTGTGTCCTTTTAGGATATGACTAACCCTGACATAGAACATTACCTTGCAGAGAAATAAAAATTTGAGTTTTGACACATTTACTGAGAAGCCAATAACACACTCCAGCTGGGATACCAACAGGTAAATATAGATGGATGTACATTATATAAATATTTCTCTCTTAGAAAGTGCTTAGCTTACAGACATACAGATAAGTGTCTTTTATCATTATACTATGGTTAAAACAGTGAGATGGTCAAAGATAAAGAAAAAATGAGAACCCAAACTTTTGGGAATAGCATATATTTTTTAAGATTATTCTGCTCATCGTATTCTGTCTCTGAAACCATATTCTAGCCATACAGAATCATGGTTTCCCAGATAAGAGCATGCTGTAGAGGTCAACAGGAAGGACCCTAGACTCTCCAAAATTTTCATGATTAATATTGTTCTTTTGTTGGCAGTGTTAAGTTGTAAGCTGATTCAACTAAACTGTCACTTCTTGGAATAGCTGAAATTACTATTTTGTAGCTCTCCCAGATTCTAGGAGATTCTTGGTAGATTTGATATCATCACCCTCAAGGACTCAAAAACTTCCCAACTTCAAGATCTGGGCCTTTCTATTAGTTTGCTTAAACCTGAAAAGCTTTTTGGGTCTGCTTAGCTGGACTTCCTTTAGGTTTCAATGGACAGTAAACCTCTGTGACCAGACCACCAAGTTCCACTAGGGACATGTAGAAAGACATTTTTGGAATTTAGAAATCCTTTATGGAGTTCAACAAAGCTAGGCTTTTAAGACCATGGACTCAAAAAAAAAAGTTAGTTTGAAATTCATGCTGAGCAATGGCTTCTTTGTTCTAGATGGCATGTACTATGCTTCCTAGACAATTAACACCATTGATTGAATGGTGAGAAAAGTCATGGCAAGATGACTGACAGGAAGGGAAATACATTGTTTTCAGTAACAGCTCCCTCCCCCACAGACTCCCCCTGCCAGACCTTTGCACCTGTGAAAGGCACATTTGTTCCCAGGGACGGTCTCTCTGGCCCTCTTCCCAGGAAGTGGGCAAGTGGGGTGGGTGTCAGTTTTTTTTTTTTTTTGCTTTGAATTGCTTGAGGGAAAGACTTTGCCCACCCTCCGAGATTGTCCTGAGTTCTATCTGGGTTAGGCAGATACCTATCTTTAATAAAGGAATAAAGTAGAAAAGTAGATTCTTCCAAATTTAGGTGTGTTTGCATCACTCAAGGGGACCGAGATAGCAGAGCAGGAGTCCTGGTGTGGTGAGTGGCAATGATAAGCCCTGTACTTGGGAGACAGGCACATAAGATTGCCCTGAGTTTGAGGCTGCCTTGGAGTACAGGATGAATTTAACTTTTCATAAAAACCCAAACCACCACCAATATCACCAAACCAACTAGCTAACCAGCCAGCCAACAACCAACCAATCAACCCACCAGACAAACTCAAACCATCATCAACAAAGAGTAGGAGAGAGCAGGGACAGGCATGACCCATCAGTTAGAGGAATAATGCTCCCACTTACTATTGTGTAGTCATGCACATCACTTTATTTGTGAGTGATCTGGTTTCCGTTTTCACTCATGGTGACTATAACTAGAAATTCAGTGTAAGATTTGCAAACAGGAAAAGCAATAGAAATAGGCTGCTGAAGTAAAGGCAGGTTCTCTTTTCCACCTTTTCAGAGAAGTATAGGAAAAAACAATTGAGGGGGAAAACCTTGGATGTTAATACCACTGCTATTTTTTCTTTTTTATATATCTTTATTTTATTTTTTATTAATTTATTCAGATTACATCTCAATTATTATCCCATCACTGTATCCTCCCATTGCTCCCTCCCTCCTGCTTTCACTCTATTCCCTCCCCTAGGTCTGTGACAGAAGGGTATCTCCTCCCCCTCAATATGGTCACAGCCTATCAAGTCTCATCCTGGTAGCCTGCTTATCCTTCATCTGAGTGACACCAGACCTCCCCACCAAGGGTAGGTGGTAAAATATGGAGCACCAGAGTTCATGTCTGAGTCAGTCCCTGTTCTCCACCCAGCTGTGGAAAATGTCCTGACCATTGGCCATATCTGAATATGGGTTCAATGTTTACTGCATATATTGTCCTTGGTTGCTGCAGTAGGTTGAGCAGAACCCCCAGGTCCAGATCCACCCATCATGATGTTCTTCTGTAACTAGAAATGATCATCCTGGGTGAGTTAATCCAGACCCAGAAAGACTCATAAGGTATATACTCACTTATAGTTGGACACTAGCACAAAAGGGATGTCCCATGAAAGTCTTCACTTACCAGGAGATCAGGATAAATGTGGAGGCTTCCTATTGGGGAATATTGAGGGAAACATTGGAGAATGGGGAAATAGAAGGATCCAGAGGGTCCTAGAAAACCACTGTCATTTTAAGAACGGATGGTGACAAGCATGTCTATCATGGGCTAAAGCCAAGTGGTACTCATAAGATTACCATGAACAAAGTTCAGATTGTATTCTGTGATGAGTTGGTAAAATACTACAGATTTCTTAAGATGATTGTCCATCTGTGTGCCCCTCATACCAATGTACAAAGTATAGGAATGAAAGGACGTATCTTATACACAAAATGTACAACAGGGTAGATAAAGCTTAAAAGTCTCTCATTAAAAATAAATAAAGTTAGATCTTCAAAATATTTCAAACAATTAACTTTGAGCATATTTGTTCTAAAGAGTCATAATAAAGAATAATAAGTGTGAACTAGACTGCTCAGATATTTCCTAGTTGTGTCTTTTGTGCATTCGCTTGTCTAATAACTTCAGGTCTTTACAGTGAACTAAAGGCAACATTTCTTTCAGGACAACTGAGTGTAAGGATGAGCAGATAGAATTCAGCTAGGCTTGTTTTGAAAGGTGGCATCAGTATGTTCTTCTATAAGATCCAGGGCCTTACTACTCATGGATATTTGGGATTCTTTCTGCAGCAGAGACCATTATAGGGCCACTCTTTTTTAAAAATATATTTTATTAATTTATTTATATTACATCTCAATTGTTATCCCATCCCTTGTATCCTCCCATTCCTCCATCCCATTTTCTCCTTACTCCCCTCCCCTATGACTGTGACTGAGGGGGACCTCCTCCCCCTGTATATGCTCATAGGGTATCAAGTCTCTTCTTGGTAACCTGCTATCCTTCCTCTGAGTGCCACCAGGTCTCCCCATAGGGCCACTCTTAACTGATACACCTATACCACAACCCTTAAGGCTAAGGGAACATTAGAGAGAAGGGTGTGGAGAGGTAAAAACAGCCAAGGGACCAGGATGCCTGCACAGAGGTCGTGTCTTCTATATTTCACAGAAAACTGCATCCCTGAAACCTCAGTAATATGACCACTAAAATAAGATCTGGAAAGAAGTAAGCCCAGATGTCATGCCAACATGGGTGGAAGGAATCTCACACAAGGACTCACCCCTAGATGCTGAACTACAGGCAATTAATGGCTGCTGAGAGAGTAGGTGATCATCACTAAGCACAAAGAAATATGAGCAACTCTAAGGGCACTCAGCAGGCTGAGTTATTTGTACATACTTAATAATAATTAAAGAACAGGTCATGAGTTTGAAAGGGATTAGGAGGCACAGGAAGAGTTGGAGAGGGTGGAGGGAAGGGTAGATATGATGTAAACACAGTACTCCTTTATGACATTTAAAAAGTCCTCACTCCTAAACCCTTCAGTTTACCTAAATCAGATTTGAAATGAGGTATTAGGAAACACAATATATATTTTCCTCATCTGTATCTGGTAGATCTCACAGTCCTCCAGCTCCTCTTCCCTCTACCATCCTTACCCATATTTTGTGATTGGCCCTTTTCCCTTCTACTTTGCCTGATTCCTTTTGTTGACATCACTCCCCTCACAAAAGACCATGATTATGATCAGAGTTCACATCACCCCCACACACCTTTTCTAAGACTTTTGATCCTTTGCTCTTCTTAGCCTCTAAGTATAAAAGTGTTCAAAGAAGACGTCCTTAACAATGTTTTGTATCTTTTTCATCTTGGTGTGCAATCAGCCACTCCACGGTGCATTAGGACCCAGCAGACACTTGAGATTTTGGGAAAGAGGAGAAAGAAAGGGGGCAAATAAAAAAAGGACAATTTGGTTATTTCATAAACTTTTTTCTAAATATCTTTGTAAGTAAAGCTTACCAAATAAGTTTATGAAATGACAAATTTCTGCCTTTGGATTGCTAAATTGAGTAGATTACAAAAATGCAAAACAAACAACTAACTAATCAAGTAGAAACAAAGGTCCAGTAGAAGACTGACTAAACACCAGGGCTTTTCATTTTACTTGGAATCCTGGTTATTTTGTGAAGCTACACATTTTCTCTGAGATTAAAACTAAGGAAAGCGCTCCTGCAGGCTTCTCTTTATTGGCCAGAACAGTGATGGTACAAACCATCAGTCAACACACTGGGTAGAAAGCTAGCATTTGGTCACTGTGAAGAAGCAAGAATTGACTCTGGTGGATGATGGGAAGTCATGACAAGTCAAGAACAAGAACAAGAAAACAGAAGACTCAAATATTAGCAAAGAATATTCATGGCCACAGGAAAACATGAGGCAAAAGTGCCTGAGCATCAGAGGTGACTCTTGTCTCTGTTCCTGGAGCCTGAGCCTCCCCGATCTTTTGCTTTCGTTTCATGCATAAACAAATGTCACACAAAAAATTTCCCACTGTCACTCATGCAGCAGATTAAGACTTCATTGTATTGTTAAACTTTCTGTTTATCTTAATGCAGATTCTTTGCTCTTCATACACTGAATTTCTTATTATAGCATTGGTACTGATGGGTGCCGTAATGTTACAAGTCAAGCCTAAGGCCATATGTACTACGGGTGAGTAAGTATGTCTTTTAAATGGAAAAGTGACAGGGAAACATAAAGGTATTGTGCGGAGTTGAAAATTTTTCATCAGATCATACTTTGCTTTGTCAGAGATCCACTAAATTCCTATATACATTCTTCTTTGTGTGTGTTAAGGTGTGCCTCGGTGTGTGTGTGTGTGTGTGTGTGTGTGTGTGTGTGTGTGTGTGTGTGTGTGTGTGTGTTTGTGTATGAATGCTTATGCACACACAAGAGTGCATGTGCATGTGCGTGTACGCCCTTTCCTTTTCACCTATGTTATTTTCTTTCATCACTGCCGTGTACAGTGTGAACCTGTGCCAAGATTACACACAGCATAGCCACTGTTGAATTGACACAAGCTCCCAAAGGTGTGCACACAAATGAAGCTGCCAGCTTTTCCCTTTATGACCTTATTTTTGATAGGTGAGATCCCAGGGCCTATCCTTTTGTACCACTAATTGAGAAGTTCCCCTCTGGAGGAAATCAGCTGAATGGAATGAAATAGAAGACCCAAAGTAATACCAAGGACAAACTTGTGGGTTTACAACTAGACTTTGGTAAAAAGCCTCACGAACCAGAGAGAATTATTCTGCTGTTTCAACAAGATTTAGAGCTAAGTAAGTAATCCGTGTGTAACAACTTTATTCTGCTTCATTTCTTTGAGCATGATTCCTTCTCTTTTTGAATGGCCGTTCATGCTTTTTCAGCTTCATTAGCTACTGCTTATGATAGTTTTCTGCTTTCTGTTCAATAACCTCTTAGTGAACACTGTGGCTTTTCTTTGTATAGTAGGCAGAATAGAACCATGCCCACCTGTCAAAAAAAAATTCATGCACGAATCCCTGCAACCTATAAACATGTTGTGTTAACATGCCCGTGAGAATTAAGGTAGCATATAGAATTAAGGTTCTAGTCAGCTCTTGTTAGAATAAGCACATTATAGTGGATATTTTTGGAATGGGTTCAATGTAATCAAAGTCCTTAACTAGTGAAGAGGAAAGAGAAAGTGTCAGAATAGAGGGGTGTCACCGTGAGAAATATTAACCTGCACTGCATGATTCCCAGATGCACGAGGGGATTCTGTTCAGAAAGGGGGACATTCCCACAGCTGGAAAAGGTCAGACAACGTATTGCCCCCCAGAACCTCAGGAAAGGACTGCAGTCTCCGAACACTTTGATTTTATACCCTGAGATCAATTTTAAGCTACTGACATCTAAAACTCAAAGACTGAAAAACTCGCTTTACGTCACTATATTGGACATAACTTGCCACAACAGTAAAAGAATATTCATACAGTCAGTAAGCACAAACACCACCCCAAAGTCTTTACTTGAAGATGCCTATTAGATTGAACTGCAGAAGGAGAAAGACTGGATACATTCAGTTGTGGCACACCAAGATCAATACCTAACTTAATGAGTTTTGAATGTGGAGAAAAAGAGTTACAAGAAAGGGAATTAAAATTCCACTGATTTGTTTATATCTGTGAACCTACCAGCTTTTTTCCTTATTCAGGTAAACTACCAAAATGTGACCTGTGGGGTCCTGAGGGTGAGAGCAACGTCCGTGGTTGCCTTGGTTGTTTTGTGATCCTGACGCTTAGTGAAAAAGAGATCCTTACTAACCTATGTCCCTAGGCTTCTTGTTACTTAAAAATAATAATTTGAATTTGAATCAGGGTTTCACTAAGTTACCCAGGCTGACACCTAATTGACTCATAGTTTAGACTTGCCTAAAAACTTGTGATCCTTCTGCCTCAGCCTCCTGAGTATCTGAGATTATTGGTCAGAGTCACCACCACAGTCTGGCTTTTTTAGATGTGCCTTGGCTAATCTGTTACATGTAAGTCTCTGTGACGCATGTTTAAGACCAATGTTAAGACAATTATCTTGATCCAGCTGAAAAATTTGACAGCAGAATTTTGGAAGATACAATTAAGATATAGTCAAAGCCAAACTAGCGAATAAAATAAAGCACTAAATTTAAACAACAATAAAGTACTTGGCAAGATATGCTTAAAGCAGCACCAGTGTCATCTTGGCAATAACCAATATCTGTCTGACTGGACTGAAGGCTCTCTAAAAATGCTAATCAAAATGCTCAAAACAACTGGCCACAAGTTGCTTTCCCCAACAGATACATCTGCGGTACCATCTCTATACCTAAGGTTCAGAAAACATCACAGGAGAGGGGTAAGAAGATAAGAAATTATGCTATAAGATTATATCTCTACTTATGACAGGGAAACGAACATTTGGCTTCCAAAGCAATGCCTGAACACTGACACCAGTTGGCCTTCCAATTCACATGGAAGAGCATCTCATGAGGTTTCACACCTACATGAGAAGCCACAGAGCATTAATGACTACTTTGACAGGGCATCTTAATTTTCTCCAGGGATTGAGTCTTTTACTTTGTTATCTACTAAGTAGTCTGTCCTAAAATCATATACATACAAGTAATATTAAACAGACTCAGCTGGCTTCATAGGTATAGGTAGAGATAGCTGTAATTACAAATTATTGTATATATATTTCATATATATTAATATATAGTATATTATTGTTCCATACATATATATTTTGTAGGGGGGATCATGGGTAGGTAGGATTGGAAGAAAGAGATGGAATGAAATGGTATAATTATAGTTTAATTAAACTGACTAAATAACTAAATAAATAAGTAAATTAAGTTTTCATAAACCTATAAAACCAGTGAATATTTTTGTTGAAGAAAAACACACACCAAAACCTGTGGAAAGAGAAGTTTAGAGCATAAGTGCCTGTATAAATTTTTTTGAGGTAATCACAAATTAACAATTTAATGATGTACCTAAACACCTTGGAAAAATAAGAGCAACACTACCAAAAACAGTTGACAGGAAGACACTATCATTAAAATCCAAACTGAATTTAGTGAACCACAAACAAAAATATCAATATAAAATAATTCACAAAGTGAAGAGTTGGTTCTTTGAAAAGTTTAGCAAGACTGATAAACATTTGGTAAAATAACAAAAAAAACCCACTAATTAAAATTATAGATGAAAAGGGAGATATCAGAAGAGATACTGAGGAAATTTATATAATTACAAGGACACAATTAAAAAATTTATATTCCCAAACTAGAAAATCTAAAAGAATCATATACATTCACACACATGTATATACACACACATATATACACTTGTGTGTGACAAAATGTCTATGTGTGTATAATGTTAAATTAAGATTAGGTAAATAAATAAAAACTCTCCCAACTAAAACAGCTTATGGCCAGATGGATTCAGCACAGAATTCTGGAAAATCTTTAAAGACAAACTAAAATAACTACTTTTGAAATTATTACACAAAACAGAAAGTGAAAAAATACTTTCAAAGTTTTTATATGAAGCCAGCATTTTACTGATATCAAAACAGAAAAAGACCAAGAATTATAAGTCAGTCTCGCTAATGAATATATACAGATAAATTTTCAAAACAGTATTTGTAAACCATGTTCATGAACACATAAAAAATCACACATCATAATCAATTCAGTTTAATTCAAGAGATGCAAGATTTTTCAACATGTAGAAATCAATAAACATAATTTGTCACACGCTTACTCACTGTTGGCAGGAGTGTGAACTGGTCAGCTCCCACGGGAGTATGGTTCCTCAAAAAAGGCTGGAATTGATCTAACATATGATATGTCTATATAGTGGCATATTCTCAAAGGATTCTGTCCTAATTTAGAGGTACTTCTTCATCTACATTCATTGCTGCTATATTCACAATAGTCAGGAAATGGAAACACCCTAGATGTTAATGTATTCGTGGATAACAAAAATGTATATTTACCCAAGGGAATATTATTCAGCTGTAAAAATATTAGATTATGAAATTAGCACACAAATAGAGATGTATCAGGAAGTATTCATTCTGAGCAAAGTAGCACACACACACACACACACTCTAAAATAAAATAAAATAAATTCATCATGTGGTCCCTCACATTGAGGACTGGTTAGATTCTTTGGATATTTGGCTTTAACTTTGAATATATGTAAAAGGCAGGAAACTAGTAAGTGGGTATGTAGTGGGATTAAGGAAAGTGAGGGTGTAGAACGAAGACAATGTAAATGAAGAAAGGGAATAATGGAACAGCAATAATGGGGTTGAGGATAAGAGGTGTGTTAGAGTTGGAAATATGAGAAAACAAATAACAATTAAAGTCTTCAAAAATGCTTTATCTAACCATATAAGTATGCACATTTCTTCAAACACACACACACACACACACACGTGTGTGTGTGTGTGTGTGTGTGTGTGTGTGTGTGTACATACATATATAAAGGACTTTAAATGGAATGTTCTTATAACGGGAGACAATTCCTCACAAGAAACCACAGACAATCAAATAAAAAGCCAAGTACCGATCAAAAATGTTTCCAAGTTGTTGGTAAGTGGGGTTACATAGACTACCCTAAACAATAATTCCTATTGCCATTTCTTTTGGCTATCCTCTAGAACTTGATGATAAGGTATTATTGTTTAAGGTACCATCTACCTGAATCATCTGACATAGAGAAATCAAGTTGGTACTGACCTCAAAGCTTTGTTCCTACTGCCTTGATTTCACCGTGCTGGTAGGGTCTATGCACACTACTGGGGGCTGTCTTCAGCAGTCTTACCCAGCGGTGATTCCTGTGAACTACCCTAAATTTTTTCCTCTCAAGATATTTTAACTCATTCATGAATGTTATGAGAGTAACCAACAACCTTATGATTAGATTTAGAGCCCTCTCCGCAAAGCAGAAACTCATGCCTGCTATCATTAACTAAGCAATAATTCCATGGCTGGCTAGGTCATAGGCACTAGTGGAGAACACAAAATTCTACAAAATTGATATAGTATTAAAGTGCCACCTAAGTTCTTATCTTTATAACCATAAGTTAGTATATCTCTAAAATCTCATCAAAGCAGCTTCTTTTGCAATAAGTAGTGAATAATAGTATAGTAACAACAACAACAACAACAACAACCAGAAATGGCCAGGGTTTGGAGAATAAGAGATTGGAGTGCTCAGCACAGATGGAACATCTATCTTATACCTCTTCCCCCAAAGTCTCAGAAAAAATAAAGGAAAAGGGGGCTTAAAGATTGCGAGATCATGGCTGGAGTGATGGCTCCTGGGTTGGATTCCTAGCACCCACCTGGCAGCTCACAGCAGTAACTCCAGTTCCAAAGGAACTGATATCCTCATATCAATGTTCATAAAATAAAGTTAAATAAATTGTTTGTTTTTCAGATTGCAAGATGAGAGGGAGTAGATGTGTACAAAACAAAACAAAACAAAACAAAACAAAACAAAAATCCGCATTTGTCAGACACATCAGTGCAGTTACACATACGAATCATTGGGGACCACATTCACAAAATATGCATACAATCAGATCAGCCAAAATCTCAGCATGTGTAGGGCAGGGGCGCAGACAGCTCCACACCACACTGATAGGCTGTTAGCAGCTGATGACTACTGAAGGAGGAAGACTCAGTTTCAGAGCTGCAGGCCATAAGATGATTCTCATGCTCCTGTAGATGACCCCAAATCTGGCAACACTGAATTAATTGTTAAACAATATTAACAATGATAAAATAATCAATGATCAATGTCATGCACATACCTGTGTGTGTTCAAGTATATAAGTGTATGTTCAGGTATGTGTATTTTTGTGCTCCTGTATTCCTATATTGCTAGAAAACAATCATTAGAAATAATGATTCACTAAAGCATCACTCATTTTAGTCAGCTCACATATTTGGTGTGATTTTTAGTGAAATTATAGATATTTATTTATAAATATGCATATATATAATGTAAACTATTCCAGCATTGATTTACAACAATTGTGTGGAAACATGGATGATATAAATTTTAAAAGGATTATAGTAGAGTTTTATTCTTCAGTATATTTTAAAACATAAAATGATAACAGTTAAACAAAGAAGCTATTACAAAATGTATTTTGGAACTGTTTTTAAAAAGACAAAATAAGATGCTAAAGTAAGTGAATTTCTGTTTCTTTCTTGCTTTTCTATATAACTCTTGCTTTCTCTCTGTGTGATTATTTGAAGATATAATATAGCAATGAAAGCATTTAAAATACATGAAAAAGTAAGTGATTATTCAATAAAGCATTTTAGCAGTTTTTCAAAAGTAAGTCAAATATTTGTTTCTGCACCCCCTACTGCCGAGATTTCATAATATAAAATTTTCCTTAAATTATTAACAATTTAGTAGTTTTAATAGGGAAGAAAGTACTAAATATTGATGAAAAAGTAAACACAAAAATTAATATTTAAATGTTTATATTTTATATAATTCTAATGAAATGATGATGATAGTTAAAAACAGAGATATTTACAGTGATAACATTACAGAATTAATATTATTTATACATAGAGCATTACTAGAAACTGTTCTGTGGGTGTTTCCTTCTGGCCCTTAGCTCCTGGAATAGTGACTCATTAGACTAAAAATATATTTGCAAATACTTTGGCCATATAGCTAGGCTCTTCTCTGGCTAGCTCATAACTTAAAATAACCCATTCATACTATTCTACATTCTGCCATGTGGCTGGTTACCTCTGCTCAGATATTATGCATCTGTCCTCCTCACATCTCCCCAGATGAGTCTCCTGACACCTGTCTCTATGCCAAAATCCTTTCTGCCTGCCAGATGTCCCACCTTCTATTTTACCCTTTCCTATAGGTCATAGGTTTTTTGATTGACAGATGTTGCCTCCATACAGCACACAAGATATTCTCTCTGCAATTCTGCCTTTTAATTTCCTTCTTGCATAACTATATACAATAAGAACAATTATGAAACAATTATAAAATCTATCAGGTAAAAATTATATTTGTAATATGTAGTCCATTTGTATTTAGCAACTTTGGATAAAGTACTCTACTATTTATCCTATCTTTGTATGTTCAAAGTTCTATACTTAAATATTTTTCTATGCTTGTTTGCATTACTAATAAAAATTATCATCTGAGACCTAAATCATCTTCTTAAATTTTAAACAACTAAGGTTTATTGTAAGACTTACCTATCTATTTTCAACCCCATCAGAAACTTGAGAAGGAATAAATATTGCCTGAGTATGCAGGAAGTGCAGGCAAGTGGTTTCCAATACTAAGAACTCACAGGCATTTGGCTGCCTGGACAGTCACCCAAATTTTTTCTTCAACATTGGAGCATCATCTTCAGTCTTCTGTTCCAGAATACCCTACAGACATATTTGTGAAGCAGGAATTATGAAGGACGTGCTCATCCTGTCTTGGCAGACAACTTTGCCTGCTTCCAAGTTTTACTCATTCGGACAGCATATTGTCTACCATGGGAGCAGGCAAATTTCTTTGCCCAGTGTCAGCTTCTCACCTTTGAAGTAAACTCCTAAAGGAGATACTTTGATGCTCCTCATCTTCTTTCAAACCAAATGGGGTGCTTCCAGGAGCTGACATGTCTCAACGTAGAAAGGCCTTAAATTACCGAAACAAACTTCAAATGCTGTATTCTGTAGGTCAATGAGGTTTTTGAAAACCACCTATCTATATACATTTACATTGTGTATAATCACTATCTATAGTAAATCTGAATAAGCAAATGTTGCTTTTTTATAGCTATTAGTAAATAGCTGTTTAATCCAGGATGAATATTTCTGTGATAAACTAGACTAGTATCTGGCATAACCATGGGTTTTATTATTAACTTGCATTACTTAATTATTCCATACACTTTATAAGAGCGGCTTTTAAAAGGGCTGCAACTAAACTTTGTATAACTAAATGAGTTACATTGGTCCAATATGTTATAGAGGAGTTGAAACACATACATATTATGTGTATCCAAAATAACTTTAAATTTGCGTCAATATATAAAAATCTATACCAAAATAATACAAATATAATAATACAAAAATAATCTTAGTTCTGTATTAAAATACAAATATTTATGCAAATGTAGAATTGTTCCCTTATAACTTGCTCTTTGATTTAATAGTATATTCAATGGTTTACCATTTTGTCCTATTACTCCTATTTCATATTATATTCTCAAACTCCTTTCCCTTACCTAAGAAAGAAAGGATAGAGAAAAGCAAAGGAAAGTGAGAAATCCATGAGTCTAAGCTCCTATATCTAGTTTCCTCCCTGAACAGGACCAGTTAATAACTTGTAACCAACCACTTTTAACCACAAGCATCCATGATGCAATAGAACAACCAAAACATACTTACTCTACCTTAAGGAAATGGGGTGCCATTCTCTAAAATTGCTTCCTGCAGCTTTGGGGCATAATATTCCTCTTTGAGTGCCCAGGAAAATTGGGAAAATGGTTAAGAAATCTAGCTATAAGATTTGTCCTCCAGTCTCTAAATGCTGTGAAAATACAGGCTTAAGTGAAGTCCTATTTGGAGCAGTCTGAAAGGCTGGCTCAATTGAGGTAAGCAGCTTTCTTTGAAGCCGTCCTGAGAGTAAGCATTGATGAACCGGTAACTGAAGTAGTCTGACGCTGGATCAAACAGAATGCTGGAAGCATCTCAGCATCCTGCAGGATGAATCTTGTCAGGTCCACACCAGTATCACTGGCATCTGATCCCTTTGTTCTATAAACATATAAATTCTCACAAGTAATATACAGTTTTTGCAACAACATAAATATGGAATGGGCAGGGTTCATGGGTCAATTAAAGTTAATTCTCTGCTCTTTGTTTGAACAGACAAAAGACATTTGTTTTTTTTTTAATTAGCCAGTTTGGGCTGTATACCCAAACAGCATTATAAATATCCACCCATGCCATATAACGGAATCACATTTTAATAATAAGTCATGATGGCTCTATAGCCAATAAGATTTATTTGCTATGCAAAGACGTTCATGCGTCAGTCAGTCTCAGAGCTGTTCCCATGTAGAGGGATCAATATATTCCTTACCTGATTTGGTTTTGATTTGCTTTGTGTAGGTATTTGTCGCCAAGATCTTCAAGGCGGGGGGCTTCCTTTGTCAAATCTGATTTTTATCAGTTTGGATGGAATCCAAAGTCTCCCTTTTTCCTGTTGACATGAACATAAAGCCTATTTCCCATTACACCATACCTTTTGCCCTCCTTTTTGAAGTCAAGTACAGTCTGATTTAATTTAGCCTTTTCCCCCATCTAGGTCTGCTCCATTTCGATCACTCTCAAGCAGGATGCATAAAACTATCATGATCACTGACCATGTAACCATCATCATGTAGACAGTCAAAACAAACTGCATGATGTCTAATTGTCTTCATTTACTGTGATTTTTATTTTTTTCACATGGAAATTATTTATTTATTTATCTCTATGGAGAGTTATTTATATTTTTAAACTCTGTATTTTTTGATTGTCTTTGTTCAGTTACTTTTCCTTCCTTCTTTCTTACTTTCTTTCCTCCTTTGCATCTATATACCCTTGAAAAAAATTTTAGCTATTTTTCTCCCTGATTTTTTTCTTTGGAGATTTACCTTATATATGCATATATTTATCCCTCCTTTACCACCATTTAAGTTAAATATTTTTCTGTATTTAACTTTATCTAAACTTTTCCCCATCTTTACATGGCTTATTCCTTTCAACTTATTCAGTTCTGTCTTTAAGGGTTTTATTTTATTTTATCGAATTTAAACCATTTTTTAATCTATCTATGATGTTTCACATACAATCTCTTTCTCTTTCTAGCATTAAAACATAAGTTAAAAAATTCTTAACCTAGTTGATTGAGTTTGGATTTTGGCTGTGTGTGTGTGTGTGTGTGTGTGTGTGTGTGTGTGCGTGAGTGTGAACTGCCTCCCATGCTATGCTGTGCTTGGGCACACCCCTGTCTTATAGGGCTAAGCCTCCTGCCATTTAGTGACTGGACAGGAAGTGATGGTCCTGCCATGTTGTAAGCTATTTGCCTGCTTCTCAGAGGTATCTGCTAGCCACAGCTGCAGTGACTGGCCCAGAAAACTGCAGGCTCTGCCTGCTGAGAGTGCCTGGACTTGCCTGAGAGGCTACTGTGTAGCTCCAGCCTTTGTGGAACCATGCAGTGCTTGGCAGAGCTGCAGCTAATGTTTGTGCAAGGCAGACGTTTTAAAGCTTCGCTTGCTTTCCCTGGTTTTGTTCTCTTTTGTTAAAGAGACAGAGCTTTGAAGATGTTTTGCTTCCAAGGAGAGGTTGTGTCCCTAGCTGGACCTTTCTCAGGTAAGTTTAGATTCTATGCTCCAATGTATAGTGTGCCATTATGTTGTGGTGGTTATTCCTCCCAACCCAAGCTCCTCAAACAATGTCTCATGAGACACAAAATATATTTACACATTCCTAGGCCAGATAGTTAGGTTATTTTTTTCTGACTAGTTCATAACTTAAAATAAGCTATTTATACTAATCTACATTCTGACAGGTGGCTGGTTACGTCTTGTCAAACCATGTGTCTATCTTCCTCAAGTCTTCTCAGGTGAAGCTTCTATGCCTGGCTCTATCCAATCATCCTTTCTGCCTGCCACATGCCCCACCTTCTAGTCTACCCTTTTCTATAGGCCATAGGTTGTGCTTTTGTTCATTTTTGTTTCGTTTTTGGGGCAGGTATTGCAGCCATACAATATACAAGATAGTCTTTCTACAAAATACTAGTGAACAAGATATTCAACATTTGAAGTGATATCCAAGTCATTAGGAGAAAATTATACATAGAAGATCATAAACGTCCAGTTAAAATTATTTAATAAATATATTTCGAACCCAATGTTAAGCCACAAAGAAAAAAATAAAAAGAACAATGCTGTCCATGATTTGTTATCTATGTATTCAAGCCTCCTGAGTATCATTTAATATATATCATTTTTGATACGTCTATATCTATATAGCTACATTTGTGTCTATCTTTCTGGTTCTGTCTAAAAACTAAAGTCAGCACTAAAATTACCTAATATTATTTGAATTTGATTGTAAATAACCATGGCAGTTGTCATATAAGTAGTATTGAAAACTATATAAACATTGAATTCTGGAGGGGCAGGGGAAAGTATACACATCTGCATGGTGTGTGTGTATGTGTGTGTGTGTGTGTGTGTGTGTGTGTGTGTAGTCCAGAGGTCAAAGTTAAGTATCAACTTCTATTCTCCATTTTACTTTTCTGAGATAAGGTCTGTTACAGCCCTGGAGCTTCAGGTTTCAGCAAGACTAGCTAGTCAAGGAGCTTCAGGAATTTTCCTCTTTTTCCATTACCATTACCTGGGCTGCTGGCACAAGCCATGTTGGGATTTTTTTTTCTGTTTTTCAAAACTTGTTTTTTTCTGAATGTCATTGGCTGTGCTAGACTCACTTTATCAACCAGGCTGGACTCAAATTGACAGATATCTTCCTGCCTCTGCCTCCCGAAGTATTGGGATTACAGGTGTGCACCACTGAGCCCAGGTCACATTGGGAATAGATCTGCTCATTTGAATTCGGGTCCTTGTGTTTACAGAGCAGACAGTGACCAGCCCAGCCATCTTCTCAACCCTGAAGCAACGTCTTGAAGATAAATTTTCAGACATTATCAAGATGTTCAATCCAAGAATATATGCTCCTTTATATTTTGATTTTATTTCTATATGGTTTCCCTCTAAAGGCAAGCAGCAAGCTTGTCAACTTTATATATCAGCTTGTAACTATAGACTTTTCCAAATAGGAGAAAATAATGTTAGTGACCTATTTATAAATGTATAAGGGGTTTGATGAAGCTACTGAAATAGTTGCTTTTGGAAGTATTTGTTGAAATAGAAAAATTTTCCAATATTATGTTAAATAGACGGTGCAATTTCAATTTTGCATCTATTACATAACAGCAATAAAAAGAGCTAGGAGGTGTGTTAATGTTTGTCTCTAATTGATGAAAGAAAAAACTTTTACTCTCCTAATTGTCTTTTCTCTGTTTTCTAATATTAATGCAGTCTTTCTCCATTGCCTTTAAAAATAAACACACAAACATATTTTAATAAAGGTACTGAAAGCTTTTTTCATCATTGCCCATTGAGAAAATGAACCAGCAATTTAAAAATTGTATTTCAGCCCATGCTTGACTAAAACAAAAGCGCCACCCACTCTCACTTTGCCTACTAATGCCAAAAAATGGAATTAAATTGTACGATAAAATAATATCAGACAGTGAAATGCCCCTATTGGCGTGTGCTGTCCAGTAAGCTTTTCATTCTCACATCCAGAGCTGACGCAGATCTCATTCCAAGGATAGGACTTGGCTTAAAAACGAAAGACAACAACAGGGCTTTCATGTGACTATACCTAAACAAGCAGCTGATGCTCCTTGAATAAGCAGAAAAGCTGCGATTTCCTGACTCCCATGGATGCCTGTGCAGAGAACACGTCCTAAGGAAAACTGTGTGTTGAACATAAAGAGAAAGAGTGGTTGGGTTGCCTAGTACCTTCACAGCACTTAGAGCACTGTACCTAAATGGAAAATAAAATAAATAAGATGCTGAGGGAAGTTTTTTTTTTTTTTTTACTTGAAACATTGTTTTATAGGAAACAACCAATTATTTTTAGCTTTGCACACACTGTTGAGTTCTCTTTTAAATGGCACCAAATCTCAGGAAAGGCCTAAGGAGCTAAGCATATTCTAATTCATAAGCAATGAAATGAATAAAATGAAATAAAATAAATGACTCTGGGTATTATTAAAAGTGACACAGATTTCTTATTTTAAATATGCTGTATTTTTTCATTGTGTCCTCAATTTCTCTGTTTACCTTGGACTCTGACAATGATAACATACATATGGGAAAATATATCAGTGATTAGGAACAAATGCAAAAACTTCAATTTATGTTTACAAGGCTCTCCCTTGTTATGCAAGACAGTTATTAAATGAGACAATACCTTGACACTGGACTTCATAGTCCAAGAATTCTTCATGCAAGAGCACAGCCTTGGACCTTTTCTCTGGTGCTTTACTAAAGAATTGTGCTTCACGGATTGGAGGCTGGCTACATTGTTTTTTTCCAAGACTTAATAAAGATGTTTTCCCTCAAGCAGATGTTTAAAGACATGATGGCAAAGATGAATTTTCAACCAGAACCCTCAAAAAAATGTCACTTCATGTCCTACTAGAGATCCAGCCTTTTGTCTACATGAACATCTGCAAGGTGCACTTCAATGGGACACAGTGTAAATAATGATGAGTCTATATATACTTGTCTTTAATACGTTTGAAATAGGAAGGAAGAATTTGTAATACATCCTGTCACAAAGTATCTTTTTTTTTTACCTCATACTGTTTTCTTTTATTTTTTATTATTAATTTATTCATATTACATCTCAATTGTTAGCACTTCCCCTGTTTCCTCCCATTCTTCCCTCTCTACCACTTCCCCCCTTCTCCCCTCCTCTATGTCTGTGATTGAGGGAGACCTCTTCCCCCTATATATGCTCTTAGAATATCAAGTCTCTTCTTGGTAACTTGCTATCCTTCCTCTGAGTGCCGCCAGGCCTCCCCATCCAGGGGACATGGTCAGAAAAGGGGGCACCAGTTTTTTCCTGACTTGAGGATCTAAAATTGAAAGCATCAACATCACACTGGAGGAAAATTGTTCAAAATATTTTTCTGTATGGTCTGCATTAGTCATACCTGAGACACTGATAAATCTCAGGTGTCTTTAACTCCAGAAACTTCACAAGCTCAGTGTTATGCTTATATTTGTGGCAATTATATAGTATTTTATGTACACAATAATTGGGCTCCTTATTAAATTAATCCTGAAAGGCTTCAGCAAAGAGTCAAAGTACCTTAATTTAGCTCTCAAACCTGAACAACTCAGACCCATTTATAATAAAAACAGGAGCCATCTTCAAACAAACACATGTTTGAGGGTGATTTTCTATAACTAGGTTCTTTAGAGTCTCAAGAAAGTGACACAAAAAATTGCCTCTGGTAATAGGTGTTTATTACAAGAATAGGCTGTGATACAATTGGCAATAACTCTTATCTCATTGGTATTCTGGCACCACTGTTGTAGAGAATTAAGGGCATGGTAGGTTTCTGGGACAAGCTGGAAAATGACTTAGAATCCTTACCATTACAAGTTAAGATCAACTAATTTGTCTTTTCTCCAGTTACCCAGCATTTTAATTTCCAGACAACATTTCTCTTCTAACTTTAACACTATTCCCCCCCCCCCCCAAAAAAAAGTATGGGCTTGTGGTGTAAAAGTACATGCTGTACAAGCCCAGTTAACCTGAATTTAATGCAAGGAACCTGTGGTAGAAAGAGATGATAATCAATTCCTAAAAATAGTGCTATGAGTTTTAAATTTATGTAATGATAAATGTGTGCATGATTATGCACCCACATGTGTGCATGAACATACACATACATACACATTCTTATAAGTATTACTATTATTAAGAATTTCATGTGAAGTCATGGTACTCACCACCAGTCCACCCTTGGAATGCTGGCTTCACTTGACACATGGAATTCAAGCAGAACGATGGCAGCTTTAGTGTTTTGGTTTGTATTTTTCTCAGATAATTAGCAATGGCACGGCTGAAACAATTCTCCTGGCTCCTCTTGTAGCACATTCAATAAATTAAATTCAGTGAAAAAAGATTTGCACAATAAGGATTCACTGTGCTTGCTTTCATGGACGGCCCTGCATGAATACCTTTATTGAGTTATTTGGAACAGGCGTTAGAGACCATTGCCAGGCAGAGAAACAATATTAATGTGAAGTTCTCCACCTAAAAATGGTAGAGTTAAGCACTTCTTTAGTTCTTTCTCCAACAAAATAATTTCACTTATAAAATTTATAAAACATATACCACTATATTTGGGTCAATATTTTGTTGTTCATACAACTTGTATATAGGAAAAGTGTGCAGGAAATCAGAATATTCATTCAAGAAAATCTAGATGTCACATAGAGTGAAAGTCTATGCTATTTTTCTGTTTATATCAGTTCCTTCTACAATCTCTGTTTCAGAAAAAAATATCTATGCCAAGTGTTCTACTATGGACCAACACATTCAAGAAGATGAGGGATTCCATTAAAACATCCATTACCCATATTACACGGAGAATCATTATCAAAGGCTCTCACTGGCAAACAAAGAAACAACCCACATACGTACAACTTTTGATCAAACTTATCCTGATACAAATGAAACTTTTAGGATTCCAGATGCTAAAATAATTGCAGTCACTATTGGGAACCTGGAAGAATGTGTACTTGTTCCAGGCTGATTCCTTTTAAGAGGAGGCAGGAAAAGTACTTCCAAGAAACTAGTTACTCCTTGCTATAGGCTGTAATATGTGCATCTAAAATATCTATTTATCATTGATCTATATATCTAATTCTATATCTTTATCTATCTATCACATACATAACCATATATATACACATAGATCATATATATACATTTTAGATTGTACTTGTATATACATATATGTGTATATATAGATTGTACACACACACACACACACACACACACACACACACATTTTAGATTGCATAAGATCAGCCTCTAAAGTACATATCCACACAACTAACAGCAAGATATAAAAGTATATGGTTTAAAGCATCTAAACAACATGTGTAGATACAAGAACACCATCATGCAGTCTAGGTGACAAGATAAGGATACAGGTTTAAATTTGAGCAGAGATTGCAGGACAATAAGAATTAGTTCATCAATGTGTGTATGTATATGCATTTGGGGGTTTTAACAAAAGTATGTATAGGTGTTGGTATGTTTCTTTGTATTCCTGAGACCTGTATAAATAAATGACCTTCCTTGGATATTAAATGTCTTTTAAAAAATTTTCATTTAAATATGATATTTTTACCTTTATATTTTTTTATGTCTCTAGTAACTCTTTTAACATGGAAACAAATTAATAACTTTGAAAGCAGATGGATGAACTGGCTGAAATACATTAGCTAAAAATTTTTAGCATGTAAATAAAAATATCTTTAAATAAACAGAAAATATTGTATAAGAAAGAAGACTAGGGACACTGTGTAGGAAGCAAATGTGAAATTAATAGGCAATCAAAATAGACTTTATAATATGATCAAAAGATTAATGATAACCATGTCTCAGTAATTAAATTAAGTCTGATGGGAGTTTTATCAAACTGCTTATATAAATAAAATATAAAAATATTCAAAATAGCAAAATGGAAACTTTGACATTGCGTGGATAAAATCCAAAATTAAAATTAAAATTATAAAATTGTAGTCAGGGTATATAAATACATATGAGAAGTTGGAAGAAGGAGACATCAAACTTGAAAATATAAAAATTAGATTCATGTAATATGAGAAATCAAATAATTATTCACAAACCTATAGAAAATATGCTGTAATTAGTAAATATATACTTAAAAGAATTGCCAGCAACATTAAAAAATATAAAAGTACAAATATATTAAAATGAAAAATTAAAAAATTTAAAAAGACATCTAAATATTCAAGGAAGCCTATGTATTTATACTGGTCCCAGGAATACAAAGAAGCATACCAACACCCATACATACCTTGGTTACCATACTGAATCCCCCAAATGTTTGCAAGATGACTCACCAGGCTAAGGACACTTGCTTCCAAGCATGTTCTTCTGAGTTTGATCCCCCACCACTCATAGTGTAGTTAGACAGAAGTAGCTCCTCAACTTGTCCTCTGATCTCCACAATGTGCCGTGGTACGCATATTGTACATACATGTACAACCCAAATATTAAGTGAAATTTACAGGCGGTAAACCTTAAACCCCTACCCAGATCTAGCCAATGGACAGAACATTCTCCACAGTAGAGTGGAGAGTGGGATATTACTTACTCACATACTCTGGTGCCTCACCTTTGACCATGTCCCCTGGAGGGGGAGACCTGGTGGCACTCAGAGGAAGGACAGCAGGTTACCAAGAAGAGACTTGATACCCTATGAGCATATACAGAGGGAGGAAGTCCCCCTCAGGAACAGTCATAGGGGAGGGGAGTAGGGGGAAAGTGGGTGGGAGGGAGGAATGGGAGGATACAAGGGATGGGATAACCATTGAGATGTAACAAGAATAAATTAATAAAGGAAAAAAAGTAAAAAAAAAAAAAAAGAAAAGTGAAATTCTGAATTCAATAAGAAGAAAATGTCTAAAGGAGTCTAAGAAGATGAGCAGCTGAATTCCATTAGACACAGTGGAGGTCAGAAGGCAATGGGGGAACATTAAGTGCTGTAAATAAAAATAACTGTCAACTCAGTGTCACATATCCAAAAAAATTACCTTTACAAAGTATAAAACAGCCATGAATGTTCTGAGCTAAACAAAACCCAAGATAATTGTTTCTACCAGATATTCTTGCTTGAATACTAAAGAAAGTTCTTCAGATTGAAAGCAACTTATGTCAGTCAGTAATTCAAACCCACAGAGCTCTCAAATGCATGATTATGTAGGGAATTACAAGATGAGATAATTACCCATTTCTTCCTCTTTCTTCTCTTAACTAATTTAAAATCTTTTTGTAAAAGCATTTACACAATTATATTGTTGAGACTGTAATATATAGAAATTTAATACACTTGACAATAAGAGAAAAGAGGGAAAGAGTGCAAAGCAAGCTGTATTGAAATGAGAGCACTGTACCAGATGGTGATTCAAACAGACAAGGCTTGAAGGCAATCAGGAAGGTTACATGGGGAATTACTATACCCAGATCTGTATAGATGTGTGGCTTCTTAAGCCTTTTAAAAGATATTTGTGGTAGTTCGAATGAAAAGGGACCCCATACGCTTGTATATTTGACATTTGGCCCCTAGTTGGTGGAACTGCTCTGGAAGTTTTAGAAAGTAGATCTTGTCAAAAGAGATGTGTAACTTGGGTCATGCTCTGAGGTTTCTAAAGTCCACGCCATACTCAATTAGTCACAAGACGTGTACTCTCAGCTACTGTTCCATCACCATGCTTGCCTGTCTGCTGCCATGCTTCCCCCACGATGACGGAAACCTCTAACCTTCTGATAATGTAAGCCTCAAACAAACTCTATCTTATGTTGCCTTGGTTATCATGTCTCATCATAGCAATAGAAAAGTAACTAAGAGAAGATGAGATGGTAATTTCTTTCAAAATGTCATTAGGGAATTGTAATATATAAAGGAATAAATTGTAGGCACATAGCTGATCCATTTCTCCAGGCCACTAAAGGAAAACTTTGTTTAATACCAGTGGAATAAAAACTTAGGAGAGGATTGAATTAAACAGGACTAAACTTTTGCTACTATAGTAGAGCTATGTCAGTATTAACTCAAAGTAATTTACAAGTCCAGATCTATACTACAATCTTTAAATCAACCACTAAAGAAATAATAGGAAAATATCGTTAAATACAATAAAACCGTGAAACGTTACATTAGAAAACATTTCTTTATTTGAAGAGAGGACAAAAAGAAGAGTAACTAAGAATATATATATATCTCACCATAAAAAAGAAAGCAACACTGTTAATACCATTAGATATAAATGAGTTAAACACTCCAATCAAAAGGCAAAGAATTTAGGCACACAATACAGAATTTATATGCTAAGATATAAACAAATTAAAAAGGTTTGCAAACTTCGACTATATAAGAATTAAAAGTGTGCATAACTTATACATTTATAATTTTAGGTCTGTATAATGCTGGTGAGAAATTATGTTTTCAGAAGAAAAGAACTGGACACGGACACTGGATCTGACCTGACAGGATTCATTCCTCCCAGCATGCTGGATGTTGACATCCTGTATCCTTCATGTTTCAGTCCCAAGTGCTTTAGCTGCTGTTCCTCATAAAATCAGGACAGCTCTTAGGATAGCTTCAAAGAAAACTCCTAATTCCAATTGGTCCCGCAATTCAGACTGTCCTACAGAGGACTTAAATTAAGCCTGGGATTTTTCAACATTTAGAAACTGGACCAAAATTCTATTCCTAGCTTGTTTAACCATTTTCCCCAATTTTACAATACCTACAATGGTATTATTCATCCCAAATAGTCTGGAAGAAATCTTAAGGGAACAATGCCCCACTTCTCTTAAGTGGGGTTTGGTAGGTTTTTGGTTGCTTTCTTGGGCGAGAGATGTTTATTTTATTTTCTTTTTTATTATATAGTTTATTAATTTATTCATATTACATCTCAATTGTTATCCCATCCCTTGTTTCCTCCCATTCCTCCCTCCCTCACGCTTTCCCCCTACACCCCTCCCCTATGACTGTGACTGAGGGGGACCTCCTCCCCCTGTATATGCTCATAGGGTATCAAGTCTCTTCTTGGTAGCCTGCTATCCTTTCTTTAAGGGCCACCAAGCCTCCCCATCCAGGGGATGTGGTCAAATATGGGGCACCAGAGTTTGTGTGAAAGTCAGTCTCCACTCTCCACTCAACTGTGGAGAATGTCCTATCCCTTGGCTAGATCTGAGTAGGGGTTCGAAGTTTACTGCATGTATTGTCCTTGGCTGTTGCCATGGTTTGAGCAGGACATCTGGGCCCAGATCTGCCCATCATAATGTAGATGTTTATTTTCATTGGGAATTGGTTATAAGTTATTAGAGGTCTTATTCAGAGAGAAAGCAAGGTTGGACTCAGTGATAACTCTCTTTTCCATTACTTTTCTTTCTTAACATTGGAGATGTAGATTGAAAAGAAAGAAAGGGGAATATATAAATATATATGGATGATAGGACAAAAAGTAGATTATTGAATCTACTCCTCAACTTAAGGCCTTAATTGTTAATTACAAGGTTATTTTTAATTCACTGGTATAGAATTTTGTTCACTGATGCAAAATAAGGTTTATTTTGATGCACTTGTATAGAATTCAAGTTTAATATTATTCTTCACACATATTATATATATTTCTACTCTAATATGAAGCATTCTACCCATACAAATCAATTACAATACAACGTTTACTTCCAATACATTGAAGGTGCTACTGCAGGCTGTTTAAGATAATTAAGTAATACAAGTTAATTGTTAGCTGATCAAATCATGGTCATGTCAATTCGTACTCTATTTTTTATCACAAGAATATATATCTTAGGTTTAACAGATAGATATTATTCTGTAGATACATAAGGTAAAATAGATAAGGTCTTCAAAAACCTCAGAGAACTACAGAATATGGCATTTAAATGTGTTTTTATTATTTTAAAGACTCTTTTACAAGACAGGTTAACTTCTGGCAACACCCAGCCAACCTCAAAGAAGTTGATGAGCATCAATGAACCTCCTTATGGAGATGGCTTCAAATGTGGCAAACCAGCCAATGGGCCAAATGTCCTCACCTCAGCCACAGACAGACTTCTGCCTAAAAATGGGCAAGCTTAGATGCCGGCAGAGTCGAAGGCCAAACTCTGCCAAGACAGGGTAAGTCAGTGCTCAATAATTTCTGCCTCGTTAATATGTCTGTCAGATATATTGGGCCAGAAGGCTGAAGATGATGCTACAACATTATAGAGAGTTTTGGGTGAGTGATCAGGCAGCAAACTGTCTCTGTCAGTTTCTCATCTTGGAAGCTGCTAACCGGTACTTTCTGTCTACTCAGGTAATTAATTTTATTTCTTCTAAAGCCTCTGATAAGGTTGAAGACCAGATAGTTTGGTTTTATAATTAAGCTTAGTTGTTTAGGGCTTAAGATGGTTTTAGTACTAGATAGATGTTTTAAGTTGATAATGATGCCGTATGATAGATATTGATTTACATTCAGAGTTTTAGACGTAACAAGATAGAAAAGGTCTTTTCTTCAGGATTGCCAAATACAAATAGCCAAAACACTATGTATGTAACACTTATATAGTTCCTGATTCTTTTGTGGTTCTTCTTGCTGTAGGTATTTTATTGTACATATGTGTGATGATATAAATGTATATGTAAAAAAATAAATAATTAAAAAAACAAAACCACAAAAATTTGAAGTGGCTATACTAACACAAAAACAATAAAATGAAATATTACTAGAAATGACAATAGAAACTTTATAGTATAAAGCGTCAGTTCATCAGAAATATCCCACTTTATAAACATGTATACACTGAATATGAGAATCCATAAATAGTTAAACCAATGCTAATAGAAGAACTAAGGGGAACTGGAGGTAATTCAAGTTAACAGTCAGTTTCAATACTGAATGCGGAGCTACAATCTGTGTGTCAGATGCTATTGATAGGTAAGTCATTGTATAATTGGATTCATTGTTAGCAATAGGTGGAAAAGTACCTCAGATGAATAGAGGACAGTTGACATGCTTTAACTGTCAGAAGCCAAGTGCAAAGCAGCTACTGCAGTCAAATGGAACCAAGGGCCATGCCCTGCAGAGAATCACAGTTAACAAAATTTAGCATATTCAGTAGCAAAACATATGGGTAGCCAATATGAGTCTTGCTCAATTTGTGAAATCAGATTAAATTAAGGAGTCCTAATTGGGACAACTGAAAAGAATTGAGTTACAAGCTAGGAATATGGGTGTGAAGCAGAATTCTTAAGTGATTTGAAGTGGAGATGAAACATATTATAAACCGAGGTGAAAATGAGCTGTAGGATGAATTGGTAAAGGAATTAGTAGGAAAATGTTCTATTGTATGGAATACAGAAATTAGACAGCAGGAATTTAGCTACAGTGATTTTTAATTAAAATACTAATTCTTTGTGATTGCACATAGTAGAGTAGAGAAGAAGAGAGAAATATAAAGAAGAAATTAATAAACAAAAGGAGCCTGAAATAAAGATTTGAGTATATCTCAGCCTAGTCATAGCTTCATAAATAAGAATGCATATGTTGGGCTGGAGAGATGGCTCAGCCATTAAAGACTAGGCTCACAACCATAAATATAAGAGTGCATATGTGTTAAACACTAAAAGACTGACTATGTACAACTGGTTGAAGTGCTGTGAGTTGAAATGACAGCAAACAATTTAATTCAGAGTTGGTAGAAATGGCATATAGAAGGAAGAAAGGCTCTGTAAATCCTTGGATTTGACAATACAGGAAGATATAGTTATTTGGCTATAAGTATGTTGTATTCTTCAGGAGAGGAAAATTTCCACACTCGAGTGAATTCAGAGATTACTAGGTCCTCCAGCTAGCTTTCAGTCGGTTATATATCCTCTGCTCAGAGCCTTGGGAGTAGTATATGGTCCTAATGAATTGTGAGAACATAGCTCCCCAGAGCCTTATGGAGCATGCCCATCCAGGGTACTAGCAATGATGCTCCTATTGACTTGGAAGAAACTCTATCAAACAAGAAGCTTGTTCTTGAAATTTAACTCATTGGACTTTTATTATTGCTAGGTTTTGAACTTGATTCAAACCTGCTACCTACTTCTCTTTATCTTTTTAAAAATATAATTATAAATGTATTTGCTTAATTACTTTGCAGCCTAATCCTAGTCCCACCCTTATGCTCCCTATCCATCCTGACCTCTCCTTCTCCTTAGAGTAGGGGGAAGGCCCTAAAGGGTACCAACACACATTGGCACCTCAAGTCACAGAAGGACTAAGCACATCTTTACCCCAGGAGCCTATGTGTCCTAGTTCTCCAGTTTGTAGGTTACTCTTCTTTCTCCCAGCCCTCTTACCTTCCACCAGAGCTTTCCTCATACCTGATCCCTGCCCCCACTACTGTTACCCTACCCACGCTCTCTCTCACCCAGTTTCCTCTATTCATTCACTTAATGATATCTATTTTACTTTCATTCTGAATGAGGATTAAGCATTCTCTCTTGGACACCTCTTGTTACTTAGGTTCTTTGGGTCTGTGGAGTGTAGTATGGTTGTGGCTATAAGACTACTATATATTTATAACTACTACATGGCTAATATCTACTTATAATTGAATACACGTCATGTGTATCTTTCTGGGTCTGGGTCACCTCACTCAGGATGGTCTTTCCTAGTTCCACTCCTGGGCATATACTCCTAAGATGCTCTACCATACCACAAGAACATTTGCTCAACTATGTTCATAGTGTCTTTATTTGTGATAGCCCAAACCCTGCTATTATGAACATGGTTGAGCAAGTGTCCTTGTGGTAGGATGAGGCACCCTTTGTGTACACCAGAAGTATTATGGCTGGATATTGAGGTAGATCGATTTGTATTTTTCTGAGTAAACACAATCCCATTTCCACAGTGGCTGTACAAGTTTGTATCCCAACCAGCAATGGAGGAGTGTTCTCCTTGCTGCACATCCTGTGGAGGAAAAATTTTTTTTCTGAGGATGAGCTGCAACTGCAACCATTTTTGTAGCTTATTTGAGGGTCATAAAATGCTGCTGTGATGGAATCAATATATATTGAATGCAGGAAGGTTATAGACCTTGTGCTGGGGATAAACCTTATTTGGTAGTATGTTTGCATACCTAGCATGCATGTTGCTCTGGGGTCCATCCACCCTGTGGTGGCTCATGCCTGATAATTCAGCACTTGGCAGGTGAAGGTAAGATGATCAGAAGTTAAATGTCATCCTTAGTTTCATGGGTAGTTTGAGGTTAGTCTGAGTTAGAGAGTTACCAGTATGGACCCTATATAAAAAGAGAAAAAAAAGAAAGTTAAAAAAGAAAGATAGAAAGGAATAAGGAAGGAAGGAAAGAGGGAAGAAAAGAAGAAAGAAGGAAAGAAGGAAAAGAAGGAATGAAAGGAGAAATAAAGAAAAGAAGGAAGGAAGGAAGGAAGAGAAAAGATTATGGGTTAGATTATTGATTCTTTGCCAAAATTTTCATGTTGAAATTGCAAACTTTGCTATAAATCTATTTAGAAGGCCTTCAGAAGGCAATTCACCTGTTTTTTGTTTTTTGTTTTTTTGTTTTGTTGTTGTTGTTTTGTTTTGTTTTGGGTTTAGGAAGAAGATGGAAAAAATAAGAGCTTGCCTTCATAGGAGCATGCTCAGGCGAACCCATCTACAGGCCAGGGCAAGAGTCCTCACTAGAAATAAACTGTATTGACATCATTATTTTGGTCTTCTATATTCCAGGGTGGTGAAAAATTCGTTTCTTGTTTTGAAGATACTCTCCTGTACTTTGTTCTGGAAGTCTGAGTACATCAAGACAATGAGGCAGGGATAAACACTTATTCAAATTTGAGTTGTTTGTTCTGGTCGAAGAGCTTCATAAACCACAGAATCATTCTGTGTGTTCTTTCAGAATGTTTATATGACCTTTTAAGTGCAAACAGAAGACCCACTCAAATAGTAGAACAAAGGCTCCCTTTCAATAAATGAGTTCAGGAATATGATCCAGGACTCCTTGTATTACACTTTGCAATTTTCAAATACTGTTTGCCCAAGAAAATGATGGAATGGCTTAGTGAAGAAGTAGCTTAAGCAAAAACTTGGGGAAAGAATGGTGAGTTTATATGAGCTTCATTCAGTTGTTTTAGAGGGCCTTATGCTCTTGGTACCCTTGTCCCCTTTGTATCCTCAACTCCTTTTGCCTCCTCTTCCATAGTACTCCTTGAGATCTGAGGGGAGGAATTTGATGTTTAGTTTCCCCTTTTGCTAGCCTGAAAATTACCGTTCTGTGTCATAGACATTAGAACACGGGAGAAAAGGTTCTAAGTAGGCACCGTCTTGACTGCTCCATGTTTAAAATGTAGTATGGGTGTTGCCTCAGCAATGAGGCCTTGCTGTCAGTTTGGGAAAAACAATCTATTGACTTGTCAAAAGTCTGGGTTGTTGAGGATTTCCATAGGACTCTTTTGTCCAATACCTCAATTGAAGGAAACCCAGTCCCAGTACTGGAAGCTTCAGTTGATGACAAGAGAAGGCCAGCTAGGGTTCTGTGGCTTCCCAAGCCAGATGACGGTAGTAGAGTGTTACCCATACTCCAGACTTTTCTCAGAGAACACAGTGGGGCCACTCCCTACCCAAATCAAGCCTGGGCCTGCTCAACTCCATAGAGACAAAGGCCAAGTCTTATTAGAGTCAGTTACACTTCTCAAAAATTATGTGACCTGCAGTCTGCTAGTCTAACTAATAAGCTTAGAAAGTCACTGCCTCCACTGCTGCTGGTGAGCCATGAACATCTGCCTGTCTTCAATCAGGTCTGCATATGCAGATTAGGTACGTTTCCTCCTTTGGTCTTTAGACCTACCCTCCCCTTGACTCAAGCTATATAAGCTCACCCCACAGAATGAGCTATCCTCTGACACAGTCTCCTGGGTTGTTCATACTCTCTGCTGCCTGAAATACTGCTCCTTAACTCCTCAGCACCCTCCAACTGCCCTGTATAATTGATGATCATGGTCTGGGACCCACAGGGTTCCGCCTCCCTCATTTATTGGAGACTTCATTAGGATCACTTTCATATATTACAGGACGTTTCCACTGCGCTTAAGTTTCCATACTGCCCCTCCAGTACCCTCCAATTCTACCTGTCTTTCATCTAATTTCCTTCTCAATCACACCAGCTTCCCCCTTTCCCACCTGATCCTTTGATTCTCACCCCCTCCCCTGGCTCCATTCCACCCATAAAATCTATTGTATTCTCCCATCCCCACCCCAGGGGTGATCCATGTTTCCCCTTAGTCTCTTCCTTTATGCTTATACTCACTGGGTTAATAGATTGTAGCTTGGTTATCATTTATTTAATGGTTAATATCCAGATATAAGCAAGTATATACCATATTTATCTTTCTAGGTCTGGGTTAACTTACACTGAATGATTCTTTCTAGTTCCATCCATTTGCCTGCAAATTGAATGATTTCCTTGTTTTTAATAGCTGAGTAGTATCCCATTGTGTATATGTACCACCATTTCTTTATCCATTCTTCAGCTGAGGGACATGTGAGTTGTTTCTAGTTTCTAGCTATTACAAAGAAAGCTGCTATGAACATAGTTAAGCAAATGCCTTTGCGGTATGGTGGTGCATCTTTTGGGTATACACCCAGGAATGGTATAGCTGGATCTTGAGGTAGAATTATTTAATGCCTGGCCAACCCAAGACCCATGGCACGGTAAAGAGTCAACACTTGACACTATTAAAGATACTCTGCTATGCTTGCAAAAATGAGTCTAGCAAGAGACTCCATCCATCAGTGGTGCAAAACAGATGCTGGGACTAACAGCCAAACATTGGGCAATGCATAGGGAATCTTATGGTATAATACTTCATCAGAGTAATTGGTATATTATGACAAAATTAATGGTGTCATGTATGGTATATATTTGTTGTATATACTTAGAAAAATGATAATTACAAAGTTTTAGACATTAAACATCTTTCAATTTATTTTGTTTGTGTGTGTGCACACACACATATATTTGTACATATTTTATGATATTCATGCTAATATACATGATTATATCCAGATATTTTATGCACTCATGATAATTTTTAGTCTTTTTATATTTCTTTGTGTCTAAGTCACAGTTTTATTTCTATGAAGAGATACCATGACCATAAAAGTATTTTAAAAGAAAGCATTTAATTAGTCTCTGCTTGTAGTTTCAGAGGTTTAGTCCATTATCATCAAGGTAGGGAGCAGGAAGATATGCAGGCAAATGCAGTGCTGCAGAAGAAGCTGAGAGTTCTACATCCAGATCTGCAGGCAAAAGGAAGAAGTCACTGATCTTGTCATGAGCTTTGGAAACCTCAAATCTACGCCCAGTGACATGTTTCCTCCAGTAAAAGACCACATCTTCTAATCCTTCTAAAATAGTGCCACCAGCAACAGGCTGGTTGATCAGTGGAATCGAATCGAAGACCCAGATATGAATCCACACACATATGGTCACTTGATTTTCGACAAAGAAGCCAAATCCATTCGATGGAAAAAGGATAGCATCTTCAACAAATGGTGCTGGTCTAACTGGATGTCTATGTGTAAAAAAATGCAACTGGACCCATATTTGTCAGCTTGTACAAAATTCAAATCCAAGTGGATTAAAGACCTCAACATAAAACCAGAGACACTAAGTCACTTAGAAGACAAAGTGGGGAAGAGCCTGGAACATATTGACACAGGAGACAACTTCCTGAACAGAACACCAACAGCCTAGGCACTAATGTCAACAATTAATAAATGGGACCTCATGAGGCTGAGAGGCTTCTGTAAGGCTGGAGACACTGTCAAGAGAACAAAGCGACAGCCTACAGACTGGGAAAAGATCTTCACCAACCCTACATCTGACAAAGGTCTAATATCCAAAATATATAAAGAACTCAAAAAATTAAACACTACCAAACCAAATAACCCAATTGAGAAATGGGGCTTGGAACTAAACAGAGAATTCTCAACAGAGGAATATCAAATGGCTGAGAAACACTTAAAGAAATGCTCAACCTCCTTAATCATCATGAAAATGCAAATCAAAACAACTCTGAGATTCCATCTTACACCCATCAGAATGGCTAAGATCAAAAATTCAAGTCACACCACATGCTGGCGAGGATGTAGGGAGAGAGGAACACTCCTTCATTGCTGGTGGGAATGCAAACTAGTACAGCCACTTTGGAAATCTAACTGGTGCTATCTCAGAAAAATGGGAATAGGGCTTCCTCAAGACCCAGCTGTTCCACTCCTTGGAATATACCCAGAAGATGCTCCAGCACACAACAAGAAAATTTGCTCAACCATGTTCATAACAGCCTTATTCATAATAGCCAGAACATGGAAACAGCCTAAGTGTCCCTCAATAGAAGAATGGATAAAGAAACTGTGGTACATATACACTATGGAATACTATTCAGCTATTAAAAACAAGGAATTCCCGAAATTTGTGGATAAATGGATTGAGCTAGAAATGATCATAATGAGTGAGTTAACCCAGAAGCAGAAAGACTCAAATGGTATATACTCACTTATATCTGCATATTATAGCCCAAGGGGCATGTCCCACGAAAAGCCTTCACTCACCAGGAAACTGAGACAGAGGGGAGGACATTCTATTGGGACTCTAGATGAGAGAAGCGTGGGAGAATGGCAAAGTAGAATGATCCAGAGGGTCCTAGAAACCTACAAGTAGAACATTATGATAGGCAGATTTGGGCCCAGGGGTCCCGCTCAAACTAAGGCACCAGCCAAGGACAATACAGGTGGTAAACTTTAAACCCCTACCCTGATCTAACCAATGGTCAGAACGTTCTCCACAGTAGAGTGGAGAGTGGGATATTACTTTCTCACAGACTCTGGTGCCTACCTTTGACCATGTCCCCTGGAAGGGGAGACCTGGTGGCACTCAGAGGAAGGACAGCAGGTTACCAAGAAGAGACTTGATACCCTATGAGCATATACAGGGGTAGGTAATCCCCCTCAGGAACAGTCATAGGGGAGGGGGAATAAGGGGAAAATGGGAGGGAGGGAAGAATGAGAGGATACAAGGGATGGGATAACCATTGAGATGTAACAAGAATAAATTAATAAAAAAGGAAAAAAAAAGAAAATTGAAAAAAAAATAAAATAGTGCCACATGCATATATATGCAGATGTATAGATCTCCCTCTTTTTATATATTAAGGGACATGAGTATATGCATGTACATATGTCTATACATATCCAAGTAAGGACACACCCTCGTAGCCCTCTGAGTCCTTAGTCAAAGTTAAACTGTGGTCCAAACTTGACCTCTTTTCTTACCTTACTGCTTGAGCAAAGTGTCAACTCCCATGGAACTAGATCGGCTTGTGTTTAAAGAACAGACAATGTCTAATTCATGGTACTAGTGTGGAATCTATGAAGTTTGAGTGTTGCAGTCAGTTTCCAGAACCTCTCACAGTACCTGGGGCAAATGCTTATGAGATAAACAGTCACAACATGATAATTCCTCATTTCCCCATGCTCCTTATGGGCTCAGATTGTTTTCTATTTAAATCTTCCCCAGCTTTGTAAAAGACACAGTCATTAAAATTGAATCTTCCTGCACCACATTTATGCTCAAATTTTTTCCCATAAGTGCTACAAATTTACCTGAGATGTGACAGATATATAAATCTGATAACTCACCTCCAAATACAATAAATAAAAGGAAATGTCGTGAATTACCGAAATCCTTTTGCATCCATTTGGGGTTGGAATTTATTATTAGATTTTTATAACAAAATCTAGAAACAATGATGACAAGTATGTGTGTGCTCCCCAGTAAGTAACCAGGTGGTCTCTCCCTACAGCAAATTGTGCTCTGTCTTTATGGGAATGCCTTTCCAATATTGCCACAGTGTAGCCTTCAGGGTGGACATTGGAGGTGAGAAAGGCTTTGACAGGCTGAGCTTGAGTTGTGGTCTGTGAAGTAAGCCAGACACAAGTCAAGGGTGAACTTGATCCCATGATCAACAGTGAACAATCATGAGATTTTTTTATGTTCAGCAGTTTTCCTCTGAGTAGTTTTTTTCCCAATTCATTTCCTAAAAGTTTCAATTGTCTTTTGTGATAGCCTCAGTGGTAGGGAAATGATTTCACATTCTCACTTTCCTGAAGTGAGCAAAACCAGTCCCCAACTCTTTCCTAGATGGACAACACCTTCAAAGGGAAAAAGCAAAAAGAAGTCCACAGTGACCTTCAGGGTGCTGAGACTTCTGGGATACAGATGCTAAAGCTTTCCTACTACAGCATTATGAAACTTATAGCCTGCAGTATTGCTCAAACTTTATTTGGACAATAAATTTTTTGTAGAGACCAGCTAGGCTGATAGAAATGCTTCTTTGAAGAGGTTCACCCCTCAGCCTCCTAGGATGTAATTCAGGGGATTTTGGGGAATTACTATAATGCTGCTCTCTTACTTTTCTTTGGATCTTTACATTCTAATGGTTCCATTTCCTCTCACATTACTACAATAAAACAAACTGGTGGAGAAAATGAGGAGGAGGAAGAGGAAGAAGAGGAGGAAAAGGAAGGAGAAAAATATTCTGGGAGCATTTAACAAGTCCTAAAATTCACATTGGAGGTTGCTAACAAAATAAAGAATCCATGCTATTCTTTATGTAACCACAACCTCAACTAGTCATTCTCTCTAAAAAAGGTCACTTTGGTTTCCTGAGCAATTCTTGTTTAAAAGATTGACTGTGCTGAATTTATCACCCTAGCCATGACACATGCCTGTAACTGTCTAGATACTGGGTTATTTCCCAGAAGAGAAATTTCATTACAGCTAAAGGATGGTATCTCAGGTGATGTCACCTGCTGAGGCTCCCAAACTGTGTGGGCTCCCTCATATGTTGGTTTTGGTAATTGTTTGAAATGTGTGCCAGATAATTCTTCTTCTTCTTCTTCTTCTTCTTCTTCTTCTTCTTCTTCTTCTTCCTCTTCCTCCTCCTCCTCCTTTCCCTCCTCTTCCTCCTCCTCCTCCTCATCTTTCTCCTCCTCATCCTCCTCTTACTCCTCCTTCTGTGAACTTGACACAAGCTAGGATTATCTGGGAAGAATGAATCTCAACTGAGAAAACTCCTCTATTAGAGTGGCCTGTAGTCAAGTCCCTCGGGGGTGGTGGAAATTTCTTGATTGATGATTAGGGTGGGAGGGTTCCACCCACAGTGGGCTTTTTGCTTATTAGGAGATCCTGGTAGGTATAAGAAAGGACCAAGTCAATAAGCAACACCCTTCTATGGCTTCTGGTTCAGCTCAAATCTCCAGGTTACTGGCTTTCATTGCTCCCCTTAGTGATGGACTGTGACCTGCAATATAAATAAACCTTTTCCTCCCCAAGTTCTGGTCATGTGTTTATCACAGCAGTGGGACACCAATCTAGGACAAAGTGTCATGTGGAACAAATGCTTCCCTGGAAAGAGAATTTTGTGCATTTAGTAGGAGTCTGAATGGGCCCATCATAAATAACTGCAGACACATTTATAAAACACACAAATTAACTTTGTGCTTAAAGGTTTGTCTGTTGTATAGGAAATGTTGCCTCTAGAAAAGGCAAGGACATTTGTTGTGTTTTGTATGCTAACCATATGTAAGAGCAGTATGCCCAGAAGTGACCCATAGAAACAAGCTCATTTGTAGTCGTGTCTTACTGGTTTTTTGTCTGAATATTATGTTTCTTGAATTTCAGCTTTTTATGGGTTTTCTTGTGTGTGCTTCTTGTGGTTTTTCTTTGTTTTTGCTTTTTATTGTGTTGTTTTGGTTCTTTGCCTATTTGTCTGTTCTCTAAAGAGAGAGGGAAAGAAAGGGCACAGACTTGATTAGATGGGGAGTTGGAGAGGGTCTGGGAAGACTTTGGACAGGAAAACTATGATCAGAACATAATATATAAGTTTTTTCAGTAAAACAATATAGGACATAGTTAAATATTTATTGGCTTCAAAATTTGTCAGCAAATATGGGATTTATAAACTGAGGTAACATTTTGTCATTGTGTGAATATAATAATATAATTTAATAAATTCTTGTTTCATGGTAGCCTTCTTCTTCTTCTTCTTCTTCTTCTTCTTCTTCTTCTTCTTCTTCTTCTTCTTCTTCTTCTTTTTCTTCTTCTTCTTCTTCTTCTTCTTCTTCTTCTTCTTCTTCTTCTTCTTTTTCTTCTCCTTTTTTCTTCTTCTTTGCTTTTTTGAGACAGGATTTCTCTGTGTAGCCTTGGGTGTCCTGGATTCTCTTTGCACACCAGGCTGTACTCAAACTCACAGAGCTCTATCTGCCCTTGACTTCCAAAGTTCTGGGATTACGGGAACGTACCATTGTAACCAGCTGGTAACTACTTTCTTATAATAGTCACATGTAAATACGAAGCAGCAGGTATTCATATAATAGTTGATCTATCCGAATTTTACAATTTGCAATAAACTACAGATACTCATGTCTGTGTAGTGAAACAAACCAATATTATTATGTACTAGCATCTTAATACACACCATGAACACCTATACAAATGTGTGCATGCATGCACACACACACACACATACACACACACACACACACACACACACACACACACACACACATATGTTATCCTAATAATTTCACAGAGGTGTCTGTGACCCAATTTTTCTTGTGTAACCTTAAGAAAAATCAAAAGCACACCCACCCAATTCATACCCAAAGACACACCCAAAATAAAAAGGTGATATTTTTTTTTTACATTTTCGTTGTCATTCTTCTACCCTTCTCTTTCTGACTCCCTTGCCTGCTTTTTATTTTCATTGCTCAGAATCAAACTCGAAACTTCACTAAAGGACAAGTGCCTGACTACAGAGCTATGTCTTGACCTCTGTAGCTTCTGATTGAGGGATATGTGAAAATAACTTTTTAAAAAACTGTATTTTAGATAAGAAGAAGATGAGTGTAAGAGCATTTTTTTCTTTTGTTCTTAAATTTGGGAAAAGGAGCTCATTGAAAGGTTTTAGTGTAGGAAGCTGGAAAGACAGCTCAGCAGTTAAGAGTTCACACTGCTCTGCTAGAGGGTATGAATTTGGCTCCTAGCACGATGGGCAGATGGTTCATAGTTTCAGATCCTGAGGATCAAAATCCTCTGCCTTGCTTTGGCATCTGCACTCACGTGTATCACACCCAGCCACCCACAGACACGCCCAGACACACACACACACACACACACAGACACACACACACACGGTTTGAAACAATAAAAATACATCTTTCAACAAAGTTTTATACCTGAACTCTGGTGCCCCATATTTGACCACGTCCCCTGGATGGTCCAGGGGCCCAGGGGCCCAGTGGCACTCAGAGGAAGGTTAGCAGGCTACCAAGAAGAGACTTGACACCCTATGAGTATATACAGGGGAAGGTAGTCCCCCTCAGTCACAGTCATAGGGGAGGGGAGTAAGGGGAAAATGGGAGGGAGGGAGAAATGGGAAGATACAAGGGATGAGATAACAATTGAGATGTAATGTGAATAAATTAATAAAATATATTTTAAAAACAAAACAAAGTTTTATGTAGAGACTTAAAAGTAATGAGATTATCTTCTCAAGCACACAGTCTCCTTAATAGTTAATCCTGCACTCGGTAAATGGGCCACACTATGGCTTATCCTTTCCTATTTTCTGAAATCAGCCTAAAGAACAAACTAAGGAAAAAAAAACCTACAATACAAAGTCACAAAAAAAAATTGTGTCCAAGTCTATTTAGATGTATTGATATTCTCAGTCTGCAACTATGAAAACAAATACATTACATGCTTACTTCCAGAAATGCTCTGTTGCTGTTATTGCAGGAAAAGCCATCTAAAAATCACTCGAAGCTGATGATGTATGTTGTTTACGCTCTTGAAAAAAACATCCTCTCCAAATAGGGGGAAAGGTTAGAAATGATTTCTTCTGCATTGATCAACTTATCTGAGTTGTCTTTCTAGAGATTGTATTAATGGAACTTCATTTTCTTTTATTCAGTTGACGGCCAATTTTTTGTTGTCTCTTAAAAAGATCAATGAACACGTCTCGCCATCTTTTCACAAAACAAGATGATTTTCCCCTTAAACTTTAAGAAAAGACTTTATTATTTTGGTGTAATAGATTTTTTTTTTTTGTCCACCTCTTGTTTTCAACACCGGGCACTGAGTTTTCTAATGCCTGCGTATTCTTTTATATCTCTTTGTAGTTTGAACTTCAATACCTTGAATTTTGTGATTTTTTTTTTGTCCCGATGATTCCGGGAGGCACAGATATGTTCAGGGATGACAGCAGTTCCACTCTCTGAGCCACACGTGCAGGTGGGCTCCATGTGCTCATGGTTGTAATAAATAGGCACAGTCCAGGCAAGACCCCCTCGATCCAAATGCGCATTGCTTGGGAAGTTGTGTGCTACTTGCTCTCTTTCTTTTGTAAAAATGAGAGCTCTCAGCTTCCCTCAAGGATAAGTAGGATGTGCAACTCTCATCCAAGATGGAGCAGGAACGTAGTAACTCGCATTTTATCTGCGTGGACATTCAGAGGGCTTCTTGGAATAAAACAGCTCTTTTTCAGGAGATGGAGGATTTGTGTTTTGTTTGTATGGTGTGTGTGTGTGTGTGTGTGTGTGTGTGTGTGTGTGTGTGTGTGTGTGTGTGTGTGTGTTGCACGCGCGCGTAACAAGAAACATGAAAGGGCAAAGGAAAACAAAACCATAGATCCACCTACTTTTCTTCCATGTTTGTGATCCTCGGTTTTTTCTCTTCCTTCCACACCCAACCCTGTCATTACTGCCATACTACTTGGAGGCTAGCAGAAGCCAAGGCTCCTGGAAATTGTGAGGGGTAGTCAGTCCTGTAGTGGTTCATTCAGTAGCAGCAGTGGAAACAATGTGATACATAGTAATGGTCTCTCTGTCACTCCCAGGACCACAAGCAAACAACATTCAACTTTCGGCTCTTCACAATACATGTGGTAAGTAGAATATAACATATATAATATAATTAATATAATATAATGTACTATATAATATACTAATATAACATAATATATAATATGATATGATATAACACATATTATATACACACATATATAACAGAATAGCTTTTAAAACATTTTAAAGTATATGTACATATATGTGTATGTGGGGGTTGTATGCATGGGTATAATTGTTCCTAGAGTCCAGAGAAGTGCATTGGGTTCCTTAGAACTGGTGTTGCAGGAAGTTCTGAACTACCAGGCATGGGTGTTGAGAACTGAACTTGGTCCTCTGTAAGAGCAGTAAGCAACCTGTCTTAACTGCTTAGGCTGAGCGCCCTCTCCAGCTCGATAGCTACGACTGTGTTTTGAGATGATGCCTCTCAGCATTGCACTGGCGGTCCCAGAACTTACTATGTAGATCCTGGGTTCACAGAGCTCTGCTTGCCTCTGCCTCTTGAGTGCTAGGATTAAAGGGGTAAGCCACCATGCCTATGTATTGCCATTTATTTCTTGAAATATATTGCAGGAGACAGAAAAAAAAGTAAATTAGTGTTGGCCACATTCTTGTATATCCATTTCTGCACTAAATCCAGATAGCCAAACAGTGTTAAATAAATTTTGATTAACCTGAATCAGGTCGTACTCCTAAGTCACATACCTACTGAAGAACGATTTACCCAGGACTAGCTGAGTATTAGTCACAAATGTTGGGGATTCCTTAGTATGTGGATGGGGTAAAGGGATGTGCTAGAGCCTCAGTGTTGCTATAGAAATGTAGAAGGGTAAGGTATGGTTTCTATTGTCTTGGAAACTGTCATCACTGTGATCTCCATCCAGCATTTTTCAACATTTCTTTCTCTTTTTTCTCAATCCACACTTATAGCCAGTAACCAAGTCTCGGAGATTCTCTTTCCTTACTGTTACATTAATACACTAGCTTCTCCCTGTTCCTTTAGATTGTGTGTGTGTGTGTGTGTGTGTGTGTGTGTGTGTGTGTGTGTGTGTGCACACGCACGTGTGCATGAGCGCTTACTGGCTAGATATTTGTTAGCCAGACATAAAGCTAGAGTTATTTGGGATGAGAAACCCTAGCCGAAACAATGTTGCCATCCAGACTGCAGAACTCTGTAAGGCATATTTTAAAAACAGATGATTGATGTGTACTAGCCCAGCCCAAGGAGACAGTGTTACCCTGACAGGTGATGCTGAGCTGTTGAAGAAGCAGCCTGAACAAACCATAAGGAAAAATCCAGAAAGCAAGGAATTCTTCATGATGCCTGCTTGCGTTTCAGCCCCAGCTTCTTTCCTGGCTTAAGTTCTTGGTAATGGACTGCCATCTGTAAGTGTAAGGTGAAACAAACCAATTCTGTCCCAAGATGTTTTTGGTTATGCTGCTTTATCACATCCATAGAAACTAGGACAATATATTAAAAAAGCGGGGAAATGAACATATATAAACACACACACACACACACACATATATAAAGCATAAATGATATGCTTGTATCATTTCCCACCTGGATGACTGGGTCAGCCTCCCAACTTGTCTCATTTCCTCCAGCATGGCCCTTGGCATGAACCTCCACTCTGCCAAAACAAACTTCCTACGCTGCAAATCTGGAGCTACCAGAGAGCCAGCCCTTCCTCAGTTCAGGACAAAGCTTGCATCACTAAGGTTTATTCCACCTCAATCTCCTCCAAACACTCTCTTCTATGGACAGGCACCATAGAAACAGAGATATGGTTTTCTTTCCTTTATCCTGATAATTTTATTGCTTTGGAATTTCTCTTTGCCTAGAATGCCCTTCTCTTCTGTTACACTCAGAAGTTTTCTACTTGGCTTTTCTTCTCTGTTCTCTGTCCCTGTTTCTGTCTCTGTCTCTCTTTCCCCCTTCTCTCTTTCTTTTCTCCCTCTCTCCTCCCCCCTTCTCTCTTCTGTGGTATATGTGGGTGTGTGCCAAGATGCTAACAATTAATGCCATTGTCTTCGTTTTTCGTTCTAAACTTTATTTTTTGAGATAAGGTCTCATCCTTAACTTGGATGTCCCCAGGGCACTGCTGACTCAACCACTGAGAACTGAGATTAAAGGCATAGGCTATTATTCTTAATTTTTTGGGTGAGGGAAGTCTCTAACTCTAAACTCATGTGCAAATGCATATACAGCATTTTACCTCCTGAGGCTTGCCTCCCTCCACTCCCTGTTTTTAAATGTAAAAGACAATAAGCCGGGCATGGTGGCCCATGCCTTTAATCCCAGCACTTGGGAGACAGAGGCAGGTGGATCTCCGTGAGTTCAAGGCCAGCCTGGACTACAGAACAAGTTCCAGGGCAGCTGGAACTCAGAGAAATCCTGTCTCAGAAAATAAAAAAATAAAAAATAAATAAATAAAAAAGAAAGAAAAAGAAAAGAAAGGAACAAAAGAAAGAAAAAAAGGGGGAAAAAAGAAGAAAAACCAAACCATACCAAAACAAAACAAAAGACAACAATATATAGTCATCCACTAAGTCAAAAGCTTAAGTGAGGCATTTCTTTTGTAGATGCACTATCATGACCCTTGAATACGATAAATAGCCCGTTTCCTCGCCACCTCCAGCAGCCTTGACAGAACTGATCTTTGGTGTCACTTATACTTGAGACTCCTAGCATTCCTTTATCTAGGAGACACTGAATGTTCTTGAAGTGTTAAATGGAAAGTTTAATCCAAACATCTGTGTTCTGTGGACTTCACTGAAACAGCCCTCAGTTGATGGAACAGAACCTGAAAGCAAATTTCAAGGTCCTTTCCCTTATACAGCTGGCATCTTCAAAAACAATTTAAGAAGTTCTCAGAGTCTACAGTAAAGCTCCCTGATGCTCAGGAAGCTCAAATCACTTAGACCACTGAAGAAGTCAAAGAAACAAAACTTCAAGAAGCTTACCTGTAGAATATGGAGCAAGTGTGAAGATAAAAAGGTGATACACGTCAGAGCATCCTAGAGCACCTACAATTTAGAAGGCACTCAGTGAGGCGGGCTCTGGACATGAGTGCCATGGAAACTTAGCGTACTAGCAGACCTGAGGTACGGAGGGTAAATACATCTAAAGAGCTTCGTTTTGATGATGGCAAGGGATGAATAAGCAAGTGTGAAATCTACAGTACAGGCCAGCAGGGGTAGGCCATGATCATACTAGAATGTAGAATTTAGAGCAAACAATTCGTGCAAGTTCAACAACCCAGACCTCTCATTCATAGGCTTTCTTCAATTAATTTAGTCAAACAGGATGCACCAAACTCCCTCACATGTTTGAAAAACATAATCTGGTTAGAGGAAACTGATTCTCCTTTTGAACTTTCCCCGTGGTATTGAGTATTCTGGAGTGAACGAAGCAATTGGCTTTCTTGTTGACTCAGCACTGGTTTCCATAAGTCATCCTGTGAGGGAATCCTGCTTAAAACATATCCACCAACATATTTGAAGTTCCTTTGCATCAAGATAATGTATGCAAACAGGTAAACAGTAAATTGTGCATAAAATTACTGCCATGTAAAGCAACAGAATAAAAGTAAGAGGATGGAAGGAGAAAAGTATCATATATCTGTATCTATCTATTCACATATATATGATATATATCATACTCTCTACATATATATAAAAGATTCATTTTATCTCTGGGACAGGGGAGAGTTCTGGAAGTCTATGGGTGTGACCTTAGCTGAGAATCCTAGGAGCCTAGGATACAGAGCCTGAAGTTGACACCTCCTGTAGTCAGGTGGGACTTCTAGGGGAGGGAGGGGGACACCAACCCACACATAAAACCTTTGATCCAAAATTTGTCTTGCCTACAAGAAGTGTAGAGATAAAGATGGAACAGGGATCGAGGGAAAGGCAAACCACAGACTGGCTCAACACAAGTCCCACCCTATGGGAGAGAGCCAACCACTGCCACAACTAAGGATACTTTTCTATGCTTCCAGATAGGAGCCTAGAATAACTGTCTTCTGAAAGGCTTCATCCAGCAGCTTATAGAAACAGATGCAGAGACTCACAGCCAAACAACAGGCTGAACTCAAGGAGTCCTGTGAAAGACTCAGGGGAAGGATTGATGGAACCAGAGGGGACACGGACACCATAAGAAGACCGACAGAGTCAACTAACCTGGGCCCATTGGGGCTCAAGAGCATGAATTGGCTGGACCTAGGCCCCCTACATATATGTAGCAGATGTGCAGCTTGGTCATCATGTGAGTCCCCTAACAAAGGGAGTAGGGCCTGTCTTTGACTCTGTTGCCTGCCTTTGGGCCCATTTCCCCTAGCTGGGCTGCCTTGTCTAGCTTCAGGGTTTCTCAGGATCTGAAAGACACAGCGCCCCAGGAGCCATGGACTCTAATCTGAAAAACATATGATTCAAAACTCTCAAGGCAGCTAGACCAGGCCAACTTCAAGATTCCTCCAAAATTCAAGTAGTCATAGACTCAACCCCAAGCAATGAAATTGCTAAAAGAAAGTAGAGTATATTTATAGCCTTGAGGTAGGTAGGGATCTCTTAGTATGACAACAAAAGCCTGGTTTTGGTCCATGATCCATCTATCTCGCTGTTTCTGGAACTGTGGCAACACTTCATAGTGAGAACACAGAGTGGAGTAAAGCAGTGAACTCATCAGAGGGATGATAAAAGAAAGATATCAAGGGGATTGAACTACATGTCTCTTTCGATGGCATGAAAGGTCCAGAAGATCGCCATTTGGCTCCATGACTTAAAGTTACCATCATAGACTTACATTAGTAACAGTGGTGACTAAAACTGAGGTCATATGGCCTTTGGGAGTCATTAAATAATCCAGACTATAGGGATGAGATCTGGGTGGGTTGGTTTATAGAAACATTGCAAGAAAGCACAACACTGCAATATAGTAAACAGAACCGAATTAACTTCTCTAGTCAACTGACTACCAGTTGCTTTTTAGGCCCCTGGAGATTTTTGATACAATTAGCATTCTAGAGGTTCTGAGGGTTTTGAAATAGAGGGATTGGTTGGCCTAGCTATTTTTTAAGCCAGTATTTTCCAGACTTATTGGACCGCTTAAATGTATTTACTTTTTTACTTAACACATTTAAATAGCTAATGAAAGAAGTGTTTCAAAGGGATCTACTATAGGAAATGCCAAACAAGTCAATTAAAAATACATCTATTAGAGTCTGTGGAGGGTGTGAGAACTTAATTGTTTGTGTCAGAACTTACACTGCCTATAAAGGGCAGAATCTAGACTGAAACCATGGGGCTGTCTTGCTCAGTGGTCACTGTTCATTTCTTTCACCCTTGTAGATATGATTAAGGTCTTGGTTGTCCAATCTGGAGAATGAGGAGATGGATGCAACTACAGAGGATGATATGGTCCTAAGGCTAAAACTTTCTCTATCTGTGGTTCTGAAAAACTTAATGCAACTTTTGGACACTTTGATTTTAAAGGTAGCATTCTGCTCCATCTAATGATTTCATTTAAAACAGCCATATATATTAAACGCTGTTTTACCAGCACATCCCTGTTGAGATTCATTACCTGTGCCATACATCAGTGGCTCTTCCTCTGTTTCATGGTCATGTTAGTAGGTTTCACATACCATGGTTGTGTGTGTTTTGCTTACTTACTGTCATATGTCACCAATCTTTTAAAAGTGCTATATTAATTTAAATATTTGATATACTTATCGGTAAGAGCAGGCATCATTTATAATGAGGTTTGCTAAGTGATTGCAACATTAATTTCCTTAAAATATTATTTATTTATGGAATCATGTCTTTCATGTATATAGCTGTTCATTTTTCCTTCCTACTTATATCCCTCTTTATCCCCCTAACTTTTCATATTTCTGTAGCTAAGATTTCAAGTACTATGTTGAAAAGTAGTCGTTGGCGGGAGTGGACACCCTTGCCTTGTTCCTGCTTTTAGTGAAAATTCTTGAATTTTTGTGTTTATGATGATGCTGGCTATGTGATACCCAATGAAGGATACAAGGAATCACCAGTGTTACCCAGTTGTGGACATTGGAAGCTACAGGAATAACTTCATTGATAAGGCATGCCCACTGATGCAATCATACCAAAAATATGGGTGTAACCAACCACTTCATGATTGGATCTAAGTCCTGCCCAACAAGATGAAACCCATATATAGCACCATTACTAGGCTAACAATCTATGCATAGATATATTATAGGCCATAGACATAGTCCTTACTATTATATTTTTTGCTACATAAACATTGTATTAAAGTGACTGTTAATGACTTTTCATTATATCCATGTATTAATGTATCTCTCAAGTCTCATCAGAGCAGCTTTAGCTTTTAATAGATGGCAATTAATATTGAGAATCGCAGATGACAAAAGTGGAGATAACAGGAAATGTTGGAATGCCCGGCCATAAATGGAACATGTACACTGCACCTATTCTTCCAAGGGGATGGGATCACTGTAGAAGAGTGTAAGAAGCCAGAGGCAGTGAGTGATTATAATGGAAAAAAGTATGTCTTCCTGACACAGCAGGGTAGCTTTGCATAGGAACTTACAGTGGTTGTTACAGCATGTACAAGACCTGGGCAAGCCAAAGCCAGACTAAATCTCTGGATGGAGAGAGGAATTGATTATAAAATCCTACAACTAGCAAAGGAAGTATTGGTAGCTATGGAGAGAGAGAGAGAGAGAGAGAGAGAGAGAGAGAGAGAGAGAGAGCACTCACTTTCCTCTAAAAGTATTTCTTCTGATAACTGACAATACTACAATGGGAGGCCATACTTTGAAAAATATATATGACCAGCACAAGTTAGACTTGATAGTTCTTATTTTTTTAAAGAACATAAACGTGTGTGGGTAATTAAATGGGAATGTGTCTGGGAATAGTTGGAGGAAGGGTAGTGAATATGACCAAGACTCCTTCTGTGAAATTATCTAAGAACAAATATTGTTTATTACATAATTAAAATCTGAGAGACAAACATGTATAATTACTCATTGAAAGAATAACTTTCAGAGTATTCTACTGAATACCTAAACTTTGAGTTGTTAAGGAACCACTATTTAAATCAGATCGTGCTATTTCTTGACTCTCTGATTCTTTCTAGCTCTTGAAGGTGTGTAGAGTTCTTTCTGTGTCTTCAGTTCTATTGCCGCTCAAGTCCTTTATGGTGGTTTAAAGGCACACACATAGTCCAGGCACCTGCCTGCCACACACTGTTCTGGTTTGTTTTTGTATTACAAACCAAAAGATGACTCACCCATGGTACCTCTTCAAAATCTTGTATTTATGATAGTAAAAATGAAATGCAAATCATTATATTTTGCATAGATCAAATTGATAAGCTTTTTCCAAATACCTCTTTAAGAAAAATAAAAATATCATCAAGTGTACTACAGAAATGTAATAAAATAAAACAACATAAATATAGCCTTGATAACATCAAAAGTCATATAGCTGTTCCTTTCAACAATGTGAAAAATACCATTATGTTACTTTTATTTCTGAATTATCAGGGAATAGCAGAGTGCTCATAATGAACCAATTCATATTGAAAAATTCATTTATAATAATGATAAAGCAACACATGTCATGCACTTCAGCTTAACCATGAAAATAAATAGATGTTATCCATTGAGATATTTTCTAAGGAATACTCTGAAAACATCAACTCCTATACAAATTAGCCAATAATATTTACCAGCCATTTATTCAGAAACAATCTAATGACTACTATATGTCATATCCTGTGGGAGATGAGTATAGATAGATAAAGTTATGCTTGGCTCCTCTCATAGAACATATTAATAATTTAAAGGAAATTAAAAGACAAACATGAAAAGATATAGGATTGTTAAACAAAATGACTAAGAAGAAGGAGCTAAAATAATAAAATGCCATTAAATCAGGCAAACATAATATAATGCACATCTCTGAATCATCTTGTTTTCACAGACTCCTCTCATTTCTCTTAATGCTTCTCTCTTATAGCTATCTATGTACTCATTGGTGAACATTTGTGTCTTTCAAAATATTTGTATGTTGTATTTTTTAATGTTTCTAGTACTTTATTTCTAACATATCTTCTATTTTCATGATAGATGACATATATTATATACATATAAAAAGTATGTACTTTTAATGTATATATTATATATATATTAAATAGAAATATAAAACCCATAAATATATACATATATTGCTTATTAGCTAAAAAGTATATAAACACACATATCTCACATACATATATGTATGCACACATACATACACATGTATATACATATATATATATACACTTAAACAAACAGTAGTCATAGGATAGAGCTCAGAATTATTGCCTAGCATACAGAACACCTTGGGATTGATTTCCAGCATGGAGGGCAAGAAACAAAAAAAGAACAGTAGCTAGAAAGTATAAAGTTATTAACATAAAAACAGATAGGTTAATCAACAGAATCGAGTTGAAGACTCAGAAGGAAACCTACACACCTACAGACACAATTTTTGAAGTCAAAAGAAGTCAAAACTATATAATGCAAAGAAAGACATATTCAACAAATGTTGTCGATCTAACTGGATGTCTACACGTAGAAGAATACAAATAGATTCACATTTTTTTATCACCCTGCACAAAACTCAGGTCCACATGGATCAAAGACCTCAACATAAAACTGGGTACACTAAATCTGATAGAAGAGAAAGTCGGAAATAGTCTTGAATGCATTGGCCCAGGAGACAACTTCCTGAATGGAACACCAAAAACTCAGGCTCTAATATTAACAATTAATAAATGGGACCTCATGAAACTGAAAATCTTCTGTAAGGCAAAGTACACTTTCAACAGGACTAAGCTGCAGCCTACAGAATAGGAAAAGATATTCATCAATCGAAAATGGTACTTTAAAAATGTTCAACATTCGTAGTCATCAGGGAAATGTAAACCAAAGTGACTCTGAGATTCCATCTTACACCCATCATAATGGCTAAGATAAAAAAAACCCCCATGTAATAGCTCGTACTGGTGAGGCTGTGGAGCAAGAGGAATACTCCTTCATTGCTGGCGGGAGTGCAGACTTGTACAACCACTTTGGAAATCAATTTGGTGATTTCTCGGAAAATTAGAAATAGTTCTACCTCAAGAACCAGTTATACTATTCATGGGCATACACCCCAAAAGATGCCCCACCATACCAGAAGGACATTTGCTTACCTATGTTCACAGCAGCTTTATTCATAATAGCCAGAAACTGGAAACAGCCTAGATGTCCCTCAACTGAAGAATGGACAAAGAAAATATGGCACACTTACACAAAAAATATCAATCACTATTAGAAACAATGACATCATGCAATTTGTAGACAAACGGGTGGAACTAGAAAGATCATCCTGAGTGAGGTAACGCAGACCCAGAAAGACAAGCATGGGATATACTCACTTATAAATGGATGTTAGCCATAAAGTGCAGGGTAACCATGTTACTATCCACAGACCCAAACTAGCTAAGTAACAAGGATGGCCCATGGGAGGATGCTTGAATCTTACTAAGAAGGAAAGATGAAATAAATATTAGGGGTTGATGAAGGGAGGGAACAGGGTGTGTGTAGGGGAGCAGGGGGAGTCAAGTGTGTGGAGGATGGAGAGAGAGAAGTGGAAGAGAAAACTGGAATCAGGGGTGATGGGCATCTCTGAGATGATGGAAACTCTCAGGAATCTAGGAGAACGACCTAGCAGTAGGAGATATGGAACCTCCAAAGGCCACCTCTTGTAACCAGGCAAGACTTCTAGTGGAGGGATGAGAACCATCCCAAGCACAAAACTTTTGATGTACAATTTTTCTTGCCTATAAGATTTGCAGGGATAAAGAGGGAAAGAAATTGAGGGAATGGCCTACCAATGAATGGCCCAAATTGAGACCCATGCCATGAGAGAGAGCCTACCCCTGACACTATTATTAATATTCTTCTGTACTTGTAGACAGGAGGCTAACATAACTGTCATCTGTGAGGATTCACCCAGAGTTGATAGAAACAAATGCCTTTCTTTCTTTCTTTCTTTCCCCATATACATTTCTTTTTATATGCACATATGTACACACATGAGGTGATCTTGATTGTTCTCCATCTTATTTTTTTTGTACAATAACAACAGAACTTTATTAGTAGACACTAGAGATTCAGTTTCATGTTCTATAATAAAAATTAATTTTTAACAATGATTTTGGTACTCAAACCATTCTAAACTTTGTGTCATAGAACAAACCAAACTAAAAAAGCAAGTAGTAAGTTTTATTGGACCTAAGAGTCATACTGCTGTTTACCCTATGAGCATGTACAGGAGGAGGTAATCCCCCTCAGGAACACTCCATCTTATTTTTTGAGGCAGAGTCTCTCACTAACCAAGACTCACTGATTGGTGAAACTAGGTAAAGACGCTTCATTGTTTACCTCCCTCATGCTGGGGTCATAGCACCTGGCTGTTACTCAGGTCTTTATGCTTGCCAGGCAAGCATTTTACTGACTTATCCATCTCCCCAGTCCTCAGTCTATTCTTTAGTTAAGTGTTCCACAATGTAAGTATGAGCAGTTGACACAGCTGGAGCAGAAACTCCAAATTCTTGTTGGGAACGACTAAAATTCAAAATGCACACAAACAGACATTAGAATTTAATAAGAAATTCTCCAATGTATCCTTTACAAAGTAAATGTCTTGTTTCCACACCATCCCATTGGAAAAAAAAAAGTGTGCGTAGTATTATGCCTGTGCTATTGATGTAAGGCTCTTACCTGAAATGTGTCTCATTTCCACACTCCTGTATTCTGTTGTGCCTGGAGAGGAACAGGCTGAAACTTCCACTCTGAAATCTAATGAATGACACAAAGTGAAAACAAACTGTAGATACTTGATAAAAGAAAGAGAAAAGGGGAAAAAAATCACTACAAGAAATTGAAGCTTGTAGTCTCCTCTCCGCCAGTCACTTGGAGCCAGCGAAGCTTTGCACACATTCTCCTGTCTCCTGCATGCACGCAGGGTGTCTGTGGTGGTGACAACTGATTCATGTGTTCATTTGCATATCCCTGGTGCCAGCAGCGGAATACAGAACAGGGCCTCCTGCTCTGGCAGCAGACACTGCACTGGCAAATCAGGAGAGCTGTCAGAAACAGCTGTCCATTAACAGAGTTGGTGGAAACAACCCGGAGCTGTTTGAGCATGCTAGGTGGTAGAATTTAATTGGAGTAGCAAGTGTTCGAAATTAAGATCAAAAGGACCAGTCAGTCAATGTGGATTTCATGACACTTAAAAAATAATGGTTCAGGTTTGATTAATGCTGCACGGAGTTTGCACATTTCTCTGCATTGGCAAAAAGGCCCATTTGCTGGTCTTGGATTCTGTGAACGTATCCAACAGCGAGCTCAAGGCTCCTGGGGTCAGTTTGCCCATTCTCTGTTCAGAAAGCCCTCTTGCTTTAAGAAAGCTGGAGTTTAGCAGGAATCAGAAGCTGACGGGAAAGGCACAGCCATATGGTTATGAAGGAGCAAAGTTGGCCCTTTCAGAAGTTTTCTTTTTTAAATTTAATTTTATTATAATTTAGTCACATTACATCCCAATTGTAATCCTCTCACTCTTATCACTGCCCCTTGATGGAGAAGCCCTGTGGGAACACAGAGGAAGAGGATGCAGGCTACCCAGAAGGTGGGGGAGAAGGACCCCACCCTTCAGAGGTCTAGGGGTGGGGAATATGGCAGAAGAGGGAGGGAGGGTGGGAATGGGAAGATAAGAGCTGGGGGATCAGGAGGTTTGTATTCATCTGTGCCTTGTGAAGGAGGAGGCTCTGTTACCAGGAGCTCTCAGCCTAGTAGTCCCTTGGCCTGCAGGCCAAATGTGAAAATTCCCAAGGCACGTTGCCGCTGGGTGGCAGTTTGGAGGAGAGAAGACGGTTTGGTCTCATGAACTGTTTCCCCATTGCCCTCTCCTACTGTGCCTTGCCATGAAGGCTGTGAGATGTGCTACCCCAAAGTGAAGGAAAGAGTGCGTGTGAGAAGAGGTGAGGAGGAGACGGGGACCCGTAACTGGTTCTCTCCTAGGATGGGTAGGAGAGGAGTACCAGTCATGGCTTCCTAAAAGAACTATTTTTTTTTTCATCCTGAAAAATCTCAAATTTGACATTGCATTAGGGTTATCAAATAGAACTTGTAGCCCCCAGGTCCTGAATTTTAACCACTTTGAACTCCAGACTGGGTGAATCTGGAAGTAAGTGTTCCTCATTACACATGTAAATCAGTTTTAACCTGACCTACAAACAGGACAACTTATTCTATTTTTTAAACTTTTATTATAGAGTGACAATCGTGGCAATCATAAACCTTTAAAATGATTTAATATTTTAACTGATAAAGACAACACATGTGTGGTGTGTTTAGAAGCTATTAAAAGATACTGAGAGCAGGTATCGCGCAGGGTTGGGACCATGGGTGCCGGATGGCAGTTCCAGATAGGTAGTGTGTAGTAGCCAGGAGAAGTGACAGCTGGTGCCTTCGTAAACAGATTTCATTTTAGGATTTTCTGAACCTTTTAATATGCTTCTTCACTGTATCTTTTGTTCCGGATTCAACAACAAAGACGTTTCATATTTGTTGCCTTGTAATATCAGATTGGTTAGAAAACACACAGAAAAAAATATTTGGCATTATTAAAGCATGTCTAGCTATGCAATGCAATGTGGTAATAATGCGGGGAATGGTATTCTATGACAGGAGAAAGCACATCATGTTTGTAGTGGGAAGAGCTGGGATTTCTTTTCTGCGGCTTTCGCCTTGAATTATGAGTTTTCTTTGCCCAAATTATGCATCCTCTAAGTTTTACCAAATGAAGCAAGAGGCCCAGCACACAGGTGAAGCCTGGAAGGAAAAAGAAAAATATGTGAAGAATAAAACTCAGTGGGTGGCATAGAAAGCTTGAGCAGCCTTGCTCATGTCGAAGATGTCAGACATCGTAGGGAGCAGTTATCTTTGAGTACCAGGATGTGCTTTTTTTTTTTTTTTTAAATTCTAAGTTGACCACTTGGGACATGTGCAGATCCCACTAACAGATATATAATAACTCTAACTGACATCCACTGAAGGCAGCTCAGCTACAGGCTGGTACATAAAAAAGAAGGATGGGAGAAAAGGAACGAGGGAAGTGTATTCAGGTCCTAACACATTTTATCTTTCCCTTCTTCCCAAAGCAACCCAGCTGAGTCTTCATCTTCTTCTCGTAGCACCACAATCCTGTTTTCTTGTCTTTAAAACTTGCAGCTCCAGTAGCTTTCCGACATCCCTTGGGGTTATGGTGGTTGTCCTGGTATGTTGTCTATTGCTGTGGTAAGTGCCATGACCAAGGGCATCAGAGGGAACGTTTATTTCATATTACAGCTTAATGTATCGTGAAGCGAAGTAAGGGCAGGAATGTAAGGGAGGAGCCTGAAGCAGGAACCGAAACAGGGAGCGTGGATGGACACTGCTTAGTGGCTTACTCCCCATGGTCTGCTCATCTTGCTTTCTTGTATAGCCCAGAGCTACCTGCCCATGGGTGTTTTCTCCACAGCAGGCTCGGCCCTCTCATATCCATCATTAATCAAGGAAACACGCATAGGCTTGCCTAAGTGTCAGTCGCATGGAGATGCTCTTGTCAGCTGAAGGGCTCTCTTCCCAGGTGACTCTATCTCTTATCAAGTTAACAAAATAAACAAGCAAGACAATTGAGCAGCACAGCGGTCGTGAGGATTGTTCTCCCCAGTGGAATCTAAAGCGAAGCAACTGCCTCCCTTGCAGCTCTTCTCTTCCTTAAGGAGTTCACGGATTCCTTGTTTATGCTTTTTTTTTGTTTTTTTCCTTTTTGGCCAGGGATTAGCTGTACCATAAACACTAGGAGTAATCACCACTAAAGAAACACCACCTCCAGCTCAGACCATCTAGGAGACTGTTGCATCAGTGGCAATGAACTTCCTTTGTGTTTGAGGAATATTTCGGTGACTCAGTCACATGGCTTGTGCAAAGTGTCTTACCTCACATGGTCTTGACATTCTTAAGAACGGCTACTCTGATAGCCGTTCTTAAGAATGTCAAGACCATCAGTCGCAGTCATAGGCGAGGGGAGCAAGGGGAAAATGGAAGGGAGGGAGGAATGGGAGGATATAAGAAATGGGATAACAATTGAGATGTAATATAAATAAATTAATAAAATATATTTTAAAAATAAAAAAATAAGTTCATCACTAGCCCCCAAAAGAACAGCTACTCTTTCTTTTTTATTTTTACTTATTTATTATTTTTGTTTTTTAATGTATTTTATTAATTTATTCATATTACATCTCAATTGTTATCTCATCCCTTGTATCCTCCCATTCCTCCCTTCCTCTCAATTTTCCCCTTACTCCCCTCCCTTATGACTGAGACTGAGGGGGACCTCCTCCCCCTGTATATCCCATAGGGTATCAAGTCTCTTCTTGGTAGCTAATCTTTCTTTCACTACCATTATTATTCAGCCCATCTATTTTGTTCTCTCCCAAACTGAATTGACCAGTTCGGAGTGTTTGCTTGGACAAGGAGCAGCAGTCATTGAGGCAGCCCACAGATGCTGGCACTTACCTGTCAGAGGGCGACGTAAGGCCGAAGGCTGAGGAAATGGCTTTTGGGGTGGGAAGCAATGATGTGAGTGTGAAGTAGTTCATTTTACTCCTTTTCTGAGCTTCCAGGTTTTTTTTTAAAGAGGGTCAAAATGTAAAGTCCAACCAGTGGCTGCAGGATTACAGGAATTCTTTCCCTCATTATGCCTGATTCTGAATTAAACTCACATGGACCCAAATTACTAATGGACCATCAATGCTGTTGCTATCCTGAGGTTTTATTTCCTTCTTAGTAACAGCATTTCTTTATCTCTCAGTGAAGCTGCTGGCAAACATAATGAGTGGAATCTTTATCCTTTATAAGTTCCTAGTGAGGAGAGGCCAAACATGATATTAGGCACTGAACCAACAAAGTTGAATGAGATTTCTTTTTCATAATTTGTTAAATACAGTAACAGTGTGCAGGTCAAATGCATTCAGCAATCCATGTCTGTTATTAATATATGTTATTCTGGTTTGTTTTGCCTCACAATTGAGAGGAGAGAAAAGAAGAGGAAAGCCAGTAAAATATGACGAGGTAAATAAAGAAGCCTGACCCCAAACCTAGTGACCTGAGTTTGAGCCTTGGGATTCAAAGGTGGTGGCACACAGCATGCCTTCCCCCTGCCAAGGATAAATAAACACAGTGATTCTTTTTATAAGGAAGAGAAGAAATAGCTCAAAAGGCATGTAGACAGAGGGGTATATTTTCAATGACAATAAGAATTTCAGCAAAAGAATGCATTGCCAAGGAAAAACTGATTTTCTTAAATGATTTCTTCCTTCACAGTCCTTGAAATTCAAATCAGTCTTTATTTGTTTTTAAAGTGGTTACAATTTGAAGACATTCTTCTTTTCTTCTTCTATTATCATTATTTTTCTTTTAAAAACATATACATTTATATTATTATAGATAAATAAAATAAACTACCAACAGCAGAAAGAGCCACAAAACAATTAGGAATTATATAAATGTTACATTCATAGTGATTTGGGTATTTGTATTTGGCACACTTAAAGTAAACATCTTTCCTATCTTGTTGAGTCTGAAATTTGGAATGAAACTCAATATCGATCATATCTCATCTCTATTAACGTAAAACATGTATCTAGATCTAAATACCTCTTAACCCCTAACCAACTAAGCTTAATTGTAAGACTAAACTATCTGGTCTTCAACCCCATCAGAGACTTGAGAAGGAATAAAACATAATTACCTGAGCGTACCAGAAGTTCAGGTTAGAAGCTTCCAAAAAGAAAAAAAAAAAAAAAGACAGACATTGAATCACCTCTTCTGAAGTAGAAATAAGGAAATCATGCATTATTCCTAACGTGAATCGGTTGTACCACACAGATTGAGTAACACCACAGGTTACTGGACCTGGCACTGTGGGGAGGAGTTTGACTTATAGCTATCAATGGGAAGTTCTGTAAATATCTTTAAATGCTCACATATTCATATACTAGTAGTTGCTTGAGTTTTTCATGTTTGGCTTATGTATCCTTCAGCTCACACACACTCCAGGCAAAAATCACAAATCTTGAATTTTAACCAAGTCATATAAGAAGCTAATGCTCTGGCCCTTATTATGAGAACTGAAGTAGAAAAGGAGAGGAGATACAGGCGAATGTTTACACGGTATAAACTACCCTGCTTGTCTAGCTTGATTACAGCAATGCTTCGTTTTTAAATGATTTGTTCTACTTACGTGTGTGTGTGTGTGTGTGTGTGTGTGTGTGTGTGTGTGTGCATGTGCATGCATGTCTGTGCATGTGTTGGACTTAATGTCTCTTGAGACCAGAAGAAGGTGACAGATCCCTGGAGTTGAAATCACAGACATCTGTGGGCAGCCAGAATTTGAAAACTGGTGCCCCAAAGAACATGAAAGCTCTTAACCACTGAGCTGATCTCCAGCCCCTGTGATTTATAAATTGTTTTTCACTTAGAATATTTTTTTGTGACTGAGAAAAATGTACACAAACCTGGCCAAATAGATTTCTACAAAATAGCCTAACATTTAACATTTATTGATGGTAGACCATGAAAATTTATCATAAAGCAATTCTTTGCTACATATTTAATTTTATGACTTATTAATAAAAGAAGCAACTTCCAAATTGATCATCATAGGTGTGCCTGCTATTTTTACACGAAGAATTAAATCTTTACCGATGTTTTGACTGCAAAATGCTTCAGAACTGACTGATATTTCGATTCTGCAATCATTAATGTTAAGAGCATCACTATGTGTACACACACACACACACACACACACACACACACACACACACAGAGTTGAAAACAAATTGTAGAAGTGTGTATAGAGGAATTCAGAAAAATTTTCAAAATTTAGTGCTAATCCAAAACTAAAATTACTTGAGGCCTATTGGACAAAACTCAAGCATTAAATTTTAAAATGCAATAGTATAAAACAATCCAGTCTGAAGAAAATGTAGCAAATAAAATTCTTTATCCTCCACAAGTAAACTTGTTTCTATAGAAACAGCAAACTTTGCACCTGCAGTGAAAGCACTATGGCAGGGTGGTTCATACCATTCAGGAGCCTTAAATCTGAACTGAGGTGTTTCCGGCAGTGCGCAGTGGTACGTGTGACATGATGTACATACCGTACAAAGCACATCCGTGCCAGGTGTTCAGAAGCAAGAATCCTGTGCACTTGCATGATGCAACATGGGCCAGAGTTTTCAGGAACACTTTAGATTCAGTATACACTGAATTTGAATTAAGTTTTGATCACTAATATATTCAAAAAAGTTTTTTCTGTTGCCAAATATTCCACGATTCCCCACGTTTATATACACAATTCTTTATGAGATGGCGACCCGTAGTTTAAGGGCCCTGGATCTTCAGACATGACTGAAGGAGAAACAAACATGTTTTTGTTATGATCCCAAGAGTGGGATGAGGAACAGGCTTGTGAGAGAACAGGTGATGTTAATCCACTAGAAGGAGACGCTCCTCAAGCAGGAGCTGGACTGTGGCCCAGGAGCTCTGGGAGGAGCTATCTATATGAACCCAAAACAAGAGAGGGTGATTTTGGGAGAGACTTGGGATAGTTTTGGCTGTTCATCACCCCACTTCTAGACACTCCTAGAGAGAACCACTCCAGGGAAGGCTTTGGGGCTCCGGGCCCCAGCTGAGGCTCCGGGTTCTGGTTTGTTCCAGGTTCCAGCAGAAGAAACCCGGCTGACGATGCCAGGAGACTCGTTCTTCGCAACTGATATCCTTAAGGTTTCATTATTGGGTTCTTTAATCTCCTTTTCCTGTTGCTTAGGTTAGTGGGGTTATAAGTCAGGTATGCTCAGTTAATATTTATATTAAAATATAATTGTTAAGAAAATTGAGCCTACACATGACATATCATTTTCCTGTAGAAAAAGTATGAATTTTGGTCTGGCTTGGGTATATTGATTTTTGGAGTTCTTAGTAACTTCCTTACACTTACTAAGAGTGTTCTAGCTAAAGTTATGTCACAAACTGACTGGTGAGAGCTCTCTGACCAGCGGTAGAGAGAGTAAAATACAAGATTTGCTTCATGGACACACATGGGCAGCTCAATGGAAACCTTAGGTCTCATTCTGAGGCATATTCAAAAGGGATTTCAAAGTGTGCATATATTTCAGTACAGTGTTAATGCCTGAGTAAGTACATAGGTGGTGTGCCTTTTCAGAGCATACTTAGCCATATAACATTTTACTTTATTTCAAGTGTTTTTGTGTCCTGTTGTGCATATTTGTATTATGTTCATATGTGTCTGGGTGCATATGTGTGAAAGTGTGTGTGTGTGTGTGTGTGTGTGTGTGTGTGTGTGTGTGTGCATGTAGATACTAGGAGTTGAAATCTGGAATCCTCCAGGTTCATTTGGTGGCAAGGCTTCCTAATTAAACAAGGGCACCATGCCTGTATGGTTAATCTTGCTCATTAGTTTGTCCTCAGACTCACTGTCTCAGTCTCAGAAGCCTGAAAATACAGGTGGGATATTACACTCAGCACTTACATGGGCAGTAGGGATAGAGCTTGTCCTCTTCTTTGTCAAAGGTTCCAAACTCTTTACCGTATCCTCCTTGCACTATGTAACAACATTACATGGAAGACTATTCTTAAATGCACAATTCAGATTGTGTGTGTGTGTGTGTGTGTGTGTGTGTGTGTGTGTGTGCGCACGCGCACGTGCGCACAAGTGCGCGTGCTTCCATGGCACATCCCCACTGGTTTTCCAGTTTAAGACTTTAGATGCTTTTTCAATATAACTAACATTTATACAGCTAATGTAGTATTTAATAAAGCTAAACGGATAATTCTCAACAGAGGAGTCTCTAGTGGTCTAAAAACACTTAAAGAAATACAAATCAAAATGACTCTGAAACTCCATCTTACACCCATCAGGATGGCTATGATAAAAAGCCCAAGCAACAACACATGCTGGTGAGGTTGTGGAGAAAAGGGAACACTCCTCCATTGCTGGTCGGAGTTCAAGCTCATACAATCACTTTGGAAATCAATTTTTGGTTTCTAAGAAAATTGTTATTAGTTCTACCTCAAAAATCCAGCTATACCACTCTTAGGCATATACCCAATAGATGCTTCACCACTCCACAAGGTCACTTGTTAAACTATGTTTATAGCATAGTTATTTATTTATAATAGACAGAAGCTAGAAACAACCTAGATGTCCCTCAACCAAAAAATGGACAAAGGAACTGTGGTATACTTACACAACAGAATATTATTCAGCTATTAAAAACAAGGACATCATGAAATTTTCAGGAAAATGGATGGAACTAGAAAATACCATTCTGTGGTGAGGTAACACAAACCCCAAAAGACATACATAGTACATACTCACTTATAAGTGGATATTAACCATAAAGTACAGGATATCCATGATATAATCCACAGACCCAAAGAAACCAAGTAGTCAGGAGGGCCCAAGGGAGGATGTTTGATCTCACTCAGAAGGGGATATAAAATAGTCATTGGAGGAAGGAAGGAAGGAAACTGTATAGGAGAGGGGACGAGGAAGGGAGTAGGGGTGCCGGTGAAGAGTAGGGAGAGCAGCGGAGAGAAGGTGGGGGGAAAGAATGGAAATCTGAAGTGGGGGACATCTCTCGATATGCCAGAGACCTGGGATATGGGAGGCCCTAGGAATTCTATAGGGTCACCCTAGCTGAGACTCCCGGTAGTGGTGGATATGAAGCCTGAATTGGCAATCTCCTGTACTCAGGCAAGACTTCCAGTGGAGGGACAAGGACGCCAATCTACTCACAAAACCTCCAACCCACAATTTGTCCTGCTTACAACATGTTCAGGGACGAAGATGGAGCAATGACTGAGGGAATGGCCAACCAAAGTCTGGCCCTACTTGAGACCCACTATGGGATAGAACTAATACCTGACACTGTTATTCCCCCAAGCCTGTAGACAGAGGCCAAGCGTAACTCTTCTGAGAGGCTTCACCCAGCATCTTATGGAAACAGATGTAGAAAACCACAGGCAAACATTAAACAATGCATAGAGAGTCCTATGGAAGACTTGGGAGAATGATAAAAGGAGCTGAAGGGGGCAAGTCTTCCTCAAGAAGACCCACAGAGTCAATTAACCTGGACCCATGGGTGCTCACAGAGACTGAACCACCAACCAAAGAGCAAGCATGGACTGATCCTAGGCCCTCTGGACCTCTCTACAAATGTGCAGCTTGATCTTTATGTGAGCCTCCCAGTAACTAGAGTGTGGGCCCTTTTTGACTATGATGCCTCCTTTTGGACCCTGCCCTTCTAACTGGGCTGCCTTGTCTGGCCTCAGTGGGAGAGAATGCACCTAGTCCTGCAGTGTCTTAATGCGTCGGGGCAGGTTGGTACCCATGGAGGACTTCCTCCTTCTCTGAGGAGAAGAAAAAGGGAGAATGTGGTGAGGAGTGCGTGATGGGGGGGCAGGCACTGAGAGGAAAGGAGGGGATCAGGATGTAAAGCAAACAAATAAGTTAATGGAGGAAAATAAAGCCTTGAAGGCGGTTGAAAAAAATTATATACCTGGTACAATAAAACTGGACAATAGACTGGATATAATATAAATATCATAACAGCTTAGGTATGAATTTACGCTATGGTGACTCCAATAAAAATCATGTGTTTTATATAATCCTTGTAGTAATAATGTCAGTGATAAAACAACAATGAGAATAAAAGTGTTAAAAAGTAATATAAAGAATTGGTTTACGTTCATAGCAGGTTGTATTTATATATGTCTGCATACATATACAAACACAAGAATAATAAATACAAATGCTCTCAGTTTGACAGTGGGTTGCGTGGGAGGGGCTAGAGGGAGAAAAGGGGTGGGGAAGTGATGTAGTTGAAAACTTTTGCCCCAGGGTTAGAAATGTTAGCAGTCAGTGACTATCAGGGCCACCATCACTATTCAGGCAACATTTTGAAGATCCCTTCTGAGACTCAGGTTATGTCATGCTAAGATACAGATCACGTATTCTCCTAGGGGAAATAGTGTTTTTCCGTTCGCAGTGCTGCAGATTCCACCTGGTTAACAAGGGAAATACGAGCCAATCCACCAGCCCATCCAAGAGACACCATTTTTATTGTCCAAGATTCAGGGTTATAGGCACATGTGCTGTCACTTTAAAGTCAGTATTTTCGTGCTTCCATCAAATGAATTTTCAAATTTGTATACTCTGACTCAAGATTATGATAGTCCTGTCAGCATGCATGATGTTAATACACACCAATGTCTTTTACCACAGTACAGTTGTATTAATGCAGAAAACACATTTTTTATTTAAGCCAATCATGAAAAAGACATGCTTGCAAAACTTCAAAGAAGTTCTTATAAGCAGCATAGTACTGAAATGCAATGATTAATAAATAAATAAATGCAAACACCATCTACCAGTATAACTGAACAGGTTACCTTAGTGAGACTGGGTATGGAGGGCCTAGCTAGAGTGCACATGATGACAAATGGAAATGCAAATTAAAAAAAAAAAAAAGAAAATGGACTAAAGCATTAGGTGGGGAGTCAGACAGAGAGAAAGGGGTTGTAGCTTAAATAGGAAGCACCAGCAGGTCACAGCACCCACTCATCTGTCTGTGTGCTTCATGAGTCTCATTCACCTGGGCAAGATTCTCAAACAAAGTCCAGTGTCCTAAAAATATTTGGAACTATTACAAAGCATAAATTATAAATGTGTCAGGAAAATGGAAAAAGGTGTCCTGGGTCTACTTAAAGCACAAAATGATCTCAACCATTATTCAACAATGATATGAACATCTTTTATTTCATTTCTCCTTAACAGTTCCTTCTGTTTGCTATCATTTCCTGCTCAGCACCATGTCAATAATTACGAAATTACCAGGACGCCTGTACAATTTCAGCTCAAGTGTTATTACTGACAAGTCAAACAATGGGGCTGATAGAAAAGATGGGACTCTATCCCCTTATTTAAATGGACCGTGTTCAGGAGGAAAGATTGAAGCCCCCTTTCTCTTCAAAAGAAGGAGGGAGGGGATGGTTTACATTTGTGTGGCTCAAGGACATGGAGTCGGAGGAAATGCCTTTTTAATGTAAACCTCTTTTCATTTCCAGGGGACAAAAATGAAAGGTATTGAAAAGACTCATGCTTGGTGGAAGAAGTAATTACATTTTTTTCTTTCAAATCTCAGAAGAATAATGCTTTTATATTTCCTGAGATGACCCAATTTGTGCTCCGATATGCTCCCTTAAATGTAAGTGTGCAGATGTCCTCACCCTGCATTGGTTTTCCCTGGTAAAGATGCCTGGTTGCACCTAGGATTAATTTGACATTTCTCTCTCTCTCTCTCTCTCTCTCTCTCTCTCTCTCTCTCTCTCTCTCTCTCTGTCTCTCTCTCTTTCTCCCTCTCTGTCTCTCTCTGTCTCTCTGTCTCTGTCTCTCTGTGTCTGTCTGTCTGTCTCTCTTTCTCTCTCTCTGTATGTATGTACAGAAACAACTACCCAGAGATGTCTTTCTGCATAGGGATCTAAACACTATAACATACTTGGCCAGTTGTTTAAAAAAATTAATTCATGGAAAATGTAGCCACAGCTATCACCCATCTTTTCCAACTGTACAAGTTGGGGGTCTCCTTGTCTTGGAGGTGGAAAGTATGTGCACATGTTCACACTAGGAAGAAAAAGACCAGCATTGTCTGCAGTCAGCAGGTAGTCATGTAGAGAGGAAAAGAGCCTTCTTAGTCATAGATCATCTTTCTCCATAATATATACCTATACATATACATATGTATACATTAATATACATATATTAATATATATGTATACATCAATATACATATATATTCATGTGCATATAAACACTCACATGCAGTCAGTTGGATGCAGAACTTTTGGATACTGAAGTCTACAGATATGCTCAAGTCCTGTGTATGAAATGGCTTTGTATTTGCATGTAGCCTATATACTTCCTTACTTGAAATAATTTCTAGATGACCTATGGGACAGAATACAATGCAGATTATATGTTGATGGTTTTTATAGTGTATTATTTAGGCGAAAATGTCAAGGAAAAGTATACACCTATTCAGTACAATGCTAAGAAAAGTATTTTTTCAGTTGGTTGAATTTGCAAATGTAGAAATTGCTTGCGTCTGACTACAGGCACACAATATCTACAGCTGGAAAAAAGAAAATACTTATTTTTTAAAAAATCTTATTGAAAGTAGATTTGTTTTCATGCAATATATTCTGATTATGGTTCCCTTCCCCCTACTCTTACCAATTCCTCTGCATCTCTCTCCCATCTATACATGTCCTTTCTGTCAGGCATCTAAAGAATAAAAGTAAAGTAACATAAATAAAAATAAACAAACTAAAATATGACAAGACAAACAAACAAGAAAAAGAGCCAAAGGAAAAAAACAGAAGAATTACGGATATAGGCAGAAATATACAACACATGTTTACATACTCTAGGATCCCCACCTCCCCCGCCAAAAAACCCATAAAACTGGAGGCCATAATTTATATACACAAAGTACCTGTAAGATATCCCTTTAAAACTGATTGTTTCACTCTCTTCGCATTGTCTATTAATAATTATAATCAGTAACTGGAAATAGCCTAGATGTCCCTCAACAGAAGAATGGATAAAGAAAATGTGATACATCTACATAATGGAATATTACTGCTGTTAGAAGGATTGAAATCATGTAATTTATGGGTAAATGAATGGAGCTATTAAAAGTCATCCAGAGTCAGACCTGAAAGACAAATATGGTATGAATTCACTTATATATGGATGTTAGCTCTTAAGTCACTGATAAGCAAGCCACAATCCATATAACTACAGATGTTAGGTATAAAATAAAAAGTTTGCGGGGGGGGGGGGGAAATGGATCTCCTTAGGAAGATGAAATAGAATAGATAATTATGAATGGAAGTAGGGGCTAGAATGAGATGACCAAACAGGGCCATTTGAGCTGTTATATGGAAGCCTAACACAGTAAAAAAAAAAATTCATATGTGTGTGTGTGTGTGTGTGTGTGTGTGAGTGTGTGTTTATGTATGTATGTATGTACATGTATGATCTGAATAAAATTACCACATATAAGAATGTAAATTCAAGACTATCCTTTCTTTATAAGAAGTAACATAAGCAAATACTTATGAAGTATTTGTTAACATGTATTTCCTTACCTATATCATTGCTACTGAGCACTACAAAACAGAATCCTCACCTCTAAAATGGTTTGGAGTTATTTCAATTAAAATGCTTCAAGTGCTCTCTGGAACCTGATTTACATTTCATGTAGGTAGCTTAAATTATTCTCAAGATGTCAAAACAATGCTGTCTGACCTTTTATGGGAATATAAACATTTAATTAAGAAATAAATACATATTTCAGTTATTCAGCAACACTTATCTCTGATAACATCAATTCTTAGTGACATTATTTAACATATAGAAAGCCCCAAACCTTAACATTGTCAACTTAGAAAAAAATCAGGTGGTCACTTCCATGATGTTAAAGAAAAATAATATACAAGTCAACAAATGATGTGACTATCTTCTTAAAAATGTATATTATATATACACTTTCATTTATTTTTACTCATTTTTTTAAAGTTGCTAGAAAGATGGGGCTGTGTGTGATTCGAGGGTGGATTGATGTGAGATCTGACTGTGACCAGGCATTTCTGTTCCCTGCAGCACCCCTGGGGAGGCTGTGCATAACACTGGAATATTTGGACCTCAGTGTAAACAAGTCTGCTGTTCCCTATTGTAAGCTGAAGGTGCTTTACTTTAACTGTTATAAAGATAGTGTGTCCCTAATATTTATTTCCTTTGGAATGGTGTCTTGGTTACCATTTTCTGTTGCTATGGTAAAATACCCCAACAAAAACAACTTAAAGAGAACACATTGATTTTACTTCACAGTTCAAGAGTACAGCACACCATGATGAAAGAAGTCACTGCTGCAGCTTAAGGTGGTTAGTCTAATGGCAGCCGCAGTCCAAAAGTGATGAATATCGATGCTCAGATTTTCTTTTCTTTTCTTCCCCGCCCCCCCCCCGTGTGTGCGTGTGCGTGTGCGTGTGCGTGTGTTTGTGTGTGTGTAATCCACCCAGAGGCCAGAAGGAGCCATCATATCCTCTGGTTTGAGTCACAGGTAGTTGGGAACCAGTGACATTTCGTGCTGAGATCAAACTACAGTCATGGAAGAGCAAGAAGTGTTCTTAACAGCTGAACCGTTTCTTTAACTCCCACCCTTCTCTTTTTTAAGTCTGTCAAATACAACTCTTTCTTTCCATGAAATGGACTTCATTTCTGGGGCCACCTATCATCCTATTCTTATGTGAGATGAAATTCCCTTTCTTGGGTTTAGTTTCCATTCTTTCTCTTTGCTCAGTATGTCCATACTCAGGTCTTAGTCAAGGCTTAATCTTTACTTTTATTATAACATGTATTTAAATGACTAATAAGAAAAAGTACACTGGCAAAAGATATGTTTTGTTTAAAAAATATCTTTCTACATTTCAGTGTTTACTAAAAGTTTGCTAAACAGTATTTTTTTTCTCACTGAGACATCAAAGATATTTTTTTCATGTTCACCACCATAAACTATGACATAATTTTATATTGTGTCTGCAAAAACTATTGTTTTGGACATTTAAAATTCATGGCCACTTTTTCATTAATTATTGTTACATTCATATATGCATATATACATGTACCTGAAATATAATCTTCATTATGGGAACATCAATCTGAATTAAATTTGGACAAAAACAAATACTTTACTGCAAAAGTTTGAGATGTGTTCTTGGCAATAGAGAAATTCTTATGCCAAGAAGCCACCTGATTAAAATATGCACTGATTGTGTAAGGAGAGTTAGTTAACGGAAGGTCTGAGCGTGTTTAAAACTGTCACAGTGGGAGAAGATGTGCTTAGCCCTGCTTGGATTTGGGGTGCCAGGATGGGTTGATATCCCTTGGGAGCCTCTCCTTCTCTGATAAAAAGGAAGGGAGTTTGGAGGAAGGGGCATGACAGTGGGCCCGGGAGGCGTGGGGAGAAGGGCTGAGATAAAGCTGTAAAGATATTAAGTAAAAAACAACCTGTCATACACCAGTTCACTTATACTTAAGGCAAAATAGTCAATAATTATAAGTGTAGAAATGTTGGGTTAGCAAAGGGATGCCTCGATAGATGTGGTACAGTGAAGCGAAAGGGACCTAGGTACTGTGTGGAGAGAAAAAACCCAGTGCAGCTGCAATGATTTATGAAATTATGAAGTCTCATGCCAAGGTGGAAAATTTTTGTAATGAATGACTAAAGAAAGCTTCAATTTGTGAAGAAAATAATTATTTATTTTAATGGTTAATTAATAGTCCCTCAACCACTATCTGGCTCTGTGGAGCACCAACAGTTCTAAGAAACAGCAGAATAATAGTGGACCAAAATCCAGACTTTATTTTCATAGAGACTGTATTTTAGTTGGAGAAATCTTGACAGTAAAGAATAATAAAAATCAACTGCTGAATGAAAAGGATATCATATTGTGTGTTATATGCTAACTAAAATCCAAAGTAGTAAAAAGAGGTCTTCAGTTGAGAGAGAAAATTGGGATGGTGGGAAGGCTAGTTTTAACTGCCAACTTGAAACAATAAAATCACATTGGAAGACAGCTTTAATGAGAAATATTTAGGCCACACTGGCTTGTTAGCTTGTCTATTAGTGATGTCTTGACTGCCAATTGATGGTGAATACATAGTCCACTGTGGGTGACAGCCTTCGCTCGGCAGGAATTCCTTCACAATATGCAAATAAAGCAAACTAGCAACAAGCACTAGACATAACTTGTTTTTTTCTCTCATCTTGACTGTCTATGGTATGACCAGGTGTTTAAAGGTCCTGCTTCTGTGATTTCCTTACAATGACAAACTAGAACTTGGAAGTTTTAGACAAACATTCTCTTTTTAAGTTGCTTTTGTTAGGATATTTTTTTTTATCACTACAGATATGAAGCTAAAACAGATGGTTATTACTGTTTTAACATGAGATCATAAAAACTGTCATATATCCAGGTAGAACCTGGAAAAAGGTGAGAAAAGGGGCTGTGAAAATATGTGAGAGAAAGTGTAAAATGTTTCCAGGGAGAAGTGACTCTGATATGGTTAGGAATCTAATCTGGGGAAATTAGTTGAGATGAGGGTTTGACGTTAGAAGATGAAGTCAGGGAAGAAGTCTGAGCCAGCTAACCCGAGATCCTGGATTTGGGGCTTCGCTTTGCGGGAGGATAAGAGTGCGTGGAAAACACCAAGAGGATAAATGATATGAATTAACTGCTGATCTTAAAAAAGGACTACAGGGATGTAGGCTCAGAGCAAGACTGAAAGAAGGCTGGACAGTCTTGAAAAGTTTGTCAGAATCCAAGCCAGGATTCATTTGAGACTTGCTATAGCGGAGACAGATACAAGTAATATAATTTTGAGGAAAATTGATGAAGGGATAGTAGTATTTAAAAAGCATTGTTCCAAAAATCTCAACGTTAGTGTTAAGAGGAGGAATGGTCTTTGAAAGAAAGAAAGCCAGATGTGTCACACACCTGCCTGTAATTCTAGAACTGAGGCTGGTGGTGGATATATAATGAGACAATATTAATTGAAAGAGAGAGAGAGAGAGAGAGAGAGAGAGAGAGAGAGAGAGAGAGAGAGAGAGATGGAGACTATCAGAGCTAGTATCAGGAAGATCATTATTCTCTTTAGTAATTCTTGTTCTTAGGAGGTCTGGAAATGGAAAAGCAGAAAATGGGCTTTACTGAATGCTTCATATGGTTTTACATATGGAATTTTATCAGAAGACAGCTAGACGTGCATTGTGTCTGGTTTCCTTGGTGCTCCAGTGGGAGACATAAATAGTAACCACAGAGATCATATGGCTGCTATATTCTAATGTAGTTATTATGTTCCCATTCACAGAAAAATTTGCCAAAGCCCACTTTAAAGAATAGAGGAGAAATGCGGTGGTGTCTAGAAGATGACCTGGGAACAAGAAAAATTGTTATAATAGAAGAATTTCCAAAATAAGGTAAAGGGGATTTTCGGTGAGGAATGAATAATGAATTTTACTTCAGTGAGGGGGAGGGCAGTGAAAGCGCATGTTATTTAACTTGACCTTACAAAGGAATCTAGACCCTAGGTGGTTGTGGAGCAACGTTTTACCCATAATAGGAACGGAGAACACTCAAGTTCAGATGAAAGTACATGATAAGCATTGGTAGTGGGGTCGTAGACACTGTCTTCTAATCACTGGCATCGTTCTCAATGCCTGGGAAAAACAAGATCACCAACAGAACGAACTTTATGTTGCAGCCTATAAAGCAAAATGAGCGGAGATCCTCATGATGAGAGTAGACAATGGCGGGGGCATTAGCCAGGTTCCCAGCCCTGGTCACAAATACTGAGTGTGATTCATTGTTACATTCAGAAATTATTTCCCTCAGTAGAAGCAGCTCAGGTACAGCCCCTGATGTGACCATAGAGGTATATTCAGCTTCTTTTTTTTTTAATTTTCATGGTAACTATGACAGGAGAAAGAGAAGTAAAATTGCAGAACTTGCATATGGCAGGGCCTAGGTCGTGAAACCCTGAAGCGTGGTACAGAATCTCCCCCGAGAGCTCACGGGAATACAGGCTCCTGTGGTCCATCTATGAAACGTCTGAAGAGTGAGTGCTAAGATTTCATGGATTCTAATTTCTAATAATCTCATAGTTAATCCTTAAACAGTGGTTCTCACCCTTCCTAATGCTGGTGCCCTTTAACACAGCTCCTCATGTGTTACTTCACAACTGCACTCTTGCTACTGTTAGGGACCATAATGTAATTATCTATGTTTTCTGATAGCCTTAGGTGATCCCTGTGGAAGAATCTTTCAACTTCCAATTGTGTTATGACCCACAAATTAATAACCTCTGTCCTATAACTACTAGTAAGGAAATCAAATATGGGGGAAACACCACTGCCGTATCACACAATCGAGTTCTGGCTATGTAGAGAAATGAGAAATGAGGTGTGATCAACTGTGGAAAGGAGGAAAAGTGATGTGATATAAGGTCTCTGAGCTATGAGAAGAACTAGAAATAATAGTCAGAGGCAATCTAGATGGACATATAAGGGCATGGTATAAATTGTTGATAGGATAAAATCCTACTGTAATTCCGCACCAGTGAGAGACTAAGGTACATGATATAAAATAAGATCTCTGGAAGGGAGATTCTGAAGAAAGGATGAGTCTCATACCCCAAGATTATTCGCATATTATTATTAATTATTAATATTATATGAATACAAATTAATATTATTGACATGCCCCAATATTTTTCACTATGTAGACATAAGAATTACCTAGGATTTTACTGTGGTAGAGAAGGAAAAATTGACACAAAGAGCACATTCATGTTACCACCAGACTAATGACAAGAGATAAGGAAGGTACAGAAGTAAATACAGCTGCCACATGAAAGTACAATGAGAGAGGGTTCATATGTAAGTATATATGTAAGTGAATATATATATGTATATATATATATATATATATATATATATATATATATATATATATATGTGGAGTTTCATTAAGGACCAATTCCAGAGGACTCAGAGAAAGGATCTAGAGTGTGAAAAGAACGGGATGCTCTCATTGAATTGGATAATGTAATGAACTTTAAATTCTGCTTCTTAGTATCCCCAGCAAAGACAGAAGGCCTAGAAGACTCTTCTTCATCCCTGTCTGTGGTAAATTTTTCAATGTTGAGAAAAGTGATGTAGAGTATGCAATGCTGTCAGATACTTGGAGTGCTTCCTGCCCTTCCTTCTCACTCAGTAAGCTACAGGCTCCTACCTTATCTTTGTATTGTCTCCATTTATTGTGGACCACACACTGCTTCAGTGCCAAACATTGTTCTGCAGGCAGGAAGTCCAAGTGTACAGCAGATGGCTGTTTTCTATTCTTATACAGAGATGGACCTCAGATAAATAACCCATAAATAAATTCAAATAGTAACAAAGTCCATGAGGGAAATCATATAGAGCAAATTGCAACAGAATGGGTAATGGTTTGGGAAGAAAGTCCCTCTCTTGGAAATTGACATTTAATTTGAGAATGGGATGCAGGAAGAAAGAGGTGGCTGAAAGGTATAGAAGGGGTTTGTTTTGAAGAATAACTATTCAGGACCGAGCCTATGGTGAGGTCCAGCTGGGCTGGCAGAAGTCTAGGAAGGAAATCAGAATGCTAGGGTGCTGTGTGCTTGGTGGAAAGATGAAGGGAGAGATGGACAATGCCATACAGGTATACAGTTTTTAGGAGACAGAAAACAATATGAAATGAACTCATTCTTTATTTAAGGAAGCTTTCTAAGCATTATGTGAAGCTATTTCCTGGGGGCTAAAACCAAATAGCACTGAATTTTGTGTACATGGCATTCAAGCAGATTGGTTCTGTTTTTGTAGTGATGTAGTTGTTCCCATGGTGAGACCAGTCCTGCTAAAATCAGTGCAGGAACATGTTGTACCTATAGCTACAAGTCACATTGTCATTCAACATCTAGTCCATGAGGCCATGACTCATCAATGTCCCAATTTCTTCTGTCTAAAAAGTATTCTTTCTGTAATTAGATTTTATATCTGTCTAGTCTGAGTCTGATAAGAGCCCCTTTTAATGTGGCAAATATTAAGAGCAGTGTTTGCTTTGGCAGAAACCAGAGTCTCTGCTAGTTAAGAGTTTTTTGTTGACTTTCACATCCATTACATGGAGTTTCAGCAACTTATAATATTCCTAACAGGAAGAAAAGTCAAACTCAATTTTTTTTAAAAATCAAGAGCATAACCTGTTTGCTGCCTTGAGGTCAAATAATTTAACTTAACAAGTAATAGGAACTACACCTTTGACTGTTGGAGATACAACTTTTAAATTAGTTTCCAGAGTCCTGCTCAGAGTACTGGATGCTGAGAGCATGGGAAGACAACGTGTAAGCCCTATTTTTCCACTCATACCATAATTTTCATTTTCTAAAATATTTGGTTTCATCCTTAAATGTCAAAGAAGACAAAGAGTCTAGCTATGAGTAATGACTTCAATGTTTTCAAGAATGAAACACAGAATGAGAAAACATAGATGATCATTTGCCTTTTCCACATATTAATTTTAACTTAATAAATATGATTGTATTAGGTATTTCGTTTATCATTTGTGTTTTCTGGAATTATCTCGTATAGGGTGTAGGTAAGGCTCAGAGGCTATGAGTCAGTCCTGCTTATGCAGAAGACCTGAGTTTTGTTCCTACTGCCTACATCAGTAGGGATTCCATGCCTCTGGACTCAGCCTTCACCTGCACTCATGGTCATATATACACGCACAGATACATATTTAAGATAATAAAAACTAAATCTAACAATCATGTTTAAAAAGAAATATAGAAAATAAGAATCTTTAGAAAGCTGTGTCCAGAAAGCTATCAACGTGAAAGTGATCTAGCCAGTGGACAGGACATTCTCCACAGTTATGTGGAGAGCAGGAACTGACTCTGACATGAGCTCTGGTGCCCCATATTTGACCACATTCCCTTGGTGGGGAGGCGTGGCGGCACTCAAAGAAAGAATAAGCAGGCTACCAAGATGAGACTTGATATCCTATGGCCATATAGTGGAGGAGGAGGTCCCCCTCAGTCTTAGACCTAGGGGAGGGGAACAGGATGAAAGCAGGAGGGAGGGAGGAATGGGAGGATACAAGTGATGGGATAACAATTGAGTTGTAATCTGAATAAATTAATAAAATAAAAAAACAAAACAAGCAAATAAAAACAGTACAAAATGCACTTGGTATTCAAGTAGCAGGGATTATATTTCCAAAAGAAGCTTCAAAATTAATATTTTGGTATATATTTCTAAACAAAAATACTTTATTCAGGAAAGTAGTTATTGCTTCTGATAAGACCATGAAATATTTTCTTTGGTTTCTTCTCAAGAAAAAAAACCAGTGTAAGAGCAATGCATATTTAAGCCTGGCAGGAAAGGACACGTTGGAAGGAGAAACACTGCATCTCTCTTTTGCTTTCAACTATTACAGTTTTTCTCACTTGCAAAATTTGTATGGCTAGCAGCCATCAAAGAGTCCAAATGCAAGGCTGAGCTCTAAAGAGAAAACATAAAGTCCTTGCTTTCCCGGCACTTGTCAAATGAGTGGGACCAGCAGCAATGAGCTCTGACAACAGCTCCCCTATGAAGCTTTTGTGAGCAACTCCTTTGTGGATCCAAAGACTACTGATGGTTTGGCACCTCAGATTTCTCTTTAAGCTATTTTTATTTCACTCATTTCCATCCATCAGGAAACTTGTTCCACAGTCCTCTGAAATTTGACGATCTTTTTCAGACTTTTAATTTCTCACTCTTTTTATATTATGTGAAGTTTAGCTTCTATAGTAAATGCCCATCCGTTCATGTCCACAGTGACCCTGCTTCCCTTGAATGATCCCTGATCATTAAAAATTTTTTAATTTGTTCTGTGTGTATAGAACCTAAAAGACAGAGTAGGTTCTTTGGAATAAGTAGAAATAATGGTGTTAAAGATTTTATTGTTGTTAATGAATGTGAAAATGGTAGTTTATGATGTGAAGTGATAAATTATTAGTTAGATAATTACATATATTCATCTGGAGTCAAGGATTCATAACAGCAAACACTTTGGGCAAATATCTGATAACAGTGCTTTAAAAAAAAAGGAAAAATGACTAGATAGTACATTGAACTTTTTGTGAAAAAAATAAGAGAACTTTATGAAAGAAAGTAAGTTCAAGGTTTTACATTCTTGACTGAAAGTTTGACCATGGTAGTATATGCTTGTAATCACCAAGGTTGAGTGGTTGATATTGTAGGACAATTAATTCAAGGTCAGTTCATTCAACACAGTAAGTTTGAGGTAACTCTGAGTTACATGGCCAGAAAGTGCTGGAGAGGAAGCCCTAAAGCTTAACTGGCCACACTATAATAACCTCTTATCTCTTGTACAATGAGATGACGATTTAAGATTCCTGGAGCGTGAAACTCAAGAGCTAAATCATAGAGTTGGATGAATAATAATCCAAATTAAATTCACAACATTTGTGTCTTCCAAATTAAAGCTGAAATATTTATTGGAGAGAAGAAGTACTACATTTTTGACATTTTTCAATACTCTGGAGCCTTGTAAATTTAAATACCCAAGCCTTCTTTCAAAGTAGAAATACCTATTCTTCCTCTGCTCAAGCTAATAAGCCTGGCCTAGTTATTGCCTGGGTTCTACTGATTCTGGTTTAATTTGCCCTATTGCTTTTCCTTGTTTTTTTTTTTTTTTTTTTTTTTTTAACCTAAGGCCATAACCCAGTTTCTGAAATCCTGAGTGGGGATATGGTACACACAGTATCAAGACTATAAAATGTTGCCCGTTAGTATGGGCAAAACTTTGAGAGTAGATTAAGATATTGTGTGTAGGAATGAAGGAACAGACAGGAGGGTGTATCATGGTGAATGTAGATACAATGGATTAGTGAAAAAGAAGAGTATAATTAAAGACTAGATTCTAGGTGGGAGTGTTTGAGGCTGAGAAGGAGTAAATCAGTAGGGTCAGATGATAAAAAGCTGTTTTGATAGTGACCTATATTGAGTAATACTATGAGTTCAGAACCGCCCCCCCAGTCTCGCTCTCCCTTTGTCTGTCTGTCTGTCTGTCTGTCTGTCTGTCTGTCTGTCTGTCTCTCTCTCTCTCTCTCTCTCTCTCTCTCTCTCTCTCTCTCTCTCTCTTCTCTCTCTTTCTCTCAACCAAAAGAAAGATTCCTGAAGGCACAGACTGAGAGAGCTACTTTGTTTTATATTTACATAAGAATTGCTTATTCTTGTGTACGCTTCTATGATACAATGGGAAAAAATCTGAGATTCACAATATGTGTCAATTTCTGAATTTATTCAGATAGCATCATCATCACTGAAGACCTCTGAATGGGACTGGTCCTTTCAGGCCAAAGCTATGAGCAGAAATGCTGCTGTGCAAGTAGGCACTTAATGACAGGGTATTTGAGTGACAGACGTCAAAAAGAGACAATGAAACACAAACAGCACGGTAGTACTGCAACATGCAACAGAATAAAAACAGATGTCAGAGTGTTTTGAGCTTTCAGAAATCCTCGGTTTTCATTAAATGGCGACAGCATTTCTAGAATGCAAATGAATGAGGGTCTTCAATAGCATTCCATGTGGCATAAAGCCTTAGATTTTTTTAAAACAGTACAACTCAAGTTGCTGTATTTAGAGGGATGCAGATCCTTGATGACTTTAAGTAGATGAGCAATCTAATCCAACAAGGAAGGAATCTTGGGTCTTGTCAGCAATTTTTGATAGTATTGTTTCCCATAGTCTCATAAGGGACATATAGCTACTGAACAGATTAATTGTGCACAGAGGAAGAGGGGAGGAGGGAGAGAAGGAGGGGTATGGAAGGACTCATTTAACATTCCCAGGGATTAATAGATACATCATTTGTAGAGTGCTCCCTCTAACACACACACACACACACACACACACACACACACACACACACATACACACACACATACACACACACACATACACACACACATACACACACACTCACACACACACACATACACACACACACACACACACACACACACACACACACACACATCAAATGTTCAGAGATGCCCCCCTCAAAACCTTAAGGCTTGGAATATAGTTTTATGGAGAACAGAAAAACCCTCAACTAGCTGAGTTAAAGCTTTTTGGCATCTAGAGAGTGTCTTACTAACCCTCTTGCTCCCTGTGGTGTTTGTTCCTCTTTCTCATCATGATTTACTCCAAAGTTTATAATCACAGCTAAACTGCCAGCTCTAAATCAAAGAACATTTTTTAAATGTAACACAGCTCTGTGAGGACTCCTAAATCTTTCCCTAAAGCACACTTGAACTTTGCAATGCTCCTTTGGGAAGACTCGTAAGACATAGCACTGTGGTGTGTAAGCTACTTAAGTGAAAATATTATGATTTCAGCTAATTGGCCCATTAAAATACAGCTTTAAATAAAATCTGAACTATTCCTTTGAAGAAGTTCATGTGTGGCACCTATAGCTGAATGCTTTTCATCTTATGTCTGACAGATGATAGAAATGTGAAAAAAAATGGGGAGATGAAGAAGACCAAGATGTCACCATCACCTGTCGAATTCTTCACAAACCTCTGCACTTTTGCCCTGCTTTGGTGGTGAGATGCCCATTCCATCTACCTGGGCAGAATTTAAGCTGGCAAGATTTCTGAGATCTGAAGGAGAGGAGTCAAGCATCTACAAACTTCCCTTCATTCTTTTCAGCATTGCTTTCCTTTTGAAACGCAGGAAGCTGACATTCTAGGGTTGAAAAGTAAAGGTGCTGGTGATTCTTTCTAAGTCAAAAGTAATTGGATACTTGTGTGTCAAAGCACCAACTCTCATAAAGCCAGGTAGCTAACATCAATGGGAAAGCAAGTGGGTCAGAAGATAACCTGCACGTTCTTTACTGCTTGATAGCTTCGTCTTTTGAAGACTCACTTTTGGAATTCATGGTGTTCTCTTGTAACCAAATGACGCCCAAGCCTCATATTATCGTATGTTAATAATGCACTGTAATGCAGCCGAGACCACTGGGATAGCAAGGGCTCGTCTTTGAAGACCCGAGCATGTAAGGACCTCAAATAAATCTTGACAAATCCACATACTATAAAAGAAGATTCTCGAATCAAAGATCTGAGTCTAGAAAAGTTTTTTTTGAAGCTAAAAGAAGATAGAGGCAATGATCAGACAAGCACAAGTTGTTCACTTTGATGTAATCAGATTACAAATTTGTTCATGTAAGTCTCACACTAGAAGAGAAAAATTCAAAGAGTATTATTACTCAAAGGATAATAAAGAAGGGATATGCCTAATTTTTATGTAAGATTGTGAAACTTTTTATTAATATGCTGTATATTTTGACTAGGGTGTAATGTTGTTCTGAGTCAGGATATCTCTGAAGAGACAAAGGGATTCTGTTAAGAAGTTTTGCTTTTATTCTGGCTTTTGATGATATGTGTGCTATGAAGCACTTTAGACTGTGGGCACTCACTGGAAAGTCATCCTGCATACCTTCAAAATGGAACTTTCCACAGAATCTGAGGCAGCACGAACCTGTGTAACATGTTTTCCAGTCAATGAACTTGGTCAAAGATAAGCTTTCTTATGTTTCAGTTTTGTTTATTTAGGATAAATGTTTCACCTTTCTTGGTGCAGTAATACCTAACATTTATATATACATATATGCATATACATATATTTATGAATGGTTATTAAATCCAATAAGCCTATCTAGAGCAATAGCAAGCTACTCAATATGCATTGATATGTCTCTCTATTCAATCACTATTTTTTTTTATTTGACTGATTTGATTTGATTTGATTTGAATGCAAGTGAATGTAAACCCAAAGTAATACTGGCTTGTGCCAGAAGCAAATCTCTTTTATTCTCCTGAAAATGGAGTTAATCCAGGGACACCATGTAAGTCCATGACTATCAGTCCATATCCCAGTGGAACTCTCTGAGTGGCACAGTTATATTTCAGGGGAAAGATGGGAGGGGCACACAGCACTCCTTCATTGTAAAAACACTCCTTAGAATCCACACTTAGTGCTGCCGCCAACTGTACCTCATTAGGCAAGACTTAGTACCAAAGCTGCTATGATTGGTAATTTTGTGCATTGAGTTGAATGAGTCATAGGGTGTTCTGATACTTCGTTTACACTGTTTCTGGATAAGCAAGGATGGGTGTTTCTGAAAGAAGTGGGAAGTGCACCAGCAACCTAAAGGAAGCAAAGGTCCCTTTGCAATGTGAATGGGCACTGCATCATCCCTGGGAGCCTGAATCGGAAACAGTGTTGGAGAAAGAAAGAAACTACTTTCTCTCCCTGGCTGCGAGCCTGGGAGACTGATGCTCCTCAGGCAGGACTTTTACCAGTGGCTCACTAGTCCTCAAGCTTTCAAACCTGGACTAGAATTTACACTGCTTACTCTAATACTCACGTCTATGAGACTGTATCATCAGATTTCCTGGGGCTTCTGATTGTAGAGAACAATCGAAGTTTTTTCTTTCTTTTCATAATTGTGTGAAATGATTCCATTTAGTGTCTCTCCCCTCCCTTCTCCCCTTCCCTTTTTTCCTGTCTTCTTTCCCCCCTCCTCTCCTCTCCTCTCCTCTCCTCTGGTGTCTTTTGTGATGTGTGTGTGTGTGTGTGTGTGTGTGTGTGTGTGTGTGTGTGTGTGTGTGTGTTCCATAGCTGCTATGTTTCCAGAGCATTCTACTATAACTTCAAAAAGGGTGAAATATATAAGTTTTTTATCTAGGAGGTGGCATGGATAAGGAACAATTGATCTCCAAAAAGGTTCTGTTTATGTGTCTTTGTATATATGACTGTGGACTCATGTATGCTATCATATTCATGGGGCAGTCTTTAGTGGAGAGCCTTAATGTGCATTGCTACCCACCTTATTTTGGAAAGGTCTCCCTCTCTCCTCCTGTCTTTGCCAGCATGTCTGTCAGTTAGTTTGTCTGTCTGTCGGAGTGCCTGACTGCTTGAATGGCTTTATTGCTCGTTGCCACATTCATTAAGCTAATTGTTCTGCGGCTTTCCAGGGAGGCTACACTTACAATTTCCAAGTAGAAATAGTGGGGTTATAGATGTGAATTACCATGCATGGATATAACTGAGCTCTGGGGATATAAACCTAAGTCCCCATGTTGGAATGACAAGCAATTTACCCACCCAGCCATCTTCCCAGCTTTATAAATGTTTTTGAAAGAAAATTTGTGTAAAATGTAGAGATTATAAGGTAGGAATTGCTCAGTCTCAGGGTTTGGTGTTTCCCTCCAAGACCACTGGAATATAATCCAGAATGTCAGTAGAAATAGACCAAAGGATCATGTAAGAGTTTTGTTGTATTGTTATAGAACTAAATTTCTTTTTGATTTAAAGTAATTTGAGCAAACAACTGAGATTGATTGGATCTAGTGACTTTAGTACTATGTAGACTTAAATGGAATCACAATTTTAGTATCCTTGCTTTCAACATCCTAAATCTAAAATGACCTTTTTGACCAGTATCATACAACACATTAAAAAAAAACCCTACACTATGAAACTTCATTTCATACATAAACATTAATATATTTCTACTAAATAAAAAATGAAATATGTACTTATTCTAAGAATGCATATAATGGATGAAAACTTGCACTAAATCAGTTTTCTGATTTTAGGTGGAAAAGATTTGCTGCATAAACTATTGAAATTTATTTGATGGAAACACATTTTCTCCTTGGGTTTGAGTATGTGAGTCAGAACAATGATTATGATATGAAATAAAAGTGGATGTACATAATCCTGTGGAAGAAATATGTTTTCAACTTCTTGAATTAAAGCATTTATTTTATGTAGACACACACATTCACACTCCTAATATTCAGCTACATTCTTGTATATTTCATCTTTGAAGGGCATATACTACTAGTTAACAACTGATTCTACCTTGGGATGGATCAAGCTTAGCATAAGGAGGTCGATCTGCAGGATGGAGTCTCCCCCCCAAAGAGTCTAACTGTGACCTCTTCACTGTCAAGTTATGAAAGAGTGTTTGGTATCAGGATGGCAATTTCTTTGAGTCTTTCTAAAGTTTTTTTTTCTCCTACGACTTTATGCCTTGTGTTTCTGACAGTTTTCCTAAATGCTGGCATAAGATGGAAGCGTTTTGTCCAAGGTGACACGAAGTGTTATGGCCCCTGTGATTAATGTGACACCTTTTCATTCTCAAGACCTCTGGCTGTCATATGGGCCACTGAGGGTGCAGTTTCCCTATGACTGCCATTTAAGTAATAGCGTAAAGCTCAAAGATTTGCAAGCTGTCCAGAAAATGACCGCAGATCCTCACGCCTCTTTAGGGACTTCAGGTATCCTCTTAGACGAAAGACAGCATCGTTTTAAATAAAGCATGATCAATCAGCCTACGCCACCTATTTCTAATACTTCAGATGGTTAGAGTCCTGTCAGTCTATTGGATCCACATCTTGTTGCAGATGCTAGATTATCTGCAGAGGGACACGCAAGAACTACCACATTCCAAGGATACAGAACACTAACGGTTTTATAATATTACTATGCTCTTTTTCTAAAGCGTGCTTGGGGGACTTTCATCACACTTACCGCAGTGTGCCATAGCTTCAGACTTGCTTTCAATATTAAACTTGGATTTAGATGTGTAGGGAGAAGGCTGATCAAAGCTTGCCTGTTTTTCCCTGTGAGTTCTTTCCCAGATACCGCAAAGTGCATCCCACCCATAGCACTCAATAGCTATATGAAGGATGAATAAGTCAACAACAACAAAAAAAATGAGTCCTAAATCAGAGGTAAAGTATTACATGATGATAAAAAAAATGAATGGTACTTTGGATGATAATTAGCATATGTGATTATTTACTTACCTCTCTATTACTCTTACATACCCATGACCCCACTTTAAGCTAAGCAAATTTCCACCTGCAGTTAAGTTCTCCCGTTCAGTTCGGTTTTAGAGCTCATCTTCGTCCTCCCTCTGTCAGTCTGCTTTTTATCATGCTCATAGATTTTCTAAAGGCATGCCAATGTACCCAGGATGGCTCATTTTGTTATCAATTCTCCAACTACAGACTCACCGATCATTAGCTAATTGTCTCTGTGCTCTATTGACAAGCTGAACACCTTCTTGCAAATTTTTGCTGACACTGTTGGACGCTCCCAAGTACTGGGCTAACCTCTGGCTGATCACTCAAGACCACAGGTGGGAAGACCATCGATCCCACTGGCCTCTGTCTCTAGGAAGTCCTCCTCACTGTTCCAAGCGATTTGTTTAATGAGGCATCATTAATTGACAGTGAGCAGGGAGATGAGGAAATTACTTTACTACAAATACGGTTTTGCTAAAGTGGATGAGAGACTCAGGAAAAAGAAGAATCAGGACCTATGAAAGGAGATAAAGACTATGAGACAAGTAACTGAGAACTCTGGACATGTCCTCAGAGTTCTTATCTCATATGAAGCAGATCTGAGAAGGATTAACCATGGATGATAATCTGAGTGTGGTGGCGCATGCCTATAATCCCAGCACTCTGGAGGTAGAGGCAGACAGAATCACTGTGAGTTTGAGGCCAGCCTGGTCTACAAAGTAAGTCCAGGACAGCCAAGGCTGCATGGAGAGACCCTGCCTCAACAAAACTAAACAACAACAACAAAAAAAACACCCAAACACCACGGATGATAAATACTAGTGTAAAGCCTTAACTATACTGATAGTAGTTTATTTTCTTAAATAATTAGCTAGAGGATGATAATATGTCAATATGGATATGATGGCAGAAGCTGGCATCAAAATTTAAGTTTAATATATATGGTGTAACATGGCTCTGTGGACCATCATTACACCTGCAAGTCGTGATGAAATTCGTTCATCCAACCAGTTTGTATTGAGTCCCTAAAATAATACAGGGCCTGTTTTGGTGTACATTGTGATAATTCAGATGTTTATATACAGAGGTACACATCAGGTAACACAAGAGATTATAGAATGCATGTGTTCTTGGAATTTTTTTTTTTTAAACATTAGTAGGGGCATGACGAACAAAAAAAGCTGACTAAGTAAACTACAGAATGTAACAAGGTAATAAACATTTCTTATTGAAAAAAGTGACAGAAGACCAGTAGGGCTACAGGGATCAAGAGTACAGTGGGTGGGAAAGACAATAATTTAAATATGAAGACATTAGTTAAGTCACAAAACTTAAAAGAAACCTGTGAATTTAGAAGCCAGGAAAAGACCAAGACTTCAATAGGTAGAAGCAGATGAAGACTCTACATAGCTACAGACTTACTGAGCTGGAGGAAGCTGATGGACGCAGTGTGGTCATCTATGAGTGAACAAGGGGATCAGGAAGAGAAGATCCCCAAGACATGAGCAACTGGTATGAGGGAAAATGGCAAGGAGGGGCTCTGGCCTTCAGAGTAAAGAAACTGTAAATGATAGCTCGGTCAGTGACCTTGTGTAAGAAGCCCAGGGCAACCAGTTGCTATGGTGAACAGAGAAACACAATAGCCAGAGTGTGTGGTTTTAGTTAGTTCAGAAATGCTGAGCTCAGCATGCGTTTGAAGATGCCTTTAGTTTCAAGGATTTGAAACTTGAAGCTTTCCTTTGCTTGATTTCTGGTGGCTTGGTGTGCAATGGCTTTGCTTGATTCTACTCAAGTCTCCTATTCACAGGGGGATGTCAAGGGACTAGATCGGGAAAGCAAATCAACAGATTCCCTAAGCAAAGGTGCTGCTGTGTGAGGATCTATGTGAACATGCAATAAATACACCAGTAGAAATCTTGGGACAACAAAGACCTACCTTTGTATGAGACAAGTTTGTTACTAGTTGGGACCAAAACCAAACTACTTTGGTGTACCTGGCACTGAAGCATGAAACAACATCAAGGTGCAACTGCGCTTGACAAAAACATCTGTGTCGTCTGTTGCCATTGGCATGACTTCTCGAGCCACACAGCTGTTAAACTGAAGACTCCATAGACAGAGTGGAAAAGGTAATTCAACTCCATTCACAATCACAGAAAGCAAAATCATCGAGCTGTTGTTAGTCAGGAACAGTGTAAAAGATCATTATTTTTTTAGGGAAAATATTACCTAAATAGTTCATGGTTCCCACAGATCTGTGATTAATAGCTGAGTTTCATTGCATATTATTCTGAGTTCAATTCACAAGTGCCTTGAGAAGTTCTATATGTAAGTGGATTTGAAAATCATATTTCAAACTTAAAATTTTGATTTAAATAATTTGATCATAGGTGATTTTACTACCCTTGTATTCCTGAGACAAGAATAAAATTTCTGCTCTGCTGTCCCTGCTCCCCTTGTTCATGCCTACCTGACCATTCTTCCTCCGCCACCTTCGTCCAGCTCTATAAATCTGTACCTTTGTCAGCCTCCTGAATATTGGGATAAAGCCATGCCCCACCTTGACTGGCTTCACTATTTTGCTTTCCATGGTTAGTGATAGAGTTTACCTATTTTCTTCTATTTGGAGACTGCAGTTAACTTTTTCAGGATAGCTTTCTGCCATTGTATGTAGTTATGTTTATTACATCCTTTAATTTATGCAATTAATATACATTTAGAATTATATATCAGGACTTAGTCCTGATAATAGTGCTACTAAACAGTGTATCAGGTCCTACAATATATCTAGGGTAGGATAGAGAGGGAAGAACTTGGGTTTGAGGATTCCTGGTATCAAATGTAAGAGAAAGAGTCAATGAAGACGCTAGTATAAGTAACTATTGTATTATGTTGACATTTAAATAATTGCTTTGACATTGGCCATGTTTTTTGTTGACTCTTACTTATAAACCAACAATTGATAAGAACTACTCTTAAACTTAAAAAATATTTTATTAATTTATTCATATTACATCTCAATTGTTATCCCATCCCTTGTATTCCCCCATTCTTTCCTCCCTCCCATCTTCCCCTTACTCCCTTCCCCTATGACTGTGACTGAGGGGGACCTCCCCCCCCTTGTATATGCTCATAGGGTAACAAGTCTCTTCTTGGTAGCCTGCTATCTTTCCTCTGAGTGCCACCAGGTCTCCCCACCCAGGGCACATGGTCAAATAAGAGTTACATTACAAAGAATGACCAGCAAATTGTAAATAATAGATGAGTGTCTTTCTTACAGTATTCTATATTGTTCTTATATTAATTGTACTTCTGTGTTAAATGTAACCTCATTTCCCCAACATTGTTTTAAAGATTTAAGTCCAATCAATTTAGATGAATAATCAGTTAGTAAAGTCATGAAATAGTTCTTTAGCAATATTCTGCTATCTATCTATCTACCTCCCTCCCTACCTATCTACCTACCTATCATATATTTATTATTTGGTAGGCTTATCACAGGCATAATGTGCTGGCTAGTTTTATGTCTACTTGGCATTAGTTAGAGTCATTTGGAAAGAGAAACTTCATTTGAGAAGATGCCCCAACCATACTGTCCTATGAGGAAGGTAGCCTTTGGGCAGGGGTTGGATTGATGAGTGATATGGGAGAATCTAGCTCACTCTGGGTAGTGAAAAATGCAGACTGAGCTAGAAATGAGGAGCTCTCCAGTAAGCAGCACCCTTCCACGGTCCCTGCTTTGGTTCCTGTCTCCAGGATCCTGCCCGGCTTCAGTTTCTACTCTGACTTCCCTTGCTGAGAGATTATTACCTGTAAGATAACATAAACTCTTTTCTTCCCAACTTGATTTTTATCATTGTGTTTACGACAGAAGAAGAGACATGACATGCATAAGGAAAGTACAGTCCTGTTAGAATTTAGTCGTGCTTAGTGTTATTAATATTGAATAGAAAGGCAAATTTGTTCATGTATGAGAGGGTTTTGTTTTTGCTTAACCTTGATAGTAACACCATTGACAGTGAATAGACATAAAGATGTGCAGAAAAAATTCTCTTCTGATGAGAAATCAGACATATTTCATCCTCTTTCCTTGTCTCTCCTCCTGTTTCTTCTTCCCTTGCCTCCTCTTCTTCCTCCTCATTTTTCTCAACCATTCATTCCATGATCCTCTTGCTTTGACAATCTTTCTGCTCCATCTTCAGCTAAGTTTCCTGAGCCTGAGGTGATGGAGTTTATTGCAGATATATCCTGGAACTGGGGTATACAAGGCTGCTTGTTGAATGGCTGTGGTCTCCATTTTTTGCAAAGAGAGGTTTCTTTGATGAAGGGTGAGAACTACACTTATCCACAGACTTTCAAAAATAAATAAATGAATTATTATTATTATTATTATTATTATTATTATTATCATTATTATTTTGCTAAGAATGACTAGATCTCTCAAGCTCTTTTGTAACCTATTGCTAAATGTAGTTCATGATATTGCAATTAATTAGACTTATTAATAGCATTAAAATTTCCTGTTTCAAGAGTTTTTAAACTTTAATCTGTCTTGTTGAAATTTCTTTGGCATTTTATTACTTCTCTAATACTGTTTCTGTGTAAAGTGCAGAAGGCCTTTAAATATTAATATTTTATTTTCTTCATATATTATGCATTGTACAGTAGCCAAATCAAAACCCAAACACTAATGCAGTGCTTGTGTTATACCTGTCAAATAACACTGTATGTGTATCACTGTATACGAACACAGAATGCAATCATAAAATTTCTAGGAATGTTCAGTAACTAATTTTTATTTCAGTTTCTCTCTCTCTCTCTCTCGTTCAACTTGTCCTTGGAACTCAGTGGCCTCTTGATTCTGACCTCTAAAAGCTGGCATTGAAAGCATGCACCCAAATCCCTAGGTTTTAGTGCTCACCCAACAGTGCTGAGACAGTTTTTACAGACAGTCTGACCTCCAGCTCACCATGCATTTGAAGAGAAACCAAGCCTCTTATTTTCTGGGGTTACCGATATGTTCCTCTATACCAAAATTTTGGCTCTTCACTCGTAATACATTTTGAGAAATTGGCTAAATACATCAAACAGATGCATTCTTAAAGGTGTAGCTGTTGTCGTTCTTACATCATATAATGTCTTCCAAAGTTGCCAAGAACCTCAAACCAAAGGTCACCTGGCTAGGATGATTCTTTGTGGTGGTGATTTCCCACAGTAATTGGTAAAAACAGATGTTTTCCATGTACTTATCAAGACAATACACTCAGTCTTAAAGTTGTTCTTTTCTGCAGTAATACGTAACCCAATAGAGTCTCTTTAGAGCCTGCTCCTTATGGCATAGCACTGCACTCTTTACGGTGTAGCTTCTAGTAATCAATATAAATTGAAAATTTGAATATCATCTTTTCAGGAGGCTCATAATCTTAGGATAACCAAATGAAACTGGTTTACCCAGTCCTGCCCTGTTTTCACATTAAGAATTTAATATCTCAGACAACTTCAAGTCCAGGCAAACCAAGGAGATTTATAACTTTTTAGCTCACTTACTGGTTTCATCATCTACATATCCAGCTTTCATATATTTATCATATCTGTTTACCATCCATCTAATCCTTACCATGGAAGGAAATGATTGAATTAATACTTCTGAACATTTTTGTATTTTTAGTAAATTCAGTGGTTTTGAGCACTTGCTGCACTTGAAGAAGGCACAGGCTTGGCTTCCATTACCCACAGGGTAACACATAAGCATCTTTAACTCCAGCCTTCCACAGTTATCAAGCACAAATATCATAGGCATGCATAGGTGCAAGTGATACTAAAATATACAGATCTTTAAAAATTGTTCAATAGAGATTTAGAAACAACAGTTTAGCATGATATCCAGGTTGTTTGTCTGTGGAAAAAAAAGACCATAAAAGCTGTCCTTGTAATCAGCTCACCTCTGTTCAGAGTTCTGAGTTGGGGCTGTGTCATTGGCAGTGGCCAGGTTACAGAAACACTTAGTGCAGTGCTGAACTGCTGGTCTCCTGCCCCTAGAACCCTGTAGATGGAGCCCTCTGCCAATTGGTAGGGTCTCTCCACACAGATTGAGTTCCTTTGGGTTGATTATGATTGATTATGGTGGTTTCTTCATTACTTTAAACCTAATCAGTGCTTAGAGTAATTTGAGTAATGATTGCTCATTATTGGCAATTGTGAAGTTTAAGTCTTTCCCTATTTCGCTTTACAGGGGCAGCCAGTTAGGAAACACTGGGAAATGTCCCAGTTCACATACATTTTCAAAGCAAGTGTGAGAATAAATGAGTGTCAGAGTCATGATGGACAGACAGACAGTCATGGGTATTTTTGTAGAAGTTATATTATATATCTTTTGTCAGGAAAGAATGGCGGTTCCCACCACATCAAATCTGACAATCTAGGTTTGTTCTTACCGTATCTGAAAGCCATTCAGCCTTTTACTGAAATTCTAAGTTCAATAAATCATGCTATTTCATATCATATTGTTATTCCACTCTGTCTTATAAATGAAGATCTACGACTCTCCAGCCAATTTGCTATTGTTTCAAAAGATAATTAATGATGCTAACATAAAAACCAATGCTGCTTTATATTACAAGTTATTAGATGGTGTGAATTTAAGGTGTTTCCCAGATTCTTTGGTTAAATCAAGTTTAACAGTGGGTTTTCTCGTATGGATTGATTGATTCACAGCCTTCAAGGTAGTTACACTAGAGAGACAATTTAGGCTCTTCAGCAAATAAAGAATTTAGAAAGTCATTAGATATCACCAGCAGGTTTGGTGAATTAAGTTATACCATTTGACCTGCAGGAAAGATGCAAAATACTCTAAAATTGCAGATGTGTGTGTGTGTGTGTGTGTGTGTGTGTGTGTGTGTGTGTGTGTTAAGGATGCCCTGAAAGTTATAATGTCTGTTGACATTTTAAGCCACCAAGAAAAATAAATTTAGAAATTGTTCAGAATTGACACTTCATATTAAAATGATTTCTGGTTTGTCAACAATCAGATCTTACTTACAGGTTATGGACAGTGATAATAGCGTTGGTGTTTGGGGGAGGGTCTACGGGACGCTAATGATTCTGCAAAATGTAACTCATTCTTGGCACTGAAAGTTTTACCCAGTGGCATATGGTTGCTAGTTGGGGCATGGTCTCACCATGATATGATGGTTTCACTTAAAGTCCTTTCATGTATGTCTACATTTTCAGAAGCTTCCTCAGTAGGAGGTTCCATATGACTTTTCCAAAGGCCTTTAGTGTCAGTTGCCCCTCCTCATGTTTTCTCCTATTCTCTGCTCTCCCAACTCTCTCCCCATTACATCCTTCAGTTCTAGAGTCCCCGTATCCCTTTATAATATTCTATTACTCCTTCCTGACAAGATTTCACCTTATTAGATACCTAACTTCTGTAGCTATTGCCACTGAAACACACAGATATAAAGCTTACATGCACAATGAAGAGAAAATGTGCAATAGTTACCTTTTAGGGTCTAGTTTACATTAATCAGAATTATTGCTTTTAATGCCATGAAGTTACCTGAAAATTTCATAAATTTCTTTTGTCTTAACAGCGGAATCATATTCTGTTGTGTAAATGTATCATATTTTCAGAATTTCGAGAACTCAGACTCAAACAGGATTTTTAAAAATGGAACTCCCCACTGTACAGCCCCACGAATCAGTGGGAAGGAGGAGGAAGAACGTTATAAGCACCGGAGGGATATGTGAACACACAGAGGCTGCGACAACGTGCACATGGCCTGCACACCTTCAAACAAAATCTCATCACTGAGAAGGGGAAATGGACACAAAGTCATACCCATAACCAAGAGGCTATTTGTAATTGGTAAACAGTTTGAAAGGGAGAATCTGCTTACGCCAATGGACTGTCACTGGCAAATCAAGCACTATTTTATTTATTTATTTATTATCCATTCATTTATTTAAAGATTATTTGGATCTATGCTATAATGGAGGGTTCTAGTTAAGGATTCTCACTGGTATAAGAAAAATATTGAATATTTTAGGTAGTAAGTTTTTACCACTTAGACAATTCATATGCTCACAGCAATTGGAGCAGAAGATAGACTTTCGGTACACATTCTACCTTAAGAAATGCAAATACTAATGTGATTAGTATTTGCTAGGCATCAGGGCAAGCAGAGGGATGACTTGATAAACCACAGGATTTTAGAGCAATGGACAGATTCTATGTTACTATAGTGGTGGGTAAGAAATAATTCAACTACTCTTTAGGAGAAGTTGGCCAATATAAGACAGGATTCTCTCTCTCTCTCTCTCTCTCTCTCTCTCTCTCTCTCTCTCTCTCTCTGTCACTCTCTCCCCTCCCTCTCTCCCCCACGATTTATGTGTGCACTTTTTTGTTTTTAATTTTTAAATGTATTAAAAATATATTTATTTCACACAGTATATTTTGATCAAGGGTTTTCTTTTTCTTTTCTTTTCTTTTTTTTCTCCTTTATTAATTTATTCTTGTTACATCTCAATGGTTATCCCATCCCTTGTATCCTCCCATTCTTCCCTCTCTCCCATTTTCCCCTTATTCCCCTCCCCTATGACTTTGACCATGTCCCCTGGAGGAGGAGACCTGGTGGCACTCAGAGGAAGGACAGCAGGTTACCAAGAAGAGACTTGATACCCTATGAGCATATACAGGGGGAGGTAATCCCCCTTAGGAATGATCAAGAGTTTTCATCTCCCAACTCCTCTCAGATTCTTTCTGCCTCCCCACCTACCCAAATCCTCACTATTTCTTTCTCACCCACATTAGAAAACTAACAAGCAACTACAAACAAAACAAACAGGGGGAAAAAGCCAAAGAAAAAACACAGGAAACAAATGCAGACACACACACACATACACACACACACACACACACACACACACACACACACACACAGAGAGAGAGAGAGAGAGAGAGAGAGAGAGAGAGAGAGAGAGACAGAGACAGAGAGAGACAGAGAGAGACAGAGAGAGAGAAAGAGAGAAACAGAGACAGAGACAGAGACAGAGACACAGAGAGACACAGAGAGACACAGAGAGACAGAGATCCCTTAAAACCAGAAACCATAATATATAACAAAAAGACCCTAAGGTAAAAATAATGTCCAGACAAAGCATTATGAGACACACTCCAAAAATACCACTGAGTTTGTTTCGTGTTGGCCATCTACTACTGAGGGTGGCTCCTGCCATTAAATGTGCTTTGTATACCCTGTGAGACTCTGTTGGATAAAACTTTTTACTTTGCCAGTGGTTGTCAATTGGAGACAGTTTCTGTGTTAAGGATGGTGGCTTGTATCTACTTCCCTTCTCAGTGCTAGGATCCCATCTTGCTTTGACATACAAGGGCCCTATGCATGCTGCCCCAGTCTCTGTGAGTTCATTTTTACATCAGCCCTGTTGCATCTAGAAGACCTTGCTTCCTTGGTGTCTTCCATCTGTACAGGTTCATACAGTCTTTCCGCCTCCTCTTCCACAAGGCTTCCTGAGCCCAAGGGAAGGTACTTGATGGAGACATACCATTTGGACTGATGTTCCAAGGTCTCTCACTCAATACTCCTTGTCTAATATGGCTCTCTGTATTTGTTCTTACCCACTGCAGGAGGAACCTTCTCTGATGGTGGATGAGCAAGGAACTGATGTATGAGAATTCAGTGTTGTTAGGAGTCCTTTTATTGCTGTCTTTCTTTAACAGAACAATGGTATTTGGTTGTGTCCTATGTCCCCAACCTATCTAGCCTCAGGTTCTAGGTCACCTGAGCAGTATCAGGCATGGATTCCATATCATGCAGTGGGCCTTGAGGTCAATCAGACAGTGGTTGGTTACTCCCACAACTTTTGTGCCACTATTGCCTTTCTTCTTCATTTTATTTTTCTTTTTCCTTTCTTTTTTGAAAGAAAAAAAAGTATAAACTCTGGTGGGTAGAAAGGATTGGGGTAGTAGAAAGAACATGATTGATATATATTATAGGAAGCTTTGTAGTAGACCAGTACTGCTATGGCATCCTCCTGTTCTCTGCCCCCACTGCCAGGGTATCACACAGGGAAATCATCTATAGTGTTCCTCTGTTACTCCATCCCTTTGCCACAGACACTAGCTCATATAGATACTCCTTGGGAACCAGAAATCAGATAGATAATCTTCATTCCCCTTTCTCTATCCCAATTCCCACTCCATAGCAGACTGCCTGTTGTGGGGGACCCTTCTCTGGCCCCAATCCCTAGACTGGTGGCACACTCAGATTTCCTCCATCCTGTGGACCCTCTCAGCGTCTGACTTCCAATCCATCTGCTTTCCTTAGTATCAGTTCCCAGTACCTGAAGGCTTGTTCTATAGGGGGTCCTCAGTGGCCATCCCTAGCAGGGTTTCAAGCATTCTTCATCAGGCAGCCCAGAGCCAGCATACTCTTCTAAATACAAAAGTGGGCAACAGAAACTAAATAATAGAACACTCACCCAACAAACACAAGACCAGATGTCAGCACCTAGAATAATCTCCCGAAACCCAAATACCTAGAAGCCAGCTTAAAAACATAATCAATAACAGTCAAGACAATATGTCTCCACTAGAGCACAACAAGCCTACTACTGTAGGCACTAAGAAATGCAAAATAACTGATGCACAAGACAAGGACTTCAAAACAGTTATTATGAACATGCTCGAAGACCTTAAAGAAAATATGGATAAAACCATTATTGAAATCTATGAAGTCACAAAACCAAACAGTGGAATGAAATGAAGAAAAAAAAAACATTCATGACATGTAAGTGAAAAATGGAAAGAATAATGAAAGCCCAAACTGAGAAAAAAAACTGGAAATAAAAAAATCCAGAAACATAAACAGAAATCTCAAAACTATTTTGAGGTTTCATCTTACTCAGGTTAGAATGGCCAAGATCAATAAAACGATGTCAGGTCATTCTGGTGAGGATGTGGAATAAGGAAAAGATGTATCCAATGCTGGGGAGAGCCGAAACTTGTACAGCCACTGTGGACATCAGTGTGGCAGTTCCTCAGGTAACTGAACATAGGTTTATCACTAGAACCAGCTCTACTACTCAGACATATACTCAAAGGATTCTACATTCTTCTGCAGAGATCCACGCTCAGGTTCACTGCTGCTCTATTCCTTACAACCAGACATTGGAACAAGTATATAAAAAAAATGAGTGGACAAAGAAAATGTGGTATATTACACAATGAAATATTGCCCAGATATAAAAACAAGGAATGGCAGGCAACTCCTTACTCCTGGGAAAAGAAAAACAAGCCTCTTTCAGGGATAGGGCTACCTTACTGGTTGTTCTGTGAAGAGCTGTCAGCCTTCAAACTGCTAAAAAAGCAGCAATGGTCCGTGAGCTCACATAATTGGTGGCATTTATATGCAAACATAAGCAAATACACACATACATGTATGTATGTATGTAGCAATTTGATAATAAAAGAAGAGGCTATCAATAGCAATATTAGTGGGGAGCATGGGAGGAGTTTGAGAGAGAGAGAGAGAGAGAGAGAGAGCAGCTTTGAGTGGCTGGAGGGAAGGAAAGGAGGGGGAAGTGATGTAACTCCATTTGAATTAATACATATTTAAATCAGTTAATTCAAATATGTTCAATAACAAAATAGCTATTAAAATATTGAGCAATTTTCTATTTGAAGATTATGAAAACACAATAAAATTAAATTAATTAAAAAAAAAGACCCACTCTACTTGGGAAGCCATTGGTAAACTGCTACTTTCATCTCTGGGGGGTTCACTTATAATGTCCTACAACCATTGCCTCTATATAGTTACAGAACATTTCTCAAATCTGGAAGCAAACATGGAACAGATCCATTTGGCTGGAAATGTACAACTACTCTTACCAATCACACAGCCCACACTGAGATTTTAAGTGAAAGACAGTTGAGCTGTCAAAGTTTGCTACTAGACATCACACAGCTTAAATGGCACACTATCTGGTTCATTTAGTTCAGGTGAAAGGGCTGAAAATATTAAGTGCAGAGTATTTAATTTCTCTAGATGTTGTGGAAACCATCCATTTAAAACCATGGTTTCCTGGTTTAAAATCTTTATGTAACAGTTGGGTGAAACATCTAATAATCTTCACGCCTGCTGTGGGCATGTGAGACTGTACAGGTAAAATTCTAAACCACTGTGCTAAATTGTAATAAAATGTAACCACTACTAATATCTGGAACTTAAATATTATACTTATAAAACTCATCCTGATTGTGTAACAAACATCTGCTTTATTTATGGTTATCAGATGTTATTTTGTGTTTGAAAAACCTAGGAAAGAAGTTTGTCTCAGAGTAAAGTACCTCCTCAAGACAAAAATCTAATATTACATTTGATTCTTACAAAGAACATTTGAGTGTATTAAATATGCTTTATTTTTGTTTGAAATGGTGTTCTTCAATTTCCAAATGTTCTTGATGTTTAAGTATACTAGTCTTGGCCTCAATTATTCTGCTTGTTATGAAGAGTAGTTTTGTTTCTTGGTTAATTATTTTATTTGTTTTATTTTTTATTTTACTTTCCTTTTTTAAACAATTTTTCTTAAATGTTTTTACATATACATTTATATTATTACACATCTATACAATAAACTATGCCCAGCAAGAAGAGCTATGAAACAATCAGGAAATATATATATAAAACATTCATAGTGTTTTGGCTATTTATATTTGGCATCTTTGAAGAAAACATCTTTTCTATCCTGATGAGTCTAAAATTCTGAATGTAAACCATTATCTATCATATCACACCATTATCATCTTAAAACATATATCTAGACCTAAAAACATCTTAACCTCTAACCAATTAAACTTACTTGTAAAAACTAAACTATCTGGTCTTAAACCCCATCAGAGACTAGAACACTTAATGAAATGTCCATCATCCCTAGTTATCAGGGAAATGCAAATCAAAATGACCCTGAGATTCCATCTTACACCTATCCAAATGGCTAAGATAAAAAGCTCAAGTGACAGCACAAGCTTGCCAGGATGTGAAGAAAGGGGAACACTCCTCCATTGCCGATGGGAGTGCAAACTTGTACAACCACTTTGGAAACCAATTGGTGCTTTCTCAGGAAATTGGGAGTAATTCTACCTCAAGTCTCAGATATAACACTCCTGGGCATATACCTGAAAGATGTTCCACCATACAACAAATACATTTGCCCATCTATGATTATAGCAGCTTTATTTGTAATAGCCAGAATCTAGAAACAACCTACATGTCCCTCAACTGAAAAATGGATAAAGAAACTGTGGCACATTTACACTATGGAATACTATTCAGCTATTAAAAATAAGAAAATCTTGCAATTTGCAGGCAAATGGATGAAACTAAAAAGGATCATCCCGAGTGAGGTAACCCAGACATAGAAAGACACTCATCAGTGGATATTAGCAACATAATATAGAATAACTACACTACAATCCAGAGAGACTGATGCCCCAACCAAGGACCCTATATGATGAAGAGTAATTGAAAAGAATCTGGGGAAAGGATGGCATGGAAAGCACAGGGAGTTTTTCCCTCCTTACTTGGATAACAATTGTATTGTCAGAATATGTGCATTATAATTGTTTTGTGACCCTAGAATCTATAAAAGGTTTCTAAGTGCCAGAAGAAGGCTTGGGCTTCAGTGATTCAATTTTAGCTGCTAACACTGTTGCTGGTACCCAACCATCAGTCCTGATTGATGGATGATAGCTCTTTATGTTATTCTTCAGCAAGTTGCCCTTAGATTTCAGGAGCTCAGGTCAGTAGGAATGGCCTTTCACTTCAACTTAGGGGACTGTGTGCTCTGATGACATGGTATGGATTATGCCCAAAGATACACAGAGGAAGAAGCACATGACTAGGGCCTGTGCCTACTTTTTTGTCCCACACCACTGATCTAGGTGAAGTGAGTTCTCAAGAATTTAAATCACTTTCATCTTTGGTCCTCTACATTAAAAAAAAAAATGATATCCACGTGCACATGCAAAATCAGGAATGTAACCACAGATGTTCAGCGTTCACACGCACAGGTACAGAAGTGATGTGAGAAGACCTTGTATACATCCCTGAGCATCATTGGAAAAGTCAGGCTATTGTGTGTTCACACACACACACACACACACACACACACACACACACACACACACTCGCACAAACACACACTCTCTCTCACACACACCACACACACACACACACACACACACACACAGAGGGAGAGAAAGAGAGAGAGAGAGAGAGAGAGAAAGAGAGAGAGAAGAAAATAAGAAAATAAACCTCATGTAACAGAACTCTCAAAGCTTTATAAGAAATCTTATTCTGATTTCTTCAGTTGCAACATTAGTAGATTTAAATATTCAGCTGTCTCTTCTTTCTTTTTTGTAAAGTTATTCTTTTTATGTTTCTTGATTTAAATTTTGTTTTATTTATTCTCCTCTCATATATTATATCCTCACCACAGTTTCCCCTCTGCTCCTCATCCTTGAGCTGTAACTTGTGGTTTTGATCTTAGCTATTCTGATAGGTATAAAATGGAATCTCCGGATCATTTTGATATACATTTCTCTTACGAATAAGAATGCTGAACATTCCTTTAAGTGCTTCTCAGCCATATGAGTCTCTCTGTGGAGAATTCTCTGTTGAGATCTGTACTCCATTTTTTTTTAAATGAATTTAAAAAATTGCTGGGTTGGTCAATTTCTTCTTTCTTGAGTTCTTTATTCATTTTGGAAATTAGCTCTCTGTTAGATGAGGGATTGGTGAAAACCTTTTCCCATTCTGTGTGCTGTCATTTTGTCTTATTGGTGGTATCATTTTCCTTTCAGAGGCTTTTCATTTTCATGAGGTTCTGCTTACTGTCAATCTTAGTGCCTGTGCTATTGGTGTTCTATTCAGAAGGTTGTCTCCTGGGCCAATATAGTCAAGGATATTCCAGGCTTTCTCTCCTGTCAGGTTCATTGAATCTAGTTTTATGTTGAGGGCTTTGATCCACTTGGACTTGAGTTTTGTGCTCGGTGATAGATATGGATCTATTTGCATTCTTCTACTTGTTAACAACCAGATAGAGCAACTTCATTTATTGAAGATGCTTTCTTATTTTCAATTGTATAGCTTCGGCTTCTTTGTCAAAAATAAGGTGTCCATAGATGTATGGATTTACATCTGGATCCTTGATTCAATTTCATTGATCAACCTGTCTGTTTTTAATGTCAATACTTCGTGTTTTTTATTACTATAGCTCTGTAGTACAGCTTGAAATCAGGGATAGTGGTAACCCCAGAAGTTCTTCTATTGTACAGAATTGTTTTAGCGATCCTTGTATTTTTTTTTTAATTTATGAAATTAAGTATTGTTCTTTTAAGATTTGTTAGAATTTTGATGGATTCTGTCTTGAATCTGCAGAATGACTTTGGTGAGATGGCCATTTTTACTTATGTTAAATCTACCGATCCATGACTACAGAGGATCTTTCTATCATCTGATATTTTCTCCAATTTCTTTCTTCAAATATGTGAAATTCTTGCCATACAGGTCTTTTACTTGCTTGCTTAGAGTTGCACAAAGGTATTTTGTATTACTTGTGGCTATTGTGAAGGGTATGCTTCCCTGGTTTTTTCTCAGTTTTTGATAAAGGCATACAGGGCCTACATAGAAAGAAGGATGGACCCTTCAAGCAATCAATCAAATACAAATGAATATCTGACAACATTCTACATCTACCAGACCAAAGATGTTAAAACCACTACCTTAAGGACACTGAATGGCTTGGAGTATCATGTAAGTGGTACTTTCTTGGAATGAATGAGACCATGTATATGATTTCCAAAAATTAAAATTAAAATTGGCTAAAGAGTTAAGGAAGTCAGATATGCTCCCATAGTTCTGTAAACCAAGCACATAGAAGGCTGATAAGGGAAGACCATGTATTGAAGACATGGTTTGGATACATAGTGAGTTATGGACAGTCATGATTAAACAAATACCTTGTCTCAAATATTAAAACATTATATAACAGAATATATGATGAAAGTGATAAAATGATGTGTGAACTAACAGAAATATCAATACAAATACAGGACACCTAAAAGACAACTACAATTTCTCAGTATGAATACAAGAATAACTGGAATAAAAGTTTTACTATTGAGATTAGTAGGTTAGTCTGATTGGGTAGAAGAAAAGTATTAAACAAACTTGAAAATAGACTAGTGGAAATTATTAGATGGACAACAAAAACAAAGCTAAGGGGAAATAAGGAAGGCCTAAGGTACCTGTGTAACTAACACATACACTCACTCAAGGATTGCAAGAAATAAATGAGAAAAAGGAAGGTTTATGATATAGCATAAACCTGAAATTTTATGATAGACACTCAAATAAAAATTCCAAAAGATCATGAATCCACAGAACTATGTTGAGAAATATTCTTTATAATCACATTTTTAGAAAGCAAAGAATGGTAGATAAGAGCAACAAGACAATTAGGTGTGGAGACACACATTGAGCAGAGGCAGGAGGATCTCTGTGAGTTTGAGGCCAGCCTGGTCTACAAACAGAATTTAAGGCACACCAGGCTTACATAGCTTGAATCTGTCTCAAAAACAAATAAATAGCAAAAAAAAATTTTACTCACCACACAAAAGAGACTCCTCAAGAATAGCAACAGATATTTAGAAAGCAGAAGGAAGCAGGAGAAATAAACATGCCTGAGAGTCCTCTATGAGGTCTAAGGTGTGAGATGACGTTTGAAACTGAAAGTGTGGCTGACCAACAGTTTTTATGTGATTGATATTAAGTTGGCATAAAATAAGATATCATAACTTTAAGATGTTAGAAGCAAGACCTGCTGTAGCCACAGAGAAAGTGTGGATGTCACACATGTGAAAACACATAAGGACAAATTGAAAGGTTTTTCACAAAAACTTAATTCTGAAAGGAGAAATGTAAATACAACTAGACATGTGGAAAATACATGCTAAAATGATTGAGAAGGACAGTCATAAATAAAGTTAAACTTAAGTTTCAAATGCTCATTCAATGTAGGTTTCAATGTAAGTTCATTTACTTTTCAGTGTTAGTACACCGAGTATTCAAATGCAAAGATGTGGATTGTCCTCAAATTCTTGGTTTAGGGGTTGCATTGCAAATGTATCAGCTTGGGCTGGGTACCCCTAAGTGATTTTTCTCTCTGAATTTTTAACAGTTGTATGTCTCTAACACTCTCCATAATTGCAGGAACTTTTTTGATAAGGGGTAGGAAGATGGGGGTGTAGACCATAAAAACCAGAGACCAAGGACACCTGTTGGCAGATCATGTCCCCTACACATAACAGAGAAAATGCTCTCATGACCGTTCAACAAATACAGCGTAATGACAACAGTTGATAGGACAAATAGGGGAAAATTCCATTTGGTACTGGACCTAATACAGCTGAAGAACTATAGGCATCCAATGGCTGCTGAGAGAAATAGAATCAGATGCTTCCAAGAACAAACTCCTGCATAGGTTGCTCAAACCCAAGTTATTAATTCTGGACACTTGCACATATAAGCAAAGCTAATGGCCTCGGTATGTTGTATATGCATCAATCCACTGTCCACATGAGCCATCCCCATAACTGGTTATCTAACACAGTGATTAGACCTGATCATATGCCCAGGAGTCACACTAAATAGATGCTGTAGGTTGTATTTATAGATTTATGCATTTATATACATGTACAAAATTAAAAGAGGCCATCAATTTGAAATGGAGTGAGGGTGTCATGGGAGTGATGGGAGCTGACATGGGACAGTTGGAGGGGTGAAAAGGAACGGGTAAGTGAGGCACTTATATTTTTAATTGAAATTTTAGTAAAAACTGATTAGGAATTTTAAAAAAATACATGTATTAAATGAATGGATTTGAAAACCGTAATTCTAACATATCCTTTCTACAGGAAGTTCACTTTTGATGTCATTTTAGACCTTGATTTCATTAAAACAATAGGAAAAACAATTTCTACTGAGAGAGAAAAGTTGTAGCTCCAGTGGTTTCACCACGCCTGTGAGAGAATATCTGAGGTCATTGATGACACTGTTATCTCTAAGTACTGTATGCTTCTGTATATACATAATGCTAATGCCCCTTTCCTTTAAATAAGTGTTGCACTTGAACTCTAAGTAAAGGCTTTTACATCCTGACAGAACATAAGTCATGAAGCCTGAAGTAACCTCAGAGGATAGATTTTCTTCTCATGTGCCCCTAGGGTGTGTTCAGGAGAAGATCGCATATTAGGCTAACAAGTTAAGTCTCGACAGAATTACAACATAAATATCACACAAATTATGCTCTCCAAATGTGGTGAAATGAAGTCAGAATTCAATAATATAAATATATTTGGAAGCATTTTAAAAATCATGAAATTTGAAGAACATACTCACAAATAATTAGTGGATAAAAATAAATCATGACATGAGTAAAAAATACACTTGAAGATGAATAACAATGAAAACGTTATATACCAAAGCATTTGGGAAACAGCCAAAAGCAGTGCTCAGAGGGGAAAAAAAGAGGCATAAATATTTTAATTAAAAGACAGGAAATGTCTTAAAATGACACTTAATTTTATATTTTGAGGATTGTAAAATAGAATAAATCAAGCCCAAGCAAGTTAAAGGAGGGAAATAATAAAAATCACACATACTCAAAGCAAACAAACAAATGAAAATGGTTTAATGCAAAATATTGTATGTTAACTTTTCAAGGAAATCAGAGCATGATCACTTGAATTTATGTGCTAAAAGTGCTTGACAAGTGGGGACAGGGAAGACATTGGAGGGTGGAGAGTGGGGCAGCAGTGATGTCTATGCAGTACTCATATGTAAAGTTCTCAAGAAATATTAAATAAAATATTTTGGCAAAACTAAAAAATAAGCTTCACACTAAAAACATTCAACAAAAAATAATTAGAAGAGAACAACACCCAAACATAATTAAAGTTACAAATGAAAAATGGTTAAAAAGAAAGAAAAAGGACGCACAAAACACACATAGGTATTCAAAATAATTCTATAGGTGAGGAAAAGAGGAATTAATAATCATGTATGTTCAGAGATGATATTATCTTACCTGTAAATATCCCTAAAAACTCTACTGGCCAGTTGTGATGGTATACTTCAGTAGGATTTGCTGAAGGAGACAAAGGCAGGAAGATCAGCCTGGGTTACACATTAGCTGCGCAATGGTAGTGCACACATTTAATCAGAGCACTTGTGAGGCTGGGGTAGGCACATCTCTGATTATTTTGAGGCCAGACAGTTTACAGAGAGAGTTCCATGAAAGCCAGGTTTACACAGAGAAACCCTGTTTTGAAAATCTAAATAAATAAATAAAAGTAGGTAAATTAAAGACTGTATTGGAAATAGTCTTAAAATAGTAAATATATTCTACAAAGGAGTACAGTAGTATTCTATTGTATAAATGTACCATAATTTCTTTATCCATTCTTCAGTTGAGGGACATCTGGATTGTTTCAAGATTCTAGGTATTATGAATAAAGCAGCTATGAACATAGTTGAGAAGGAATATTTTTTGTATGGTGGAGCATCTTTTGGGTACACACCCAGGAACTATTCAATGGTTGGCCAAAACCAAGCATACTCTGCTATGCTTACAGACAGGAGCCTATCGGGGTTGTCCTCTGAGAAGCTCTATCCAGCAGCTCAGACGCACAGTCAAACACTGGGTGATGCATATGGAGTCTTGTGGAAAACTGGAAGGAAGAAGAAAAGGACCTGGAGGTGACAGGAGCTCCACAGGAAGACCAACAAAACCAACTAACCAGGACCCAGAGGGGCTGGCTGAGACTGAAGCACCAACAAAGGACCATGCATGGACTCTGCCTAAGCCCCTTACACAGATGTAGCCAATGGGCAGCTCTGGCTTCATGTGGGTCCTCTATAAGGAGAGCAGGGCCGTCTCTGATATGGACTCTTCTTCATCTTCTGTCTCTGATATGAACAGCTTCTTGATCACATTATCCTGGTGGGACTACCTCGCCAGGCCACAAAGGAAGAGGACGTGCTCAGTCCTGATGTGACTTGATGAGCTGGGGTGGATATGAAGGGGGTCTCGCTTTTCTGGGGAATAAAGGAGGGGAGAGGAGTGAGAGGAAGAGAGGATGAGATGGGGGTATGACCAGAATGTAGTGAATTTTTAAAAATTAAAAAAAGAAGTCACGTGAAACAAACAGTTATAAAAAAAACGTATAAGAAGCCAAAATAATGGCTTGGTGTTTAAGAGTGTTTACTGCTTTTCTAGAGGAAGTTCCCAGCATGCATATCTACTGCTCTTACCTGCTGCCTCAGGGCATCCTAAAACTTCTGGTCTCTATGGGTACCTGTACTCACATGTCTAGACACACACACACACACACACACACACACACACACACACACACACACACACACACACACACCATTGAAATTAAAAATAATATTTTAAAATTTTTCTGGGCTGATAGCACTCCTGCAAATATGGTGAATGTTTGTAAGACGTGCCAGACTTTCTTCAAGAAGTGTCACAAGCACCAGCCCCATAATAGGCCACATTATTTGTCTGGGGAAAGCAGTGTTCTGGCAAGAAGCAGAGTGGCTACAGTGTGTGGCCTTAGCCTACCACACCCCTCAAATTCTAAATCCACAAAGAAAACTGTGTTAAGGCTTGACTGTATTGATCTGAACTGAAGACCGAAGATGAGCACATTGAACTGAACTGCAGACCTAAGGGAACACTGGCTATTAAGAGATGCAAGCATATTGAACTGGGAGGAGATCAGACAAGAAAGGGCATGAATCTCATAGGGGTAACCAGTCACTTTTGGATTGAGTTTTATGCCCTCTCTCTTGGAAGAAACATTTGCCTCCTACCGTAATCTGACAGAGAACCCATGGTTGAAGTTTCCATTACTATTATTTTGCTAGTTGGATATGTTATCAGACTGCCCTCTACATTTGTACGTTTCTAACTGTAGATCAGTGTGACTCTCAGACCACTTCAAAGACGTTCCTTTGTTAACTAAGTTGGCAGCCAGTGCAGAAATTGACAACTGATCAAAGGGTGAGAGCAACTGTATAGTGCCTAGCCATAAACATGACTTCTGGTTTGCGTTCCCTACTCCAACAGGTCAAGGAACAGCATAGAAGAGGGTACCTAGTGCTTGTAAGAGTCAGAGGTCTGGGAGGACCAGAGAAAAGCAGTGTTCTGGACATGACAAGATTCAGGGACTCATGGACTCACAATGGCTGTAGATATCACACATGACCCACACCTGGTCATTCCGAGACAACGTTCTAGCATGGAAGTGGGAGAAGTCATGAGTATGCCCTCCTGACAGGGCTTTAATGGTCAACAGGGTTTAGAATCTCCTATAAGACACATTTCTGGACATGTCTGTGAGAAAATGTCTAGACTGGATTCGCTATGGTGGGAATTACGTCACATATCACCTTAATGTGGGTGAGATCATGTTATAGGGTGAGAGCCTGCACTGTAAAAGAAAGAGAAGGCCAGCAGAGCAGTCACCATTCTCTGTTTCTTGGATGTAATGAAATGTGACCAATTGCCTTGTGTTCCTATCACCATGCCTTTCCTGCAATGACAGACTGCCTAAGTCACCCTTACTTCTTTCAGTCACTTCTGTCAAATATTTTGTCACAGTAGTGAGTAAAGTCCCCAACAATAACCATGGGTGAGGACTGGGCATTGGATCTACTACTGAAATGTTAGGGTGTAAGCATGAAAATTAGAAGACGCTGAAGTGCTTTGACAAGTGTTCAGCATGGTATCATGGCTCAGTCATGTTGTCTAAGATGACTAACATTACAATTGCAAATAGCAGGGTTCTGCAGTGCAACAATACTCTTTTCTTGGAATTAAAACAGGACAATGGATATTTTCCCTTAAAAATCAGCACCTAATTGGTGCTCATGAAGAAGCTTCTAACAGCTCCAGCTCAAATATACTTGATTGGAAAGAGTGTAAGAAGAGTGTAAATGCTTAATTACATCTAATTACCCAACTGAAATTCATTTGATTAAAGAACAGTTGACAGACAGGCTTGAGGAGATGACTTGGTAGGTGAAATGCATCCTATAGAAGCATGAGGCTCACATCTGCATCTCCAGGGCCTATCTAAGGTGATCATAACAGTGTGTGTCTGTAACCCCAGTTCTGGAAGACAAAGTCATGTCTATCCAGCTTAGCCAAAATAGCAAGCTTCAAGCTTCATGTTCTTCAAAAGACCCTGTCTGAGCAAATAAAAAATGCCATATTGTGAGATTTTGTTTTGTTTTATTTTTTTTTTTAAGTTTCAACTTAGATTCTTTTTTTTCTTGCTTTTTTAAATTAATTTATTCTTGTTACATCTCAATGATTATCCCATCCCTTGTATCCTCTCATTCTTCCCTCCCTCCAATTTTCCCCTTACTCCCTTCCCCTATGACTGTGCCTGAGGAGGACTTCCTTCCCCTTTATATGTTCATAGGGTATCAAGTCTCTTCTTGGTAACCTGCTGTCCTTCCTCTGAGTGCCACCAGGTCTCCCCTTCCAAGGGACATGGTCAAATATGAGGCACCAGAGTATGTGTGAAAGTCATACCCTACTCTCCACTCAACTGTGGAGAATGTCCTGTCCATTGGCTAGACCTGGGTAGGGGTTTAAAGTTTACCGCCTGTATTGTCCTTGGCTGGTGCCATAGTTTGAGCGGACGCCTGGGCCCAAATCTGCCTATCATAATGCTCTACTTGTAGGTTTCTAGGACCCTCTGGATCCTTCTACTTTGCTATTCTCCCATGCTTTTCTCATCTAGAGTCCCAGTAGGATGTCCTCCCCTCTGTCCCAGTTTCCTGGTAAGTGAAGGCTTTCATGGGACATGCCCCTTGGGTTAGTATGCAGGTATAAGTGAATGTATACTATTTGAGTCTTTCTGGTACATTTACACTATGGAATACTACTCAGCTATTAAAAATAAAGAATTCCTGAAATTTGTGGACAAATGGTTTGAGCTAGAAACTTAGATTCTTTTTGTTGAAATAAGGTTCATATAACTAGGCAATTGGCAGTAATTGTTATGAACCATTAAAATTCCTTTGAAAGTTGTGTGTGAATTTTAATAAATTAGATGGCAGTACCAAGAGAGTGGGCTATTGCTGTGATAGACGTAATCATATTTTGGGAGGATTGTGGAGGAACTTTTGGGTAAAAGAACCATTGAGTGTTGAGAGCTCAACGGTATGTTCTGTCTGAGCTTTGGAGATCAGTGTTGAGAGCAATGCAGATGATAGAGACTGGGTTTGTGACATTTCAGACTCCTTTAATGACTCTATCAGGGCTGTTTGTTATTTTGAACTAAGAATCTGTGGTTATGGTTAACTGGGGCTGAAGAATCAGCTGTAATTAACAAGATACCAGAAACACGAAGTGAAACCTTTGCTTTACTGGGACAATTGCTGCTGCCTAGCTGGTGATGAGAAGTCAGCAGTGACGGAGACAAGACCAGCATCGTCAGGTTGAAATCATCTGGGTAATGTTTTCAGAGTTGCCAAGGCTGCACCTTATAGTGCCAGCCAAACTTGGTTGTGTAGTTGAGTCCCCCACGTGGGACTGGTTTTGAAGGTCATAGAACAGAAACAGCAACTTAAATGATAACTGAGTTGTTTATCCTGAACCCCCTCCCCAAATAAGAAGCTTCCAAGATTCCTCACCAAAATTATGGGCTTTTTTGGTTGTGATAAAAATTGGTTGGGATATTATAGTTAAGTATGGACTCCAGTTGTGTTACATACTAACATCTTTTTTTTACTGACGATGAATATAAGCTCCCTGAGAATCGTTCCAAAGAGTGCATGTTCATGGTACTTGAACAATACAAATGACCTTGAACACCTTCTGTTCTTTAGCTGATAGCCTAGCCTTGGCCTAGCTTTCCCTTAACTCCATTTATACTTCAAATAACTAATGCAGGTGCTGGGGAGATGAGTCAGTATGCCAAGTACTTGCTGCACAGGCATGAAGAGCTTTGTTCCGGTTCCCAGTACTCGAAGAAAAAGCTGAGCATGGCCTCTGCAACCAGTCTCTAAATACCACTAAGAGAATGAGGATGTTGGGCAGATACAGGAAGATCCAAGATGCACTGGTCAACCATTCTAGCTGAAATGGCAATTTTTTTTTAATGAGATACCCTGCCTCAAAAAATATCATGTAGAAACAAGTAGAAGTTTTGTGATCAACATCTGGCTTCAACATAGACACAAGTGCACACACACACACACACACACACACACACACACACACACACACACCTCTAAAATATTTGTGAACCCTGATTTTGGACTCATCAAAGACTTTCTTGTCTTGACAGTATGAATAAAAGTATTAAAATCTATTCATGTGCTTAATTACTCTCTTCCTCTTCATAGTCTTTTTAATAGCAAGGAAGGATATAGGGGATACACAGTACTGTTCTGGACATAAGATCCCTTTTGCCAGTGAGTATCTTGTTACAGCAACAAGAATCCAAACACTAATTACTTAATAGTCAAGCACTTAGATCTCCTTGCACACTCTAACACACATGGAAGGATCCGATGAAGTAGTAATTATCTACCTTGCCCTCAATTCTAGAAAAAAAAATGCCTCCTCAGGCAGTCAGGTAATGTGAGTATCTTTCTGCTGTCAAGAAATCTTGAGAGTAGAAAGCTCTGAATGTGGCAGCCATGTTCTGCTGTGCCGGTGTAAAGATGCAGCCACTTCCTCTGCATGTTGAATCGAGCATCAGGCAGCAATCTCTGCAGAGTGGTTGGAAGGAAGAATCAAATTAGTGTTAGATTTTCAATTATTTATGAGCAAAAGATTCTAACAAACAGAAATGGCCCAGGAAATATACAGTTAGGAAACGCACCCACTAATAAGTGATACCTCTGGTCTATTTTTCTATCATTTCTTAGCTATAGCAGCTATAAACAGAGATCCTCTACTATTGTTACATTTAATTTGTAATATTTTCAAAATGGTGTTAGTAACTTTGTTATGAAGGTCCTGAGCTTTAATTACTAAATGTTCTTTGCTCAGAGGTGTGGATGTCTACCTTTTTTTTAGGCATCACCATGTCAGGACATTGTTTTCATAGCTACTACCCAAGGTCCATGCTGACAAGGCTTTTCTCCAGTATTAGAATTGGATTTTTACAAGCAAGGTTGTATAATAATGATGGCGTTGGGAAGAAGACGAACCTTAAGTGAAAACTGAAGTTAGTCTTAATCAAATTTATTTCCCCCTTAAAGATGGAACTTCTGATTTGCTTACATTGTAACCTTCTTTGCTTCTACAAAACAGGGAAATTTTCACATGAATCAGAGTCATCGTGTAATCTCTTGTATTTCACAACATAGAAGATCAATTACTTAATGTGAAATAAGTGAAGGTGCTAAACTGGCCCATCGTATTCACAGCATTTCTATTGCCAACATGCATATTTATGTCATCTTAGAACTCTGTTCCTCACTTCCATTCTCATGTGTCAATCACTAAATATATAAATACATATGTAAAATAACCTCTAAAGAGCACACTAAGTTTTGAATTCTGCTTTAAACAAATTAAAATCTTCAAGCCATTTGACATTTGCTCACCTCCCATCTCAATAAGCATAAGCCATGGGATGTAAACTTTTCACCTCAGATGGATCTTGAGGATGGTAAATCATGCCATTTCCAGCACAGTCTTTATCGACTTTTGCCAAAATTAGTCTTTGTGCTTGCAGTGAAATCAAGGCAATCAGGCCGAGAGAATGACACAGTATGTTTTAGCTTGCAACAGATTCTACAGTAGGACTTCTACGCTGAGGTATCAAACGGCAGCAACACTGTACTGTTCAAAAATTTGTTTGGTTTAGTAAAAGAGCAATTCCATCTTCTCCATTGATTGCAAGTTGATTGACACAGAGATCAAGACTAAGCCTTGAAGCATTCAGAATCCAGAAGGCACACAGGCACCCCTCCCAAGAGTATTAAGGCATTTTTTTGCAAACTATTTCCAAATGATGGACCTCAGTTAACCCTGCTCAAAAATGCAACCCACATTAGCAGGTGGAAGCAGTTTAATATTGCATGCCTTTTCTGTCAAATGTCAGAAAAGTATTTGGCATCATGAGAGCCACAAAGTGGAGTAAACGTCACCAATTAAAGATTGAAATATCAGTCAACAGATGTTTGAGCACTTTCCAACAGACAGTAGAACTTTACCTGAGGTAAAAATCTCAACTTGGCCATAATCTTTGACCAAATGAGACAAGTAGCCATGCCCAGACCACCCCCAGAGTGAGAGTTTAGGTTCTGTGGACTGTTTACTTCAAATTAAACATCATAGGATTTAGCTTGAACAGCTGTTAATACAAAGAATATCATGGTATGAACAAGATAAGAATCTTTGGGAGCTCAAACAAGGGACAGGTATCTTTATTAAGGACCCTAGATGATATATTCAAGTAAAAAATTCAATATATGCAAATACAGCACTGCCGAGCATTCAGAAATAGAACATAGAAATTGAACATAATCTTAGACACCTTTCTTTATTCATTTTAGAGTGACAACTCATCTCTTTAGAACTCTCACTGATATACATAGTTTACTACATATATGTTACATATATTACAGTTTGACAACAAAATACTTGTACAAAACATTTACTAACACAGTCTGGTAGTAAAGATTTATATTGTCTTAAATAGTTTTTATATAATACTTTTATTACTTCTTTGAGAATTTCACACAAGGTCATGTGATTATAATTGCATCCTTCCATCCTTCCCACAGTTCTCCCAGATCCATTCTTATCGAGCTACCCCACCACAAGTATTTGTCCTACTATTATTTTTCTGTAATAACCCACTGAGTCTAAACTTTCCTTTAGCCACTTAAGAAGAAAGTACACATAATAGGAAGGAAAACATAGGGGTTAGAAGTGAAAAAAGTCTTTAGCACAACCTTTAAAAACATGGAGCATGCTAAATGGACTCTATAACCATTCTAAGGTGTTTTTTTTTTCATCTCTTAACTCATTAAAATGTTAAGTTGATTGACTATGATAGAGTTTAAGCGGGGAGTTACATTAACTTAATGCCCCGCAGGATGGCTCAGCTGGTAAAGGCACACAATGCCACACCTGACACCCTGAGATCTGTCCCTGGATGGAGCATGGTGGAAGGAGATAACTAACTGATTCCTGAAAGTTGTCCCCTGATGCATGCATGTCACCATGGTACATGTAAACACATAACACACACACACACACACACACACACACACACACACACACACACACACGAGTGTTAAAATAAAATTAAGTAATTAATTTTAAATGAAACAATGTAAAAAGTCCCTAAGGCTGTACCTTCAAAGACTAACAACAAAGACAAAAGTTTATTTAATGATACTTTTCACCAGATATCTTGCCTAGAAACTTCCAGCATTATGAAGCTGACAAATAGAGATTTAAACTTGGTGCCCATAAGCTTCAGATATAATGTCAAACTGGACTCTATCATACTATTTCCCTATCTGTAGATTAGTGTAACTCTCTAACCTTATCAGAGAAGTTTCTTTATCCAGTGGATGCTGGTTTACACAGAGACTCTCACTGCTCAAAGGACATAGTATTATCAATCCCTGTCATGATGCGAGACAGAACAGTTTCCTAACAACCAAACAAAATGGCCTCTTATTGAACACACCTGAATGCCATCTCACAGCCCTAATGAAGGCAAAGAAGTAAGAAGAGGAGATGGTAGTGGAAAATAGAGGAAAGAACACAAGAAGTAAAGGAGGGTGAAGAGAAGGAGGAGGAAGTTGAGGCAGAATAAGAGAAGGAAGGATGAGCAGGAAGAAGAGGAAGAGGAACTACAAGCTTCAGAAACATGAAATGCAATCATCAAGTACTTTATTGTAAATAAAGACCTTTTGATGCCCTAAGTCCATCACTATCACTAAAGAAGAGAATGTATAAATGTCACCAGGGTCTTCCACGCACTCCATTCAGAACTAATTATGTTTTTTAAAAACTGTGTCTCATCATCTTAGATAGGTTTTGGCATTATGATAAAACATCATGATCAAAAGAAACTTGGGGATGAATGGCTTTATTTGGCTGACATATCGCAATTATAGTTCATCACTGACTGAAGAAAGTTTAGGGCAGAAGCTCAAGGCAAAAACCATGGAGCAACACTGGTTGCTGCTTTGCTTCCCACATCTTTCCCAGCCAGTTTTCTTGTACAACCAAGGACCAACCACCCTTGGGTAGCACCTCACTTTATTGAGCTGGGCCCTCCCACATCAATTATCAATTATCAATCAATAAAAATGCTTCACTCTTGTACCTTCAGGCCAAGCTTATGGAGATTCTCCATCCCTAGATAACTCTAGCTTATGTCAGGGCAATAACAACAACAAAACAGGTAAATAAATAAAAACTAGAGATCATACACACTATGTTATTTCTCTAATGTGAAGGCAAAATATACAATGAAAGCTTGTGAGTATAGATAATCAATGTATCTCTGTATAAACTATGTTAAATAAATATTGGCTGGATGTCAAAGATCAGTAGAAAAACAAAAAAACAAACGCAGTAAAACATGTGGGGGAAAAGAGAACCCTAATTCCTGTTGGTGGTGTTGCAAACTGGTGCAGTAACTATGGAAACCAATGTAGAGTATTCTCAAAGCTATAAATAAATTTATCATAAGACCCAGTTATACCACTTCTTGCTTAGGACCCCAACATGACACTTCACAGATACTTGCTCAGTAAACTTTATTATTGTTGTATTCAAAATAGCTAGGAAATGGAAAACGGTCTAAATGTCCTACATCTGAAAGAAAGTGTTGTTTATACACGGTGGATATTATTCAGCCGTATAGAAAAATGAAAGACTTGAAGGTGAATGGAGGGAACTAGAGTATATTACCTTGAATGGCATTTGAGGGTACAAGTAATCTGGTGAGGACCATGGTGAAAATAAGAAGAAGGCAAAGGGACGGTAAAAGGGAGAAGCAAAATACAAACAATCTACCTGTTAGGGGAGATGAGAAAGGGGGAGCTCCTTAGAAAACAGGGAGAGACTTTAGTACAGAAGAAAGGAGGTAGGTACAATAACAGGAAAGATGTTTGAGAAGGCAAAAATGAATTGTACTATTAACAATTTACTTTAAAGCCTCTACAATGCATGCAATGCAGTGTTTCAATAACATGCATATACAGTTTTAAAGAACTTTTCTCATTTGGGCTCACAGTGATCCTTCTGAGGGACAAAGACCACCTAACAAATACTCCAATATCAGACATGGGAAGCCCTCTTTTGAGTTGTTGTCCAAATCTATCTAAAATACTCCCAAATCATACAAGTTATTGGTGCTTACCTTGATTACCTTCTAGAGGTAGAAGGTAAGTCCCTATTGCTGAGGACACAATGCACTTCCAAAACAAATCAGAGAGATGAGGTAGAACTGACCTGATTGCCTCCTTCTCAGGGACTGCTTTGATGATACCACCATTCAGGCTTCCAAAGTAAGGAGGCAACTAACAGTTTTCCACAACTGTATTTATGAACTGCTTCAGTGACCAGTATGGCAGAATAAGCCTGCGGGTGCAGTAGTAACATGCGTACCTTGGTGGTAACCAACAGCTTTCTAACTGGACTTAAGACACACTCAGCAAGAGATCCCTATAGTACCGTGGCTGGTATTGGAAACCTAACTGCTGATTGCTAGTGAAATCATGGTTACTGAAGGAGAATCCACAACTACTAATTTACTAGACCAGAATAATCCTTAAAACTAGCCTACCAGCATTTGTTCTTTAAGTGCAGTTTTTACCCTTCATCAGGGGAATTTCTCTCTGTAGAAGATGGAAAACATTACAAAGGCCACAACTAATCAAAGCACCAAGTTGTGGAGCCTATTTCAAAGGACTAGAGCGGTTTTGGTGAGATTGTTTATCCCAGAAATGTCAGAAGCTCTACTCACAAAGCATCACCACCGTGGCCGCGCTAGCGTGAGCTGTACAGGGATGATGCCAGTGAACATGACAAACTGGATGAGGAAAAGCTCACAAGGCCTTAATCCTAAACAAAGAAATGCAGGCAAATGGAGGAAGCTGGCAGCCAGAGAGGTGGCCTTCCCCAGGGAAAGTACATCAATTTATTTTCTGGTACCCAATGGGCAAGGCTTGAAAACACACATACAAATAGCATTATACAGACTAAGCAGATAATATTTACAAAAATATACAGTTACACACACATACTCTCTCTCTCTCTCTCTCTCTCTCTCTCTCTCTCTCTCTCTCTCTCGCACACACACACACACACACACACACACACACACACACACACACATTAGTGAATAAATGAGATCATGAATTTGTAGGACAGTGGAAAGGGTAAAAGTAGAAAGTTTAAAGGGAGAAAAAGGAAGGGAGAAATGTAATTAAATTATAATCTCAAAATTACAGAAAGATAAGTATTGGCTGTTAGAATTAATGAAAAGTTAAATGGAGTTTGAAAGAATGTATGCTATATGGGCACTAGAGTGATGGATCAATAGTTAAGAGCATTGGGTGCTCTTGCAGCCTGGTAAAAAGCATTCACAAAGTGGCTTATACTCATTTGCAACTCCAGTTCTAAGATACTGACAACCTCTTGTGGTCTCACCAGGAACCAGGCTTGCATATAGTGCATAAATATACATTCAAACAAAACCTCAAATACATAAAATTAAAATCGTGACGTAATGAATGCTAAGATATTTAAGTGTGGCTTTGTATGAGGGCTTTGTCAAATTTTAAAAAAATGAAATTTAAAACTAAAAGGGCAAAAGAGATGAATAGGTAGAAATAAGAATACAGCACGTAAAATTGGCACTGGAGTTTCAGTGAATTTTAAGAAGAGACTTGCTGAAGATGTGGCTTAAAAAATAGTATTTGTTTCCAAATTTACATGTTTAGTGACACATTCTTGAGGAATCACTTGAGAGTATAGACAACTCAAAGGCAAAGACCTCACTGAAGCCCCACTTCAGTATAGGTGAGAGCTCATAAAACCTTGGAACTTTCTGAGAGACTTACAGGCAGCTTGGTGGGTCAGAAGTTATTTTCTCCTCAGACGTTCTCACTGATGGTGTGACCCGGAGCAGGGCAAGGTCGGGTGCAGCTGTAAGTTATAATGACTTCCTGACACTTAAGAGTTGCTTACTTTCTGTGTCTCTCTTTAGAATGCCCTGAATCTTACAGAGCAGAGTTCCATCCAGGAAAGAATGCTTTCAATTTGGAGGAAATCAGTACAAAATACTTCTTTAAAAAGAGATGAAGGAGATATAGAATCAGTATTTAGAAAACTAGTGAATGACCCAATGTACTTGTATGGAAACAGACTAAACAATAAAATCCAACCTAGTGAGACACAAAGCAATTATTATTCATCTTAACAATACTAGCAGAAAGAAAATACACACCAAAAATCTGTATTAACAAAAGAAGGGCCCTATTTACCTGACAAAATTAGACTTTAAAAATCCTTTAAATAGTAATTTGGTAATACTTTAAGTAGAGGAGATGGAACATCTATGGAGAAAACTTAAAAGTACTGATTGACAAAAAATGGAATAGAAAAATCTAACACAGAGAGTTTATATATCTTGATGCTGAAAAAAACATTCACAGTTAAGAGAACTTAATGCCGTTACATTGGACCCAGGTTAAATTTCCAGCCCTCACATGGCAGCTCACAAGAGTGTGTAACATCAGTTCTAGGGGATCCTATGTTCTCTTTTTGCCTCTGCAGGCACTAGACATAGGCATAGTACATATGTGAAGAGGACATCTCTCCCTGGTCCACACCACCACACAGCAGACAAGAGACAGAGCCAGCTCTCTCGCGCTCATGAACCCTGGGGCACGCTTACCTGCAACCCCGACATCCAGGGACATCTCTAGTGTACATATGTGAAGGCAAAACACCAATACACATAGTCTTTAAAATTTTATATTATATCGTTCCTGTCCCTAGAGCCATTGCAGGTGTGGCTGCTGTGTCACATGTGCATCAGTAGGTGGCAGAGAGGAGAGAGGCCACATCTATGCTGAGTGTTCTGACCTGTGAACATCTGAATGATTAGTAGCCTAACACTCCCTGAAAAAGGCAAGCCTGAGAGGACCACCAGTTTGGTGCCTCACAGGCCTGAGGGGGCAGACCACGCCTGAGATGACCGCTACCCATCACCATAATGCACAGGTGGGGCATAGCACCACCTTGAGACCATTCTTGAGATGACCCCACATATCCAGAGACCCCAGGTACCAAGAGGATCAAATAAGTGGTGAAGAAATGGAAGAGAAAGAGAAGCAGAAGGATGGGAGCACAATGAAGAGAGGCAGAACTGGAGACTCGGGTAGTGAGAGACAGCCTGATGCGAGTAGCTGGTGATGGGGTTCTGGCCTGTGCTGCCACTGGGGACCATGTTTGGGTCCATGGCTCTGCAACAGCATGGTTCTGTTGTCTCCGAAGTCCAGACAGATGTCCCTGGTCATGGCTGCCACCTGGGGACAGGTTAATGTTTGAGGGCTATGCAGAACTGGCCGCACTCCTCGCTGGACATTGAGGAAGAGCTCGCTCGCTCTAGGGATGTGAGAGCAGGAGAACTGATTCCACCCCTAGTGGGTCTGTACCTTGTGGGAATTGGGAGTGAGCTGCCCAAAGGTATGAGCGTGGAAGAGGTAGCCTTGCTACTCCTTTCCTACGTGGTTACATGGGTGAGGCAGAGATGTCCCCGTCTTGCCCCTTGCCACCTATGGTAGGCAGGAGAGCTGACTCTAAGGTGAGTGGGAGTTCTGGTCCCGACCATCACCTACTATAGTACTTAGGAGAGTGGGATCAGGCAGCATAGTAGAGATGGCCCTGCCTGTGGGGGTTGAGGGTGAGCTAGCCCTAAGGGTGTGAGTGTGGGAGAGCTGGCCCTGCCTCTTGTCTACTGTGTAGTGGCATCAACTAGGGAGAGAGAGGCACTTTCCTCCTATTTTGCCCTTGCCACTTGCAGAAGACAGGGGAGCTGGGGGTCATGAGAGCAGGAAAGCTGTACCTATACCTCACCTTTTGCAGCTCTCGGGAGAGCAGGCCCTCCACCTTGCCTGGGCAGCACACTAGAGATGTTTCTGGATGTGGGGGTTGCAGGTAAGCATTCCCCAGGGTTCATGAGTACAGGAGAGCTGGCTCTGTCTCTTGTCTGCTGTGTGGTGGTATGGACCAGGGAGAGATGCGCTCTTCCCATTTATCTTTCCTCACTGCCTATGGAAGGCAAGAGATCTGGGTCATGAGAGTGGGAGAACTGGTCTTGTACCACCCTGGTTTCACCTTGCCTGGGCAGCAGGGTAGAGCTGATCCTGGTTGCAAGGGTTGCCCATGAGCTGGCACTGAGGACATGAGAGAGCTGGAGGGCAGATCAACTCAGATAGCTCTCAAGCCCAAAACAGGGCTTTGAATTGGTCTTCCCCAACATCTACCCCATTGATGAACTCCTGGAGTGCATCACGTTTTGGATACTACAGATCTCCTTGACAGAGGGTGACCACAGGATATCCAAGAGGAGTCCAAGTGGGATTCCAGTATTGATAGAGTAGCAGAAGCCAGAGGTCTCTGACCAAGGAGTCATTGCAATAAACATTTGCATGAAAAGAGTGTGGGAAAAATAGTATACTGTGGGACACACTGTGACACAATACATCTTCCAAAATGAGATTTTTTTCTCTTTGGGGGGATATTGCAAGGGTGGAGGTAGAGTATGAGGGAAGGGGGAGATAAGTGGGATTGGGGTATATGATGTGAAATTCACAATGAACCTATTATAAGTTTTAAAAAGATTATATCTTAAGTAATACTGTTCTCAAAGACACTTAACACAAAAATTTATAATTCATTTAGGGTTAAATAAAAATAGTATCAAATGCAAATTTGTAGAATGAAGTGGAAATGGTACATAGTTAGGGGAAAGTTTCAGACTTTTGTTTGCATTTACAAAAGTAGAAATACTGCAGTTATATATACACAACAGAGGACTGGGGGAGGCAGTGGGTCACTAAGAATCACATGAAAATGAATCTCACAAATAAAATGATGATCAGAGAGTCTGACTCATGGGCTCCTTAATTGACGTAAGTGAAGAGCACAGCCATTGAAAGGAACCTAAACTGTTGGGAGAGCAGTGCCAGTACTAGAGACCCTCCCATGTGGTTGTGCAGGGGTAGGAGATATGGAATCCTTATCCACTATAAGAGAGAAACAGAGAGGATTCGATTCTGGGAGAATTCTACATTTCTATCTGCTGGTTGGTGACACAGGTGTATTCAGTTTTTGAAATGTGGTAATATTTAAGATATGCATGAAACACTTTGTTGGTATACACTCATGCACACACATATACTTTTAGGTAAACATTAGTTTTCTAACATAATTATGTATGTGCATTTATATACTTATGCACATTAGTACTCTCTATGTGGCACTTAAACAGATAAAATAAATTTAACTGGATTTCAGATCATGAGGCTGTTAATCTTGCAATAAGCTGTAAATTAATGTTATGATCCAGAACAAGTGGAAAACTTCTGAAATTGAAGATTCTTCATTTTATTTATTTGATCACTCTACTCCTCAGTTCTATTCTAGAATAAACTTGAGGTTCTGTATAAGAAGTAGTGACTCTGTATGAAGTAAGGAGACCCCACTAAATGGAATTTAAAATAAGCAGTATATTTAAAGTAGGTATACCTATGCAATATAGTGTCTATTAGCATTACTTCAAATTAATTGCTAAAAATGAAGAGTTGGTGACAATGTAATGTTATCTTATAATGTGATGGTTCATCTACATTATAGATACCATTACCTTGAAATATTATGAAATTAAATTATAGACATTTTCATAGCTCAAACCACCAAAGTGTAGTAAAATAGTAACAGGCTAAGATATGACTCAGTTATAAGACATTACACGTGCCCTATGAACCTATGCTTATCATATCCATAGAAAAGGGCTTAAGTGATGTTCACATAGCGACTTGCACTCAAGAGGACAGAAAGATCCCGACATCTCTAAAGACAAAGGAGTTTACACAATGAGTTCTGCAACAGCCAGGTAGCTGTTTCACATACTAGACTGGTGAGGGAGGTAAACTGTTTATGACAATCACATGAAGGATACTTGAAGATAACATGTAGAAAGTTAATTGAATACTTCAGTTAACAAAAGCACAGATAAGCTAAAATAACAACTTAAAGAAAATGTGATTTTTAAAGAGAGCCAGTGTTGTGTGAATTGATATTAACAAATAATGGTTAAAATAGGGCATTGCTTTACCTAGGTCTTGTTGATCACCAAAGAACAAAGCTATCCTAGAGCAAAATCCCTCCCAATGTGTCCCCATTTGTATCTCATTTGCCGTTCAGTGTGAAGAATTCTAAGATATGACCTTGGAAGCTTGTAAAAGAGTTCAGCCTACTGACATATTGTGTGTGTTTTCTACATATTTGTGTGGCTATAAAATGTTAGAAAAGACAGAGGCCCAGAGAAAATAAATTATCACCACTTGAAGTAAAACATCTAAGTAAGGGAAGATTTATACAGTGGGTCAACTGGAGAAAAGCAAGATAAATGCAAATTATTTATTGATAAACCGTCTTGATCCTATGCCAATGCTGTAAATCAACAGGGGAGGAAAGGCTCCAGATTTTAAGCAACAAACGTGAATACTTAGAGAGCCTGCCCTTCCACACTGAGTTATGAGCATGGGTAGGATTTTCTTTTATCCCTTCTTTCAGAGACAATTTACTGGCTGCCCGTCATGGAGTGCGGGAGACTGTCTCTGATTAGGACTCAGCAACGAACAAGTCAAGAAGCACATTCCCAGGTTCTTTAAGCAGCTATATTCCAACTAAATTATATATATACACATATTATATATATATATATATGTATATATATATACACACACACATATTAGTGAAAAACTCTTGGGGCTGTGAGATAGATCAGCAGATATAAATATGTACTATGCAAGCCTGGTGAGCATAGTTTGATCCATAGATACAGTGCAATTTGAAAGAAAAGAACCAACTGCACCAAGTTGTCCTCTGACTCTATATTAGTGCGATGCCATGCTCAGTTCCCAGAATATGCATGTGCAATAATAATAATTAATAGTAATACTAATACTGTTTTAATGTTAAAAAATAATTATTATTTTTATTTTATTTTTAAAATTAATTTATTCATATTATATCTCAACTGTTATCCCATCATCCTATCCCTCATATCCTCCCCTTCCTCCCTCCCTCCTTCCCTCCCAATTTCAACCTATTCCCCTCCTCTATGTCTGTGACTGATGGGGACCTCCTCCCCCTCCATATGACCATAGAGTATTGAGTCTCTTCTTGGTAGCCTGCTATTCTTCCTCTGAGTGCCACCAGCCCTCCCTATAAAGGGGAGGTGGTCAAATATAGGGCATCAGAGTTCCTGTAAAAGTCAATCTCTGATCTCCATTCAACTGTGGAGAATGTACTGTCCATTGGCTAGATCTGGGTAGGGGTTCTATCTTTACTGCATGTATTGTCCTTGGTTGGTGCCGTAGTTTGAGGAGAACCCTTGTGGCCCAGATCCTGCCATCATAATGTTCTTCTTGTAGGTTTCTAGGACCCTCTGAGTCCTTCTATTTCCCCATTCTCCCATACTTCTCTCACCTAGAGTCCCAATAGGATGTACTCACATCTATCCCAATCTCCTGGTAAGTGAAGACTTCCAGGGACATGACTCTTGGGCTAGTGTCCAATTATAAGTGAGTATATACCATTTGAGTCTTTCTGTTTCTGGGTTAACACACTCAGTATGATCATTTCTAGTTCCATCCATTTGTCTGAAAATTCCAGGAATTCCTTGTTTTTAATAGCTGAGTAGTATTCCATAGTGTATATGGACCACAGTTTCTTTATCCATTCTTTGACTGAGGGACACTTAGGCTGTTTCCAGGTTCTGGTTATTATGAATAAGGCCACTATAAACATGGTTGAACATATGTCCTTGTTGTGTGCTGGAGCATCTTCTGGGAATATTCCAATAAGTGGAACAGTTGGGTCTTGAGGAAGACCTATTCCCAGTTTTCTGATATAGCACCAGATAGATTTTCAAAGTGGTTGTACAAATTTGCATTCCCACCACAATGAAGGAGTGTTCCTCTTCCTCTACATCCTTGACAGCATGTGGTGTCACTTGAGATTTTGATCTTAGCCATTCTGTTGGGTATAAGATGGAATCTCAGAGTTGTTTTTATTTCATTTCCCTGAGTACTAAGGACATTGAGCACTTCTTTAAGTGTTTCTCAGCCATTTGATATTCCTCTGTTTAGTTCTGAGCCCCATTTCTTAATTGAGTTATTGGATTTGGTGGTGTTTAATTTCTTGAATTCTTTATAAGTTTTGGATATTAGACCTTTGTCAGATGTAGGGTTGGTGAAGATCTTTTCCCAGTATGTAGGCTGGTGCTTTATTCTGTTGACAGTGTTTCCTGCCTTACAGAAGCTTGTCAGCCTCATGAGGTCCAATTTATTAATTGTTGACCCTAAAGCCTAGGCTGTTGGTGTTCTGTGGTTGGTGGTGTTCAATGGACATGCTACTCTTCACACTTTAGTGGAGAGTGGGAACTGACTCTGACATAAACTCTGGTGTCCCATATTTGACCACTCCCCCTTGGTGGGGAGGCTTGGTGGCAGTCAGAGAAAAGATAGACAGGCTACCAAGATGAGACTTGATAGCCTATGATCATATAGTGGGGCAGGAGGTCTCCCTCAGTCACTGACATAGGAGAGGGGAGTAGGATGAAAGTGGGAGGGAGTGGGGAATGGGTGAATACAAGGGATGAGATAACAATTGAGATGTAATCTGAGTAAATTAATTAAATAAAAAAATAATTCTTGAAGTCCTCACCACTCACCAGGATAATCTGTACCTACAATGGGAAAATCTACTGTGAAAATTTATACTATTATTGATTCTTACATTGTAATATAAGAAGAAGGAGCCAGATTTCAGAGCAGTTAAATAGAATGACCTTTGAAGTCCAAACTACTATTCATTTGCATTTGGTTTAGCACTTGGGAATCTCCAGACAGGAACAGTCTCATAGACTACATGCCCATCTGAAAGAAATACCTCACAGGTTAATTCTCCCTCTGGTTGAAGTAAAACCTGACCTGAAGGGCTAATGTGATGCACAATGTGTGATATTTGCTGCATGTCAAGTAGCCAAGGAATATATAAAGGCAAAACAAACAAAGAACAAAACCAAAAAGCCAAAAGGACAGTCTTTGCATTGGTTTAGTTATGTAAGTTTCCTTTAAAACAAAATAAAAACTAAACTAAACAAAAGAAAAAAGGTTTCCTAAGTACTTTTCAATCAAAACTTCATATCCTTGATAGTTTAAGTGTTATATACATAAATATGTATATGAGATGAAAGATTTATAAAAGGAAGCACTTACTTACTCTTTCAAGCTTTCTAGTTTTGACAAATCCCCTATTAAGAAGAGGGATACCCCCCCCCCCCCTGCAAGCTTGAGATTATATCTAAGAGAGATCACTGCCTCGAGGCATGTGGAATGAGGTATCTCCTGTTTATTGTTTATTTATGGGGTCTTGGCAAATTCTCATGGAGCCACTTTAGTGCCAACTTAAAATCATCTAATTTTACATAATTCACCATCACAATCAGGAAGCTGTACTTTTATAAGTTGGGTTTTCTCAGCATAAACTATATACATTTTAATGTGTACAGCACTTCACTGATTTCATAAAGAACACCACAACCAAACTTCAGGGTGGAATGCAGGGAGTCTTATGGAAGAGTTCGTCGATAGAAGGAGGTGAAGGGGACAAGAGCTCCACAGGGAGACCAATGGAGTCAACAAACCCAGGCTGGGGTGGGGGATACTGCAGAGACTGATGCACCAACCAAGAACCATGCATGGTGAGGACTTACACCCTCTGCTCAGATGTAGTGAATAGGCAGCACAGTCTCCTTATGGGCCCCATAATATGGGGAGTAGGGACTACCTTTGGTATGGAATCTGAAACCCTCTCTTGATCACTTGCTGCAGTCTGGGTGGCTTTGCCAGCCCACAGAGGAAGAGGATAGGCAGTCCAGATGACACTTGATAGGCTGAGGTCAGATGATAGGGGAGGAGGCTCTTCCTTTCTGAGGGTTAGGGGACAGGGGATGACAGGGGGGGGGCGGGGGGGGGCTGCTCTCGAATATGCTTCTCCGTGATAATCCTGGATTTTGAAAAGGGAGCATGGAAGTGAAAGATCAAGAGAGCACTGGAATTTAGTGTGTACATAACCAGCCGACTCGTTCATGTGAGGTCCAGTTCGTTTTAATCCATCCCTTGCTTGCTTCATAAAAGGGCACCGGATGTTTATTAAGTAAAAGACAAATGCAGTCACTTGCTGGTTTATTTAACGCCTATGGAGTGCCCCTTCAGTGCTATGATTCAGGCCCTTGGGATTTAAAGATGAATGGGAATGAGTTCGTTAGGAAACAGCGTCCCTACAGAAGTGTATCCTTAACAGCAATGTGCTACTGGAATGTAACACGTCTGGACCACATGAGATTGTGACAGGGAGTGACCTTTGTTGTGCTGTGGCTTCCAAAGCCGTAAGTTCCCATCCGAGAAAAAGAGCTTTATGGGTACAGGCGTTCTGCAGCTCTGCTTGCAGGTGTACAGACTCAGAGAGGAGGCCTGACTCTCCTGCTTCCAGAAGGTGCAGCAGATCCCTCTGCAAATTAATTCGCAAGATGCTCTTGTCTTCCCATCTCCGTGCAGGCAAAGCCTAATTCATTTGAAACTTCAATTAGTATTTGTCGTGATGAGTATTTGACATACTATTACTTAAACTAATTCCCCTGCCAGGTCTTCGGGAAAACTCTATTCAGTGCCAAACAGTCTGTTAAAATCTTGCTTCCCAAGCCTGTGCATTCCAAACTGGAGAACAGTAGCAGCTGTTTCCCATGGCTGGAGAGGGGGAGTGGCTTTCTGTGTCTTGGCTGGAGTCTTTCTCCTTGTTTGCAGGTACCCCAGGGGCCTCCCATCACACCGGCCTCCTAGCGATTTTCAGGAATCCTAACCTACTTGTAGAACGCTAACAGTTTCCTCTTCTTTCTCACGGAAGTCTTCTCGGTGGAGACACCCAATAGCCTGGCAAAGGGAAGTAGCCTGTTTATCGCCAGTTAGCTGAAGGGACTTGAACTTTGGAGCTTTCCTATCTGAATCCAGAGTCCCTCCATTGTGTAGCGCATTGTGCCACTAGACTGCAATACAGATTAGTTGCAGATCTTACCTCGAGATCTGGAGTGAATGGCAAAGGCAATAGTAATGCTTCCGGGTGTGAGCTGGATCTTTGTGACATCACAGCAAATTCCGGTGTGGTTTTATGACATGAACAATCATATGTATGCATATGTCTATAACTTTCCTGTTAATAATTATAATATTAGCATCAAATACACTGATGTATTTCTGTCTTATCCACTTGAATACTGCCTGTTGAATCTGTTGACCATTTGGTCAAAACTCCACCGTACCCCTGAAGTAGGAAGAGATGAGTTTAACATGACTTGTCCTCAGTTACTTTTTATGACTCAGGCAGAACAAATTCAGACAAACATTCGAAACTGATTTTTATCCAGCTGTTAATTTGTTGCTTTAGTCATCAGATCTTAACAGACCTTATTATCCCCCCTCCCCCAATGAAAAGTACAGTTTTATACATTTCAATAATTTCAGTGAGCCTCAGAGTGCCTTTATCCTGGTACAGCATCATGGTGCTACGTGTTCTCTGAGTGTATCTGTAATTAACAAGTTTGAATTATAATCTCAGTGGCTCTCTAATGAATTTTATGCTGGGGCTACAGAAAAGTTTCTTATAGGTCAGCAAATCTAGGATACATACAGAGCAAACTGTCAAAACTTGGTCAGAAAATGCTGCTAAACATATAATGTAGACTATCTGTACAATTGATAGAAAATAGCCACAAATAGTAAATTCCAACATGTACATATGTCATGCACACATAGTGAAGCCTGTTCGGCCATTGTATCATCTTTAAGCAATTTAGCTTGAGACAAGTTAAACAGCTGATTGCTAAGTAACATCAGATTACTTTAAAAATTGATTCAGAGTTTAAAATTGTCTTTCTCTTGAAATATTTATGCTATACAGATGCAATGTATATGAATCCAATCTATTATTCATTTACTTTATACTGTTTATGGGTTTTTAATTTTTAAAAATTTTGCTCTCTTGAGATATAATCCATTGATATTTAAGCTTTCAAATCTGTCAAAGAATAAGCCATGTTTACTATATTATACGATCTAATTTTTTATATTACACTATCCAATAAGGGTAACAAAGTCTTTAAACCATTTTGTAAGAGATGAAAGAAATTATTTAAAAAATCAGTTATAGTTAATGACAAATAGTATTGCAATCTCACTTTGAGAAGCCAAACAAAAGAATCCTAAATGGGACCAATAATTTAGGTTCCAGTACAGTTGATTAATGTAAGGACAGAAGAAGAGCATAATTTAGTCATGTAAGTTCCCTTTGTATCTATGTTTACCTTTTTAAGGTAGTATATAACGTCTAACATATGTCAAAGCACGTAACCTATAACACATTTCCCATGCAGTAGCCAAAAATAGTGGTTAATACAGATGAATGGCAGGAAAAGGTATAACTCAGTTTATAACTATTACATTCCTAAATTTACACGTGAAAGGAACTGCTCAAAACTGGCTGTAGGTAAAAAGACACATCAAGAAAAATGCAGCGCTTCATTAAGAAACGTGCTCATGCAAATATTACCAAAGTGTGTACCAATGCTCCACCTTAACTTCCAGCCTTATTATATACATTCCCAGGTAAGTATGACTGGCAATAATTGGCCAAATGCAGACGTTATCTTCCTGTAAACCAGCAAAGAACGAGCCGAGGAGATCACATTCCTCTTTTGGAAATGTCTGCTGTGTTGTATTTACACCACCAGGCTCCTCTCTTTAATGTTGTCAGCAATTCAAGATCACATTTCCCCCCACATTTATAAACCACCACACATTTTGGTGCCAGGTGTGAGGGAATTCCAATTTGAAGATCCAAGTTGGACTTTTTTTTTTTTTTCTGGCCAGGCCAACAAACTAAATAAACCTAATCATTCAGGAGGGGATCTGTTGGATCTGTTTCCTTTAAGACTGCAGTATATATGATAATGACTTCATTGTCATCAAATAGAATACAATTAATTTTATTTTTTAGTATGTTATCAGCAAGCAAACCACCAGTATTAGCTCGATACCATCTGGGAGTGACAGTTTCCTTATTACAAAATATGTAAAAATATGGATTCCCTTAAGGAATCTGTTGCGTTGCATCTGCTCAGATTTTGTTATATGCTAATGGCTTTAACCCAGCATATGAAGCAAGCAAAAAAAAAAAAAACTGAAAATTTTCAGCTAAATTACTCGTCTCACATTTAAAGTGTCTCAAAGATAGAGGAAGCTACATATGTGCCTTTAGCTACAGGGGACTGAACAGAAACAAAGGAAGAGGGAAACATTTCTTCCCTCTCACCTGATTTTCGTCATCCTCATCTTTGTCTCCAGAGAGGGTCTGGTCTGACTGCCCACATAATTAAGGCTACTTGATATGTGAGGGAGGTGTGCAGAATGGAGCTATGCTATGCTAAATCCCAAATGAGCCCTGGTGGTAACAAAGAGATGGGGACTGATAAGACAATTATTATCCTTAAAGTTCCATGTTCACAACATATTAAACAATCACAGTGATTAAAATGAGCTATTATAATTATGAAGCCATTCTCCCCAATAGAATTTTCTTTTCTTTCAGTCTGTGGCCTTTCTACATTTTCTCACCTTTCCTTTGCTCGGTTGTAGAAAATTCATTCCAATGAATTCTGCCTATTGAATAAAGGGAGTTCTTGGACCGGAGCCAAAACTATATAGCTGATTTCAAAGACTGGTCTCTGAGTATGAACCTTTCAGGGAGAGCCTCAGTTGTGAATGAGCTCATACTGGCATGCCGAATCAGGTTTATAGACCAATTCTAGAGCAGAAGTTTTATGCTGCGGTGTTGTTTCTCTTGCTCCAGTGTGAGAAGGTACTGCTTTAGGCTAACGCAATTTTCACATGTGTGAAACAAATTGGTTTGCCTTGCCTTTTCATATATGTAAGTCCTCAGGCACCAGAGTGAGAAACCCACACAGCATTGCTTTTTTATTAGCATTGCTATAAGATATATCTCTACATATTTAGTTAGTCCTTAAATAATTATCAATAGTTTGTGACATACATGTGTGCACAGACTTCATAACTGGTAGTTTGTTTTTAGAGAAATCAGAACAGCCTGTTAAAGAAACACAGTGACCATAGACCTCTATAGTATTATAATTCATCACAGTTCTCCAGTGTTTTGATTATATAGGCAGTGTTAGTTTCAAAAAGGAGGCTTATTTGAAAAGCAGGTCAATTTCCATGAACAAGGTGGTGGTATCATGTATGTGTTATTAATTGAAACTTTGACAGTCATTCTAAGCTTCCCACAATACATGTCTTGCAAATGACACTGGTAGAAAAAACCCAAAGATCAAGTAAATATCTCCAGAATGTAAAAATTCTCATAAGTTTTATTGATCATATACTTTAAAAAAGACATTCGCCAAAACAAACAAATGGACAAACACACCACCAATAAATGCATCCTGCCTTCAGTGGCCACAATGGAATAATTTTGTTTTTAATTAGCTATTATTTACTGTAGTTTCTGTTTGAGTTCCTAGTTGTGCCTCTGTGGTTACATAGATTAACCCATATTCATCCATGACTTAACATACAACTGTCCTAAAAAGACATACAGCTTAGTGATCTAATACATAGAGGAGTCACTGTCTGGGTCCTCCAATAGAAGTTTAGCTGTTTTTTTCTCTGCGCTGCAGACACAACTGCTAGCATGGCATGGGATGGCATTTAGTTGGGAGTGAAATGAAAACTTTTAAAATTGAAGATAAAGCAACCTTGATTTTCCAGAAGTGGTTGTGTATCCATGGCAGGGGTGGAAGAAGAAATCACAGACACTTGACGGCGATGACCATGACAATAACAACAACAACAAATGGCTTTATTTGTATCAGCACACACTTGGAGGTGGCAAACCTTTGTCTTAGGATTTGACACTAAATATGGAAGGATGGTTATCTGCAAACATTTCATGTAAAGAAAAATTGGAACCCATTGCTAGTTTTTCTTTTTCTTAATTACAAGTGACATTTATTTATCTCTCTATTTTTATGTTTATTTAATATGCTTTTCATTTTCTTTTATCAAAAATATATTTTCCATACAATATAGTGTAAGTAGTTTCATTTCCCTCTACTTCTCCAAGTTCTTCTCACTTCTCCTTGCATCTGGAGCCATACTCTTTCTGCCTCTCCTTGGAAAACAAACAGGCTTTAAAGAATAATAAAATAAAATGAGATCAAATAAAAGAAAAATCCATAACAAACAAATTAGAATACAACAAAACAACCAAACAAGAAAGAGAAAATAAGTGCACAAGAAACACAGATAGATATAGAAACACATATGTCCATATACTTAGAATCCCATTAAAAACCCCAATCTGCAAGCCATAATATGTATGCAAAGGACCTGTAAGGTAGAAAACAAACAAAACTAAAACTAAAACAGACAGACAAACAAACACAAGCCCCCGCAAAACACCCTTTCTCATTTAACATTGTGAAACAAAGAACTTACTGTGTTGGCCTTCTACTGGTGGGCACAGCGTCTATATGAAGAAGTAGTTTGTTTTCCTAGTTATTTACCCTTGAAGAAAACTATTATTTTCATTTTCAAGTGTCTATCAACTGGAGATTGATTCTGCATTATGGATGGGACCACATTTGGTACAGATTTGGGCAGGCTCAGTGCATGCTGGCTTGGGTCTCTGTGAGGTCATATGTGTACCAGCTCTGTTGTGTCTAGAAAATCTTGATTTCTTATTTTTATTAATTAAAAAAATACATATACATTGATATTATTACACATATATACAATAAGTTACCTACAGCAAGAAGAGTCATGATATTATCAGGAATTATATAAATGTTACATTCTTAGTGTTTTGGCTATTTGGTTTTTTTCTCCAAAACTGAGATATTATTTATTATTTAAAACAAACAAACAAACAACAACAACAACAAAACCCTCATTCAACTTTAACGGTGAAAACTGAAGCAGATAAAAGTCATGCATAATATATATAAGACACAGAAGAGCATAGTTTGCATTACTATTACTGTGTCTTGGCTATTTGTAATTGGCAACCTTGAAGAAAACCTCTTTCCTGTTTTGGTGCATCTAAAATTCTGAATGAAAATCAATATCTATCATATCTTGTCACTATCAACTTAAAACATCTATCTAGACTGAAAAACTTCTTAACCCCTAAACAACTAAGCTTAATTGTAAAACTAAACTATATAGTTTTCAATCCCATCAGAGTCCTGAGAAGCAATAAAATTCAGTACCTGAGTATACTGGAAGTGCAGGTTAATAGCTTTCCAGATGAGAAGATGATAGAGACAGTCTCCTGCCTGAACATTCACCAAAAAATCTCTATAATGTTGGAACATCATCTTTAGCCTTCTGGCTCAATACATCTGACAGACATATTTTTGAGGCAGGAGCTATTGAGGACTTGCTTACCCTGTCTTGGCAGAGCTTGGCTGTTTACTCTGCCTGTATTCAAGCTTGCCCTTTTTTAGGTAGAATTCCGTTTGTGGTAGAAACAAGGACAATTTCCCCAGTGGCTTGTTTGTCACATTTGAAGCAATCTCCATAAGGAGGTTCTTTGATGTTCATCATCCTCTTTGAGGTAGGCTGGGTGTTGCCAGGAGTTAACCTGTCTCATTATCAATGAATCTTTAAAATAGCAAAGAACATTTTTAAATGCCATATTCTGTATGTCTCTGAAGTTTTTGAAAACCTTATCTATTTTACTTTATCTTTCTATAGAATCATATCTATTTGTTGCACCTAAGATGTATATTCTTGTGGTAAAAATAGACTAGTACCTGATATGACCATGATTTGATCAACTAAAATTAACTTGCATAACTTATTTATCCTAAACAGCCTGCAGCATCACTTTCAAAGTATTGGAAGTAAACCTTACATTATAATTGAGTTATATGGGTGCAATACCTTATATTAGAATAGAAATAACTTATATTACTAATTCCACTATATAGGAATATCTCTGAGACTGGCTGAGACATGAACATCTAGGCATAGACAATCCTTCTTGTTGGTTACAGAATACTTATGAATTATTATTAGATGCCATTCTTTGTATGGCATGAATGAAGATTTACAGATGTCTCTTTTTTTTGCTCATACAAAGGGTAGAAAACAAGCCTTAGTTGTTCTGTGCATCACGCACACCTTATACACTTATAAAATTAGGACTGTGTAATGCTTGTGAGAAATTATATGTACTCAGAACAAAAGAAGTGGACACTGACATCGGATCAGATCTAACAGGATTCATTCCTCTCAGCACGCTGGACACTGACATCCTGTATCCTTCATATTCCAACACCAAGTGCTTCAGTTGCTGTTCCTCATCAGAACAAGACAGCTCCCAGGACACCTTCAAAGAAAGCTTCCAATCCCAGTTGGTCCAGCATTTCAGACTGTCCCACACAGGATTCTTATTAAGCCTGGAATTTCTGAACATTTAGAAACAGGACCACAAATGCTTTTACTGGCTTGTTTAACCATTTCCCCAATTTTATTTGGGCCCCTACAAAGGTATTATTCCTTCCAATTCAGCCAGAAGAAACCTGAAGAGAATGATGCCCCATTTCCTTTAAGGGTGGTCTGGTAAGTATTTGGTTGCTTTCTTGGCCTGTAGAGGATTATTTTCAACGGGAGTTGGTTATATGTTATTATTGGTCTATTTAGAGAAAAAATAAGGTTGGACTCGGGGATGTCTCTCTTTTCCTTTATCTTCCATTCTTAGATTTGATGATAGAGGTTGAAAAGAAAGAAAGGGGACTATAGAAATATATAGGGAAGATAGAACAAAATATAGATTAATGAATCTACTCCTCAACTTAATTCCTTAACTTTCACTCACAAAGTTATTTTTAATTCACTGGTATAGAATTTTGTCTATAGATGCAAAATAAATTTAACTTTAGATACAGTGGTATAGAATTCAAATTTAAGATTATTCATTACACACATTATATATATATATATTTCTACTCTTAGGTATTGTACACACACACACACACACACACACACACACACACACACACACACACATATATGGCAGTCTGAAATGCTGGACCAACTGGGATTGGAAGCTTTCTTTGAAGGTGTCCTGGGAGTTGTCTTGTTCTGATGAGGAACAGCAACTGAAGCACTTGGTGTTGGAATATGAAGGATGCAGGTGTTGATGGCTAAACTGTCTTGACAGGATACGCAAGTCCTCAATATTTCCTGCCTTATAAATATGTCTGTCAAATATAATGGGCTGAAGGGTGAAAATGATGCTTCCAGGTTATAGAGAGTTGTGGGTGACTGCTCAGGTAGCAAACTGTCTCTGTCATCTCTGCATTTGCGAAGCTGCTAATCTGCGCTCCCTGTATTTGCATGTAACTAAGTTTATTCCTTCTTAAGTCTCTGATAGTGTTGAAGACCAGATAGTTTAGTTTTACAATTAGGCTTAGTTGTTTAGGGGTTAAGATGTTTTTAGGTCTAGATAGATGTTTTAAATTGATAATGACAGGATATGATGGATATTGACTTACATTCAGAATTTTAGATCCACCAAGATAGGAAAGATGTTTATTTCAAGGCTGCCAAATAGAAATAGCCAAAACACTACAAATGCAATGTTTATATAATTCCTGATTGTTTCGTAGTTCTTCTTGCTGTAGGTAGCTTATTGTATATATGTGTAATAATACCAATGTATATGTAAAAAATAAAAAATATATTTAATAAAAAAGAGTTTTCATAGTCCTGTTATTTCTTCTCAGATACAAAACCTTAAGACACTCTTTTCCTGCAGTGTTCCCCGAGGGAAGGAATTAGATTGAGCTGTCTTTTTTTTTTTTTTTACAGTTAAGTGTTCCATTGCCTCTCACACTCTGCATAATGTCTGGGTCTCTGCATCTTGAATCTTTTTTTTTCCTTTAAATACCACCTTGTTTTATCCAAGACATGAGCGTCTTCAACCTCCACTGAATGCTTTGATTACAATTTCTCATTCAGTGCTGGCAATTACAGAATTTCCATTTTCCTGAATTCAAGAATTGGAGAGTCGAGGAATTGACACTGTGATGTCTATTTGAATGTATCTGACGTTCCTAACCAAGCGGGGAGGAGGAGACATTCAGTGGTTGACACAACTGAATGTATTGTCATACCAATTCCAAAGGGCAGATCCATTAATGATCTCTTGATGAGTCAAAAATTCTACTTGGCCGAGTTATCCTTGGAATCTTCATGTGGCAGTTAGATATGCAAAGCATTACACAAATGATATCATTTCAAATGCCAATCATTCCAGGTTTATATCCTTCTGCAGTCTTATTCTGTCCTAGGTGTCCCCTTGGGTTTCCAGGAGCCATATGCTCACCTTTTATGCCAAGGTGAGAGAAAGAGTCAGCTTTTCACTGTGTTGATCTGCAAAGAACAGTTTGTTCTATTGACTTTAGGTTTGAATGCTGAGTGATGGGATAGGGAGGAAGTCACCACTCATCCTTTTTACAGTTGAGTATCTGTGATGCTGATGCTAGGTACCTGTGTGAAAATAGGGCCAAAGGGGAGTTTGTAATGGATCTCGATGAGCTCAGAAGTAAAGTATCCTTCCAGTATATATCTGATGAGGGATTCAGTAACAGACTTAAATGGTATTTAATGTTTCTCTAGTTCATGCTGTCAGTAGGATTTAAATAAAATCGACTTGTACTGTAGCTTTGAACCTGGTGAGCCAGGGGAGCCTGGCAGAACTTTCCTGATGAACTTGCAAAACAAAGTCCAAGTTTGTAAAGATGTAATTAAAATACACTGCAACACTACACTTGAGAAAGTCCACCTTTAAATAATTCAAGAGATGAAACACTACGTTTCACTCTACCCCTTGATGGTGTGTCCCTACAGATGCTGAAGCCATTTGTATTTAAAATGCATTTCTGTACTTGTGATAAAATGTATTCATACAGTATTGTAATTTTTTTGTTTTTGAAAACTACATAGAGAAGAATGGACAGAGTGAGTTACTAAGAAAGTTATTAAGTTCAAAGTGTATTTTCTCTATAGCCTGGTATATAATGTCCATTTAAAAGTTCAGAGAAGTCATTGATGCAATGTTGAGTGATGGTTAAGGGTACTTCATGTTTATATTTAAAAACCCATCTCTAGGAACCCAGTGTTTCTTGAGGAAGGCAGGGCTGCTGGGCTTCCCCCTTCTCATCTGGCTTGATCTCTTGGGTTTGACCCTGATTTGGCTCTATAGTAATTTATGATGGAAATGCCTAACAGCATTCATCTAATCAAAGTTAAATTTTAGATTTATGAGTGAGCACTTGGTCTGTAGCAAAGGAAATACTTCATTCCTCAGAAACAGAAATGGATATGACATCAACTGATGCCACTGGTTTGCCAGTGTGTGTGACGCTATGACCTGGGATGATGGCAGTTGGAAAGAAAGAACTTACTCACTCATGCTGCATGTAGATTGCTATTGTTCTTAGTCTAGTGACAAGAGCCACATTCTTGGAACTTCTTAGTTTCATTATTAAGTAAATGATGGTTAGCCTGATTACTTCCTGTTGCTTGTAACCATAGTTACTCTGATTCCCAAAGCCATTATCTTTCCATCCTTTATCTCTAACTTCAGCAAAAAGTGCATATTTACATAATTTGCAGAATTCTGCCAACATCTTGCACAGTATATCCTGTAGAGTCTACTCCCATTCATCCTGCTCCCTTAAAGATTAAATAATTCACATGTCGATGGATATGACATTCCACTCAAGATGGTTAGTTTTGTTTATTTGTTTGTTTGATTTGTTTTTGTTTTGTTTTGTTTTTTAATGTACATTGTAATAACCTAGGAAACAATAATTTGGCTTAGTCTGCGAGAGGGTTTTAAGAGAGGGTAACTGAAGAGAAAAAAACCTTCCCTAAATGCTGGCTGTACTACTTCATGCGCTGGGCTCCGAGGGTGAATCTAAAGAGAGAACCAATGAAAGCATGCGTAAGCACAAAAATTCATCTTTCTCTGCTTCCAGAGATGAGGAGACTTTGTGACCAAGTGCATCTCACTCCTGCCACCTCAGCCAGAGGAACTTTTACTACCACCTTTTCCTGCCATGTTGTCTGTACCCTCAAAAGGTGAGCTGGAATAGATCCTTTCTTATGTTGCTTTGTTTATAAATTATGACGTCATCCAGGGCACATGCAGCCTTCAATGAATCTGTGGAGGAACTCACTTATTTTGATAACCTTCTCTTTGACACTAGGAAGTTCAGTCCATTCACTTCCCTGAATAGTTCACACTGACCATAATTGGCACCTTAATATTTACAGTCATTTTCAAATCAGTATTTATTGTAATTATTTGTTATGGATAAAAAGCTTCTCCTGAATCTGACAGTGGGAACTTTTATTATAGTTGGATTTTTAGCTACCCACTTAGTAGAGTGACTTTGAGGCTATCAGTTTTATTTGTGAAGGCAATGAATAGATGGCACTTTAATAACAAGTTAAAATATAAGTAGGAAATACACATTTCTCTTATTGCCTATTTGGCTATATCATATCTAATGAGCTAAATTTCATAGTGTCTTTGAACACAGTGCATTGTAATACATTAATTAACTGGTGGCCCCAGCACAGCCAATTTAAGTAGCAGGAACTTAATGTAATTTGCTATTTTCCTGTCATTCTACTGTCTATAATTAACATAATTTGAGAAAAAAAATCAAATCCCTTATTGTGGATGAAAAGGGCTTATTTCCCCCTTGTCTGTGTTTGTCTTCTATTCTATCTACATCCCAGTGCTGCAATGGAAACAAGCTAGCGATGTTTCCATCTTATGATGTGTTCTCGGAATTAAGCTCAAGGTCCTTCATGGTAGATGAATGCAATACCACTGAACTATGTCTGCAGCTTTGACCTATGCCCTATGTACATGATTGCTTTCTTGGAATAACATGTGTTCTACATGACTCTGCTCATCACTTTTTCAATTCTAAGCTATGGTCTCTTCAAATCAATCTCCCTCCTCCAACTTTTTGTTTCTCTATAGGACATTTTACTTTTTCGGACTATGTAATTTAATATTCAATATATTGGAATGATTTGCTATAATATAGAGGAGAGATTTTATTTTATCTCATATCTCCAATACTTTTGTAATTGCTGTGACCCCATTCTCACAACATAGCTAACATATCTAAGGCACTTAGTCTTTTATTGAATGAATAAAAGAAACTTTCGGTCTATTTTTTTTAAGTTAATTTTCTTTCCCCAGTAGCTTCTCAAACTAACTACTTTGTTCCTTGCTGGCACTCTTCTAGTATCTCTTATTAAAGAATCCTTCCATTCATCTTCAATTAATTGAAAATTGTTAATTTCATATTTTATAATCACTGCCATCTTAAGGTATTCTCCATCATCTGGGTTTCCATTTCATTTATGATTTGTATCACGCATTGAGCTACATACGTGTAGCTCTGTTTTTAAATGTTTGGTATAATATGCCTTTTTGCTCTTCAATATTTATATTTTATCCGTGAGAATAAATATAGACAAATATATATATAATCAATTGATCTTCTTTAATTGTATTTTGCCACATAGTCATTAAATAATTGTTTCATCAGATAACTGGTGAGTGTATGTTATAAAATCAATATTAGAATAAGGCAGAGAAGAAACAGATTCTTGTCCTTAATGAATCCATAGAGTCTTGGGAGGGAGAGATGATGACACTGGCAATGAGATCATACTGATATTGGAAGAGAGAAAGTGAATGAGGCATGGAGAAAAAGACTTGTGCAAATGAGAGTTAAGCTGGAAGTTATAGTATATGGAAGAATTATAAGTAAAGATAAGGAGAAGGGTTGACTCAAGTTCATGAATTAACCCTATGCAAAGGTGAAGAGGAAAAACAATGTAGTTATATTTGTGTATTCAGATGACAACTATTGATAAAAGGGAGTATTAGAAAAGAGAAAATGAGTCATAAAATAAAATGGGAAAGCTAGGTCCGTCTGTCTGTCTGTCTGTCTGTCTGTCTGTCTGTCTGTCTGTCTGTCTCTCTCTCTCTCTCTCTCTCTCTCTCTCTCTCTCTCTCTCTCTCACCTCTACAACCCTGGAAAACTGCAATCCCAGCACATCCTTTCTCTCTGCAGTTTGGTGGGTCAGAATCTTCACCCTCATAACTGTCTATTTACCCTCTCTTATTCTGTTGGTAAAGCCCTCAAGACTCTTCTAAACTTTTTTTTCCTAATATTACCCTACAACACAACCCTTTAACTGGCAACTGTTCTTACCAACCAGTAAAACCTTTCCATTAAGTATCTCCTTCATATGTCTTAAATTTTCACTATTATGTCACATGTCAATTTATAAACCAATTATAGTAATGATAAATAGGGTGATTATATATCAGCTGAAAAGACTTAGGTTTCATGGAAGTATCTGAGATATACTCATTGAATAGGCAACATGGGTATCTGTGTGTAGGCTCAATTTTCTTAACCAATATATTTTATTGACAACTTAGTGACTGAGCATAGGTCACTTATAACCCGACTAAACAAAACAATAGGAAACAAGGATTTATGGACGCAATAACAAAACCTTAAGGATATCAGCTTCGAGGAACGATTCTCCGGGTGTAAGCCGCAGGATTTCTTCTGCTCGAACCTGGGTAACCAGAACCCAAAACCTCCACAGGAGCTGGAGCCCCGAAGCCTTCCCTCCAGTGGTTCTCTCTAGGAGCATCTTGAAGTGCAGCAGCAATGAACAGCCAAATCTATCCCCAGTCTCCAAAAAGCCCCGCCTCCAGTTCTGGGCTCATTTATATATCTCCTCCCAGAGTCTGTTCACAGGATCTTTTCAGCTGGCAACAGTTAAGCTCCTGCATGAGGTGGTTGCTCTTCTAGTGAATTAACCTCACCTGTTTTCTCATGAGACCGTTCCAATCCCGCACTTGGGATCCTAAAAAAACAGGTTTATCTTTCCTTCCTCTGTGACACATGTACTGGTTAGGCTTTGTGGTATAGACACTGATGAGCCTTCTACATAGCCATAAACCAGTTTTTCTGGCAAGATACATGAATCACTTCAAACTTCCCCTAGAAGCATCTCCTGGAAAACCTTATTTGTGTCATGCTCATCTCCTTTCCAGGAGGGTAGAATTAGACCTCAGAAGAATGGTGACAGCTTTGGTAAATAAGGCATACTCAGGAAAGGAGTCTTAGGTCAGCTAGCCTTGAGAGTTACTCTTCTGATTGCTCAAAGAGAAATATAGAAAGTGTATTTCAGACTAATCCCAGAAATTAATGGCAATGACGGTGGGACATTACAGAACACTTGGTACAGGTATTTAATAGTTAGGATTGATTATTATCAACAACATGCTTGTCTATGGGCCGAGAATTTATATTGCTAATGACTAAAGAGGAGTACTGTACTGAATAAGAGAAAATAAATAAAGCATATAAAAAACTAAGCATGGCAAGGCTGGTTTATGGAATAATGAATACTGAATTTTCAAACTAAAACCTTCCCTGGTTTGTCAAAGGAAACCAAGAAATTGCAATCCATATTTTCCTATGTGAAATTAACAATTGTTCACTTCAACCATTTTCGTCTGCATCTATATGCTTATACATTGGATTGTTGTTTCAATGCCTAGGGAGCCTATGAAATTTATTAACAAACACATATCTACTGCAGTGCAAAACTTCTGAACATATTTTTTACCTCTAGCATCTACAAAAATTTTTGTACATCAAAAGCTCAGTAACTTGCTTTTTGTTTGGTTGGTTCTTGTTTTTCCCTAGCCTTGGCCTCTATATTCTAACTCTTTAGATATTATCTCCTTCAGTTACCTGGACCTCCACTTTGTCCTGAGCAATGAAGGAGAGCCCACTAGAACAAATGAGAAAAGGCAAATCTAAGGAAGAGGATTCCTTGAATAGTAATAGATTAGGCCAGGAAATAGAAAATCTGATGTAGAGCAAAGCTGGTGAAAACCAGAGTGAATGATCACTCACATAAAACACACTTAGCAGAAAGAATGGGGTAGCTCTGAATCAAGGCTGTATCCCAGCAAGCCTTGGGCTGTAAGTCTTTAAAACTCCTGACTTATGTCATAAATAATCCTTTTTATTCTAATATTAGCTTTCTGACTTTGACTTGAGGAATTTTATATATCTGTAGGAAGATCTAAGTATAGACACGAAATTCATCTTTACATGCTTGGTACATGTGGTTTGAAGGTACTTTTTACACAATATTTTAATAGTTTTTGAATAAAATTAAAACTACATGGTGTGGAATTTTGTACTTGTGACATTAGTTCAATGCTCAGTTAGCACTGGATTTTGACTTGCTTGAATATTTTTAATTTTCAAGTGCTCAATATTTCATAATGTAAAAAGATTTGGTTAAGGACAAAAGCAAACATCATATCCTACTTTAACTGTAGTTAAAAATGGTTTGGAGGGCATATCCAATTTCCAGGCTTAGCCCAGATCCAGTGTTCTGTTGTCTAGTGTGGTCCCAGGACCTGTGCATGCCTGAACCCTACTAAATTTCCAGGCCTGCCTTTCATTTCATATTCTGGGCTCCCATCCAGTCTGGTAAGGTTCGTAAATCATAACCTGCGTTCATCCTGCCCAGCCCTCACACCTAGCCATGGTGTCACAACTATATGTCTATATAGATTGATGAGCATTCATGAACCTGGCCCATCCATGTCATCCTCACACACCCAGGCATAGCTTGAGTATCACAGCTTTCACACCATCCTAAAGGGATATGCCCATCTATTCCATTTGGATGCCTTCCTTCCTAGCAAGGAATTGTAAGAAGTCAGTTCTTCCAATACAAAGTCAACACAGAGTATGTGAGGGATTAACCTTCCAACTCCTCATCTATAACCTGAAATTAACCATATTTGAGCAACAACAACAAAACAATTTTCCATTTAAGAAAAGCAGTCTACAATCTCACTCCAGACACACAACCGTCTAGAGAAGTCCACATGTCCAGGTCTCATTACAAAACCGAAAACAATATGAAAGGTCAAGACAGTATGCCAAAAGTCTACCAATTCTATAAAAATGTTATCTGGTAAAAATGGCATAGATTAACACCATAACACTTCAATTTGTAGGCATATACTGTCTTCAAATTGTAGTCATAAAAAAGGAACATAATCTCAGGTCAGTGTCATAAAGCTGATCTTCAAAAGTACCTGAGAGAAAAAAACCTTCCCAAATTAAGAAAAAATATGGAAAATATACATATCCATATAAATAGAAGAAGCACACAGTTTTAAACAGATAAGAACAGAAAGAGCCACACACGTAGCACACTATATGTAAATAGGTGACTTGAAAGCCCCACTTTCTCCCGTAGACAGGCTGTGTACCCCAAATGACCCAAGTTGAGAGAAATGTAAGATGAGATAAGTTTCTAATACTTATATAATTAGCATAAGGAGTCTTTTTTATTTGTTTGTTTCCTATTATTAGCAATGATACTCTATATGGTGCTTTCCTTTAATTAGAAGATACAAATGGGTTGTGGCCTCTGAGTATGCCAGCCACTATATGAAAATTGCTTGTCGTGAGGGGTTCTGGACCCTTTCTTACCTCCCTCTCTCTCCATGCTCCTTTTTCTCTTTATTTCATTAATTAACTTATCAATCAATTTATTTGTTTATATATTCCTTTGTTTCAGACAAAGACTTGTTTACTTTTCATCATCAAGATCCAGATAGTAGGTCTTTTTAGTAATAAATAAATGCAGTATAAAAAGTGAAAACAAAAAAACTAATGAAATTAATAAACAAAGAAAGAAATCATTGATTGTTGTCTCAGTCATTGAGAAAATATTTGCTACATTGAACCTGGGCATAGAAAATTTCTAAAGCTTGAAACTATTTTATTATTATTATTATTATTAGTTTTAATTTATTATAATTTATTCAGATTACATCCCAATCGTTATCCCCTCATTCCTATCTTCCCATTCCCACCTTCTTCCCTCTTCCACCCTGTTCTCCTCTCCTAGACCTGTGAAAGAAGGGGACCTCCTCCCCCACCACATGACCACAGCCTATCAGGTCTTTTCCAGATAGCCTGCTTCCCTTCAGCTCTGTGCTGACAGTCTTAATAGATACTTTTGTGAGATATTCTTGTACATAAGCAAAATTTGTAGCAATCACCCTTGTTGCTAATTTGCATTGTCTACTTAAGACACATGCTGTGCCCTACTCCATGCATAGCACTTCTCCTCAACCTCTAGAGTGGGGTTTTCAGTTAATGCACCTCTATTCTCAGATGCAAATGCGCACTTTCTAACTAATGTACTTCGTTCTTCAGTATAGCACTTCTGAAAATTAATAATCCAGTACAATTTTAACACTATAACAGAATTTAATAGGTAGGACGTTCTTTTAATCTAGATAATTTTTGAAAATATATATTTAATTTTCATAGCTTTGTTTTTTCAAAACTCTTTTTCATACTTTTAGCCTTGTCATTAAACACTCTTCTTTAAACAACTGAAATATGAAACAAAGAGCTGTTTTATTTTTTCTTATACGTACTCATTGAAAAATAGGGAAAATAAAAAAAAAGAAAAATAGGGAAAATAGTTGCATTTAATCATATTTTAAACTTATTTTGTGGTTGATATTTTTGACAGACATATGTCAAAGCAATGTATGTATAGACAGGATCTACTATGAAGATGTTACTAATATAGTGGAAGACAGGAACCAGCAGCAATGATGGTCACCACAAAACTTCCTTGTGTACAGAAACAATTTAAAAAATATGATGACACAACTTCAAAGTGTGTTGCAATTCTTGAGTGTTTCCTACGTCCCCCTTCAATGTAGTAATGGTTCTCTTAGTGGTATTTTTTTTTGATTCATTTATTTTGTTTTAAATTATTATCTCTCTCCTTTTTTTAAAACAATGAATTTACTTATTTCTAGAATAATCTACTAACTAGAATTTGATGGGGAAAAATGAGGTCAGGGAAAATGTACAGGCACACATCACCACTCTGACATTTTGCTGGTAAATTTTAAAGACAGAGTATTACATAAACGTTTGTGTTACTGTATTATTCTCCCAGTACCAAAAAGTAACTGTTTAATTCTTTTGACAAGAAACGTATCCAAGGATGCTTTTGAACTTGTGAAAATTTACAATGATACCTTCCATAAGTATATGGCCTATCATCTTTCCAGAGGAATATGCACTCATTGCCCCTTCTGCCTCCAAGTTCTGTTGATCACCCGGAGTGGAGTCTCCCCTGATGAACCTTCCTGGATCAGCGACCACAATGCTACCCTTACACTCTAGGGAATTTAAATAACAGCCCAATCAGGATGCGTTGCTTTTCATCTTCGCCTCCCATAATTTTCCTTGGTAGAGGACTTGTCAAAAATGCTTGATTTTTTTTTCTTCCCCAATTATAAGTCTTCAAAAGAGAGAAAATGAGGCTTGAAGGCCGGGTCCACAGCTGCTGCAGCGTTTGAAGTCCCCTCTGCCCAGCTCTTGATGCTATAACCCTTTTAATAGCAGCATTAGCACTTTCAGCTCCATTTTTCTAACAGTCTTGGTGGAGTGGGGGAGAGCTTTTTATATAGGACTTTGCTACCACGCCACTATGTTTGAAATTTATAAATAATATTTATATATCTGGCTCCAGTACACATATACAGAATTGGTTTCTTTGCTTAGTAAGCAGTAATGGCTCTCAATGGGTCTTGTCCCATATTATATAGGTGAGAAGAAACCATAAACCGCTAATATAAAATCTAATCACTCAAGAATGGCTCCACGCATTTCCTGCATGCGACATAGGAAGACTTCCGATAGTCCAGACCAGTCTTTTTCCTTATCTTGTTTCTAGTTGGGGATGGGGGTGGGGTAGGGTTGGGGGTAGGGGTTAGGGTTGAGGGAGGTTATGGTATTGAAGGGAAATGCATTAACATTATTTTTTAGCTGGAAAGGGACGTGCTATTGAACATTTACCTTAAATATTAAAATAAGGAAATGAACAATAAAATCCACACTGCCCCTTTAGAGGAGGATGCATTTCAGTAGCTGCAAGATGAGTTGCATAAGTGTAGTCAAAGGCTGAATGAAAATGTTTCCCTGAGGTACTTGAAGTCTTTACCTAAATAGGATGTATGGAGTCATAGGCAAGCTCTGCTTCTAGGTGAAAAACACTTTAGTGACCTTGCTGATCATAGGTTTTGTTTGCATTCATGGGCTTCAATGCAAATATTGAAAAGAGCCTCCATGTAACCAGGTGTATGACATTACTGATGACATTTCTGAACACTGCGTTATTCCAGGAAGCCATTAAGCCTTTTAAAAATATTTTCAAGCATTTTCTGATTTTTTTTGAAATGTGTATTATTTGACAGTGTATCCTAGATAACATGGTATGCAGCTACTGTAGAAAAGAATGTTCCTGGCGCTAGAGAGATGGCTCAGCAGTGAAGGGCACTTACTGCTTTTGCAGATGACCTGGGTTCAGTTCCCACTACCTGCATGGTGGCTCAGTCTTCTGTAAGGGCAGCTTATCCAGTGCCCTCCTCTGACTCCCATGTACTAAACATATATATGGTGCAACAGATATACATGCAGAACAAAACACTCATACACATAAAAGAAAAGAAAATAACAAGATAAAAATGTTTTTTATTGCTTTTGAGACAGGATTTCTACGTGTAGCCTTGGCTTATCTGAAACTCATCTGTAGATCAGGCTGGCCTCAAGCCCAGAGCTGTCTACCTCTGCCTCCTAAGTGCTGGGTTTAAAGGCACAGGCTACCACTGTACAGAAAAACAAGCCTTAAAAAAAAAAACCATCCTGTGCTATATAAAATTTTATATAATAGTCGAAAAAAATGAATCAGTGCTAAATTTTGAGACTTGAGACATAGATTTTAGGATTATTGAAGGGAATCCCCTAATTGCATTTTCTGACCTTTCTTTTTTTTTTTTCCATTTTCAAATATTGCAGAGTTTTGAGAGTATCTAGCTATGTTTTGAGGCACCGAGGTTGCAGTGCACCCTAGCTTCTGGAGAAGAGCCAGCACTGTTCTCCAGCCAGAATAACTGAAATTTCTTCACCTGTGCTGTGTGCTTGCACTGGTGCCTGGTGCCTATGGAGAGGACAGGGCTTTGGATCACCTGATACTGGAGTCGCAGGCAGTTGTGGGCTGTCATGTGGGTGCTAGGAACCAAGCTTGGGTCTTCTGCAAGACCAGAGAGTGTTCTTAGTCACCGAGCCATCTCCCTAGCTCAAGAATTTTGTCAGAAAAAAAAAAACAACAACAATAATAACAACAACAACACCTGGAAATATGTTCTGCTTATATTAGAAACATTTTTAAAAGAAATGCTCCTAAACTTTTAAAAATGTTAGTGAAGTTCTTAACTTCAGATCCTTGTACAATATTTGACAATTAAAGGAGGCACAAAAACATAATGCGGAGAGGCTTTCGTCATACCCTCTAATCCAGGACCATCAGGTTCAGATTCATTTAATTATAGGGAAAAACCAAGGTCTTCCTTATGATGGCAGAAAGACATTTGCTCCCACAAGACTATCTGTGGAAACTAAGGAGAACCATTGTATTCCTGTAACATGGGGCAAACACTTAAGGCCCTTTCCCCCTGAATTTTTAGGCATTTTCTCCATTAAAGTAGGAGCTACTGCAAGGAGGAAATAACTTAATAGATAATATAGAATATGTTTTAGATAATGATGTTCACCAAACTTTGGCCGTATGGACTGATAGTTTTATGAATATAGTTTTATTGGGATATAGTTTTATTGTAATACAATTATGCTCATTTGTTTCTCTATCTTCTGTGTACTTTTTGTGCTTTAGCAAGAAAACTGATTGGTTGGCAACAAAACTGTAATCACATCAAACTTAAATATTTACTGTTTCTTCACAGGAATTATTTCCCCATCCTTATATCGGAGGAAAGTAATAAAACCAATCTTAGGTGACTGGTGGTAGTAAAGTGATACTAATGTCATTACAAAGTAGACGGAACGTCCACATATAGACTTTTCATTAGATATGAAGGAGTTGAAGGAAAAATATCATGATGTCACCCAGGGATCAAACATTACATTAAAGAATGATGGAATTGGGTCTTAGAAGCTGGAGAAGAAGAGCTACGGCACACTGTTCTCTGGCTATCACGTGATCAATGCTGTCAGGAGCACGAAGCAGCTATGAGCACTTGCAACAGCTCTGGTCAAAACAAAGCATCAGAGCAGGAGGAACAAGGCTCTCAGCAGCGGCAGGAGGAGGTATGAAAAGAAGACAATCATAATACATTGTAGAGTGATTGAAATTGTCCAAAATAAAATGATTTTTAAAACATTATAAATAGGATACAAATTTTAAGACATATAAAATATGAAATGGTGTGAACCAATTTAATGAACAACTATTTGAGAGGTAACAAAATAACAGAAGATGCAGTACAAAACATGATGGAGGAACTTTGATCTTTATTGTAAGGCTGAGTACATAAGACATAAGTAGGGTAAGTATCTATGGCTACAAGAATAAAATCAAGTGCTTGACTTAGCTAAGGTTTCAAGTAGCAAGTAAAATCTGGAAAAAATGAAAGGCACTGCAAAACACACTTGTGTGGAGAGCAGGGACTGACTCTGACATGAACTCTGGTGCCCCATATTTGACCATGCTCCTTGGTGGGGATGCCTGAGGGCACTCAAAGAAAGAATAAGCAGGCTAACAAGATGAGACTTGGATAGCCTATGACCATATAGAGGGGAAGGAGGTTCCCTTCGGGGACCAGAATAGAAAGGGTAGGAGGAACAGGAGGATACAAGTGATGGGATAACAATTGAGTTGTAATCTGAGTAAATTAATAAAAAATAAAAATATCAATGGTGATATTATTATTAATATTATTAAATGGCAAAGTAATCTTGTCATTGATATTTGGTATTTCTAGGGTCAATAAAGCTTGGTACAGAGTGTTTCTTGAAATAAAGAATAAAACTAATGTGGCCCCCAGAATGAGTGTACCAACCCTAGCCCAAGAAAACTTACGAGAGCAGCTAGCACCTTATTCAGTAACTAAACCTGCAGAATAAAGAAGACTGGAGAAAGTTTATGAAAAAAATAAGTTGAATTTAAAAAATAAAGTTGTGTTCACCATGACAACCTTCAAGGACAGAAGGGGGCTGGAAAATAATTACTGCACATTGAGGGCAATGAAATCTAACTCAAGAATATTGTATCCAATCAAGTTTCATTCCTGCAAGAGCAAAAACAGTGTAATTATGGAAAAATTAAAAGTCACCTCACATGAGCACAGTTCTAGAATGAGTTGCCCTGACTCAAACTTACTCAAAACTTAATGGAACCTAATGATTTAAAGGAGAAATCAAAAACAAAATATGTGGGCATGAATAGCATTAAATGCAAAAGAGGACAATGATCTTGCCTACCATGCCTCAAGTGAACAAGAAATGTTGGTGATGTAAGCACATTTTTTTTTTACTAAAGAATACATTAGTATATTTTGTGTCATCTTGAACCAAATGCGTTAACAGAAATGACTTAAGAGAGAGAGGAAAAGTTTATTTGGTTAACTGTTTCAGAGGTTCTGGCCTGTGATGAGTAAAGGGTGGAGAAATGGCTCAGTCCTAAGTGGTGATGACAGCATTGGGAGTAGCAGGAGTAGCAGAAGCAGCAGCAGGAGCAGCAGCAGCAAAAGGAGGAGGAGAAGGAGAAAGATAATGATGATGATAATGATGATGATGATGATGATGCAGAGTAGGAGGAGGAGGAGAAGTTCAACAGAATTCAAAAGTGTAAGTTGATACTCTGTATTCAGACTCAGATTACTTGTGAGTTTCTGTAAAAATAAAACAAAACAAAATAGTCACATGGCTCCAAGGTACAGTGGCCAGAAAGGGAAGAATAGAAGCAAAGAAGAATAGGATCACAGGAAGGCTGACACTAGCAGGGATATAATGCACCTCCTACTTCCATGCCTGGTACCCAAGACAGGATCAGATGGCCCTTCTCCTGTGGCCTTGGTGTTTATGAGCTTCTCTCTTCTCTTCATTTATTACCTCAGCTTTCCTAAGAATATGTTCCATATTCCTGGCATCCCCAGCATCCAAGGATATCCACGCCAACATAAGTATCATACTAAATGTCAAATTATACCCTCTCAGGGGCTCCCATAGGCAGTCTGACCTGTTGTATTCATCTTGAACACTTACGCCTTATAAACCTTGCTGCCAGGTTTGCAACAGAGTAGCTCTTGAGTTTTGCACGCCTGAAAAATGAACCACTAATAATGTTGAAGTCTTCCATACACTTGGTTCCCCTAGACTACTGTCACAGTCGGCAGCTAAAATCAGCTAAATGGGGCTTTGTGTGGCTCTGTGACAGCAGGGTGGCCCAGCAGTACTTCTGAAGGGGAAGTATTTCAAATGACTTTCTGGTTGTACACATTGAGACTTTCAGCGAGTTGGTGAGTTCTTAGCAATTACCCATTGTCCTGATTAAAAGCACATTGCTTCAATTTTTTATTATTTTTAATTGTTTTTGTTTTTTATTATTTCTCTTTTTTACATACACATTTATGTTATTATATATACATACAATAAAGTACCTACAGCAAGAAGAACCATGAAACAATCAAGAATTATATAAATGTTACATTCATAGTGTTTTGGTTATTTATATTTGGTAACCTTGAAGAAAACATCTTTCCAATTCTAGTACATCTAAAATTCTGAATGCAAACCAATATCTATCATATTTCACCTTTATCAACTTAGAATATCTATTTAAATCTAAAAACATCTTAATCCCAAAGAACTAAGGTTAAATATAAAACTAACTTATCTGGTCTTCAACCCCATCAGAGACTTGAAAAGGAATAAAATTAATTATCTGAGTATACAGGAAATGGGCAAGCTCTGTTGATGGCCAAATTCTGCCAAGACAGGGTCAGCAAGTCCTCAATAGTTCCTACTTTACAAATATGGCTGACAGCTATATTGGGCCAGAATGCTGAAGATGATGCTCCAGCATTATAAAGAGTTTCCAGTGATTGTTCAAGCAGAAACTGTCTCTGTCGTTTTCTCAATTTAGCCACAATTCAATGGTGCTCATCTGTATGATTAGCACACTGGTCACGACTTTCTTCTTCTTTTTTCTTTTCATTTTTCTTTTCTTGTTTTGATTCTTAAAATTTTTTATTATATATATTTATATTATTATACATTTATATTATTACACATAGGCAAAATGAACTACATACAGGAGGAAGAACCATGAAACAATCAGGAATTATAAATATTACATTCATGGTGATTTGGCAATTTGTATTTGGCAACCTTGAAGAAAACATCTTTCCAATTCTGCTGTGTCTAAAATTCTGAATGTAAACCAATATCTGTCATATCTTATCTCTATCAACTTAAATCATCTGTCTAGACCTAAAAACATCTTAACCCTTAAACAACTAAGCTTAATTGTAAAACTAAACTATCTGGTCTTCAACACCATCAAAACTTGAGAAGGAATATAAACTTAATTACCTGAGTTTATCAAAAGTGCAGGTTAGCAGCTTCCAAAATGAAAAGATGACAGAGACAATTTATTGCCTGATCAGTCACCCAAAACTCTATATAACGTTAGAATAACATCTTCACTCTACTGGCCCAATATATCTGACAGACATATTTGTGAGGCAGGAACTAATTGAGGACCTGCTTATCCTGTCTTGGCAATTTGGCCATCGACTCTGCCTGTCTCCAAGCTTGCCCATTTTTAGACAAAATTCTGTCTGTAGCAGAAACGAGCACATCTTGCCCAGTGACTGATTTGTCAAGTTTGAAGCCTTCTCCATAAGGAGGCTCTTTGATGCTCATCATCAACTTTGAGGTAAGGTGGGTGTTGCCAGGAGTTAACATGCCTGGTTGCCAAAGAATCTTTGAAATAATAAAAACATCTCTAAATGCCACATTCTGTAGGTCTCTGAGGTTTCTGAAGACCTTATCTAAATATTTTACCTTATCTATCTATAGAATCATATCTATCTGTTAAACCCGGGATATATATTACTGTGATAAAAATAGACTAGTAATTGGCATGACCATGATTTGGTCAACTAACAATTATCTTGTATTACTTAATTATCCTAAACAGCCTTCAGTGCTACTTTCAAGGTATTGGAAGTAAATCTTGTATTATAATAGAGTTGGCTCAATTATACTTCTACACATATTAAGTAGAAATTATATGTGTGTGTGTGAAGAATAATCTTAAAATAGAATTCTATACCAATGTACCAAAATGAAACTTATTTTGCATCAACATACAAAAATCTGTACTAATGAATTAAAAATAATCTTATTTGTGGGTAACAATTAAGGCCTTAGTTAAGTAGATTCAATAATCTACTCTTTGTTCTTTCATCCCTATATATTTCTATATCTCCCTTTCTTTCTTTTCAACCCCTATTTCTATACCTATGAAAGAAAGAGAAAAGACAAGAAAGACATCCCTGAGTACAACCGAGCTGTCTCTCTGTATAAGACCAATGATAACTTACAACCAATTCCTGATTAAAATAAGCATCTGTTATCCAAGAGAGCAGCCAGAAACCTACCCGCTATACTTAGGGGGAATGGGGTGTCATGGTCTTAAAGTTTCTTTTGGCTGATTTGGTCAAATAATACCTTTATAGGGGTCTAAATAAAATTAGGAAAATGGTTAAACAAGCCAGGAAGAGCATGTGTGGTCCAGTTTCTAAATCTTGAGAAATTTCAGGTTTAATAGAAGTTCTGTGTGGGACAGTCTGAAATACTGGACCAATTTGGATCAGAAGCTATCTTTCAAGCTGTCCTGTTCTGGTGGGTAACAGAAACCGAAGTGCCTGGGGCTGGAACATGAAGGAGTCAGGATGTCAGTGTCCAGCATGCTGAGAGCAATGAATCCTATCAGGTCTGATCCAGCACAAATGTCTGGTTCTTTTGTTCTGAAAATATATAATTTCTCACAAGTATTATACAGTCCTAAAATTATAATTGTATGAGGTGTGTGGGATGCACAGAAAAATTAAGGCTGGTTCTCTGCTTTTTGTATGAGCATAAGTAAGACATCCACAAATCTTCATTCATGACATACAAAGAATGGCATCTATAATAAGTCACAGGCATTCTGTGACCAACAAGAAGCCTTGTCTTTGCATAGAGATTCATGTCTCAACCAGTATCAGAGCTATTCCCATGGGTGTTGAAGTCTGCCACTATTAAAGTGTGGTTTTCAGTGTGCAATTTAAGCTTTAGTAATGTCAGTGCTCCTGTATTTGGGGCACAGATGTTCAGAAGTGAGACACCATTTTGGTGTATTTTTTCTTTTGATGAGTATGAGTGTCCTTCCCCATCTCTTTTGATCAGTTTTGGTTGAAAGTCTATTTTATAGATACTAGAATGGTTATTCCAGCTTGTTTCTTGGGTCTGTTTTGCTTGGAAAAACCTTTCTCCAGCCCTTTACTCTCAAGTACAGTTTATCTTTATTGTTGTGGTATGTTTCTTGCAGCACACTGATAGATCTTATTTTCGCATCTGTTCTCTTAGTCTGTTTGGGGAGTTGAGGCCATTGATGTTGAGTGATATTAATGACCAGTGGTTATTGGTTCCTATTATTTTGGTGTTGGTATTGGTAGGTGTGTGTGTGAGTGTGTGTGTGTGTGTGTGTGTGTGTGTGTATGTGTGTGTGTTTGTGTTTCTTTTCTATTGCTTTTGTGGATATGGGGTTATTTATTCCCTTTGCTTTCCTGTATAAAGTTACCTTTCTTGGGTTGGAGTTTTCTTTCTAGTATGTTCTGTAAAGTTGGATTTGTGGATAGCTACTGTTTGAACTTGGTTTTGTCATGGACTATCTTGTTTTATCCATCTATAGTGATTGAAAGCTTTGCATCATTGGCACCTGTGGTCTCTTAGTGTCTGCATGACATCTATCCAGGTCCTTTTTGCTTTCATAGTCTCCATTGAGAAGTCAGGTGTAATTCTGATAGGTTTGCCTCTACATGTAACTTGGCCTTTTTCTCTTGTAGCTTTTAATATTCTTTCTTTGTTCTGTATATTTAGTGTTTTATTATGTGATGGAAGGATTTTCTTTTCTGGTCCAGTCTATTTGGAGTTCTGTAGGCTTCTTATACATTTATGAGCATTTCTTTCTTTAGGTTAGGGAAGTATTCTCCCATGATTTTGTTGAAAATGTTTTCTGGGACTTTGCAGTTGGTAGTCTTCTTTTTCCTCTATTCCTATGTTTTTTAGGGTTTGTCTTTTCGTAGTGTCCCAGATTTCTTGGATATACCATGTCAGGAGTTCTTTAGATTTGACATTTCCTTTGGCTGTTGTATCCACTTCTTCCATCATATCTTTTATCCCAGATATTCTTTGTTCCATCTCTCGAATTCTTTTGGTTATGCCTGTGTCTGTAGATCCTGTCCTCTTCCCTAGAGTTTCCATGTCCAAGGGTTATTTCAGAGTGAGTTTTCTTCATAGCTTATACCCCCATTTTTAGGTTCTGACTTCTTTTATTTATGTCCTCCTGTTTGGTTGTAGTTTCTTGAAGTAATTTCTTTCAATCCTTTAATCTTTTACTTTGTGTATTCCTGTTCTGGTTTGAGAGATTTATTTCCCCCTTTAAGGCTTCTATCATTTTCATATCCTCATATTTGGACTCCTTCTCTTGTGTGTCAGCTGAGTATCATCAGGGTTTTTTGTGGTGGTGGGACTGCTGATTTCTGGTGGTATCAAATGGTCCTGGTGATTGTTACTTGTGTCCTTATGCTGACCTCTTCCCATTGTGATGTCTCTAGTTGGAATCTGGGCCCAGTGCCTGCTTGAACCTCAGAACTTCCTTGAATTTGCTGGATGACCTGAGGTCAGATCCACTAATGTTTCTACCTGTGGTGTCTGCTAGGTTTTAGAAGCCGCAGACACTGGTGATTTTGCAGTTGCTCGCTAGCTCTGCACCCCAGGGAGTTCAGAAGCTGCCTGCCAGCCAGGTGTGTGGCACTATCAGGGGTACAAAATGGCTGCTTAGACACCCAGGAAGTCTCTGTGGCTTTTCTAGGTGACCTGAGGTCACTTTAATTTGCAATACCAACTGTGGTGTCTACTCAGTGCTAGAACTCACAATGTTGGTGTTTTTGCAGTCCCCAGGTAGCTCTGTGCCCCAGGGAGTTCAAGAGCTGCCCAATAGCTAGGTATTTGGCTCTAACCTTTGGAGACTGTGCTCCCATTTCTGTGGAGACTGAGGACTTTGTGGTTTTTCCAGGTGGCCAGATGCTGGACGCAACTATGCTCCATAAAATTTGGACCTCCTCTCATGTGTGGGTCACCAGTGCTGGTGTTTTTGGCTCTCAGATCAGTCCTTAGGTTGATTAATAGTCATTGCTGTCCTGCTGATCAAACAAGGTGTATGTTAGGTGCCGCCATCTTGGATTCCATAATTCTCTGCTTCCATTTTAATATCATCTTTTAATTCTGCAAATCAATGGGTTTCATTATGACATTTCATACATTGTATATCACAGTTTGATTTTCTTACGTACTCTATTTCCATATTTTACTTTCTTTCCTACTATATCTCTTCCTGTTTCTCTATGATCCATGTCCATTTTTATTTATTATCTCTACTATTCTCTTTAATTATTTTGTTACACATATGTACATAAAATATAAATACAAACTATTAAGACAATTTACTGTTGCTCATATCTATTACTGTAGGACTGACCATTTGTTTTTTAATAACTAATTAAGAGGGATTTTCACAGAAGACTGGGTTTGCTTTTCTTAGTGATTGATCGCCATAGATCATTATCTAGATATGAGGTTTTTGAGATTTTCCCTATCTACTCACAACCTTAACTCTTTCTGTTTCAGTCCATGCTGCACATTAAACAAGTCTTTCAATGCTATTTTTGATCTTGATTTTCAAAGCAAATCATGCTGAAAAGAAAGAAAAGAGAAAGAAAAGAAAAGCTACTGGTTTTAAATGTAATAGTGACTTGAATTTTCTCCAGCAAATTAGTTTGGCCACTGTTTTAAAACTCATCCTTTGTCATGTTAATTTTTTCTATGGATGTGCAAAAGAATCTAAAAGCACCCCAAATGGGAACCAGAGACAGATAAAAGTACAATTACACTTCAATCCAACTTGGTATGGTCGATGATTTTGTTGGACTATCTTACAGAGCACAGATCAGGGTTATTTACTGCAGTGTGAGTCATCTCCAAACACTTGCATCACCATGAAGCCTCACCCCATCATGGATGATGACCCATGGAAGCTGCATCATGGAGCTCTGCTTTTATTTAATTGTTCACTTTTCATAATCTATTTTATATGCTATGTTCATATAGCTTTAAATTTTCATTTTGTTCATTTGTATTGACTTATGATGTAATGAGGAGAGAGCAAGCACATGCCAGGACACTAGTATGGAGATAGGATTGTAATTTGAAGAAATCACAAGCCTCTTTACAATGGGTTTCACGGGGATGGATCTTGGGATATCACGTTTGACATCATGCACCTCGATACACTGGCAATCCCATAAGCTTTTCTTAAATTTAATTTGGATAATGACCTATTCCTGAATTTTGGTTATCATTTAGACACTACTAGTTTTTGTTGGAAAGAGTTAACTGAAGTTGGGTGAATGTATCATTTCACTATAATGTCCATTTATTACATAAACTTCATTGAAATGAAATTTGCAACCTTAAAAGTACATAAACACAACTCAGGATAACACTCATACCCATTCATTACATATATTCATTAATATTTTAGTGATTTAATCAGTCTATCTTTTAGTGTGTTTGATATTTACATTCATGCTTATAATTATATGAATATGTATGTTTTAAAGTGTATATTATGATATCCCTAAAAAAATCAAACAGGGTTTTATCTGTGCAATCCTATTTTAGAAAAAATTTCCATTTTATTTGTTTTTATATTTCTTTGAACATGTATAAGCACCTGTGAGGGCCATAGGTTAATGTCAAGTATCTTCTTCAGTTTCTCTTCACTTTATTTCTGAGACAGGGTTTCTCACTGCACCAAGACCTCACCAAGTGACTGAAGTGGTTGGGCAGATATCCCTGGGATTCTCCTGCTATTGCAGGGTCTGAGATTTCATGCAAGCGCTGGCTCTCTATGTGTACTATGATCCAAACCCATGACCTGATGCTTACACTAGCAGGTGTTATACCCCTGACCTTCTATCTTCCCTATGTATTTCTATATTCCCCCTTCTTTCTTTTCAGCCCCTATCTCCAAACCTATGAATGGAAGATAAAGGAAAAGAGAGACATTCCTGAGTCCAACCTTGTTTTCTCTATGAATAAAACCAATAATAACTTATAACCAACTCCCATTGAAAATAAACCTATATAGCCCAAGAAAGCAGCCAGAAAACAAAACAAAACAAAAAACAACTACCTGACCTCCCTTAACGTAAATGGGGCATTATTCTCTTAAGGTTTCTTCTGTCTGATTTGAGATGAATAATACATTTGTAGGGGCCCAAATAAAATTGGAGAAATGGTTAAACAAGCTATCATTTGTGGTCCAGTTTCTAAATGTTGAGAAATTCCAAGCTTAATAGGATTCCTGTGTGGGACAGTGTAAAATGTTGAGAGGTTAACTCCTGGCAACCCCAGCCTTCCTCAAAGAAGATGATGAGCATCAGTGAACCTCCTTAAGGAGATGGCTTCAAATGTGGCAAACCAGCCACTGGGCAAAATGGCCTCATTTCTGCCACAGACAGAATTCTGCCTAGAAATGGGCAGGTTTGGATGCAGGCAGAGTTGACAGGCAAACTGCCAAGACAGGGTAAGCAGGTCCTCAGTTAGTTCATGCCTCACAAATATGTTTGTAAGATATATTGAGCCAGAAGGCAGAAGATGATGTTCTAATGTTATGGAAGGTTTTGGGTGACTGCTCAGGCAGCAAACGGTCTCTGTCATCTTTTTTTCATTTTGGAAGCTGCTAACCTACACTGCCCCCCCCCCCCATATGCTCAGGTCATCATTTTTTATTCCTTCTTAAGTTTCTGATAGGGCTAAAGACATGATAGTTTAGAATTACAATTAAACTTAGTTGTTTAGGAGTTAAGATGTTTTTAGGTCTAGAAAGATGTCTTAAGTTGAAAAAGATGAGATATGATAAATATTGATTTACATTCATAATTTGAGTCTCACTAAGATAGGAAAGATGTTTTCTCCAAAGCTGTCAAATACAAATAGCCAAAACACTAAGAATGTAACATTTATATATTTCCTGATTGTTTCTTGGTTCTTCTTACTGTAGGCAAATTATTGTATATATGCATAATGATATAAATGTATATATAAATAAAATAAATGTGTCAATGAAAAAACATTTTGCATGGACATTTGAACAAAACTTATTTTTATTGTTCTAAAGAAAATAGTCAAGCAAGTAATGGCCAGTCAATAAGCATCAAGAAAATCTTCAATAGTTGAGGAGACCTAAATCAATGAATAATTCCTAAGAAAAACCACATTTTGATCTTCACAAAGAAAGAAGTAAAATAAAAAGAAAAAGAAGAAAATGGTATTTACCTTTCTGATTAAACACTGCCCTAAGAATTGATTTATATCAACACTTTGAATATTGTCATACTGCCTCTCAATGTTATGAACAATTAATCCAAAATCCCAGTGACATTTGTGAAGGGGCCTAAGAAGGCCTGAGGCCAGGACATTGGGGACCATGTTATAGTCATGTTGAGAAGGACCATGTGCTAAATCAACTCTTCTCTTCTTTCCCTCTTGACCTGCACTTCACAGGTCAAAACTAAAGGTCTGCCAAACCCAGGATGAGTTTTCACATCCTTTATTTTTACTCTCATATTTATTCCATGTTATTGGCACAGTTGGGAGAAGACCTTAATGCTGTTTTGTTATTACCTGAACCAGAGTACTGGGTGAAATGCATCTTGGAACAGATATTCACTTGGAGGTAAATGCTAAGAATAAAATCAGTGGAAAAATACTCAAATCTATCTCATTAGTCATTTTCAGGCAGTTATCAATTAGATGTTGAATAAATTAAAAATAATGGTATGGTCATTTGGAAACAGAAGACAAAATTGTAACCCCAGACGCCTTCCAGGAATTAGCTGTGTATATCAAGGCTCCTGTCCTTGAGCCAAAATGGAATACTGAACTCTCAGACACAGAAATAGTTCTAATAGTTCTCAGGCACAGAACACTGCCCTTCCATCTACTGTCTCCTCATCCTCCCTTGCAAAACTACAAGAATCTCAAGTGGATTGATGCATTCATGTGCCAGGGGTTATTTAGTCTGTTTAATAGTTGTCTCTTGCCCCTTTGCCTTTCCTTTTCGATTCTCTAGACAGGCACCAAGCAAATTAGTACCCAGTGTCTTGTGGAATCGCAGCAAGGAGTGCTTTACCTTTGGGTTTCCTGATGGTCCTTTCAGACATTAGTGCTTCTCTTGATCACAGTTTGCACTGTGTAATCTCTGAAATTCTTGTGTAATGCCAAAGTTAATTCTCACACTTTGAAGTAAAGAGTTTGCTCCCAGGAAGAAAGTTCTACTGTCACAGAGAGGGGAAAAAAGAGCCCAAGATTCTGATATTTATAAAGATATATTCTCCTTTATGGGTCATTCTGACACTTTCTTGATTCTAAAGAGAAGTTAGAAATTGCTAAAGATTGGGCCACATGGAGTTGCTAGGACATAGTCATTGTCAAAAACCTCATTAGTGATCTTGGTTTCAAACATACCTATGAGCCATATAGGGTGGGCTACTAATTCCCTTTAATGAAACATTCAATTCAACCACCTGTTGACATTTATTGAGGAACTTCCATGTTCAATAGAAAGACTTTCATTACACACAATGATTTTTGTTTCTAGGCTCAAAAAATATAGAAATATGTCCAACCAAATTTACGCAACAATCCTTCAGACTAGTTTTTGATTGTCAACATTTTGTAATACCATTCTTTAAGACAAATTTTTCTTTTACCTTCCTTCTTACTTCCTATTTTCCATGATGATCTCTGATCTCTTGATGCTCTTTCCATGCTTCTATTTATTTCTTCATTTGTTCCATTTGATAATTTTTTTCTTTAATATCATTTGGAAACTTTAAATGATCATTTCAGCAGCTATATTTATTTACTATGAATCCCTGACAGGTAGGAGGAATATCTATGGGGACCTCCTGCTGTGATTCCAGGGTTTGATTTCGATCCTCCAGTATGGTAAAGTTGCTCAACTTTACCTTTGATCCCTTCTTCTTTTCTTATATATCTGCTAATAAGAACCACCAGTGAAAAATATTGGTTTGCATTTTGAAGATTTTCGTGGAAATGAAGAGAGATCTTTAGAGGTTATGACATAACTCTACGATCATCTTTGGCTTTCACTGGAATCTCTAAATGGTGGTGTCACCTACTGCTCATGTTTTGAGAAGAGAGCATTATAGCCAGAAGGTGATTTTTTTTCATATTAGTTGCTTGCATTTTAATTTGTAACAATTTTAAGAGCATATAGAGCTATACTGAATGTATTGGGAATATAGATAATTTATCATAAGCATGCAGCATTTGGATTACTTTAAATACCTTTAAATGAGAACAATATCCACTCAGATATCTGCTAGTAAGTCAAACATAATGTTACATTTCAATGAATTGATATTCAGTCCCTTGGCTTATAACTATCTGTCCCACTTCATAACATACCCAATTATCATGTTTAGTATGAAGTTTCCCCAGAGTCTTATTAAAATTTCTGAATTGACAATTATATATTAGTTAATTTTTAGTAAAATTGCCTCTTACCCTTTCTGTTTCACAGAATACAGTGAACTACCTATGCAATGGCCATTTGGTAAATTTCATGTTTTTTTGAGCTCACAAAGAAGTTGGCTCTGGAACTGGGATTGCGCTAGCTCCTTTCACTTCAAATCAACACATTTGCCTGAAAGTATACTATAAGGTCTCTTGTCTGGGGCCGGGTCTCCTAACTCTCTCATTAGTGGGGAGGATGATAGCCAAACAGGCAGAGAATAAGACCAGTATACGCTCTAGAAAAGACATTGCTGTTGTTTATCCATTATCTAAATATTTCTTCAGAGGGAAGGGGAAGCTGCAAGTTCAGCTATGGGAAGCTCACTCTTGGGGTGAAAGCTCAATCCAGAATCCCATAGGGCTCCCTCAACTTCCCTAGTTGATTTCTGCTGGGTGTTCGTGTGTTCCTTATGCAAAGGCCTCACCTTTCTGCTCATTGTTTTCTTACTTGGAAGCTTCCAATGTGGCACTCTGTTCTTCTCACAACTTTGGCTGCAGCTGATGATCTCACCACGTAGCCAAGTCAATTTTGGCTAAAATGCTCAGAGAATCCAATTTGATATTTTTCTATTGCCTATCTATTATTTGATATACTGAACAAGCCTATCCTTTCAAAACTAAAAGTATGGCTCTATAGACCATTCTCTGGGTCACAAACAACATAGCTCATGAGTTCAAAAAGCTCAGAGAATTCATAATCTTTGATTGGCAAATGACAGTTATATGTTTAGTCTCAAAGACACAGACAAAAGGTGTAGCACTGTGAATTAGGGTTATAGTCTCAGAAAAATACATTGTATCATAAAATATATACAGCAGGTGCCAATATGTACTTTAAACTTGCAACAACTACACAACAATTCACTAAGTATGATAGCCATGCCTTCATGTTCTTGGTAGGTCATATTTTCAGCATGAGGCCAGCTTCTGGAAACATAATGCAGACAACCAGGGACTGTGACTTGAATTTCCAATTCTACTTTTCCAGGAAGATCCTTTCTCAGAAATAAGTTTTTGATTTTTCTTTTTAAGTTTCAGAATGTTCTGGTTGCATTTGTAAATAAACTAATTTTTTTCAAATATATACAGGCACTAACTTCCAAAATATAATTTATTCTTGGCTAAGAATTATTATTAGTTTATATAATTAGTGAGATACGAAATACATGCACATTTAATCAAATTTTCAAAATGTAATAGAAAGCAAATATTTTGTTTCAGAAATACATGAGGAATAATAGGCTATAGACAGGCATATACTTGCAAGTAAAAAATGCTTAGAAACTGTTTAACAAAAATTTCAACACGATGCTAATTTTTCTAACATTTAGGGAATGAGATTATGGTAAAAAGAAAAAGTCAGTTGCCTTTATTTATCAATTTGATAAATAGAATAAAGTATTTTGAGGTGTTTTATCTATCAGCATAGACAAATCTACATAATTAAATAGAATGTAATAATCCTAAAAGTAAATCAATGGGATAAAGGTAATTATGAGTTCTGTACATGTTTTTATCTTAAATTATCTTTATTATTTTACTAGACAGTGGGAAAGCACAGCATGCTATTATCACATCTATGTTATGAAGACTTAGACACATTCAATAAATTGCCTAAATATCTGGCAGGCATGACAGACAAATTTTGAACTGAGGTTGCTTTTAGTCTAAAGCCTCAGGCTACTTCAATTATGACATGCTCTTGTTATTAAGGTCACATAACAGGATAAAGAAATAATTAAAAATTACATTTTTGTTCCAAGAAAATATTAACTATTTCTTGAACATTTATTGATTAATAAAGTTTGGGTTTTTCAGCATTGAAATTTCTTTTGACTTATGGAAAATAGACTATGATTAATGTAAGGTTATAAATATATAAAATGGCCTAGTTCTGTTGTTTTCATTACTCTAAACAAGAATGTTTTTGTCAATTAGTGAAAAAGAAAGATGAGAATTTGAAGGAGACTGGAAAGGGTTATGTAGGATGGTTTGGAAGGAGGAAAGGAAAGAGACAAATGTTGTAATTAAATTATAATCTCAAAATTAAAAACAGACATACTGTATTTGGATTAAAAATACTGTCTTTGTTAGCACATCATTCTTTTTTATTTAATTAATTTATTCAGATTACAGCTCCATTATTTTCCCCTCACTTGTATCCTCCAGTTCTTTCCTCCCTCCCTCCCTCCCTCCCTTCCTCCTTCCCTCCCTCCCTCCTGCTTTCAACCTATACCCCTCCGCTAGGTCTGTGACAGAAAAGGACCTTCTCTGCCACCATATAGTCATAGGCTATCAAGTCTCATCTTGTTAGCCTGCTTATCCTTTCTCTGAGTGCCATTAGGCCTCCCCACCAAGGGGAAGTAGTCAAATATGGGGCAGCAGAGTTCATGTCAGAGTAAGTTCTTGCTCTCCAAACAGCTGTGGAGAATGTCCTCTCCACCAGCTAGATGTGAATAGGGAGGGGTTCAATGTTTACTGCATGTATTGTACTTGCTGTTGTGCAGTAGTGTGAGCAGAATCCCCTGGGTCCATATCCGATCATCATGATGTTCTTCTTGTAGGTTTCTAGGACCATCTGAATTCTTCTATTTCCCATTCTCCCATACTTCTCTCACCTAGAGTCCCAGTAGGAAGTCCTCACATCTATCCCAATCTCCTGGTAAGGTAAGATGTTTATGGGACATCCCTTTTGGGCTAGTGTCCAATTATAAGTGAGTATATACCATGCGAGTCTTTCTGAGTCTGAGTTAACTCACTCAATATGATCATTTCTAGTTCCATCCATTTGTCTGAAAATACCAGGAATTCCTTGTTTTTAATAGCTGAGTAGTATTCCATAGTGTAAGTGTTCCACAATTTCTTTACCCATTCTTTGACTGAGGGAAGTTTAGGTTGATTCCAGGTTTTGGCTATTAAAAATAAGACTGCTATGAACATGGTTGAGCATATGTCCTTGTTGTTTGGTGGAGCACCTTCTGGGTATATTCCAAGGAGTGGAATAGCTGGGTCATGAGGTAGCACTATTCCTAATTTTCTGAGAAAGCGCCAGATTAATCAATCAACCAAAGTGTTTGTACAAGTTTGCATTCCCACCAGCAATGAATGAGTGTTCCCCTTTCTCCACATCCTCGCCACCATGTGCTGTCACTTGAGTTTTCGATCTTAGCCATTCTGATGGGTATAAGATGGAGTCTCCAAGTTGTTTTGATTTGCATTTCTCTGATGACTAAGGATGTTCAGCACTTCCTTAAGTGTTTCTCAGCCATTCAATATTCCTCTGTTGAAAATTCTGTGTTTAATTCTGAGCCCTATTTCTCAATTGGGTTATTAAATTTGGTTGTGTTTAGTTTCTTGAGCTCTTTATGTATTTTGATTACTAGGCCTTTGTCAGATGTAGGGTTGGTGAAGATCTTTTCTCAGTCTGTAAGTAGTCACTTTGTTCTGTTGACAGTGTGTCCTGCCTTACAGAAGCTCCTCTGCCTCATTAGGTCCCATGTATTAATTGTTGACCTTAAGGCCTGGGCTGTTGGTGTTCTGTTCAGGAAGTTGTCTCCTGTGCCAATGTGTTCCAGGCTCTTCCCCAATTTTTCTTCTAACCAATTTAGAGCCTCTGGTTTTATGTTCCACTTGGACTTTGAGTTTTTTGCATGGTGATAACTATGGGTCTACTTGCATTTTTCTACATGTAGGCATCCAATTAGACCAGCACCATTTCTTGAAGATGCTATCCTTTTTCCATTGGCGTCTTTTTCAAAAATCAAGTGTTCATATGTGTGTGGATTTTTTTCTGGGTCTTCAATTCAATTTCATTGATCAACCAGCCTATTGCTATGCCAGTACCATGCTGTTATAATTACTGTTGCTCAATAGTACAGCTTGAGGTCAGGTATGGAGACTCCTCCAGAGGATCATTTATTAAACAGGATTGTTTTAGCTATTACTGGTTGTTTTGTTTTTCCATATGAAGTTGAGAATTGATCTTTCAATGTGTTTTAAAGTTGTATAGTTATTTTGATAGGGACTGCATTGAATATGTAAATTGATTTTGGTAAGGCGGCCATTTTTACTATGTTAATTCTCCCGATCCATGAACAAGTGAGATCTTTCCATCTTCTGATGTCATTTTCAATCTTCTTCTTCAGAAATTTGAAGTTTTTTTTTAAAGTCCTTCACTTGCTTGGTTAGAGTTACTCTTAGATATTTTATATTGCCTGAGGCTATAGTGAAGTCTGTAGCTTCCCTAATCTCTTCCTGTGAATGATTGTCATTTGTATATAGGAAGGCTACTGACTTTTTGAGTTAATTTTGTATCTAGCCAATTTGCTGAAGGTGTTTATCAGCTATAGGAGTTCTCTGGTGGAATTTTGGGGGTCACTTATGTACAATAGCATATCATCTGCAAATAGGGATAATTTGACTTCCTACTTTCCCATTTGGATCCCCTTGATCTCCTTTTGTTGTCTTATTGCTGTGGCTAGAACTTCAAGAACTATATTGAAGAGATGTGGAGAAAGTGGGCAGCCTTGCCTGGTCCCCAATTTTAGAGGAATTTCCTTGAATATCTCTCCATTTAATTTGATGTTGGCTATTGGCTTGCTGTACATAGCCTTTATTATGTTTAGAAATGTGCCTTGTATCCCTATCCTATCCAAAACTTTAGACATGAATTGGTGTTGGATTTTGTCAAATGCTTTTTCTGCATTTAAACAGATGATCATGGGGTTTTTTTTTCTTTCATTTTGCTTATATAGTGGATTACATTGATGGATTTCTATATATTAAACAGTTCCTGCTTGCCTGGAATAAAGGCAAGCTGGTCATGGTGATTGATATCTTTGAAATGTTCTTGTATTTGGTTTGCGAGTGTTTTCTTGAATTTTTTCCTCAGTGTTCATAAGAAAAATTGGTCTGAAATTCTCTTTATTTGTTATGTCTTTGTGGGGTTTAGGTATCAAAGTGACTGTTGCCTCATAGAATGAATTTGGTAAGGATTCATCCATTTCTATCTTTTTGAGTAGCTTGAAGAATAGCAGAATTAGCTCCTTTTTTGCAGGTCTAGTAGCATTCTTCATTGAAACTACCTGACCCTGGGTTTTTTTTTTTTTTTAATGTTGGGAGACTATTAATGATTGCTTCTATTTCTATAGGAAAAATAGGCCTGTTTAGTTTGTTTATCTGATCATGATTCAATTTTGACAAGTGGAATCGATCAAGAAAACTGTCCATTTCCCTTAGATTTTCCAATTTTGTGGCATATATGCCTTTTAAGTAGGATCTTATGATTCTTTGTATTTCTTCAGTGTCTGTTGTTATGTTTCCCTTTCCATTTCTGATTTTGTTAATTTGGATACTGTCCCTCTGCCCTTTAATTCGTTTGGCTAACAGTTTGTCTATCTTGTTGATTTTCTCAACAACAACCACAAAAATCAAAAAACAAAAAACAAAAACAAAAACAAATTCAACAGCTCCTGGTTTTGTTGATTCAATATTGCAGAAGGTTCCATGGGGTGGTGAGAAGAAGGTATAATCCTTTGTGTTTGAGTGAAAAGTTCTATAAATATCTGTTAGATTCATTTGTTTCATGTTATTTCTCGGCTTAGATTCTGTTTCAATGACCTATCCTTTTGTGAAAGTGGGGGTGTTGAAGTCTCCCCTATTAATGTGTGGGGATCGATATGTGGTTTAAGCTTTGTTACTAGTTCTTTTACAAATGTGGGTGCTCTTGTATTGGGGCCATAGATGTTTAGAATTGTGATTTCATCTTGGTTTACTTTGCCTTTGATGAGTATGAAGTGATCTTCTTCATCTCTTTTGATTAATTTTGGTTGGAAGTCTATTTTATTAGATATTAGGTTGGTTACACCAGCTTACCTCTTGTGTCTGTTTGCTTTGAATACCTTTTTCCAGCCTCTTACATTGTGGTAACTATTTTTCAACTTTCTTAAGTTTGCAAAATTTCTATTTGTTTGTGGAGGTATGAATAAGAATGTACCCCCACAGGCACATACAGTTAATTGCTTGGGAAGAAGTATTACTTGAGATGCATAAGGGGATCAGATCTTGTTGACGTTGGTCTGATCTTGTTGGAGGAAGTGTATCACTAGGAGGTGGGGGGAGGGGTCATTGGGGCTTCAAAAGCCCAAGCAAGGCCCCAGTCTCTCTTTCCTGCTGCTTGTATATTTGGATGAAGAACTCCCAGCTACTGTATCAGCCTAATTGTTGCCATGCTCTCTGCCATGAGGATAATGGACTAAATCTCTGAATATCAGCAAATAACAGTTAAACACTGTCCTTTGTAAGAATTGCTGTGGTCATGGTGTCTCCTCATACCAATGTAATACTGACTAAGACAGAAGTTGGTACCAGGGAGGAGGGTATTACCATGACCAGCATGACTGTGCTTCTTGTTGGCAGAATGCAGACATTAGGAATCTGGATTAGGAAAGCAGTTGAGTGCTTTAAGCAGGACTTAATGGGCCGTACTGGTAGGAACATGGAAGACGGCACCGAGGGTAATTTGAACTATGAAGAGAGGTCAAGAAATTTCAGAAAGGAAGAATATTAACAAGTGGTCTGTGTACCATTTTTGTGATATTTTGGTAAAGGACATGGCTGCTTATTTCCCTTGGGAAAATAACTCTGCCTTAGCCTAAATTGAAGTGCTTTGGGTTAATGCCATTGGCAGAGGAGATTTCAAGACAGCGTAGTATTGGCTGTGTCATGTGGTTACTAGTGGCGACTCTTATGTAGAACTATAATAAAAAAAAACTGAGCAAGGAAAAAAATGGAAATTGTGTAATTTGAAGAGAAAGGGAACACCAGGAAGTGTAACTGAGCTAACTTTAGTGCTCAAGGAGATGAAAAGTTTAAAGAAAAGCCGGATGCAAAGTGGAATAAAAGGAGTGGTAACCCCCTTGTAGTATGGAATTTTTTTGTAATATGGAATTTAAAAAAAGCTTAAGTATTGAAGGAAATGATCAACAATGAAAAACTGATGCAGATGTAATTGACCAAAGGAGGCATGTTCCAGCCTCAGTAAGTAGAAGGACTTGACAATTTTGGCCTTGTGCTTCTGGGTTTAGAGTCAAGGATGAACAAAAGTGATTGTGGAATATCTCTCTTTGGCTAAGGAAAGATTCTGGGTCAAGGTGTGTTTCACTGTGGCCCCAGAGAGTTCATCATATAAAGCTATGAACCTGAAGTCTGGATTGTGTTGAAGACCCCAAGATGTTACTGATGCCACCAGAGCTGTGCAATACACGTCAAGGAAAGCTACCAGCAGGGTGTGAAACCTGCCCAAGAAGGAAAGTGTGCGACAATCAACAAAGCTGAAAGTAGTTGGGGATTCGAAGAGCACCATTTCATCAGCTATGGAGATGTAAAGCATGGAGTTTGGCCAGCTGGTGTTGGTCATGATTTGGTCCAGCATTTTCTCACTACATTCCCCCTTTTCTCTTTTGGAATAGTAATGCATATTTTGTGACACTGTATGTTGCAAGTATGTGATCTCTTTGAGTTTGTTTAACAGAGGATGCAGTTATGGGATTGCCTTGAGTATCAGAAAAGACTTTGAACTTTAGACTTCTAAACATAGTTGAGACTGTTAATGCATTTTTGCATTGTAATGTGGCTACAATCATTTGGAGCCCAGGAAGGGGAATGTGCCCTTTATATTTGAGTGCTTAGGGAGTGGCACTATATGAGAGGGATTAGGAGATGTGTCCTTGTTGGAGTACATGTGGCCTTGGAGGAAGAGTGTTACTTGGGGCTTCTGGAGTTTCAAAAGTCTAAGACAGTCCTGGTATCTCTCTATTCCTGCTGCCTGAGGATCCAGATATAGCTGCCTCTGCTACTTCTCCAACACTGCTATATTTTCCCCTGTGTGACCATGCTCCCTACCATGAGGATAACAGACTAAATTTATGAATCAAGCCTCAATTAAATGATTTCCTTGTTAAGGATGTCGAAGAGTTGTGCTCATGTGGCTTTTCACAGCAATTGAACATTACCTATGACAATGTCTTGTGAATAAAATTTGCATAAAATACAAGTTTATTCACAAGGCAAAATCAATTTAGTTATTGAGAGCTCCAATGAATTGTTTGTTTTGATGTTGTACTGTTACTAATTGTTGGATAACATGAATCAAATCTGGCATATAACTCTTTAATTATTTCCTTGCTGCACCTGTGTATTAACAACCAGAGGCAGGCTGTGTACAGGAAGCAGCCCTGGCTCCCAAGCATGTATATGTAAGTTTGGTACATTTTAGCATGGTTCATCCAACCCATTAGTTTAACTAAGGTGATTCTTATTTAAGTAAAGCAACAAAAGTCCATTTAGTGATACATTGTAATATGTTTGGCAAAGGCAGCAGTATCAGTGCAGATAAGTAATTGCTTTGCTTCAAAGATCAGATTACAGATGGTAATATATCTCTAGGAATGGTACCTACAACCTGGTACAGCTCTTAGCTCATAGTATCTTCTAATAGATGAATCAAGATGTTTTCATACTATTTGGACATTTAAACAAGTATCTCTATGATTCAAAACCTTTAGCATTTACTGTTATACTGTGAGAGGCATTCAGAGTTTTGTTCTTTTTATCTATCATTAAAATTGTGATAAAATGGAATAGAAATTAATGAAACACAAGAAGAAAACTTGTAATGTCACATAATATGAGTTACAATTATTAACTAGTTTGCATTTCTCTTCAAAGATCTTTTTTGCATAAACTTTTAAACCTCCAATAATATATTTTTCTTAATTGTCATTGATTCTACTCCAGTGTTTATGAAGCCTCCAGGTAGTAACAGTTTCCCCATAGAATTGTGGTGTGCAAAGAAAAGATTGTCCAGGTCAAGTAGGATCAGCAGTCATGTGATCAGCCTATTCTATAAGTTCTTTTGGAAGTCCTTTTAAGTTAATCTGCTGAGAAAATCATACTGTGGATTGTGGTGAACATGATGTCCACCACTAAACAGACCACCCCCTTCTTCTGGAAATATTACTTGGATTTTCATCGAAAGGCTGATGTAATGAATAACTCTTAAGCTTGTTTGGATATCAACTTTGGCTCTTATTTCTCTTATTTCTTGGCAATTGAACACAAATTATCTATCATCACTGTACTTAATAGCTAATCACATCTAAAACAGAAAAATAATAGTTCTGAGAAGGCATTAGAATATTTTGCTCTAAATGTTGCAGCAGTTAACATGGTGTCTAAACTAATATGGGCTCTGAAGTATTTGTTAATAAATAGACTCCCTCCACCTCTCCCTTATATCTCATCTTCTTAGGACTCTCACACATTTTTTTGTATCAGTATCAAGAAGCAAGACTAGATCTAGGCTAAATCTAATTACACACATTGTAAATGAACACACTGTCATATATATTCATGTACATAAATTTGAGCTGATTTATTAGGGTAGATTACTTGAAATATTATCTCTAAGAAAATAACACAACACTTCTCAAGATCTTGATTTTTTTTATTGGATTGCTACTTAGAGAATCTGTCAATGTTTTCCCTTTTGATTTAAATATGTGGATCTGTGTAGGGAATATGTTTAAAGCACGCACTTACTTATAAAGGTGTGCACATGTGTGCATATGTAAGTGTGCATATAAGTGAGTGTACATGTGGCTTGAGGCTCACATTCTAAATTCCCAGTGGTAGAACTGTTTGGGAAAGGTTAGGAGGTGCAGTATTGGAGAAGATGTGTCATTTTGAAGTTTCAAAAGCCCATGTGCTCTCTCCAATCCATCCCCATTTTACCTTGTGGTTGTGTCTCAAGATGCAAGTGTTCATCTATTGGCCCAGCACTATGCCTCTACTTGAGCTTATTGCTTCCCTAGTCATGGCTTTTCAGTTAGACTTAAAGGATCAGGAATTCGTCCTTTGCAAACACTTTGGAGTGAATCTTGGATCCATTTAGAGGCCATTTAGAGGCTTCATCAGTCAAGCCACTGTTACACAAATGAAAATATGTTGCTTTACAACTGGTTTCTTTATTCTCGCATTAGAGCAGTTGATCATTTCTACATCTCTACAACAACCTATCTCTGCCCAGACTTTTATACCAATAATATTCCCTCACTTTCCTTTTTTTAAAAACCTATATTCTACTCTTTCCCAACTATTAAGGTAACTACATTCCTCTATTCCCTTCAAGTTCCCACCTTACATAGATAGTTCACATTAGTATATCATGGCAAAGTGTTGAAAGCAGAATCTTCATATGAGAGAGAACATGTGTGCCTTTTATGGCCTATGTTATCTCACTTAGAATGTTTTTCCCCACTCCATTAATTTCCTTACAGTTTTTAATAATTTCATATCACTTTATTGCTAGGTAATATCCATTGAATGTATATACCACATCTCAATTTTACGCTCGTCAATTGTTAGGCATCTAAGCTACCCCCATTTCCTAGATATTGTGAATGGATCAGCAATAAACACGGTTATGAAATCATTTTGTCATAGGAAAAGACATGCAGGTATATTCCTGGGCCAGGTGCACTAGGGTTATATGGTAGGTTAAAGTTTTTCAGAAACCTTAAGAAAGAATTCCAAGTTCTTTCCTGAGTGTTTACTCTCACAAACACAAACAATGTATAAGGGTTCACCTTTGCCCACATCAATGACAGTATTTGCCATTATTGGTATTCTTGATTAATAGGCATTGTGATAGGGAGATATTTTATGGAAAATATTCATCCAAATTTAGTTAAAATACAGTTAAGGGGGGGGAGTTGAGCCCTTTCATATGATTGGTTAGAATGTTATCTAAATGTTTATGAGAAGGATCCTCAATTTTAAATTTGTAAATAAGTAAAACAAACAAACAAAAAACAAAAACAGAAATTAATATGTTGCCTCATAACTTCATATTTACCCATCATCTAAAGACATTTAGAAATAATAGAACTTTCAATAATACCAACATATCGTGTATGTGTGTGTACGTGCACAAAAGTCTAGATCTATAATAGCTTTTTAAATTAAACACACTTTTTTTCTCATCTGCTCATCAGCCAGTTCCAGACTGGTAAAAAAACAATCCTCCCAGATTCATTCCTCTTTCCCTACCCACCTATGTCCCCTTAATTTTTTTTTCAGTCTACAACTTCTAGTTTGTGCTGTTCATATATTCCAGGATATGTGGTCTTCACTGAAGGGTGGACAATTAACCAGGATTATATCATTAAAGAAAACTAATTCTAGTTCTCCCATAATTTATCATCTGTCAGTTGCTCTTTAGCTGTAGATAGACTTTCATATCTCCATTCTGGAATTTTGTATGACTTAGGCTTGCGCAGGTTGTGTGCATATTAGCTCAACTGCCATGTACTTATATGTGCAATTGCCTTGCTGTATACAGAAAGCACTGTTTCCATTGCTGTACATCTTGCAATCTTTATGTTCTCTCTTCTGCAATGGTCCATGAGCTTTGGGAGGACTGGATTTGAAAGTCCTGTTTGAGAATTCTTCTTTCTGCACCTTGGGCAGTTTTGGACCTCTCTGTTAATCCCCATCTACTGCAAATAGACGATTCACAGATGAGGACTGATAGATGCACTAATTAATGATCAATGGGCATAACAGTAAGACAATAAATGTCAGTTTACTAATACTATGTCTATTTGTCAGAATAATAGTAGAAGGTATAGTTGAGATGGACTTGTGGGCTAGTTTAAGTCACATTTTTAATGGCCAAGTTTGATAAACACATTTTAAAATCTTTTCCAAGTGAGACACAGCAGCATATTTCTGTATTCCCTTCCAGCATTCTCGGAGGCAGAGGCAGGCCAATATACTTCAGTTCAAGGCCAGCCTAGTCTACAAAGTGAGTCTAGAACAGCAAAGACTACATAGAGAAATACTGTCTCAAAAAACCAGTAAACAGGTGGGCAGAAAAAGACCAAAAACTGCTAGCAGGATGGCAGCTAATGAGGTAACCTGCACTTTTGATTCACTCAGGTAATTAATTTTATTCCTTCTCAAGTCTCTGATGAGATTGAAGACCAGATAGTTTAGTTTTACAATTAAGCTTAGTTGTTTAGGGGTTAAGATGTTTTTAGATCTAGAAAGATGTTTTAAGTTGATAATGATGAGAAATGATACATATTGATTTACATTCAGAATTTTAGACTCACCAAGATAGGAAAGATGTTTTCTTCAAGGCTGCCAAATATAAATAGCCAAAACACAATGCATAGAACATATATATATATTTCCTGATGGTTTCATGGTTCTTCTTGTGGTAGGTAGTTTATTGTATTACATGTGTAATAATATAAATGTATACATAAATATTTAATAAAAATTATTTTAAAAACCATTACACAAATATTTTATATTTTATAAAATTGTTTATATTTCTTCTTTTGAGAATGGTCTGGTCTATTTGTTTAATTTATAGCCCATTTTAAAATTAGGTTGCAGGAGTTCCAAGATGGTGGCACCTATTCCACACTGTATCTGATCTACAGCATGGAGACCAGCGACTGGACTGAGAACCACAGACTGAAAGAACCGGAGAACACTAAGTGAGTGGGGTCCCACACAGTGCAGACCACAGGCGGGCCTGGCCCTGGGTCAAACAACAGCCCATGGAGGTTCTGAACCTAATCCCCAGAATTTGGAAGGGAACTCACCTTTGGCTACAGTCAGCCTCTATAGCCCAGGTACAGTGTGTGGGACGGTATAACACTGGAGCTCCTGACATGGGGAAGTCTCAGGGAAACAGGTCAATCTATCTTCAGACACCTGCACCTGCTGCAAGCCAGTCAACGGAGGGCCCCAGAGACCGAGGGGAAGCCCAGAAGATGGTGAACATGGTATGCAGCAACAGAGTATTTGCTCTGGACATGTCTGCATGGGAGCCAGGCAGTCAGCCACAGAGGACTGAGCCTGCAAAATTGGGTTGACAGAACTTGACCAAGTCAGTCCTCACGGCCTAGCAGGGACTCCCACGCTTGTAGGAGAAACTGGACTGCCCTGAGGGGACTGGAAAGGGGTCTGAATTACAGCCACAACTCAGCGGGACCGAACCACCAAAGTTGCACAATATAGACTGGGGCCTATGTAGACTGTTTGGGGCAGAAACCTAACTGTGGGCCACAGCAGCCAGAGCCTGGAAAATTTGGCAGTTAAAACCTGACCTGGCCAGTCCCCAGGGCCTGGCGGGGTCTCCTACATGCCTGGGAGAGGCTGGACTGCCCTGGCGGGTCAGGACAGAAAATTAAACAGTGGTGCCCAACACAGCTGGTCTGAGTCCCCTCAGTAGTGTGAAGGGAATCAGAAAGAAGCCTACCTCTGCTGGCCCAGCCAGGAGCTTAATGTGTAGAGAAAAGTCTCCTGGAGCAGAAACCAGGTCACCTGCCGGCCACCCCTCAGGGAAGGACACAAGACTTATCTTATAATCACTCACCAACTATCCACTTGCAATGACCAGTGAAGGACACCAGAAGCTACCACCCAACATCAGAAATAGCCAGATGACTAAAGGACAGAATAAGAATGAAAACAACAAAAACCTAAAGAACTCGGCATCTCTATATCCCAGCTATCCCAAAGAAAGCAACCCTGAGAACTCAAACATAGTCAAAATACAAGAAAATGATCTCAAATCCTTAGTAACAAAGATGATATTGGAGGAAATGAATAAAATCCATAATCAAATGCAGGAAGACAGAGCCAAACAGGTGGAAGACAAAAAAGAGGCCTATAGAGAGGCAGTGGAAAACGTTCAGGAGAATACAAACAACCAGATGAAGGAAATAAATAAAATAGTTCAAGATCTGAAGATGAAAATGGAAACAGACAGAAGAAAAACAGAATCGAGAAGCCTTAGAGAAGAAATCAAGCAACACAGAAGTGAGCTTATCTAACAGAATCCAAGAAATAGAGGAAGGAATCTCAGGACTTGAAGATACAATTCTAGAACTCGAAACAATCATCAAAGAAAATGCTAAATCTGAAAAAAAAAATGCTGACACAAAAACATCAAGAAATCAAGGACACAATGAAAAGACAAAACCTGAGAATAATAGGCATTGAGGAAAGAGATGACGCCCGACTCCAAGGCCCAGAAAACATCTTCAACAAATCTTAGAAAAAAATTTCCCCAATTTGAAGAAGGAGATGCATATAAACATACAAGAGGCCTATAGAACACCAAATAGAATAGACCAGAAAAAGAAAATCTCCTGCCACATAATAATAAAAACACAAAATATACAGAACAAAAAATATTAAAAGCAGCAAGAGAAAAAGACAAAACAGCATACAATAGCAAACCTATTAGAATTACACCCGAATTCTCAGCAGAGATCATAAAATCCAGAATAGCCTGCACAGAGGTCCTACAAACCCTAAGAGACCACAGATGCCAGTCCAGACTTCTATACCCAGCAAAACTATCAGTAACTATTTATGGAGAAAACAAAACATTCCATGACAGAAACAAATTCAAACACTACCTATCCAGAAATGCAGCTTTATAGAAGTTACTAGAAGGAAAACTCCACCCCAAAGGGACATGTTACAAGCAAAACTACATAGGAAGTTGATAACTACACCACCACAAAAACAAAGCCACACAAACTCTCTACTGTAACCAACAACAAAAATTAAAGGACTTACCAGTCACTGGTCATTAATATCTCTCAACATCAATGGGCACAATTATTCAATAAAAAGACACAGATTAACTGAATGGATGCACAAACAAGATCCAACATTCTTTTGCATTCAAGAAACACTTCTTATCCACAAGGACAGACATAACCACAAGGTAAAAGTCTAGAAAAAATATCCCAAGCCAACAGTCACAGGAAGCAAGCTGGTGTTGCCATTTTAATATCTATTAAAATAGACTTTCAACCAAAAGTAATCAAAAGGGATGAAGAAAAAAACTTCATACTCATCAAAAGTAAAATCAACGAAGATAACATCACAATTCTGAACATCTGTGCTCCAAATACAAACACACTCACATTTATAAAAGAACTATAAACAAAGGTTAAACCAAACATCAATCACCACAAACTAGTAGGAGGAGACTTCAATACCCTACACTCACTGAAAGATAGGTCATTGAAAAAGAAACTAAGCCTGAGAAATAAGATCATTAACCAAAGTCACGAATCAAATGAATCTATCAGATATTTACAAAACTTTTCACCCAAACACAAAGGATTATACCTTCTTATTACCATCCCATGGAACCTTCTCCAAAATTGATCACATAGTAGGTCACAAGGCAAGTCTCAACAGATACAAGAGGATTGAAATAATATCTTGTGTCCTATCAGATCACCATGGTCTAAGACTGGTCTTCAACAACAAGAGAACAATAACAAAAAGCCTACATACTCATGAAAACTAAACAACTCTCTACTTAGTGACATCTATGTCAGGGAAGAAACAAACAAACAAACAAACAAACAAACAAAAAGAAATAATTAAGGACTTCCTGAAATTCAATGAAAGTGAAGGAACAACATATCCAGATTTGTGGGACACATTGAAATTGGTGCTAAAAGGAAAATTCATAGTACTAAGTGCCTTTATAAAGAAACTAGAAACATCCTACATAAGCAACATAATGACACATCTGGATGCCCTAGAAAAAAAGAAGCAGAAACACCCAAGAGGAGTAGACATCTGGAAATAACCAAAATCAGGGCCGAAATCAGTAAATTAGAAACAAAGAAAACAATTCACAGAATCAATAAGACCAGGAGCTGGCTCTTTGAGAAAATCAACAAGATAGACAAACTATTAGCCAAACTAACTAAAAGGCAGAGAGACACTATCCAAATTAACAAAATCAGAAATGGAAAGGGGAACATAACAACAGACCCTGAAGAAATACAAAGAACCATAAGATCTTACTTAAAAGGCATACATGCCACAAAATTGGAAAAACTAAGGGAAATAGACAATTTTCTTGATCAATTCCACTTGTCAAAATTGAATCAAGCTCAGATAAACAAATTAAATAGTCCCATTTCCCCCATAGAAATAGAAGCAATCATTGATAGTCTCCCAACCAAAAGAAGCCCAGGCCAGATGGTTTCAGTAGAGAATTCTACCAGAACTTCAAGGATGTGCTTTACCAATACTCTTTAAGCTACTCCAAAAAATAGAAATGGGTGGAACATTACCAATTTCATTCTATGAGGCCACAGTCACATTGATACCTAAACCCCACAAAGACCCAATAAATAAAGAGAATTTCAGACCAATTTCTCTTATGAACATTGATGTAAAAATATTCAAGAAAATACTCGCAAACCAAATACAAGAACATATCAAAGATATCATTCACCATGACCAGGTAGGCTTCATTCTAGGCATGCAGGAATGGTTTAATGTACAAAAATCCATTACTGTAATCCACCATCAAAACAAACTGAAAGAAAAAAACCCACATGATCATCTCCTTAGATGCAGAAAAAGCATTTGAAAAAAACCAACACCAATTCATGTTGAAGGATTTGGAGAGATCTGGAATACAAGGCATGTACCTAAACATAATAAAAGCTATATACAGCAAGCCAACAGCCAACATCAAATTAAACTGAGAGCTACTCAAGGAAATTCCTCTGAAATCAGGGACCAGATAAGGCTGCCCACTTTCCCCATATCTCTTCAATACAGTTCTTGAAGTTCTAGCCAGAGCAATAAGACAACAAAATAAGATCAAGGGGATCCAAATGGGAAAGGAGGAAGTCAAATTATCCCTATTTGCAGATGATATGATAGTATACATAAGTGACCCCAAAAATTCCACCAGAGAATTCCTACAGCTGAAAAACACCTTCAGCAAATTGGTTGGATACAAAATTAACTCAAAAAAGTCAGTAGCCTTTCTTTATACAAAGAGCAACCATGTAGAGGAAGAAATTAGGAAAGCTACATCCTTCATGATAGCCACAAGAAATATAAAATATTTAGGAGTAACTCTAACCAAGCAAGTGAAGTACTTGTTTGAAAAAAACTTTAAATCTCTGAAGAAAGAGATTGAAGATGACATCAAAAGATAGAAAGATCTTACTTGTTCATGGATCGAGAGAATTAACACAGTAAAAATGGCCATCTTAGCAAAACAATTTACAGATTCAATGTAATCCCTGTTCAAAAAGGTACACAATATTTTAAATACAATGAAGCTCAATTCTCAAGTTCATATGGAAAAACAAAAAAATCCAGAATAGCTAAAACAATCTTGTACAATGACAGATACTCTGGAGGACTCTCCATACCCAATCTCAAGCTGTACTATTGAGCAACAATTAGTAAATCAGCATGATACTGGCACGGCAATAGGCTGGTTGATGAATGAAATAGAATCAAAGACCCAGAAATGAATCCACACACATAAGGCCACTTGATTTTTGACAAAGAAGCCATATGTATTCAAGGGAAAAAGGATAGCCTATTCAACAAATGGTGCTCATCTAACTGGATGTCTCCATGTAGAAAAATGCAAGTAGACTCATAGTTATCACCATGCAAAAAACTTAAGTCCCAGTGGATTAAAGACTTAAACATAAAACCAGAGGCACTACATTGGTTAGAAGAAAAATTGGGGAAGAACCTGGAACACATTGGCACAGGAGACAACTTCCTGAACAGAACTCCAACAGCCCAGGCCTTAAGGTCAACATTTAACAAATGGGACCTCATGAGGCTGAGAAGGTTCTGTAAGGCAGAAGACTCTGTCAACAGAACAAAGTGACAGCCTACAGACTGGGAAAAGATCTTCACCAACCCTATATCTGACAAAGGTCTAATATCCGAAATATAAAAAGGACACAAGAAATTAAACACCACCAAATTTAATAACCCAATTGAGAAATGGGGCTCAGAATTAAACAGAGAATTCTCAATAGAGAAATATCAAATGGCTGAGAAGTACTTAAAGAAATGCTCAACATCTTTAGTCATCAGAGAAAAGCAAAGCAAAATGACTCTGAGATTCCATCTTACACCCATCATAATGGCTAAGATCAAAAATTGAAGTGACACCACATGCTGGGCAAGGATGTAGAGAAAGAGGAACACTCCTCCATTTCTAATGAGAATGCAAACTTGTACAACCACTTTAGAAATCTATCTGGTGCTATCCCAGAATACTGGGAATAGAGCTTCCTTAAGACCCAGTTATTCCACTCCTTGGAATATACCCAGAAAATGTTCCAGCACACAAGGACATATGCTCATCCATGTTCATAGCAGCCTTATTAATAATAGCTAGAACCTGGAAACTGCCTAAATGTCCCTAAGTTGAAGAAAGGTTAAAGAAATTGTGGTACATTTACACTATGGAATACTACTTTGGTATTAAAAACAAGGAAATCCTCAAATCTGTGCACAAATGGATGGAACTAGAAATTATCACACTGAATGAGTTAACCCAGAAGCAGAAAGACTCACATGGTATCTACTCACTTATAATTGGGCACTATCCCAAAAGGCATGTTCCACGAAAGTCTTCACTTATCAGGAGATTGGGATAGAAGTGAGGACATCCTACTGGCACTCTAGGTAAAAGAAATATAGGAGATGGAGAAGTACAAGGACCCAAAGGGTCCTAGAAACCCACAAGAAGAAGAATGTAACAGGTGGATCAGGGCCCAGGGGCATCTGCTTAAAGTATTGCACTAACCAAGGACAATCCAAGTAGTAAACATCGAACCTCTACTCTGTTCTAGCCAATGGACAGGACATTCTCCACAGTTATGTAGAGAGTGGGATTGACTCTGATATGAACTCTGGTGCCCCATATTTGACCACCTTCCCTTGGTGGAGAGGCCTGGTGGCACTCAAAGAAAGAATAAGTGGGCTACCCAGATGAGACTTGATAGCCTATGACCATAAAGATGGGGAGGAGGTCCCCCTTGGTCTTAGATGTAGGGTAGTGGAGTAGGCTGAGAGATGGAGAGATGGAGGAATGGGAGGATACAAGTAATGGGATAACAATTTAGTTGTAATCTGAATAAATTAATTAAATAAAAAAGTAAAAAATAAAATTAGGTTGCTTGTTTTCTTAGTCCTATAGTTTTTGAGTTCTTTGTATATTCTAGGGTTGCATTCTATCACATGTACAGTTGGAAAATATTTTGTTACTTTTTGTTGTCTGCCTTTCACTCCATTGACAGCTTCATTTGTAGTTTAGAAACTTTTGTAATTCATTAGATCCTGCAATGTTGTTTTGGGTTTGATTTCCTAGTCATATTCCTAAAATTATCATCTATACCTATATATTGAAGTGTACTCTTTACTTTTTCTCTTTGCTGTTTTAGAGTATTGGGTCTTTTATTTAAATCTTTTGCATTTTGGAATTGGGTTTTATTAATGGTGAGATAAAAATATCTAGTTTCATGTTTCTGCATGTAGGTATCCAAGTTTCCCAGCACTCTTTGTTGAAGATATTGTCCCTTTTTAATGTATATTTTGAGATCTTTGAAAAAATTAATTATGCAAGGACTTATATCTGGGTCTTATTTTCTTTGTCTGTTTTTCATCAGTCTCACATTTGCTTGGTTGCCAAGGCTCTGTAGTCTAACTTGAAATCCAGTGTGGTGATGCTGCCTGCCATATTCTTTGTGCTTAGGATTGCTTCAGTTACTCTTGGTCTTTCTTCACAATATCAATTCTTCCAATCTATGATCAGGGAAGATCTGCTTTCTTAGTCTTACTCTATTTCCTTCTAATGACCTTACAGTTTGTACTGTAGAGGTTTTGCATTGCCTCAGTAAAGTCTATTCTTAGGTGTTTTATTTTTGGATGGATATTGTGAATGTGAGCGGACCCCTTATTTCTTTTTCTATATGCTTGACCTGCTATATAAGGAGGCTAAATATGTGGATGTTTCTCTAATATATCATTTGAGTTACATGGTTAATAGTTACTCTATGAGCTGTAATACTCAATACCAATTAGCTTCAGAACAATAGCACTCTACGTCAGGTACAACATAGAGATTCAATTCTGCATTTCTCCATTTTGTTTCATTGTTCCATTATTATTTTATATTTAAGATCCTTATAATTGTAGCTTTATGCCACCACCACAACACACACACACACACACACACACACACACACATTCAATATATGTTGAAAAACTAAGAAAATGTGAAAAGATTCAAGTATTTTCCTATTGCATCATGTTTATCATTTCTAGCATTATGCTCTCTCTTGTGTAGATATGAATATCTCTAATGTCACTTCTACTGATTAAGACTACTTTCTCAGGTGTTACCTTTCAGGAAAGTGTGTCAGCAGAGAATCACTCATGTTCACCTATCTGTCAATGTGTTCATTGTGTTTATTTTTAAAGCAGAGTTTTGTTGGAATCAGAATATGGTGGACCTTGTTCTATTTTAGCACTTGGAATATGGTATTCCATTGTCTCCAGCCTTCACTGGATGAGAAGTTAGTGGTTAATTGTATTAATGTGGGAATGCATTCATATTCGGGGCCGATTTACTGTCTATTGCATATCCCTTGTTATGCGATACTGTTCTGAACTGGGTATCATTGGTCAGTCAGGTACGATTTGATTTTATGTTTATAAGCACACTTTCATCCAACCCAACATTTATAGATTCCTCATCAAACACCACTCAGCTGCTCTCTAGAGCATGCATTAAGTCCTCAACAAGTCTCTATCCTGTTACTTAGTTCAAATAGACTTGTAAATTCAGACAGTGTAACCTTTGTTCCTCCTTCTGTGCTTGTCACTAACCTTACTACCCTAGCTGATCACACTGGGGTAAATAGAAGTTTTTAGTCAGACATCACATAACTTTTATGTAAATCCATCAAACTTGATAGAACACTGACCAAGGAAAAGATCACTCAACGTTGTTCGATGAAACAAGGAATGCAAGAATCATGTCTTTTTCCTTAAGAGAAAGTGAGCAAGTTTTACATCATGAGAGGAATGAAGAGAAATGTTCAAAACTAAAGAAGTTTTGAGAAAAAAATTGACATGCCAGTGGTGTTTTACTTTTGGAAAAATTGCTGATCTCATTTGGTCTAATTAACATGAAAAAGCAAGAGTTTGGGTCAAAGACGATGTTATTTAAAACCTCAGGGCTAAGGGCTAAGGGCTAAATATATATCTACACACTACCTATAGCAAGAATAACCATAACACAACCAGGAATTATATAAATGTTACTTTCTTAGTGTTTTGACTATTTGTATTTTACAGCTTTGAAGAAAACATCTTTCCTATCTTGGTGCATCTTAAATTCTTAATGTAAAGCAATCTCCATCACATATTGTCATTATCAACTTAGAACCCCTATCTAGACCTCCAAACATCTGAACCCCTAAACATATGCCTCCAGTTTCCTTTTTTCAAATAAATTCATTTCATCTGTCAGTAGTAGGTCTGATAATGATACTAAAATCTTGCAGCATCTGTCCACACTATTGAAATCCCTTGAATGGACTTTTCTTACCTCAAAGAATAATTTTGCGCATTCTCCAAATTTTTACTAAGTGTACACTAATGGGCAGAATGTCTTACGAGAAGACACTATATAACTAATTCTTATGAAAATGTGTCCATGGACGTAATACCACTGTCATAGCACCCTAAGTAAATCAGAATGAACTAATCATTTGCACATATAGAGTAGATAAATATAGATACAGATATAGATGATATAGATAAAGGTATGGTAAAACTTGGGTTTGCTCAACAACTAAAACACTTTAATTTTATTTGTCTTCTTTAGGAAAATGCACATTTTACTGCTCAATACACCACTCTCTCAATTTATGCATATATTTTCTGTCTTCATTATGATATTTCTCAAAAGTCAAGTTAAAGATCTCATTACCCAGTGTAGATCACACTTATTGAATAGCTAAAGAAATTCAACAAGCTGCAAGTGGTTATGAATACACAGTTCTTCTAGGTAAAAACAATAGCATCAATACAATGTCTCATCTTTCAGTACTATTATCCCTCCTCTTAGTACTACCATCTTAATTTTCCTGTCCACACACTTTATTTGGATGCTTGTTACAATTTAGATTATCTCTCCCTTTGGTTAAGAAGTTAGGCTAAGTAGGTTTTACAGGGTAAAATTTTAAAAGAATAGTTTCTATTAAGAGTCATATCTATGACTTATAAATAGAAATTCTGAATATACTTCATTATTATTCTGGTTTTTTGGTTTTTTCTTTTTTGGTTTTTCGAGACAGGGTCTCTCTGTGTAGCCTTAGTTGTCCTGGACTCACTTTGTAAACCAGGCTGACCTTGAACTCACAGCTATCCGCCTGCCTCTGCCTCCTGACTGCTGGGATTAAAGGCCTGTGCCACCGCTGCTGCCTTTCATTATTATTCTGAAAAGTGATAGTGTATCTTGTAGTAAACCATAAGGGAGCCGGGGAGTGCTGGCAGAGAGCCTGAGACTGGTGTTAACTTCAAGAGCAGAGGTGACTTTTAATGCTTCAAGATCATTCATGAAATACTATGTATATAATTTGGACTCACAATAACAAACATATTCTCCAAGGAAACATTAAAATAAATAGCATCTTTAACACTTTAGTACCTTGATCATATCTTAGCTTGATGTACCCTTAAAAAAGGAAGGTAAGATTGATGTTGGACAGATCATTAGGGCAATCATGTAGTTTATTACATATTTATGACTCCAAAGGATCAAAGGATGTTTTTATGCTCATAGATTGGCAAATGAATCTTGCCACATTCAGATATGTTCCAAGTGACTTCAGTGGGGGAGGGAAACAGGTCTGGCAGTATGCCTGCAATGCTATTTGGCAAAATATTGAATGATAGTGAGATTGGAGAACACAGTAACATACTGTGTTCCATACACACACACACACACTCAATATATGTATGCACACATTCACTGGTATATAGGAAATGTGTGATTATATACATATTGTGTGTAAATATGGCAAACTATTATATAATCAGAGTAATTAGATTAAATAGTAGTGGGTGCATATATCAATAAATTTCTCAACATAAAATGTCTTTAATATTATTTCATTCCACAGATATTTCAAATAAATTACAAATAAAAATGTTACCATTAAGACATTATAGATTTCAACATGTATATTAATATGATCTAAATGCTTTTAGTTTAACTGACTAAAATTTTAAATCAAGTGCTACTTGAGTCTCATTAGTTAGTTTAGGAAGGACTGACAATGTAATAATGACTCCTACAACACAGACTGGGACCTCTCAGTCTCTCCTTAGCTCAGGTATTATTTTATGAGTAAAAAGTGGATTCTGGAAGGTGATTCAGTTTTAATTATTTTTACATAATGATTCAATTATCAGGATGACTTAAAGGATCTAGCACCCCAGTCGTAAAATAATCTTTTAACTTAAAATATGAAAAAGCTTGACCTTCACCTTTTCATATAGGAAAATAAACACCTCCCCCTCTTAAATATCAAAAGATTGTTAAAACTACAAGAGCCACTCACTAGTATATATTTCAAGAAAATGAAATCTGATGTCAAAGAAGCACCAACACATCGGTTCTTATTATTTACTACTAACAATAAATAAGATACAGGGTCATTCTAAGTACCAATTACAGGGGAATGGGTAAAGGAAATGTGAGGTACAAACAAAGTGAAATATACAACCATAATAGTAATGGAATGCTGATATTTCCCAAAAGTGGATGGAACCATTCAATACTCATTTAACCCAAAAAAGTCAGGTAGACAATGTTGCACACTCTCACTCACATGTGAGAGTTTTTACTCATTAATGTTAAATTTTAAAATTATATGAAGATATGTATATGTGGTTAACTCTGCACATGACTTTAGGTGCCCATCAACGCCAGAAGATGGTGTCAGATCCTTTGAAACTAGGGTTACAGGTGTTGTGAGCAGCTTGGGTTGAGTACTGGGGACTAATCTTTGGTACTTTGTGAGATTAATATGTGCTCTTTGCCACTGAGGCATCTCTCCAGCCCTTTACTTATTTTCTATAAAAAGACAACCTGAATTCAAAATGATGCTCATCAAAAGTTTAAGAAGAAAATGGAGAAGTTGGGGAAATGAGGGAGACTGAACCCTGCATGTTGTATCTCTGTATTGCTTGATCGATTTCATGCCAAAGTCACTAGTGTGAATAGTTAGACGTTCTAATAGTTAAGTCAAAGTCATCAAGAATTTTCATTTTAACTGCAAAACACACACTAATCCTTTACCTTATTGAAGGGTCATCACATTAAATATATTTCATGAAATATTTCACTTTGTGAAATATATTTGGGGGATACTAGTTGTTTTTTCATGGTTAGGTGTTGTGGTATTAACAATCGCCAATGTGTCCCAGGATGAACAGACTCAGTAAGTCCTTTAAACACTGTACCAGGAGCATAGTACAGAACTGATCCTCGTGAACCTCTTTTCCTGAAGGACCCATCATTGTAATAATAGTAATAAAACCAATTCATTTACTGTCGTATCTTGGGTGCTTGAATCTTATTACACATTTGAATGATCACTTAATAAATAGCTTTCATCAAGTTCTTGAACATTCTACAGTTAAGGAAGGATAGTGGGTCTTGGAGGACTCCAGCAAAGTACATAGGAGCACAGGACTGTTACTGGAGGCAGCAGCGACTGAAACAGAGGTGGTGGCCAGTATTGAACTTTAAAAAAAAATCTATATGCTTTAGCATATTTAGCATGTTTTTCCATAAGCAGAGACAGTTTTAAGTTTTCAAATTTATTATTTTATGTTTCCTTCTCTGTCTTGGAGTTAGAACAAGAAATTGATCTCTTCTATGGAAATCAACCACCCACAAAAAGCAAATAGTTGCTTTTGGGTTTGAGGACTTTGAAGATGCAACAACCCAATCCAAGGTCAAATCACAGTCGCTGCCAGGTTTCCAGCATTCGCAGCATGTTTAATGGAAATATGGCTGCACTGGCTAGAATACAGACTGGACCCCACCCTGCTTCAGCCCTTCTCTCTACTTCCTCCATGTTAACTTATTCTCTGCTCTGAGAAGCATTTAGGGAGCTGTACAGTAGAGGATTTCCATGACCCTGTATGGGAAGATAGTTCTGGGTGATAAAGTGGCTCTTTTAATGGTGTAGATGTAATTCATCTGCAGACATGTAGAGATCACAGTTTTCTCTGAACTGGATGTGCTATGCACGTGGCTAAACGGTGATTCAACAGCACCTCCACTGAGCTTCATGGAACGAGGTGTGTGCATGGTACCCACAAAGACGCTATTCTTTAGGATAGCATCCCTGCAGTTTCCTGCTGTTGTCATTTACAAAGGCAAAACTAAAGCATCTCTTTCTTACCCAGACACAGACAAGGTGTCCTGTTATATAGTTTATATAGAGTTTTATTTTAAAGTGGGACTCTAGATGAGAGAAGCATGGGAGAATGGCAAAGTAGAAGGATCCAGAGGGTCCTAGAAGCCTACAAGTAGAACATTATGATAGGCAGATTGGGGCTCAGGGGTCCCGCTCAAACTAAGACACCAGCCAAGGACAATACAGGCAGTAAACCTTAAACCCCTACCCAGATCTAGACAATGGACAGAACACTCTCCACAGTAGAGTGGAGAGTGGAATATGACTTTCTCACATACTCTGGTGCCTCACCTTTGACCATGTCCCCTGGAGGGGGAGACCTGGTGGCACTCAGAGGAAGGACAGCAGGTTACCAAGAAGAGACTTGATACCCTATGAACATATACAGGGGGAGGTAATCCCCCTCAGGAACAGTCATAGGGGAGGGGAATAAGGGGAAAATGGGAGGGAGGGAAGAATGGGAGGATACAAGGGATGGGATAACCATTGAGATGTAACAAGAATAAATTAATAAAGGAGAAAAAAATAAAGTGCACTAGAAACGAATCCTTATGTTTTGAATTAAGATTTTGGGGAAGATTTCATACATGGGTCAAGTATTTTCTATGTATGTATGTTTTTTTATTTACATATTTATCTATTTATTTATTTACTTTACATCATGGTTGTAGCCTCATCCCTTCTCACCTCCTAGTACTACCTTCCCTCCCTCTCCCCTCTCCCCATCCACCCCTGCTCCTCAAGTTGTGTCAGGGATGTGTCCTCTCCCAGTTTTCTGAGAAACCCTCACATTGATTTTCACAATGGATGTACAAATGAGCACTCCCATCCTCAAAGGAAGGATATCCCCCTTATTCCGTACCCTCGCCGGCATGTTTTGTCACTTGAGATTATTATCCTAGCCATTCTGATGGGTGTGAGATGGAATCTCAGAGTCATTTTGATTTGCATTTTCTTGCTGACTAAGGATGTTGAGCATTTCTTTAAGTACTTCTCTTTTGAGATTCTTCTGTTGAGAATTCTCTGTTTAGATCTATACCCTATTTTTTTAATTCAAATTTTTTTGTTTGCTGATGTCTAGTTTCTTGAGTTCTTTATATATTTTGGATATAAGTCCTCTGTTATTTGACTGTTATTTTTGCCAACGGAAAAACAGAAATTCTGCAATAGAACTTTCAATTTTTTTTCTAGACTACAGTTAATTTGCAAAGAATCTTTTGCCATTTTAGGAAAACCTATGGTACAATAAGAAGTCTTTCTTGGAGTACAGAGAAGAATGATTAAGAGGAAACGTTATTATTTTTCCTTTTCATGTCTGTCACTACTACATAGTTCAATCCCACCTGTGTGACTCTGTTTGCATGCATTAAGAGAGACCAGTTCCCTTCACTTGTAACAATTTTAATCATAATTGCATATGGTACATGCATCTATGTGTCATTCTAGTACAGAGTTCACATGCTGGTCTAGACAGAGATCCTCTGGGACAGACTCTGTAGGAGAATATCACAGATGAAATCATTTATTACAGGAAAACCATCAGATAGGAAAGGATCCAGGATATGTAGACTTCTTCCATCAAAGCAACGAGTGCTGTCAATTTCCTTTTCATTCTTGGAAATTTGAACTAAGTGATGTGAAAGAAATGACATCCATTTTGGGTTAACTGTTCTCAGTATAACAAGGGCTGGTAGTCAATCACAGGAAAGAGAAATAACAGATTGTATAGTGTGTGGCAAAAAAAAAAAAAATCAGAAGGGAAAAAAATTCTGAGTACTAGTGCATAGAAGACAGACCAGGTTATTGTTTTTATGTTCTTCCATTCACTAAGAGTTCCAAAAGAACAAGCGGGAGAGGTCATCTAATGTTTGATCCCATTGATTTGAGCTTTCTCAGTTGAATATCATTTTAAAAAGCATTTTACTACTTAGCTCGGACACTAAGAAGCAAGATGACCTATATTTTTCTGCCCGTTAGAGATAAATACAGGCAGCATTGTGTTTTTCCATTAGGAACATGGAGCATATCCCACCATCATAAAGATTATATATAATACAGCATCAGAAATATGAGCATGGTATCAGAGACTGGGAATCAGAGATATCAAAAAGTCAAAAAATTTGTCCGAAGTAACAGGGATTTTGAGTTTTAAATGAGAATCTTCTCATTTTTCTATATCACAGTATTTTCTTTCTGTCATGCCATTTAAGTATAGTAATAATAATGAGGGTAGTCAAGAGAGCAAGAGTGAGAGACCTTGGCCATGACTGAGTGACTACTGCGTGTAATGATGACATCCATGGTATTTCATTAAGTCTTCAGTTGCCAATACGACTGATATTTATCTTTTTGCCTGTGAAGGTAAAGAACCTTACACTGAATCATGTACCGAGAGCATGGAGCCAAGATTCGTGATAAGCCAGAGTACCTCTGCTCAGCTGTAGTTCCATGATGAAAAACTGTTCCTGCCTGAACAAGAATAATACACTAATGCACAGATGGACAATTAATTGTATGTGTTCATTCCCATATTAAGTATCTGCATAGTGACCAACACTATTTCCAATACATCAAGCATTTGGAGGAACTAGCATAGTTCTTCAGTGTGGAATCAGTGGACGAGTGCTGATGTGTGCCACCGGAGTGCCCCACAGCACTTTGGGAGTCAGAGTACCCAAGAGGATCCCCATACACTCCTATTATAGAGCATACATGCAGCTACATCTAACGTAGGAACCAGAGAGATGACTCAGCACATGTCCAGCAGCCTAACTACCCAACTTCAATCCCTGGCATCTATGTAAAAAGCCTGATAGGGCAGTATGCGTGTGTTGTTCCAGCATCTCTTCTGAAAGTGCAGAAACATGGTCCCACCACATGGGAAGGCCAGTTGAGAGAAGCAGCACCTGTAAGGAGTCCTCTGTTACAAGCATGCTGTGCCATGTAGGGGACCACGACCCCGCCCCCCCCACCCCAACCCCGCCGGCAGGATTAAATGGCTAATTAGCTAATTAAAAATTATGTGAAAAGTGTTTCTTACTTCCATATGGTTTTATCCTTAGGCTGCTTCTTTTACAAATAATCATGAAATAATATATATAATCAAGTATTTCTTTAACTGGAGGACTGTTTCCCAGCTATTCATAGATATTACACTGAGAAAATTCATATGTGCTGTGAGTATATGTGTTTTGTGCACCATATTATATAAATATTTATTTTGGACTGAGGATGGTGTCGAATGGCAGAGAGTTTGCCTAGGATGTACAAAGTATTGGGTTTGACGACCAGCACCACAACACACACACACACACACACACACACACACACACACACACACACACACACAAATCATAAAAGAGAGAGAGGAGAGAGAGACAGAGACAGAGAGAGAGAGAGAGAGAGAGAGAGAGAGAGAGAGAGAGAGAGAGAGAACTTACACATACTTAAAACACACATACAATTCACCAATGTGTTGTTGTTATCCATATATTTTTAGAAGAGAAATCTGAGTTTCAAAGGGCTAGGGAACTAATATAGAGTCACATGCATTTTAAAGACCGTTCTGTCACCTGCCTAGTATGAGAGACTTTGAGCAGGTCACATTCAAGAACCAAGGTCTTTGAAAACGATTGTCCCCCTGGTGCACACTGCAGTTGTGGTACCTTTTGTCCCTCTGCAGCCAGTTTATTGTTAAGCCGATTAGTTCATCAGTAACTAATTTAATTATCAATGCTATTAACATATTTGGATATTATGGCTAATAAGCCAACCACAACCATTTCCACTCCTTTGAATTTTAAAATAAATGGTTAAGGAGTTAGAAGATAAATAGCAAATTAAGCTTGATGTTAGTAACACAAGCATACCGGAATGACTTGTGAAGAAGAGTCTATACAAAGGAAGATAAGTATTGCATGGACTTTGAGCAAACAATGGGGTAGTTCTCTGGAGGAAAGTTGGAAACATTTAGATGGAGGTTACATCTAACAGATAGCCATACACAATTTACTGCAACTTAGAAACTTCGTCCTACAGTCAGTGCATACAGCTCCTGGGTAAGGCCCACATGTTCTGTTACTCTCATCGTTGTGAATGACACTAAAAGAGGATAAAAGACACATTATTTAAAAGCCCTTGGGCTCTTGTTGCTGTTTCTTCCGCCCCCCCCCCTGAATTATCGTGAAAAAAAAAAATCCCAAACAGTGCACTTCAACTAAGAATTAACATGCATTTTTCAGAAAGAACAAAAAAGGTATAAATTATGTCTGATTGAACAAACACAACTCCACTGTTGAACAGCCAGTCAATGGAGAGGGCAGGGAAAGGCAATGGAGCAAGGTAATGTGTAATCTCCCCAGTCAATGGGCTGTGGGCAGGCCTGGGCGGCCCATTGCTGGAGGTGTCAGGGAGATAAATAGCAGAGTGTCCTCCTCAAAAATATGATTAATACCCTCCTCGGTCCACTGCTGAAGATGTAGTGGGTGCAGCTGGTCTGGACAGCAGTTGCATAGAGGGAAAATCCAGGACGATGGCAACAGAGCAGAGAGGGCAAAGAGGAGGACACACAGCCACTAGTGTGGGACTGCTGAGGCCTGACGCATGGGGAGGGCTCTGCGATGACCAGAAGCCATCCTATGCTGCCGCTTAACTAACACTTAGGAGCCTCTCACGCACATGCACCTGAGCCTCAGAGGCCATGACCTTGAGAGGAAAAGACAAGCAGAAGTTGCATTTTTGTGGAATACAGATGCCACCTTGGAAACAGTGAGTGATCTTGAAAAATTGTGCTATTTGTGGTGTGACTCCTCTGTGACTCTCACACTCCCTTCAAACTTTATTTAATCCTCAGAGATCACTGTGTGGTGATGGGGTTAATTTCTGCTTCTATGGATGAGGAGGGTGAGGCCCAGATAAAAGCAAATAACTTGCTCAAAGTTACTATTAATATGTGGCTCATGGGCTCCAGGATGTACAGATCTTCCTTCTTTTGATCAAACTAGTCAGATGTCCAAGAGATAGGGACAAAATCTTAGATCAAAATTCAGTTCTGCCTTCCTGTTGTTTCTTCCCATCATCCCTTTGTCCTACTTTTCAAGAATTTGGGTCAGAGTTTTTCTCTCTCATTTTCCCCCCAGGTTCCCTTTATCCCGCATATAAGCACATCAACAAACCCCTCTCAAGAATTCCCAGCTGTGTGTTCTTCTCTCACAGAATGGCTACCTAGTGAAAACCAGTACATGCGTTTTCATACGTCAGGCAGAATGTAAGGAACACTTCTACTTTAGGGCACTGGAATGGTCACATTCTCTTGATCAGACGAGTCAGTCACTGTAAATGGTTAAGGCACTAAAGTGTTCTTAAGGCAAACACAGATGTGGCTCTAGAATTATATGGGACCAAGACTCTGCCAGAAAGTAGAAGAGCATGTAAGAAATCTACTTCTACCCACATGTAGTTACTACTAGCACACTGCTTTTAAACAGTCAATCTATGCAGACTTTTACAAAATTTGGCCTAACACTAAGATCCTCAAAATGAAGCAAAAGTAGTTAAAAGAAAAAAAAAAACCTACAGTCCAAGTTCTCTATAATAAGACTTGTTATCAGTTATACTCTACAAAGGTGTGGTGAATCTCCACACCTAATTCCAAAAACAGAGAATTGAGGCAGGAACCCCATGGCACGAAGTTCACATTGGAGTCCCATGGGTGGTTGTCATAAGGTCTTGCTTCCAAGCAGATGAGAAGGGGCAGGAGGAGACTCCTCACTTCATCATCCAAAAACATTACTCAGTGACTTGACCCAAGAAATCATGGCTAGGCTGCTGTATGTCTTGTGTTTAATAGTATACACTTCTCACAATCCCTCCACAGTGGATTGGTGAGTTTATTTCTCATTATGATCTTTGTTCAGATCTTCCCAAATGCTATGGTGCTATATGGGCACTAAAACAAGAGCCCTGTTTAAAAAATTGAGGGAATGTCCAACCAGTGTCTGCCCCAACCTGAGACCCACCCAAAAGAAGAGAGCCAACCCCTGACACTGTTAATGATACTCTGCTATGCTTACAGACAGATTTGTCTATCCTCTGAGAAGGTCCACTCAGCAGCAGTTCAAAGCAGATGCTGAGACTCACAGCCAAACATTGGGTAAAGCGTAGGGAGTCTTGTGGAAAAGTGGGGCAAAGGAGAAAAGAACCTAGAGGTGACAGGAGCTCCACTAGAAGACCAACAGGGCCAAATTACCAGGAGCCAGAGGGGCTTCTGGAGACTGAAGCACCAACCGAGGATCATGCATGGACTAGACCTAGGTCCTCTACATAGATGTAGCAAATGGGCTGCCTATGCTTCATGTGGGTCCACTAGTAAGGGGAGCAGAGGCTGTCTCTGACATGAACACTGTTGTCTGCTTTTCAATCCCTTCCCCCTGGCAGGACTGTCCTGCCAGGCCACAGGGGAAAAGGATTTGTTCAGTTTTGAAGGAACTTGATGAGCTCGGGTGGGTGGGTAGGGGAAGAAGGAAGGATGCTGGGACTGGGAGGAGAGGAGGGAGGGTGATATGACCAGGAAATAAAGTGAAGAAAAAGAAAACAAAAGAAAGAAAAACAGACAGAAAGAAGAAAGAAAGAAAGAACTTATGTCCTTATTAGTAGGTCTGTTATGTAGTCTGGAATTCTGTATTTACAACAGGATTCTATAGGAAGGTTGTGATGTCACTGAGCGATGAGTGACATGGTCATTCTATCATGGGATTTATATTAGGTGATGTTATTAACCACATACATAGTTTTGGGAGGAAGAGCCAAGATTTGAACTCAAAGGTTCTTGACCATAACACAAATACTTCCATTATATCAGGGTTGTTGTTGTTGTTGTTTTTTCTGCTGAGGATATGCCTCTCAACATTAAAACTTGGAGAACTCTTTCAAGGAAGTAGAAAATACAAAATTGGAAATTATGTTTCTGGAGCAACAACTTACCTCTCAGGCAGACTGATGGCACCATAAATTCTCCAGAGTCCCTTAGAGTTATATAACTTTATGAAATCTGAATGTTTTGCAGTGCAAATGGTAAAACTTTTGAGGAACTCCTGAGTGTAATGAGTTTAAATGAACTGCCTGGCTGAGTATAGCCTGGACAAGATGGAACCAATCACCTACAGTCACAGATGTTTAAAATGAAGAGTCTAGCAGCTAGGAACTTATACAAGAACAAAGCAACCAAGGACAGTAGACATCTTCCTGACAGCTTACTCAATGAAAGTAGCTTTAACAAGACAGTCTTGCCAGAGTATGATTAAGCTATATCAACCTTGAATCTCAACCTGTGTAGACATATCTTTGAGACCAAGTCTCCTTTTGAGCTCTTGCAGATTCTCACTAAATGGCCAATGTCGGGTCCTAGCCTGCGGGAAAAATTGAATCAGGGTTTACCTGAAAGAGGGAGTGGGTTACCAAGAAGAGACTTGATATCCTATGAGCATATACGGGGGGAGGAAATCCCCCTCAGGAACAGTCATAGGGGAGGGGAATAAGGGAAAAATGGGAGGGAGGGAAGAATAGGAGGATACAAGGGATGTGATAACCATTGAGATGTAATAAGAATAAATTAATAAAAAATTTTAAAAAAAGAGGGAGTGGGGATTGAAAGTAGGATACAGAGACGCAAGAAATAACGAATCAAGTCAGGAAATTTCTGATCAAGATTTACTTTATTGTTGACTAGCAGGAACATATATAGAGCAAGGTCAATAGGACCTAAATAAATTCATGGACTTGGACCCATGCAAAAAACTAGATGCTTTCAAAGGCCCTGGTTAATGAGGAATCTTTTAAATGTCACATCTACAGTGCAAATTAACCAATATTGGATAGGAAAATCCCTCACAAGAAATCTGGTCAATGGTTTATGACAAAAAAATTAATGCTTTCTGTCAAGAAGAAGGGTTAAGTTTAGTATTAATCATAAATTGACCTTTAATTGCCAAACAAAAGCACTTTGTTATTTCAGTACAATCCCGAACTCACCCTGAGCGCTGGAAAAAAAAAGTCGTAATTTGTTTAGTATAAATATATTAAAGTATTAAGCCTACTCTGCCACTCAATTAGTAAACATGTCAAGGGGTGGGTGAGTTATTCATGGTTCAGAGGGCCAGCCCCTTTTCGCAGGGAACTTTTTTCACTCTAATGAAATGATGGATAATCTGGAAGTGGGTGCTTTAAGAAGATATTAATCATTCTCTGTGCTAATGTTAATCATGCGTTCCATCATCTCCAGATGCCATGGATCACCTTCCTCTGAGACAAAGGGCATCTAAGCCTGAGAGTCCTTTTGATCACCTTTCTACAGGGACTGTCACGTGCAGCTGACAGGAAGACAGCCTCAGCGTCTAGGGCACCCTTAAGGTAAAAATGGCAGGTGCAGTACAAAACTCTTTCCATGGAGTGCAGGGCAGCACAGGCAGGGCTCTTTCTGGGGTCCTAATTATTTACACTCTTTTGCTATTGTTGTTTCTAGAATGGGTGGAATGAGCTAAAACAACAGAGGTAGGACACAGAAGCCCATTAAGGGAAAGCTTTAAGTGTACCTCCTACCAAACTACCTTTGTATCTGTAGGCTTTGAACTCTTCCAAACAAACTGATTAGGAAATAAGCTAAGAGAAATAAACACTGTTTTATAAAAGTAACTTCAACAATAGTCTAATCTCATAAAATGTTATCCTTTGTTGAGGGCACTTTAAGTCTTGGAATGTCTCTGATGACTCATTCAGTTAATAAAACACAGTGTCTCCAGAGAGCCCTCTGTTCAGTTAAATACTTTTTTAATGGCGAGTGGGGACTTTTCAAGTGGAAAGAGATGGTGAGTCAAATCTGCGGACAATGGTTGGACTAATTTTGAGTGATCCACAGATCCCACCCAGTGCCGTAAGAAAGCCTGAAATGATTCCCCAGGCCAGGTGGCTACTCCATTTAAATTGTCCCAAGAAGTTAGACCTGGGTAGAATGAGGAACATTCCCATCATTACTGTTCTATGTGTAAAACTATTAGGAAATCCAGAGTTAAGTAACATCTTTGTAAGCATGGGGAACAGTTTTCTTATATATATGTGTGCAAGTAGTGGGAGCTAGGAAAGCAAACAAGAGTTGCTAATGAGGTCATGCGACCTCCCTTTTGTGGACAGTTCTATTTAGAGACAGATACCCTATATGGTGGGTCACAGTACTTGAGCCTGATCATGAACATTAAACATTATTATTACGTGTGGATACACGAAAAGCCAGAGGCTCACTGCTGAGAACAGTCGTCAGTTTGTTCTCTTAAATGTAGACCTTCAGTCACCTTGCCAGATTCGCTGATGTTTGTTTTTAAAATACATATTTATATATACATTTAAATATATAATTAATATTACTTTTTCTTTCCTTTTTTCTTCCTTCCTTTCTTCTCTCTTCCTTCATTTCTCTTTCTTTCCTTCCTTCCTTCCTTCCTTCCTTCCTCCCTTCTCTTTCTTTCTTTCTTTCTTTCTTTCTTTCTTTCCAAGAGGAGGTTTCCCTTTCTCTTCTTCCCCAAATTTCTCCCCCACACCTCCCCTCTTCAGTTCATCTGTTCCTCTTCCATTTCTTTTCAGAAAAGTACAGGTCTTCCATGGATATCAATCAACGATAGCATATCAAGTTGCAGCAAGACTAGGAACCTCTCCTTGTATTGAGGCTGGACTAGGCCACCCAGTAGGCACAAAGGTCTCTAAAGCAGGCAAAAGAGTCAGAGACAGCCCTTGGTCCTACTGTTAAGAGTCCCACAAGAAGACCAAACTTTAGAAATAAAATATGTGTGCAGAGGGCCTAGGTCAGTCCTATGCATGTTTGCCAGTTGTCAGTTCAGTCTTTGTGAATTCCTATGTATGCATTCAGATTGGTTGATTCTGTGGGTTTTCTTGTTGAGTCTTTGACACCACCTTCACTGCCCTCAGACCCCTACAATTCTTTCTTTCTTCTTCTGCAGGATTTCTTGAGGTCTGCCTAATGTTTAGCTGTGAGTTTATGCATCTGTTTCCATCAGTTGCTGGGTGAAACCTCTCTGATGACAAGTGGTCTAGCAGAGTAGGAATGCTTTTCTATACTAGGTCTATGGATTTTTCCAGCCTCCAGGTCCTGGCCCTCCAGGCAGAATCAAGGGTGGGCTCCCTCTCAGGAAGGGAGCATTGATCTCAAGTTGGACCAGCCATTGGTTGGCCACTACTACAATTCCTGGGTTACCTTCACTCCTGTACATCTTGTAGACAAGATAGATACTAGGTTAAAGGTTTTGTGGCTTGGTTGGTGTCCCAACCCTGCCACTGAAAGTCTTGCCTGGTTACAAGAGTTGGCCAATTAATGCTGAGTGTGCCCCATTGCTATAAGTCTTAGCTAATGTCACCCTGCATGAGGTTTCTAGCTGGTCCCAGAGATGCTTCCTGATTCTAAAAGTCTCTTGCATTATTCTCTCCCTGTATCTCCCTGCTTCCACAGAAAATTGCTCAGATGTATATATTTATAATATACTTACTAGGTTCCTTGACTCAAGTATATTTAGGACTATTTTACTTTACCCTTCTTTTCCTTTCTGCCTCCAAGTTTGAGCTACATCTCATATAGTAGCTTAATCTTGGGAATTTAAATCATTACCTTGGTCTTTGACTTGTAATGTCTTCCTCCTCATGACCCTACATCAAATACCTTTTATTGCTGTCTCATCATGCTATGCTTTAAGTTCTTCTTTGCCTTTTTCTAGACTGTATTATCAGATGCCTTTGTCACTGTCTACATCACTTTTTCATATATCACAACCAACAAAACCTCAGAAACAAGTGGTACTAATTATAATATGCTGTATGTATCTTCCCATCATGCACTGGGCCATAAAACAAATCTCTTCTGCAGCTTGGAATATTGCAAAAACAAATAAGAAACCAATTAACTTTACTAATGTTCTACTTCTTGCTTAATTGCTCACCAGATACTGTAAAAAAACCCTACACTTCTCAAGGACTATCTTTGACCATGCTCACTTTTACACTACCTGGTGCTCTTCTACACTCTGCATTGGGAAGACAGCATTCTCAATGGAGAGTTGTTACTTTACCCTAGCAAATGTGATTCACTGTTCTCTCCACTTTGCAATCTGAAAATGAAGTATTCCTTTTTTCACTTTAAAAGTTTACTTGAATTCTCTTTAGTTTGTACTTTGCTTTATCCTCTAGAACTGTGTTTCTGTACAAATGTGTATTTTCTACAGGGTGTCTCATATTCCAGTGTATAAAAATTTAGGGTTCTTCCACTCTAAGATAAAAATGTATGTATACACACACACACACACACACAGACACACACACACAGACACACACACACAGACACACACACACACACACACACACACACACACACATCATTTTTTAGACAGGTTTCTCTGTGCAACCCTGGCTGTTCTGGACTCACTTTGTAGCCCAGGCTTGCCTAGAACTCATAAAGACCCACTGCCTCTGCCTCCTCAAGTGCTGGGATTCCAGGCATTCAACATCATGTCTGGTATATGCTTATATCTTAAAAATTAAATTTTATCCTTGGTTTTCAGGTCTGCACCAGGACCTCTATGCTTATGCATTGGCTCCCAGTCAGTATTTGTATGGGAATCCTGCACATGCCAACAAGTGGGTTTCTGACTCTTGTTCTCTTTTGTATTCTTTTCCTTCTTCTGTCTTGTCCAACTTTGATGTGATACGTTTTGTTTTTTGCTAATATATTTTATTTTGTTATTTTTTAAATGAATGAGTAAGTGAATGAATGAACGAATAAATGAATTAATGAATGAATGAAAACCTAGCCAGTAGAGGAAAGGTTTACAACTGAACTGTCATTTATACCCAGTGGAAGAGAGATCAATTTTCTTGAATAGAGTGACACTGGGTATATCACCACTCCAGAGCAGACCTCATGTTCAGGAGTAGTTGCCAAACATGAAATGGACTCCACAGTATTTTGTTTTTGGTGTGTGTGTGTGTGCGTGTGCGTGTGCGTGTGCATGTGCGTGTGCGTGTGTGTATGTGTGTGTGTGTTTATTTGAATATAGATTGGTGATGATTTTGTTGTTTTCTTTTTTTCCTTCTTTTTGGGTGATATATTTTGTTTACTAGGTTTGGGGAATTTTGCTGTTGTATTGGGATTTTGGTTTTATTTATCTGTTCTTTTAGAAAGAAATTAAAGTTGGGTAGGAAGGGAATAAGAGAGGATAAGGATGAATTTGGGGAGGGGAAGAATATATTATATGTAAACATGTTTTTGCTTTTATCCCAAGTATGAGAAGTGAAACGGATTCCTGAGAGGGGGTGTGATGTTTCCATGAGAAAGGGACTTGCCTCTTGTGGGGACATGATCTTTGCTAGTTGATAAACATCCTGTATGGACTATGGGAAGGTATAAACAGTCCAAATAACAAAGATGAATCTCTCTTGTATCACTTCACATCACTTGACTGTGCATTGCGCCACTTTGAGAAGGTCCTCAAGATAAATGCTCCAGAGAATGCTTCTAGGCTCTGGTTGCTGTAGTTGCAGACACTTTTGCTGAATTTCTGGTTTGCTGATTAACAGGTCTTCTGGAATCTTCACAACGAAGAGTGTGATTGCCCCAAGGAACTGAGTCTAAAAAAGGTCTACTTCTGTCTCCATTAAAAGCTCTTTTCTATCTAGGGTAAGTGAGTTAGAAGGGGGGGGAGGGGGAAAGGCAGTAAAGAAACACAAAATAAAGTAGGTTTTAAGTATATCAAAGCCTACAGAAAAGTGTGATCAAAGTACATTTAAAATTAAAAATTATTTAAAGTAGTATAAAATTTCTTTTTTATCTCTTTGTGTGTGTATGTTGTTATGTATGTATTTGTGAGGGCCTGTGCATATGAACATATGTGTAGCCATATGCTTAGAGGCCAGAGATCAATGTACTTTATCCCCTCTACGTTATTTTATGAGACAATGTTGCTGACTGAATGTGGAGTCCACCAATTCAGCTGGACTGGTTTGCCAATAAGATCTAGAGATTTTCTTTGTCTCCATCTCCTAGTCCTGGATTTACAGATGTGCCTAGGTACTCCCAGCTTTTATACAGATGGTATGAACCCAAAGCCATTCTCAAGTTTATACATTATGTTCTTTACCAATTTATCCACTTTTCCAGCCCCCAAAATGCTAATCTTCATTTATGAACTCTCCATGCCTTTTTCATCCAATTATTACATAGAAGTCTTGAAAGAAAAGGATACAATTTTAGAGTGCTTTATCATAAATATTTTACAAAGCTCCTCTGACAGTTGATGTCAATGATATATGTAAATTTCTACTTTTAAAGGCACCAATGACTTCCTGGTATACATCGAGAGCTTACAATAACTGACACTATGACTAGGGCCATGGCAAAGGCTACAACACTTCCTCAGAAGAGAATTATACAACTCCTTTGGACCTCAAAGAGAAGTAATACAATTAATATACTCATGTTTCGAGAAAAAATAGCTGAACATGTTGATGTATGTCTTTAGTTTCAATATTTTGTGGGCAAGGTGGACCTCTGTGAGTTTAAAGCCAGTCCTGACTACATAGTAAGTTCCAGACCAGCTAGAGATAAACAGAGAGACTCTGTCTTGAAATCAAGGGTGCTGTATCCTTCATAAAATAACCTTTTGATTACCTGTAATCTTATAATGGGCCTAACCAGACTTTCAGATTCAGTGTTCTTCAATATAGACAGTACTAATCTTACATGGCTAGATCTGTGGCTCTCTTACCTTATGACAATATGAAATCCATATGCATTTGCATCTTTTCCTAATGGTGGCATAATACCCTCTGAAGATTCCAGGCAGCCACAATGAGCTTTAGAATTCACTCACACACAAGAGTATCAGGGGAGTTCACCAAGACCCTACTATTATTATATTATATTGTCATCAATTATTTTATTATGCATAAATACCATACAATACATATTATGTTATTCACATAAAATATATTATATTATTAAATTATAATGTGTCTTGTATGGTATGAACTCACCTATAAGCAGATTTTAGCCATAAAGTTCAGGATAAACATACTACAATTCACAGACTCAAAGAAGATAAATGAAAAGGAGGAGTCAAGGGAGAATGTTTCTATCTCGCTCAGAAGGGGAAATAGAATAAACAGCAGAAGTGGTCAAAGAGAGGAAACACAGTAGGATTGGGGGTTCAGAGAGAAATGAGGGTGGAGATCTGACCTGAAGAGATCGGGGGATGATGGGAAAGAGGACCTGCAGGGAGAAGAGAAAGTGTGGGCAGAGGCATTTCTGTGACAAGCTGGAGACCTGACACAGGATTGGCTGCTGGGAGGATATGGAGGTGACTATGACTGAGACTTGTAGTATCAGGGTCATGGTGACAAGTGAGGACAGCCTCTAACTAGACAGGACTCCTAGCGGAGGGAGGGGAACACCAACCCACCCACAAAAACTTTGACCCAAAACTTACTCTGCCTACAAGATATGCAGGGATGAAGATGAAGCAGAGATTGAGAGAATTCTCAATCAATGCCTGGCACAACCTGAGACCCACCCCACAGGAGAGAGCCAACCCTGACACTGCTAAAGATATTCTAACACTATGCTTGCAGACAGGAGCCTGGCAGAGCTGTTCTCTAGGAGGATCCACCCAGTGGTTGATTGAAACAGATGCTAAGACTCACAGCCAAATTTTTGGGGAAGCACAGGGAGACTTTTGAAAAAATGGGGGAAAGGATAGAAGGACCAGCAAGTGACAAAAGCTCCACATGAAAACTAACAAAGCCAACTCACCAGGGCCCAGAGGGCCTTGCACAACCAAGAGCCATATATAGATTGGACCTAGGCCTGCTACACAGATGTAGCCAATGCATAGCTCAGGTTTCATGTGAGTCCTTTAGTAAAGGGAACTAGGCCTGCTTTTGACATGATCTCTGTTGCCTGCTTTTTGTTCACTTACCCTTGGTGGGACTGGCCAGAGAGGATGCTAAGAGGACGCATTCAGTCCTGATGTGACTTGATGAGCTGAGGTGGGTAGATGGTGGGGGGACTTCCCTTCTATAAAGAACAGGGAAGAGGAGATGAGGAAGGAGGGACAGAGGGCGGGGCTTTGGGGAGAAGAAGGAGGGAACTATGATTGGGATGTAAAGTAAATGAATGAATGAATGAATGAATGAATAAATAAATAAATAAATAAATAAATAAATAAAAAATTTAAAAGATCCAAAGCCTAGCAGGGTCTCCCAGCTCTTTATAGGGCAAATATCATTCCTATTTTCCCTTCCAAAGGATGTCTTTTCTATGGATTCTTAATACCAATAAGAGTGTGTCTGCCTAATGCCTTCTTATGCCCTTTGACAGTGGATTTTCAATCATTTCTTCATCAAAGTCTTCTCACCAAAAAGACAAAGCACATGAGTGCTTAAAGTTTCAAGCCCTAGCCAGTAACTATTAGAAACACAGATAGATGCACTTTTTGTGTAAAAATATAAATTTCCACATTTAATTTAAATAAGTGACAAGGTGGAAAATTCCAAAGTGCCTATAAGGCACAAACATTATATTCAGAGAAAGCCTGACCTTCTGTTCCTTCCTTAAGTAACTGTATTTTTACTTGTATTTTTTATCATAAAGGATGTCATTGATAATAAAGAGAATACCAATTAAATGGAGCAAGGAAGTTTGATAATTTTAAATTGCATCTTTAAAAAATTAAGATATGCTTACAGATATCAGACTTAAATAGTTGTATTTAAATATAAAGGAAGAAGTTTTGCCACTCTTAAAAGTACATTTCCCTTTCCTACATACAGGTTAAACTAAGTGAAATAGTCATAGCCCATTTAGCAAAAGTTCTAACTCTAGAATTTCCTTAATGGCTTAACCTAAAGAATTACCGTTGTTCTTAGTCATTAATTTTTAAAGTTGCGGTTGGGATGACTACAGAAACCATATGCTAAGTTTTTGAATTTTATAAAATTTCTTTAAAATTGAATTTTCTATCAGCCATAGCAGCTGGAAGGAATATTGGAATTCCAGAAACAATACAAGGTCATGTTATATGATAACTTAATTTTGTACCCATGTCATCTGGAATGTTAGTGTTCTTTCATCTAAACTCAGTTAGTGGAGAATTTTCCCTGTGGGTATTCTACAATCATAGGCTAAAGTAGCACATTTGTGCAATAGTGAGGATCAGAAAATATAGTTTTCTAAAATCATAAATAGAAGTAATAAAATAAAGCCTTAATAGTTTGTATTACTGTTTATACTTCATACAGATGCTTCTTGATCTAGTGGAATAGTTCCGAGAGCAGCCCACTACTCTAAAAATTTGGACAGGTTTCATGTCACAGAATGTTCTTAAGAAATGTCTTCAGTAAATTGCTCCATGACAGATCCACACAGCTTTGTTGGTCCGCTGCTTCATGATGCCAATGCTTAAGCAGTATTCCATTTTTCAAAATTTCTAATGTTTCTATTGAGTGTCATACTCCCATTACATGCTAACTGTAGCCCCCAAATGAAGTCAAGTTTATTGTAATAAAACATAAAATGGCTTCCAAGAAGTCAAAGCATGCAAGATGTATTGTGAATCCACCAGTCCATGCTTGCATCCATCATGGCAGAAAAAAAAAAAATAATCTCAGGCCATGATTGTCCCAATGTTCTAGAGATTTCTAGAAATTTAAATCAAAGCACCTTATCTTGGCACTGAAAATAGCCTAAGTCTTTCTGTACGACTTCCTCTTATAAGCTCTCAAATCAATCTGCTTGGTGGCCCTATTACTTGACGTTTCCACACCAACTTGATATTGCCACTGTATTCTCATTTTACAAACCCATTTACAACTTCTGACTATTCACAGACTCTAGGTGTAGGTAGAAGACAAGCTATCTGGAGAGACATTGGTTCTTCTGTTTTGATTATTGTTGAACTAGTTAGTGTGGTGGTGGTGATTGTGTGTGTTCACATGATTGTGCATCTGCCTATGGACATAGGAGACAGGAGTCAGGAGAGGGTCACTTTCAAAATAGCTCTCCATATCATTTTATGAGTCAATGTCTGTCACTGACCCCACAGCTCACCAATTTGGCTAGCTGAGTTGGCCAGCAAAACCCAAGGGTTATCTTTTTTCCACCACCCCAGACATATGTGTGTTGTGACTTGACTCTTTACATGGGAGCCATAGATTCAAAGTTGAGGTTCAAAGCTTGCATTGCATGCACTTTTAATTGGGCACCTGAATTGTGTAAGTCTGTGTGTGGTCACATGCATCGCCCAAGAACTTGCTGGCTCTGTAACTTACTAAATAAATGAACAGCATTGTGTGTTGAAGAAGATAGGTAGATCCTGAAGTCAGAATGGTCTGCTTGCAACTTTATTTCTATTTGGATTACCTAAGCCAAATGTGGGACACTCTGGAACTCAGTTTCTCATTTGCAAAATGGAGCTCCTCATATGTGTTAATGACTGATTCTAAGTTTGTCCTGATATGTCAGCTCAATAATTTATAGCTATTGCATCTGCCAGGAATATCGTTTCCCAGGGTGTGAAGAATTAATTACATTTTGTTCTCTTATATCAGGTCACTCCTGGCCTTCTTTTCTTCATTTCTAGAGTCCACTTCCTACAGAGAGGGACAGTGATGGATGAGCAAATACAGAAGAAGAATGCAGGAAATCAAGATTATACCCCTGATCAATGCTACAGAGGTAAAAATTTGTTGATGGATAGCAGTTTTGTAAAAATGAATGCAGATCTATAATATGTGAGAAAATGCAAGATTATTCATGTGGTTCCTTAAAACAGACCTGTGACTGGGATGCGAAAACTGGAGGAAAACATGTTTGACTTTAGAAGAGAAGGTCTGGTCATAATTCAACAGATGAACCAAAGTGTATTCTGGGATACTTGTGTTGAGGTACAAACACGCTTACTATGGGGTCAGATTCTCCAGCAGGGCTCTAAATCAGAGTAAAGTGAATATTATGATTTGAAATATGAATAGCTATTCTCCTAAGTATCTTTTTTATCGTCATGTACATGACATAACTTTAAATGATGGTTTTGATTTTATCTCAGTGGAGAAGAAGCCATAGACCGCATCATCTTGCTGTGCTCTACAGACCTTATATTTATCAATTCAACCTCTCTTGCTCCACAATATCAAGTAAACACCACCAGTCTCATGGCAGAGCATTTCTGTGGTCTTATATCCTACTCTGCATCAAATGGGATCCATGACTGCACCTTAGTGTGCTCCCTAGCTGCCTCATCTCTCCTGTGACAAAGTCATTTACACACACAACCTCTTCTCCTGTTTTTATTTTCCTTGGCATTTCTCTCTTTGTTAAATACTAACAGTCTTTTAATAACAAAACTCTTTACCAAGACCAAGGAACCCTTAGGGCCAGGAGTGTGTCCCCATGCTTGAGATGGCTTCAGTAGCAGCTTGTAATTGTATCATATCTTAGATGTTTCTAAACGTTGATTTCTATAGTGTTTTTACCCAACATAAATAAAAAGCAAAACTCAAAAAAATACCCACCCCACACAAGCCCATTCTTTTGTTAATATCAAATTTTAGAGATACAAATATAATAAGAGGCATGTACCAGATATTCAAATAACATATAGATGACAGGAGGCATTTTAAGCAGTGGATTTACCAACATGATCAATTTCTACATTTCCCAGAAAATTGTGACCACGGGCCATTCTGACTGACAGGGTCAGGCTCTGATGAAAAATCTGATTGGAGCTCCTTCTGTCTCTGAGAAGGATGCATCCACTCTTCTAAATTAGACAAGGCCTTTGCTCTCTGTTAGGCATAGCCCAAGGCCACATCACCTTCTTAAATAAAAAGTGACTTTAGTTGGGCTCCAAGACATGGGCATTGGGGACATGAACAAAGAGCTTTCTCCAGCTTTAATCACGATCTTAAAAACAGAGGCTTTGAAATCATTGTATGCACACTCATGTAGCCACTGTCTTGTAAGCTGAGATGATGACATGGGAATCCAGCATCATGTCTCCAGACTACCCTACGAGTGGAGTCATTCTAATTCCCTTTTCTACTGAGCTGCAGAAATATTTTCTCTGAGAGTCCTACTAGTTCATAAGCACTCAGAGCCTCCATCTGAATTCTGCTTTCCTCTGTGGATTGGAGTTTATGGGGTAGAGTGTCTCATTGTGCAGATTCTGTCCTGCCTTGACTTGCTTGCCCCACTCTTCATCACAAGTCCTTCTTCAGGGATGGTTTACACTCCCCCTGTCACTCTTGTTCACTGAGAGCACCTTTCTTTTCTTTCAGCATTGCTTTAAAATCTGCCAGCCCCCAATATTGCTTCACTCTTCCCCATTCATCTCTGCAGTGAATCTGGAATGTTGTGCTTGATTGATACCCTGATTTTGGCAGCTATTTCCTTCCGAAGATGCCAACATCAGACTATTCACCAGTCAAAGCCCTGGGACATTTTTTTTTGATTAATGCACATTGTGGAAGGGACCATCTTACTGTGTATAGTGCCACATTTGAACAAGAGGTCATAAATTATATGGGTTTCAATATAGGCTTATATCACAGTGACTATTCACTTACCATTAAACGTATATGCTTACAAAGTTTCCTTCTGACAAACTCTGGGCTTTTCTACACCATGGGCCACAACCCACAAATGACCCATAATAGAACATCAACAGCCATCTTTCTTTTCGAATTAGTATGGAATTTGGATAGTAGCAAGGCAAACGAGCCAGGATGTCAATGACTTCATTATTAATGCTTTATTTTCAAAACACTTCATGGAGCTAAGGATATGGGTCAGTGATTAAATAGCTTTTCACAAGAACATGAGGATCTAAGTGAGAATCTCCAGAATCTGTATCAATGCCAAGTAGGGATGGTAGCACTCCTACAACTCCTACCATGGAAATCAGAGACAAAATATCTCCAGAGCAAACTGGTGATCAAGATATAACAGAGGGTTTTTTTTTGTCAACTTTGACACAACTTAATGGCATATTGGGAGAGGGAATCACAATGGAATAGATGCCATCTTCAGATTAGTCAACCCTGTGGGGCAATTTCTTGATTACTGTTCGCTGTGGAAAGGTCCATCTCACTGTGTGCAGTGCCACACTTGGACAGGTTGTCATAGCTTGTATAAGAAAACAGGCTGAGCAATCAATGACGAGCAAGCCAGTCAGCACCACTCACTTATGGCCTATGCTTTAGTTCTTGCCTTTAGGTGCCTTGCCTTGAGTTCTTACTCTGAAACAATGATAGACTGTGATCTGAAAATCTCCAAGGTATTTTTGGTCATGATTTTTATCACAACAATAGAAAGCCAACCAAGGGTACAAGACCAGGCTATATTGGCAAGCTTCAAGAAGATGAAAGTGTAATCCAGGGTATTTCCACCATCAACACTGGGCTTCTTCATGCATGTTCATCCTCCACGTGAAAATGTAAAAAATTCATTGTAAATTTACTTTACATTGGGAACACAAAGGTAGTTAACTTCATAAATGCCATGTAAAGTAAAATATAGCTATGTTTTCTCTTGTACAAAATATCATGACTGCAAATTCCAAAAAAAAAAAATGTATGAAGAAGTCATAAACAAAAGTAGACATAATTCCTAGAGGACTTCAGTGACATTTGACAATGAACTGTGCTTAGCCCCAAAGTGGAGAATTTCACTTTCTATGTCTGTGTATCAGCATCATTACATGCTCAGGATACACTGTAGATACTCTATGTTTAATAAGTGTTTTAATAAGGTCAACCCAACTGAGATGGTTTTACATGCACTTGATGGGACAGGAAATAGTCTCTCCTTTCTACTATATAGAGAATGTCAAATAAGAAAAGTTAACTCATGGATGTATTTGAACATTGAAGGATATAGCAAGATAATCGTCCTTCTAGAGACCCATAATAGGCATTAAGGAAGCAGCTAAGTAATAAAATGTGTGCCATGAGGACTTGAAGTTGATTCCCATAACCCCTGTGAAAATGGAACAACCCTAGTGCTGGGGAGAGAGAGACAGGAGGTTCTTTGGCCTCGCTGGCAAGCCAGTCTAGCTGAATGCAAAACCCCAGCTTCAAATGAAAGACCTTGAATCAAAAAATAATTACAGGAGGAAAGACACTTGAGGAAGACCTCTGACTCTTACATCCATGAGCATACACATGTCTGTATGTCTACAGATGCATGTGAATGTACACACATGCATCTACAAATATAAACACCACTCCCAAAACAAACGAATCTGATAGCAGCATGGTTAGAGTTTGGAGGCCATGACCTAAATATTAAAGGAAACCTGAAAACTAATGAACCCACAAGGGATACAACCCTAGAAACCTGTTTAAAATTCTTGATAATAGTTGTAAGATGATAAGCTTCAGTTGTTTGGTGCCATTATGTTTCTGGTACTTAATTGCAGCATTAGTGACCTAATATATACATGGTATTAAATCAACAAATGTTCCACATAGCTTCTAGGAATGAGCTAATAGCATGTTGAAAAACAATTCTTATAATTCCTATGAAGAAAATAAAATCCCTATCTTATTTGGATGTGAAATACTCAGGTGTTCCACAAGTAATGGGCAGGAAAAGGGTGACTTGATCAATTTCCTTTTAAACTTGACAAGAGAAAAGAACAACCAGAGAAAACAGGAAGTGAAGGCTAGCAGCTTCCAAAGTGAAAAAATGACAGAGACAGTTCTCTACCTGATAGTCACCCAAAACTCTCTATAACGGAGCATCATCTTCAGCCTTCTGGCCCACTATATCTGGCAGATATATTTGTGAAACAGGAAGTTTTGAGGACTTGTTTACCCTGTCTTGGCCGAGTACTACTATCTTGCACTTCCTGTTTACTCAGGTAATTAATTTTCTTCCTTCTCCAGTCTCTAATGGGATTGAAGACCAAATTGTATAGTTTTATAATTAATCATAGTTGTTTATGGGTTAAGTTGTTCTTAGGTCTAAATAGAGGTTTTTAGGTTGATAGAGATGAGAAATGATAGATATTGATTTACCTTCAAAATTGTAACCTCACCAAGATAGATGTTTTCTTCATGGTTGCATATAAATGAATATTATATTTACATAATTCTTAATTGTTTTGTGGTCCATCTTACTATATGTAGTTTATTGTATCTATGTGTAATAATATAAATGTATGTATAAAAGTAGAAAAAAAAATAAAAGGAGTAAAAAATCAACCAGGATGACAAAACAAAGACTGTTGGGAGTAACCATATGTTCACAAGAAAATACACTAAATCTTGTAATAGTCCTTTTAAAATATATGCATAATATACACACCATCTAATATCCTTACTTTTTTAGTTCAGTCACAAGAGAACATTATGTGATTGGTTAATTTGTATGTTGCATCTTATGACTTTTAAAAGTGTGTCTTTTAATATGAGATCAGGATAATATCTCAGGTTTAATATCTCCAAACCAGAAGGACTACCTGGGCAATAACTAATTTCCTGTAATCATTGGTTAGATCATTTAAAGGATTCTAGATTTGAAAACAAATAAACCAGTGCTCAATGCTGATGGTCAGAGGGGTCAAAGATAATCAGGAGAACATGGCCCATAGAATCAAGGAACCAGGGCTCGTAGGGCCTCACAGAGACTGAAGTAACTATCAAAGAGCCTATGTGGGTGTGACGTAGGTCTTTTGTTTACTTGTTGCAGTTGTGTAGCTTGGTATTCTTGCAGGAATCCTAACAGTGGGAGCAAGATCTGTCTCTAACTCTTTTGCCTGCTTTTGGGACCCTTTTCCTCCTATTGGTTTGCCTCATTCATGTTTGGTTGATATCCCTGGAAGGCCTTCTCTTTTCTGAAGGGTAACAGAAAAAAAAATGTGGCTCTTTGAGAAGAGGGAATGTTGGGAAAGGGACTAGAATAGGAGAGAGGGGAAACTTTGGTCAGGATATATAAAAAAAAAATCACTACCTCCAGCAGTAAGGTATTAAAAGGCAGGGTGGCAACACTGAGGCCACAGGAGTTCCACACTGTTAGAGACACCTTCATTAACGTGAGTCACTGACAATGGACAAACCATTGACTTGTTTTACTTTTTTTTTTTTTTTTTTTTTTGAAATTTGGAACATTGCAGAGAAAATGTTGACATCTTTATGTGAGTTCCCACTCAAGAAAAGCAGAACAGCCATGAGGCTGCCCAGGAGTGTTGTTATCTCCGCCTCCTGTGCCTTGCATGCCTGCTCCACTGCTCTGGTTTGAGACAATTAATCCTAATATCCAACCCCTCCTGTGGTAATTCCTCATCTTGGCAGGTCTCTCTCAGTAATGACTAAAGGGGAGTGGCTGTGCTCCCACAGCTAGGGCTCAGCCAGATGTACTTTTCTTCCCAGACGTCAGCAGCTGATGCGGCCTCTCCTTTATCCTGTCTCCTCCATGCCTTTCTTTTCCCTCCACTTCCATTGACCTCTTCATCTTCCTCCCTCTCTTTCTTCTTTGCTCCATCCCTTCCATCCTTTCTTGCTGTCCTTCCCTTAGTTCCATTAAAAGGTGGTTTGACTCTAAAAATAAAAACAAAAGCAAGCAAATGAATCCCACAGACCTGTCCTTAGGTTATCTGCATAGGGAGACTGCTGCCTCTAAGGCTCTCCAACTGTAATTAGATGATTGACAAATGGCAGGTTGCAATGGAGACAGAAAGAATAAGCTGTATTACCACATCCTCCTTATTTAGGGAGGAAGCTCCAGTACCTTAATTTTTCAACCCAATTCCAATTTCATATTTATGAAAAGCTAGTCTCTGCCACTCCCAAGCAATCTACTTATTGAACATACTTTTCTGTAAGCCTAATTACGCCCCCATTCCTTGAGATTACATCGTGTTTATTCCACTTTTCTCTCCACCTCCTGCTGTGCAGCCTGCCATCACAACAGTCCGTCCTCTGACCAAGAGAATAGGTCATTGATTTTTTTTTTCCTCTCAAAGTCAGTACCACTCTGTGAATTGGTGTTGATCCCCAGAGACCTGTAGTGTAAGAGAGAGAAAGCAATGCGGAGAGCATGATCACACAGCCATAGGACACTGTGTCAAGTGTCAAGTCCGCATCCACTCCAGTGAGACTACCCTGTGTTTTCTGCCTCTCCCGACACCATCTTTTCTAATGACTGACACTCATGTGAGTGTTCACACTGGAAAGAGGTTGCCATTTAATGCAAACATATGATTATCATACGCAGACCAAAGCTCTAGCCATCACCTGCATTTGGAAGGCAAGCAAGCAGCAAGGACGATATCTGCTAGCTCACATTCATATTTCACTAGCTTAGACAGATGGCACATCATATACTTACATTTTGGAGAAGTTGGGCAAATTAAATATTTACCCATAACTTTGCAAACCAACATCCTGTGAAGCTACATGGCAGTCCTAATATAAAGACAACAAACAAAAAGGGCAGGTTGCTGAGCAGTGGCTAGGCTTTCAGATCCTCATCATCCTGTTTCCCATGATACTGAGACTTACTTATTCTTTCCCATCTGAATATGTGCTTCTTGTAGAAGAGAAATGACTAATTGTTGAGAGAAAGTCAGTTTCATGCTGTGCTCTTACTAGGCAGAGAACACTTTTTCCTATAAAGAGAGATGCTGCAGACAAGATGGTTTTACGCTAATAGTACGTGAACACAGTTCAGCTGATGTGTGCAAATAATCTCACACATCTGACTTGTTTGCCAGGGAAGTTTCCTGAATGTATTATGAACTGTTTTCCTACTTCTATCTTTCTCTTTCTGAGTATCTGCACCAATATGGCCTTTTGGGCTTTTGTGACTTCTAAAACTTCTACCTCAGGAATGTTGGAAGCACCCTGGTAGCCACTGTGGTTGCTGCTTTTGGTATCCAGACTCTCTGGATGCTGAATCTCTGTTATGATTTATGATGATGCTGTTTTTTCTTTTTTGGTTTGGAGTTTTTGGTACACATAAAAATCATCATTTTTCCTTAAAACAAACAACATAGCCCACAATATAGCAATTTATCTTTCACTAGTATATTGTACTTTGATTTCTTGCCTAGAAGAGCTAAATTAAAAATATCCAAAGAAATAAAACTACAGGTATGACCCTGGGACTATAAACAGAGTTTATTTTGTTCGCTTATACCACATTTTCTTCTACACTCTTTATGTCATTTTCCTATTCCTCAGGCTAGATATGCATTAATGTTTAAGTAATCACCAAATATGGAAAACTTTTCCTTCTGGTTCTTAGTCTGACAAATGTCATGATCAGAAATTTATTTTGTGTAATATTTTATTATTATTTACTGGTTATGTTGGTAATGTATTTTAACACAGGTTCTCCCCAGTCTCAAAGGGTAACCTTCCTTCTCTTGCTATTAGCAGACACATATTTTTAAAATTTAGGTTTTAATTAAGTACTTTACCCAAAAATCTACTTACAGCAAGTATAAATTCATCTTCTTCTACTCTAGGCTGAAAATGTCTCTAATGCTGAAAGGCACTGTCATTTCTACAGTCTGAAATTATGTATTTAATAGAAGAGAGAGAGAGAGAGAGAGAGAGAGAGAGAGAGAGAGAGAGAGAGAGAGAGAGAAAGAAAGAGAGAGAAAGAGAGAGAGAGAGAGAGAAAGAGAGAGAGAGAGAGAGAGAGAGAGAGAGAGAGAGAGAGAGAGAAAGAAAGAGAGGATGATATGACAACAATTTGATAATTAAGATCACAGAATTAATAGGCAGAAAGTAATTGGCTTATGGCTACATATAGAGAGATGTTTCCTGGCATGACATGAACAAATGTTCATACCCTTAGCCTTTTTTTCCTGATGCATTAAACTTCTTGTTCAAACCCATTGTTAACTCACTTCAGTCTATGCCATGTGTGTGTGTGTGTGTGTGTGTGTGTGTGTGTGTGTGCATGTGTGTATGTGTGTGATTATGCTTCTTTCATCTTTGTTAATAATAACCCCAAGTGCTTACCCTTTAGTTCCTTTGAACAAAGTGCTTTCTCATCTCATCTTTTATTATTTTTTACAGATGTTCCCTACGGTGTCAAACAAATACAGTAAAATCACCCCTTTGTGTGCAACCATCTATCTTAAGGGATGCTGGCAAAGAAAATGTGTACCAAGTGATTTTCAAGATTAGTTTGTACACAGAATATTCCATGAAGGCATTTTGAGAGTCCGGGTCACAACTGAGAAAGACAGACAGTGGCAATCTCTTGTCACTCACTCAGACCATCTGCTCTTCCTAGAATGTCTATTATGGTCTGTTCCACCCCACTTACTCTTTTCTTACATGTCTTGTCTTAAACTCAAAGTAAAGGCTTAAAGAATGCTCCTTCCCCATTCCATTCCGTATCTTTTGACTCCATTCCTTCCCAGTTCTTCAAGGGTGATTTATGCCCATTTTGAGAGGTATGTTCTTCAGTCAGTGTCAATTATGGTGATGTTTTCCCTACTTTGCTAAATCATCCTGACATTGGCAAATATGAAGAAAGAACAGAGTTTTCTAAAAGTAAGCAATGATCTAGTCATTTTTTTGCATGGATGAGAAGTGATCTATTTCCTCTGAACACGGTGAGCTCTTGGTGAGCTCTTGTAAACAGACCATGGCCATAGAAATAAATTCAAGGATGGTTGACTACAAACCAGTCTCAGTAAGAAATGGCTAGGGACACTGCATATCAAACCTGGACAAGACCCCAAGTTGGCAAATGAGAAGGCAATAGATAACTCTTTCAGTAGAAAACCAGTGCCACGTTTTTCCGCATGATCATATGCAAGGTGTGAAGGAATGCTCTTGATTCATTGCAGCTCTCATGTAAGCCATCAAACTGTCTCCATTATGCCTTGTTCTATCAGATGTCCCTTGGATGGAGATGCCTGGTGGCACTCAGAGGAAAGATAATAGGTCACCAAGGAGAGACTTGATACCCTATGAGCATATACAGGGGGAGGAGGTCCCCCTCAGACACAGACATAGGGGAGGGGAGGGGAGTAGGGGGGAAGTGGGAGGAAGGGAGGAATGGGAGGATACATGGGATGGGCTAACAACTGAGATGTAATATGAATAAATTAATTTTAAAAAAATTAAAAAAAAAAAAAGAAAATGCTCTGCCTTGCTATTCTACTGCTGAAATCTGGTTTAGTGGTGCCCTGACCTAGGACATTTCAAACATATTCCCACAGATTCAACCTAGGGTCTGTCAAAGTAGGCAGCTTCTTCTTTTCTGAGTGTTAAAAAACAACATGCTCCAGATAGAGTTCTTTATATCACACAGAAGGGATTCTGTGCTATGATGTCAGTGACAAACTAAAGACTAAAGAAACCTTATGAACAGCAGCTATCCACCAAGTAAAGTAGAAAATTATTTTTTAATTTATTTTTACCAGACTTTCTTTTTAATTTATTTTTTATTCCAACTTATTCGGATAACATCTCGATGGTTATCCTTTCACTTATATCTTCCCATTCCCACCTTCCCTCCCTCCTCCCCTACCATATGACCACAGCCTGTCAAGTCTCATCCAGATAGCCTGTTTTCCTTTCTTCTGTGTGCCACTGGGCATCCCCACCAAGGGGAAGTGATCAAATTGGGGGCACCAGAGTTCATATGAGAAAAAAAACTACTAAAATTGGAACCAATGAAAATAATAATCAGTTTTACCAATTGCTACACAACATGACATTTTCTGAGTGTGGTTATATAAATTATAGTCAATAAAGTGTATCTATGTGTGGCATGGTTTATGAATTCTTCTAGCTCTGGTAATTCTTCTTAGCCTTTCAAATGCTTATTTATGCAAGATACATAGGTATTAATATCATTCAATGAATACCAAGTATTGAGTGAAGGGACAAACTATTCTATTAGTTTTTGGATAAATATATTTAAGATATATTTGTATATTTGGGTCAAGGCTAATACGAAAAATGTATTCATATTGTGTGTTTTTACGTCTTAAACACTATCTTTTCTTTCTCCAACTGATGTCACAGGCTGTAACATTACTATGTCCATTTTATAAATGAAAACACTAAGGTTCGGAGTTTATATATGACTTGCCATGATTACTCTACTTGTTACTACCCCAGATTCAAGGGAAGAAACTCTGTAATAACTAATGGGTACCCAGGACTGAGCTTCATCACAGGACTTCTCCCTGTCCCCGAAGGATCAAAGATGGAGAGCATCATAGAATTAGTGGCAGAGAGTTGTCAGGAAAACGCACCTAGGATGAGAATTTCCCCCTTTGCTTGCATTGTGGGAATCTGACTTCATACTGTTGATATGGACAGTAGTCATGGCTGTTTGGAGTGGTGTATTTTCCAAACTGATTACACTTCCTTTAAAGAAATTCAAATACAAGGGATATCTGTGAGAACCTTCCTTCTACCATCCACCTTACTCCACATGGACAATAGAGAAGGCTTATTTTCCTTCTTCAGGGTTTGTTTTTCACTCAAGGAGACACTGGGCATAGCTAGCCCATATTTTTGGATCAATCTAGATACACATACGTAACATACTTGCACTGACTGAAATAGGTACACTGCACACTCTGGAATTCAGACTAAATACCACCCACACTCTACTCATCGAGAATCTCTGTATTTCCATCCATTACACCCATGTTGATAACATTAGAGAGGCCCAGAGAAACTACTGACAGGACCTGTGGATAACCTCTGATTTCTGACCCTATGGGTATGAAGCTCTTGATGCATCTACAAGTCAACAGAGGCAATGTTTTCCTTTTTTAAAAGGCTTACTTATTATGTATACAGTATTCTGCCTGCATGTGAGCCAGCAGACTAGAAAAGAGCACCAGATCTCATTACAGATCGTGATGACCCACCATGTGGTTACTGGGAATTGAACTCAGGACCTTTGGAAGAGCAGACAGTGTCCTTAACCTCTGAGCCATCTCTTCAGTCCCAATGTTTTCCATTATTATTGTAGTATAGCAATTCATGGAAATCAAGAAGTTTATTTTGAAATACAGATAACATTTTCATTTAAATATCAAGTATATTTGAATTATTTTCAGTTTTATTAGTGCTGAAGTGTGCTCACAAGAATAGTGTAGATAACTGGACTTGAGAGTTCTTTGGCCAAATATGCTCTGAACTTAAGTAACTATATATTTAATAAAAGCAATTTTGATGCTCCTTCCTTATTTAATGTATCAGTCAGATCTTCAGGTTAAGAGAGTTATAGATGACTAAGTGACTTCTATTACTGAATTTAAAAATAAATGCACCACTCTACTAATACATATTTATTTTTCTTAATCACAACTTAAATCTGCACACAATAGGTATTATCTCACTATGACTAGTGCATTTCTCATTTTCATGGACAAATCAAAATATAAATTTTTTCATCTAGGATGCCAACCTAATTAGATTAAAGTTAAAATTATACAGAACACCTTCCTCAAACCATTGCGTAATCTACCAGAATGTTGGTCCCCACGTGTACCAATAAAGAGTAGAATTCTTTATTTTTCCACAGACTTTAATATATACCTGAAAAATAAAAAATAAATAATAAAAGAGCCAATGTATTTCAGAGCCATGATATTTAAGATAAAATCAAACATGACATTGAACCCTGCAAACTATTGTAAAATATTCATTAGATAGATACATTGTTAATGTGACTGCAACTACCAAAAACTCAAACAAGTATAAAAGGATAACCATTTCTAAAAGAAGGTAAGTCCACACAGTGTCTATGAAAATGTAAAGTCTGGACTGGTGCAGGCCTATTTATTATTGGATGCTGTTTCCAAGAGAAGTACCCTTACCAAGTCGATTTTCAGCTATCACTCTAGAGCCTTGAAGAGGCTGCTCCCAAAGGCTTTGTCAGGAAAGAACCTGACACTCTTCGAACAAAATTGTGTTGAGACAGTATTAACACTTCCACAGAGAGTATTGAAAAATCTGCACTGTATGTGCCTGCTGGAGAAGAGTGGTTGGTTGGTGACCACACCTTTCAGGCACCTCCTAGTCTGCTTAATTATCAAAGAGGAAGCCCCATTCCGCCATGTTTTCTGAATAGACTATGAATACCCACCATTGTCTTTGATTTTTAACAGCATAGAGTCTAAAACATCCATGTTCAGTTTTCAAATATTTCGTCATTTCTATCATATTGTTTTATTTTAATTTAAATTTAGTAGTGATGAAATATTTACTGTCACATGTGTATATCTTCAGTTTGTATCATCTAAATTACTCACTCTTGTGTATTCAAATGGTGGAGACACATTCATTAACAGACCAAACACTGAGTCTGTCAGTCACTCTCTCTCTGTTTCTCTGTCTCTGTCTCTCTGTCTCTGTCTCTGTCTCTGTCTGTCTGTCTGTCTGTCTGTCTGTCTGTCTGTCTGTCTGTCTGTCTGTCTCTCTCTCTCTCTCTCTCTCTCTCTCTCTCTCTCTTCCTCCCTCCTTCTGCCCCTCCTTCCTTCCCCTCCTCCCTCTCTTCCCCCTGTGTCTTCTCTTCTTTCCTCATTCCAAATCTCATGTTGGAAAATCTTAAAATGAGCATCTCTTCAATAACAGATGCTTTAGCATGGTAGTTACTTTTTTCTGTCACATGGCGTACAACAAACAGAAATGAACACCCATGCCTGCTCGTGGGTGCTGACTGAAAGGTTGCTGCTTCAGAGAAGAAGGGATGTAGGCTGTAGACTTGGTTGTCAGTGTGACTGACTAAGAAGCTGAAGCTAGCTCAGCTCACAGGGCTTTGTCCCTGCTGTTCTGATCTTGTTAGCTACAGCTACTGAGCAAATTCATCCTCCTAACACTTCCTTTACAGCGTTTGCCTCAAGAAGCATCACTAAACAGATTTGAGGAGGTTCACCTTCATTCGATTCTAGTAGTGCTGTTCTTACGCTGTCAGAGACAGAGCAGCCTTATTAATCACACTCAGCACCACTAACACCAACAATCCGTCATGGCAGCCAATCGAATGCATCATCCACTGTAACGAGAAAATTTGCCCCATGACCTGCTTCTATTTGTCCTGACATTGCATCCTATGACATAAGCAAACAGAAACTCGTGGTTATGTCTCTGCTGTCCTATCTTTCATTTCCTTATATTTTTTCTTTCTTTTACAGTGCAAGTTCAAAGCTTATCAAGTGTCCTTTTTGCTTTATTAAATACCCACTTGACATTATGTCTTTCATCCTCTGACTAGACCACGTCTAGTGAAAAGTCATCACAAGGCCCTTTGGGAATGATGTCAGAATGTCACAAAAGCCAGACCAGTATTCCAGTTCCTAAGCCAATTGACACACCCTGTTCATGTGCTTTCAGACAATATGGATTGCAACCCGAGATTCCCAGACAAAATGACTTTTCCATATCACTAGAGTTCCTTTTCCTTTATTCTTGAATAAGGTTTGCCTGAGAGGTTGATAGAGACTTGAATGAGAAGAATTTCCTCAGAACATCTCACTAGTAGAAGTGAGCTCAACATAGTTCCTATCAAAATAGCAATGTGTGTCTAAAGCTAATTTTCTTTTTAGTTCAGTCCTGATGTGTATGCAAAACAAATATTTTTGAGAGTTGTTATTTGTTAAGCACTGATTTTGCATAGAACCAATTAAATAGAATACTTATTCAAGCATGGGAAATTTGACAGTATCTTCATCATTTTATAGATGAAGAAATAGAATATAGAAGGAATTAGGAAATGTCATCAAAGTAAAAGCTAGCCCCAAATAATATAGTCAGATGTATACTGATGTATGTGTACCATCTAAGTTAGTTCAAACTCTTAGAAATACAATAAAGTCCAAACAATGAACAATTTTCTTTATCTTTATATTATAGTATTTATTTTTATATTTATCTTTATATTACAGTATAAGCAGAGCTAGTCAAGAAAGGAAGAAGAGCAAGGTTTTTTTGGAGTAGGAGAGGTGTAAGAGAGGGAAATGTGCAGAAAACAGGATTAGAAAAGATTCCATGAAAAGGTCGTCATCTGACTGCTAAAGCTAAGTGTTTTGCCTAGCTACTCAATGGATAAGAAATGTCATCCAAATCCTGATTGTATTAATATATATTTCATGATATAACCAGAAGAACAAATAAACATGTGATTTCATTAGAAAACAAATATTCAACTGGGAATTGTGGCACATGCTTTTAATCCCAGCACGTGGGAGGCAGAGGCAGGAGGATCTCTAAGTTTGAGACCAGGCTGACAGCCAAGATTATGCAGAGAAACCCTGTCTCAAAAATAAAAAAAGAAAAAGAAAAGAAAAAGAAAGTAAGTATTCAACACACAGTAAATACTAATAATCTTTTTCTTCTCTCAAAACAGAAGAAATAGTTAGCAATCAGTAACAATTATCAAAGATATTTTCTCTTCTATATCTAAGATCACTGACATCTGGGATCATCTTGTGCATCAGCCATTTAAATTGCCATGACTTGGCTATCGGAAAAGCTTTGAGGTCTTCAACCTTCCAAATGCTGTCCCCATTTTCAAAGAAAACCCTTGGTATCTTTCAAAACTTTGGGGAAATGTCCCAGTTTTTTGAGACATCTGTAAGTTCTCAGATTCCAAGTTCAATGTGTTCCCATTGAGCATTCAGGCAACGTATTTTGAATTAGAGGTAAAAGTTCATGCCCTGCCTTCTGCAACTAATCTACTATTTTGGCAAGACTATGTCTAGCTTATTTTTAATTGAATATCACCACACCCAATACATTGGCAAATTTATATAATAAAAAATTAAAACTAATTTGTTGTACTTATATAAGCAAAACATCAAATACACATGGTATTAATGGAAACATTTAGAATAAGCTTTTAAGCTTTGGTTTTCTTTTTCTTTCTGTTTTTCTCAAACAAGATAACTTTTTTGTTTTGTATTTTGTGCATTTTGTTGTTTGTGTGTGTTTCACTTCAAACATGGCTTACAGTTTTAATTTTCCCTCTTCATTATTAATCTCACATGCCTACATGTGTATAAATGTATAATTACAACCTACTGAGCCCACTGAGCTGCTCATATGTATATGTTTTTAGATTTTCAACTTGATATTGGATACAATTAGAGATCTCATACTTAGGTAAGATTCATTCTCTCAGAAGTTATTAATTGTCATTATTTCTTCATGTAGGGTTTGGGCCTTGAGATATTTCTCCCATCCATGTTGACGTGTCAACTGGTGCTGCTGCTCTTTAAGTCCTTGTATCATTGAGATTTCATGGGTACATCTTCTCTGTCATATATAGAAGACAGGATTTCTTAATGAATGCCTTGTCCCTTTGGCACGTCAACCTTTCTTCTCCTTTTATGCATGTTCCCTGGTCCTCAGGTATAAGAGTTGTGTTATAGCTGTATCAACTGGGACTGGGCTTGCTGTGGCCAGCTGTCTCTGCAGTTTGACCAGTTGTGGCATTCTCTACTGGTCTCTGTCTTCTGTGAAACAGAGTTTCTTTGATAAGGAATGAGGGCTACACTTATTTGTGGGTATAAAATTATTGAGAATGCCATTCGGGATGCAGTTCTGGCTTAGGAAAGTGGCAATTAATAGGTGCACGTCTGCGTTCCATAGCCACACCATCCATGGGTAGTTGATTGGGCTTAAAGTGTCCGGCATGAACTCTTTTCTATTGAGTGGATTTTACATCTATTTACATATCTATTGGTTAGACCTAAGATATAACTACCACTATTGCACTTTTGGGGATCTCTTGCCTTTTCTGTAATTTTGGGTTTCATAGATTTTATAACTAGGCTGAACTAAAGACTGCTTTTCTTCCTTCTTAGCTTGTATAGCACCTGAAAATTTGTCCTAAGGAATAGGTTTCAAGCTCAGTTCCGGTTCAATATTTCCAAATCTTGTGTCCTGCAGAAATGGTGTTTTTAGTAATAGAGACTTATCCTCAAATTCAGAGAGGCAGCCAAAGCCTATTTTCTTGTGTGTGTGTATGTGTGTGTGTGTGTGTGTGTGTGTGTGTGTGTGTGTGTGTGTGTGCGCACAGGGTGCTGTGATACTTGTACTTGCTGCACAATGACTTGCTAAGAGATTTTTCCATGCTTAGTACTGGGGTTTGTGTTAGTCTGTGGTTCCTGAGGGTACTCTAATCACTTTTAGTTGGCAAAACATTATTTAGGAAAGTATCCTCGTGGACCCCAAGCTGGCCTCAAACTTCACCAGGTAGGCAAGGTGGCCTTTGAACTGCTGTTCTCTGTACATCTGCCTCCCTATTCTGGAATTACCTGTGTGAGGCAACTAAACACAGATAAATTTTTTAAAAATCCACTCAGTTTAGCTTATAATGTCCCCCTGAATTTAAAAAGAAAAAAGAAGAAGAAGAAGGAGAAACATTTCAGGCTATGGAGCTTAAGAACGATGGACGTAGAAAGTACAATGGGGACTCTGAGTTGCCCTTCTTGGAATCACGTAATTTTAGAAATGTAAGCCAACCAGACAAAAGAACTCACAATACTTGAAATTAAGAAATTTAAAATTTTGGAGCCATAGATAAAAGATTATGAACATGGAGATGCTCAAAGGCTTTCTAATCAAGTTAATAAAACTTCAAAATTGCCTTAGGTCTCTTAAGACAAACTTTTGTCCATAGAACTATTAATATTATGGTTTGCATGTTCTTGGATTTGCTCATTTACTTAGATGGCATCGATACAAATGCTCCTGTGTCATTTACATTCATAATTATCAGGTAATATAACAATTGATCTGGTGACCCTAATAGCATTTGTTCTGAACTTCATCCATTGTAACAACCGCTGTTAAATGCTTGACAGGTATTTACTCATTTAATCCCCTGAATAGCTCAATGAGATGGATATCATTTTCTTATTAACCAAGATGGAAATTGAAGCAAAGAAAGGTTAATTGACTCATCCAAGTTCTCACAGCTAAAAATAGTGGAGTAGGGATTTAAATTCAGTTGGGATAGCTTTAAAATCCCCAGAGACCTCCAGTCTTACCAGCTATACCATGTAGAAATTTCCTCCATTGAACTACTTAACTGTCTTTGAGGTGAAGTAATAGATTTCTACTATTGAAATTTTTATTTTAATTTCTGGCACTCTGAATCCTAACTACAAATATATAGGCTAGAGTTTTAATTGAACCCCTGATTATTTCCAATTCCTTAGAGAAATCTAGGTTTAGAAAGTGAAAATGTAACATGTCAAAAATGCAGGAATTATTCTTTAAGTATATCATTAGTCTAACAAAAATCTTATATAACATTATGCGTGTGTACGTACATATATGTAAGAATTCATGCACACATGTGAAGGATGGAGGTCAACATTGCTTGTCTTCCTTTGTTTCTCTCCACCTTACTTTTTTTTTTGTGGGGAAGGTGGTTCACTGGTGAAATTTTATCACAAAGCAACAATTAAATATTCAGTTTATTTGTACTCAAAAATAATTAAATATTAATATGTAACTTCCCATCAAGGTCCCTTAATGACCAGGAGATCAAAAACTATGGAGTCTATGACAAGCTTCATGAACATTTCTCAGACTTTATTCAGTCCCTGCTTCATGGTGATATCCAGCTAAAATAGGTGCATAGTATTCAGTGCCTCCCAATACCAAGCGCTGTAGAGCTTGCACACCTTCCACTTAGCCTCATTCCGATTACGACTGAAAGTGGGCTTTACCAACGTGGGCCCTGCAGAGGTAGCCTGGTACCAGCCATTGGCCACCATCTTGCCCCACCTTACTTTTTAAAAAAGATCTCACTGGGTCTGGGTCTTACTGATTGTGTTAAACTGGTAAGGTGGGCCAGAAAGTCCCAGAATCTCCATGCTTCTGTCCCCTTAGTACTGGGATTGTAGGCATATGTTGCCGTGCCTGGCTTTTAATATGAGTGCTGTGACTTGGGCTTAGATTCCCATGATTGCACGACAAGCATGTTAGTGACTGGGCTAGCGTGCCTCTAGCCAAACATTATTTTTGATGGTAATATAATAGTACATTCGGTTTGACTCACATGAAACCACTTTATCCCATTCCAAAAGGAAATGTGATGCCATTGACGTTGCTTACTTTATAGATATCTATTTCAAAGAAATAATAAGCACCTATGATAGTATATTGAGCTGACTTCACCTATTTCAGTGTTTTCTAGGACTACTATAACAAAGTACCACACATTTTTCTGGTGGCTTCAAACAATAGAAGTTCATTCTTTCAAGAAACAACAGTATATGTATGTGAGGTACACTGACAACAACATAATTATGAGTACTGCTCCATCAGAATGGCAGTGTGAACCGGAGACTATTAACCTTGGATCTGGAGGCAGGGCATAGAGGCAAGAGTTAAAAGCTTTGGGAGCCAGAGGCAAAGCACGTTGACACAAAAATACACTAGTAATGAAAATAGTCATGAGGGGTTGAGATGTCTCAGGAGGTTAGTGTACCTGCTACCAAGCTTGATGTCATTCATTCTATCTCTGGGACCCAGATGTGGAAGAAAGAACCAACTCCCATCAGTTGTCTTGTGGCATTCACACATGTAACACGGCACTCATGTTTTTGTGTACATATGCACACATACATGCATACATATACAATAAGTAAATTCACTTAAAATTTCAAGCAATCATAACTCCATAGTTGGTGTCATCAATTTAAATAAACATTTTTTCATGTTTTTCCTTTATTTCTATTTTAATTTTGAAATGTAAAAAATGTACAGAGAATTATAAATATAAAAACCCTTACTTGGTTACTTTGTTACAATGGCAATTAGCCAATGGAGAGTTGTACATATGATATAAATACAATTGTACAGCATATAAATATACATATTTAATTTGAGCCTAATTATATGTGTAGCAAATATAATTTCCATCATGTTTATATATATTATATTTTAGTTGAATTTATATATTTGTGTATATGTGTGTACATATATACATATATTCATACATATCCATAAGATGTGTGCATTCTCTGATTTACATTGAATGGGCATATCACCAAAAGAGGGTTAGCCTTTAGGTAAATGACAGGTGTTAATGAGTTAATAGTCTCTAAGTCTCAGATATATCAGGCATTTTGAAAATATGACATTGAAGGTAAGTCCTTGAATACTAGGTTTCACCATAGATGTTAAAACCATTGATTAACAATTAATAGATGCTTGTGTCTAGAGGAAGCCTGGTGCTTTTACCAACGCATTGCCCCAGAAAACACCAAACAATTATTTGAGCTGGTCTGATTATTCACTGTCATTTATCTTTCTTGATCCAAATTCATGAGTGCATCTCTATACTATGTCCACCCATTCATCTTGAAGTCTTTAGTGGAGACAGTTCCACTCACAGTCTGTATTGGACTCTTTGTCTAAAGTCAGAAACAAGGTGATTCTTATCCTGTGGGAAATAGACTTATTTCCTTTGTATTTTTATAACATTTTTATTTATTTGCTTTGTATGGGTTTGGGAAGGTTGTGTCTAGGACAAGACATGGAAGTGGAGTTCAGAGAACAATGTGTAGAAACAGTTTTTCTCTTTAAATCATGTAGATTGCCAGAATCAAACTCAGGTCACCAGGCATGGCAACAGGTGCCTTTACCCACTGAGCCATTTCACCAGTCCCCAAAGTGAACAATTATACTCTATCTGTGCTTGGAGAAATGAGGCTGTACAATAGCCTTGTCATTGACAATCCTATAGGAAAGGATGAGTGCATATTATATTAGTGCTTGAGATACATGGAATATTAGGTAGATATGAGACAACTTAGAATGTCTTTTAAAACAAAACTGTTGACAAAATTGCTACTTAGTTGTTAGAGTATGTAGAAACTTCCAAACGGAATGGCCAGTGTAGAAAATGTAGGGGCTTTGCTTTTTAAACTCAATCAAATATTTCAGAGCCACTGCTCATGCAGAGTGTAACGTGCTTGATTTTAGACATGATTGCCTCCTTCCATGGTCTCAAGATGGTGCAAAGGTTTCCGGTTATAGTATAAACCGTTTATGACCATTCTTCATTTCTTACATCCTTTATTTTCTTTGCAGAGATTTAGGCTTTGAACTTTTCCAAACTTACTTTATTTGGGGTTCTTCAATGCTTATACCTCCCTTCCAAACCACCTACCCTAGAAAGGAGAAAATAGAGGTTAAAAGGAACAGAATTAGACCTTTTTAGACTCAGTTCCTTGGAGCAATTCCCCTGGCATAGTCATCAGGATGACAGCAGATACCTTAAACAAAAAACCATTACTTCAACAAAGGTGTCTGCAACAACAGCAGCCAGAATCTGTAGCAGCATCCAGAACCTTGAAGTGTTCATTAAAATTGTTCTCTCTGGGAGTGTTTTGAAGGGGAAATGATGTCAGTACCAAAAAGTCTAGCCTCATGTTTTGGGCTCATACATATCCTCTCAGAGTCTGTACTAGGATGTTTATCATTTGGCAAAGACCAATTCCCCACCCCAAAAGAGGAGGTTCCACTTGTACTGGACAAACATCACCTGTTCTGTCACAAGTCTGTTTCCAGAGGAAAAGTACTGCACACTCTCACACAAGTTTGTTTGGCATCCCACACTTGGGATCAAAATAAAAACATATTTACATCCATTACACAGAGATGGCCAAGTGAGAACTCTCTTTTCACACCAGAGGAGAATTTTCCAACTTTAATCTCTTTCCTGCAGTCTCCCTCTGAATCTTTGTGCCTTTCACTCTGGAACAACCTGCTTAGTATCAGCCATGAATTGTGATTTTCTTTGATAAATCTGTTTATTTCATGCATTAAGTGCCAAAGAAACAGAAATCCTGGCTTCTTTCTTCAAATAGGGAAAAGAAAAAAAAAACTGTTGGCAAATCCATCACTGAACATACGGTGCCATTTGTAGGACTTTACATACATTCACTTAATTATCATAGCCACAATCCTGTAAAAGATGTCATCCTGCTTTCTATAAATGAGAAACTGAGGCACAAATACACCTACTATGTGGTCTAAGTTCACCTAGACAATTAAATGACTGAATTGGGACTCTAACCACGGCTGCCTTTTAATTCTTTTAAAATTTACACTGTTCACACAATGGAATAAATTTTTTGCCATTCTTGAAGCTATGATCCATTGAAAAGAAAAATTGAAGATGATATAAGATTCATGAAGCCACGCTATAGTCATTACCAAATTGGGAATAATATAAAAACTGAGCTTTGTGTTATATATATATAAGCAAAAGAATTCCAAAGTGAGAAGGAATCTATGACCACATTACACAAGAAAAACTAAATCACATGGACTGAAGTCTCCTAGTCCTGCCAATCACTGCTGGATGTTATTTTCCTCTGACATTTAGTTCACTTTTAAAATGAGCAAAAGACTAAGTAATTGAACTGTAACTTTTAATTTTGTCAAGCACAAAATTCCTATACTTTGTGTATTTTAATAAGAGATAATGACTAAACAGTAGAATATCAAATAGACATTAAAGTAAAATGTGGAGTTTGACCCAGAACTCCAGGTAAGTTTTTTCAGACAGGTTCCCATGTCTGCCTATCATTCATCCTACCTGTTTACTGCATTAAAGGCTTCTGGAATTTGGAAGAACAGAGTCTATAATTGAGGTGAGCTAAAGTCTCATGCAAGAGTCAACTTATTCAGAGCATCAGAAAATTTGTACTCTGAAGGTTAAGAATAATTACACAAGTAAAGTTCTTATGCATTCAAGCTGTATATAATCACAAGGACAAGCCACACATGGCAAAAACATGTTTTCTATGCAGGCACATAAACAAATAGAAATAGCCAGCTGTAATGAACAGTCTGAAGGAAACTCACTCCTATCTGCTACACTTGGAAAGGTCACAAAAGCACATTCCAGGAACAATTCTGTGTTTTTAAAGAACCTGAGGTCACAAGGTTTAACTGCCCACACTTAATTAATTGGTCAATGTCACCTGATATAGCTGTGAGAAGTTAAATCAGGCTAGTTGGAGGGGCCATAGCCCATTGACTGTGACAGCTTATTGAGAGCAATCAGACTTTTTATACCTTTATCAGAAACAGAATATATGTCATTTTTCAGGATCAATACTATTGTAACCGAAACTGTATTGCAGCTACAACGACATTTGCAAGCTATAGAGGATACACAAGATTAATATCCAAGACCCCCTGTCCTGCCAAGCTTCCATGCTTCCTTGACTTCTGAGGTAACATACAGAGAAACACAAAGTGACTTGAACACTTCACTGCCTGAGGGAGTGTGTTAGTCTCTCAGGAATAGGAAGGCATATTATGCCACAGGACCCATAGGCTCTAACTTTAAAAACCTCTGTCTCACCCCCTCAAGGTAGCAACAAGATTCTAGTCTTGTTTTCTTGGAGTTTTCTGACAAGCACTAAAAATTCCTCTCAGGGGACTCCATCTTGGATCATGTTCTGATGTCTCTGCACTGACCTACCTAGATGTCTGTAGAGTCTGGCCCAGAACTCCAGCAGCAGATACACTGAGCCACTTTGCCGCTGGGACCACATAGCATCTTGAGCTCTTTTTTCCAGATAAGGACTCTTTAAGAAAGATTGCCATACTACCAACATCCACCTAAGGGTGGTGTGGCATACTTTTCCTTGCATCCATGAAGTATTTCCCATGTCTACAGTCAATCCAGCCCTTGCTAACCTAGGACCACCTCCAGAATTGGTAAGTCCATTATAGACTCCTTATGATTGTCCATGAGAGTCTTCTAATCCTATAGCCTTAGTCCTAAGCTTATAAACTACACCTAAACCTAGCTGAGCTGAAACTACTCTAAACACTCCAATTACATGCTGATTCAATGTGACCAAAGAGTAAACACCAAGCAGAATTCAGCTGGTCCACAAGTTGACAAGTTAGAATCACGTATAAGACTCTAATAACCAAAAGTAAAAAATGGAAATGCATTCATTTTTTTTGGCCATATATCTATCCCTTATTTTTTTTCTTTTATTTTCCCCAAGTGGCCATATTTACTGTCCCTTCTTCTGTAAATCAGCGAAATATTTTCTTCCTTTAGACCTGCCATTTCTCAAAATCCCTTTCAATGTATTAACACAGACACACACACACACACACACACACACACACACACACACACATACATACATATATATATACATACATACATATATATATAACTGAGTATCTCTATATATCTTATGTCTTATATCTATCTCAGAAATGTTCCCTTCTTAACTTTATTTACATCTTTTCCATGGAAACATCCATTCTGGTGACCAATGCAAGGTCCCTGTAGTCAAGGTCCCTATTAGGGTACTACTTGCTGCAATTCACAGGGCTTAAGGATTGACCTACCTGGGGCTAAGGGGAATGAAGACACAGTAGACACACATATAGAAAGGCTGAGATCTTGTGAGTCATATGCTCTGATGGAGACACATCAACATGATTCTGAAAATTCAACATATTTATTATGTAAAGCACAAAAGAGAGGGAAATTGACTGGCTAGTCTTAATAGGAGGTGTCTATATGAAAGCAATCTCAGGTTGTAATCAACTGGCAGGAGGAAGGTGTAATTGACACCTGTATATGTTGATTTTAGCTAAAGGTCAACCTCATGTAAACATCCATCCTCTGACCAGGGAAAAGCTTTGTTCTTTCCATCGACCTGAGGCATTGGGTCCTCCACATAACCGTGATCATAGCAGTAATACACATCCATCTAGGACTTCATTGGCTCTGTACATTGGAGGAATAGCAAACAAGGATCCAAATAACCATTCACCAAGATGAGAGTAGATACCTATACCAGGTAACACTGTCAATGACCTTATTCTAGAGGCCTAGGTACAGTCACAAACACAAGTGGTATGCATAACCAATATGCTTCCTTAAATAATTAACAATCTATTGTAATGTTCCCAGAGAAAAGCAACTTAATTAATGCAACACACATTTTTTTCAAACAAGGAGTTATAAATATATTGAAGAACTCAAGGAGGGTATGAACAAAGGCTCAAATGAATATCATAAAAATACAAACAAACTTGAGATGCCAGGGTGAAATGGTACCCTTTGTGGACCTCCTCTTCTCTAGGAAGAAGGAGAGTGGGAAGGGGAAAAGCAGATGTATGGAAAGGGTAGGAGAAGAGGGAGGGCCTGGGATCAGGCTGTAAAATGACTAAATAAAAATGACACAGATGTACATATTCATAATAAAATAATTGCAAACTGAATTCATGAGAATATAAAAAAATATTATCTATCATGCCAGAGACACAGGGATAATTCAACATATGTAAGTCAATATATATATATAATCCAGCATGTAAAGGGACTCAATGTTAAAAACCGCTTTATTATCTCATTATACCTAGAAAACTTGTTTGACAAAATCTAATATAACTTTATGATGAAAGTGTTGGAAAACATAAATCACTATTGCAAAGGCAAAATACGACAATCCCACAACCAACATTATCCTAAAAGAAGAAACACAAGATATTCCTATGAAAAGTATAGACAATACAGGGATGATCACACTTGCCTTGCTTGTGATTGCTTGTCTTAGCTAAAGCAATAATATAAGTAATGAATATAAAGGGAACAGAAATAGAAAAATAAGTCATTATTTACAAATTATATGCTTCTGTGGACAAAAGAGTTTAAAAACTCCATCAGAACACTACAGCTGATAAAGACATTTATCCAAATAGCAGGGTACAAAACTAATAAAACATCAACAGCCTTTCTCTCTATCAACAACAAGCGTATGGAGAAAGAAAAAGCAGGAAAACAATACAGCATTAAAAATAATCTTAGAATAAATTCTACCAAGGAAATGGAACACTTCTATAATAACAACTTTAGGATAATGAACAAAGAAATTGAAGATATACCAAAAGATAGAAGAACCTCCTCTATGTATGGACTGGTGGAATCAATGTAGTGAAATGGCCATCTTAACAAAAGCCATTTATAGGTTTAACACCATCTCTCTCAAAATTCCAATGCATCTATTTATAGAAATTGAGAAAATCTTAATTTTTTTTTAAAGAAACACATATACTCAAATCATTCAGGCAACAATAATGACTGATCTGACAAGACAGTTCCATGTAATAATAGCACAAAGGATTTGGGAGTTACCTACCACTTTCTGTTGGGTGTCAATGCCTGTTTCTTGAGTTGGAACCCATAATTGGCACTATTATTGAAGTCAAGGGGCTAGACTGGTCATAGTCCCTAGGGTAGAATATAATACTACTATCCTAGTAGGCTCACTTGTATTAAAATATCCCTTTCTGGCTTTTGCTACTCAGGGGATCACTCAACCCTCGTCACTGAAGAATCTCCTTGCAGTATATGGAATTTAACACAGAGACTGGTCAATGTGAAGAAAATATGAGACTGGAACGGCTTGTCCCTACCACCAAAGTTCAGCCACCTTAGGGGAGAAGGGACAGAAAGACTCTAAGAACCATAGCTAGGATTCAAAGAATGAGTTTTTGGGCACAAAGGCAGCTGCACAAATAAATTCACAGTGTCTTTGAATGGCTTCATGAAAGCTGTGCTCACTCAAGCCAAATAAGATCCAAGTGTAGAAGTGAAGAAGGTAGCCACAAATCTCACCACTAACCGAGGACCTGTTGAAGAGTTTCTCAACCTTTGGGTCACAGCCTTTTGGGGATTGAACAAACTTTCCACAGGGGTCAACTAAGAACATTGGAAAACTCAGATATTTATATCATGATTCATAACAGTAGCAAAATTGCAATTATGAGGTATCAATGAAAAGAATTTTATGGTTGGGAGACACCACAACATGAGAAACTGTGTTAAAGGATCATAGCATCAGAAAGGTCAGGAATCACTGACCTATTGGCATTTGGTAATTTCTGGAAGAGGAAGGGCTGATTTTTTTTAAGTGATATATCCTCTGGTAGTTGATCATATTATAGGGACAACCCCTCCACAGCTGACATATAACAAAGAGTAGTTGGATAAGACAAATGGGATTCAGTGGGATAAGAAAAGCTGGTTGGGTAGAGAAGTGAGGGAGGGGTACTTGTATATTGGAGGAGCTGCGGTGAGTATGGTAAAAGAACATGCATAACATTTTCAAGGAACTAACAAAATATTATTTAATAAAAACTATGTTAATTGGTTATTTATATTTCTGAATATTAAGTTCTATGATCATTGAGAATGTACTTTTAACTTTTCACAAGGAAAAACAAACAGCAGTTATGTATGTGTCAACACATGGTGGAACAGGCACAGAGAAGGTGTGAAAATTTACTGTCCATTTTATGGATATGGATTGAGAAAATGAGTGACTGGTCATGATCTTGCATGGTCTCTTGAAGCAGATTGCACAGTTCTTATCTAGGAATCAAAGGGGGAAAGAAGGAAAGAAAGAAGGAAGGAAAGAAGGAAGAGAAGAAGGGAGGGAAGAAGAAGGGAAGAGAAGGAAGGAAGGGAAGAAGGGAGGAAAGAGGGAAGGAAGGAAGGAAGAAGGAAAAAAGGAAGGAGGGCAGGTGGGGAGGCAGGTAGACTAGGTTTGCTGTTGACAAAGCAGTTTTTGGTCTTAATACAAAATGGAACATATCTGGTAATTTTTTACCTGTGTGTCATCCTCAATTTTGCTTTTTATTAAGTCATGATAACATGATATATTTTCATCATATTTAACTACACTCACAAAATGACCTTGTCCAATTATTGTTGATATCTGTGGAAACATTGATGTTGAGTAAGGCACATCATAACCCAGTTGCTAGCTGTCAGTGTCAAGGCCACTTGATTTGTTTGTTTATCAGCTTTTAGTAAAAATACCAGGTCATTTGGTTGATTTTATTCATAGATATTTTAAGCTTTCAAAATTCATATTATCAGTGAAGATTATTTTTATAATTAGACTCTAATATAATTATTTATAATTATATCCCATTGATGTACACATATTTGTATATTTTTCTGTTATGCATATATATTAGTGATACAGAAGAGAAAGAGAAAGCAAACATCTTTTCTGTTAATACCTATAGTACGTGTAATTTCTTTAGCAGCAGGGTCAGATAGAATCCTTCAATCATGAGTTTGCCACTAATTCAATCAATTTAAAAGGACAGAAATTACACACATGTCATCTGTTTTTCTAATGTTGGTGTTACTGCTATTTGCCTTGAGAAATCATTAAACAGGTTTCACAAGAAATGCCATGTCTGATGAATTAAGTTGATTTTTTCAGCAGTCAAGTTACTGAAGAGAAGGCACAACCATTAAGAGCACCTTTACCTCTTGCAGAGGCCCTAGGGTTTGGTGTCTAGTATACATATTGTGTCTTGTTATCAATTGTAATTCAATGGAATCTGACACTTTTTTGGGGGGGAGGAGGATGCCACACACATGGCACACACACATATATCTGCAGGGAAAACAGTCATACATATTTTTAAAAGTTTTTCTATTTTGAATTGTGAATTATCATTTCCCTTATAATCAAGAGAACAGTGACCCATAAGTGAGACTCCTAATTACAGCTATATTTTAATGCCCAGGATGTTTAAAGCTATACTTACTTTACAAATATCTTTTTTTCTTTTTTTACTAATTTATTCTTGTTACATCTCAATGGTTATCCCATCCCTTGTATCCTCCCATTCCTCCCTCCCTCCCATTTTCCCCTTACTCCCCTACCCTATGACTGTGCTTGAGGGGGACTTCCTCCCCTTTTATATGCTCATAGGGTATCAAGTCTCTTCTTGGTAGCCTGCTATCCTTCCTCTGAGTGCCACCAGGTCTCCCCTTCCAAGGGACATGGTCAAATATGAGGCACCAGAGTACTTGTGAAAGGCAGACCCCACTCTCCACTCAACTGTGGAGAATGTCTTGTCCGTTGGCTAGATCTGGGTAGGGGTTTAAAGTTTACAGCCTGTATTGTCCTTGGCTGGTGCCTTAGTTTGAGCAGGACCCCTGGGCCCAAATCTGCCTATCATAATGTTCTTCTTGTAGGTTTCTAGGACCATCTGAGTCCTTCTACTTTGCTATTCTCCCATGCTTCTCTCATCTAGAGTCCCAATAGGATGTCTTCCCCTCTGTCCCAATTTCCTGGTAAGTGAAGACTTCCATGGGACATACCCCTTGGGCTAGTATGCTGATATAAGTGAGTATATACCATTTGACACTTTCTGCTTCTGGGTTAACTTTATGTAATGCATATCAACATGGCTGACCCAAATCACCACACATGAGCTGTCAATGAGTGAGCCATCTCTCAGTAGCTGGTCCCTGAGCAGCAGCAGACTGACTTTTTTTCTGTTATTCTTTACATTTTTGTTTACAGTCTTTTGGAGAAACTCCTCATACTACTGCAGTTTTCAGTGTATGACATGAATGTCGTGAATTAAATGATTGTCCAGAAATATACAAGGTGCCTGTCTCCACGCTTTGTTTCAAATGAATACACTTGGTAGCATGGACAGTCATGCAGAGCGTGAAGCTCTGGAGCCAGCATGGGGTGGGACCACGTGTGAAGACAGTGACAGCTGAAGAAGTAGAATGGTGCCCTTTTCTATGGCGAGATGATAATCATAGACCAGAAAGGCCTGCGACTTCCAAGAGACGGTATCTTTCTGGTTCTGGTTTAAGGGTTCCACTCAGGCTAAGTACTTGAGGGGACTGGACAAACAAAAATCTGAGAAAATGGTGACTTCTGGAGAGCAATTGGCAATACATGTCTTGTGCATTTTCTGAAAGGCGAGAAAAACAAAAGCACAGGACAGCCCATTAGCTTGCTAATCAGCTCTACAGATGAGTTGTAGGCATAGAGCTCTTTACTCCGCAACCTCGAGAAAAGGGTTAAGTCTAAGTGGTGAACTCTGAGGGATGTTAAAGGCATGCCTGGCCAATTTGTACTGCACATGTAAAGGTTTCCCAAAATTCAAGTGCTCCGAAACCCACCTTGGGCCACTTTTATAATTTTAATTGACTCCTGTGTATAAAGAATTCTCATAGCTGTCAATTTAAATTCATTGTTCTGTTACTACTACAGGATTCCATTCACACTCTGCCAAGAGAACATTATTTTAATTCATTTGCATTTTTCCTAAAACCCATACTGTGAGGGCAAAGACAGGAATTGGGTAAGTATTCAGGAACGGAGCCTCAGCTCTCTGTTCGTTCACCTTCTGCCTTTGGAAATTTCTGTCACCCTGAATGCTGTTGCTTCTAAGGAAAAAAATTGAGACTGATAGCTGGGTCATGGTCAGGACCCACTGGAAGAGGATGAAAGGTTTTGAAGTGATGAAAAGCTGAGCCTGGAACAAACATTAACACAGGATGTGCTAACACATCGCCTTGCTTTTGAACAAAGAGTATTTCTTTATTTTGAGTTGCAACCCACAAAGCCAAACCAAACAAATTGAGCTAGGGAAAGGGATACAGCCCTCAAAGGCTAGAAAGTAGGGAGGTATAATCTGGAGGAGTCTCCTCTAGCTCACCTCTCTCTAGAAATTCTAAGTCAAACTCTGCTGCTTGCGGGAGCAAACCACTCATTAACACCACATGAGCCGAAAGTGCAGTAGTCTTATGCATCACATGTCTTATGAATGTAAAGCTAGGATCTTCCTTTCAGCCCTGCACCTTGATAAAACTGGGCAAACTGATTCAGTTATTCACTACAAGGTAATGATGTGTTTACCTTACCCCCTCCTTTAACAGGCACTAATTATTACATTTCAAACCACATAAAGTAATCAGTGTGCCTACTGTCAGGTCAGCCAGGCTGCTGAGGTGTCTAAGTGTGCATATCTGTGAGCATCTGACAGTATGTGTTTTTGGTGTTTGCTTTACAAATACATTTGGATAAGAGGCTCTTGAGTAAAGTGGTTGTAATTTAACAATGAAAATGAATTGGACTGACAAATGGATTCGTGAGAATGGGCTGGCTCTTGGACAGGCAACTAACTGTGCTTTGCTCATGATGTTCTCACATGCAGCTATCACAATACAGTGTCTTGGTGGCTGGGGTTGGCAAGGAGAGATTGAGAAGAGAATCCAGGAATAATGTAGAAAGGAAAGAAATAAGACACCTCTCCATATTCAAAACTGACTCAATCTAATTTTGCAAAATAAGATGTTTAGACACAAAATATAGGTATATGTTTATACATATACGTATGTACATACACATACTCTCTCGCACTCTGTGTGTGTATATATATATATATATAATACAGTATATATATATAAGTATATATATATATGTGTGTGTGTGTGTATATATACATTAAGGCAATGCTTTGGTGTTTTTAAGAATTCAGAATTTGTTCCTATTTAAGATTTGACTTAGCTTCAAAAGGAGTTCGGTTCAAGGATCAGATAGAGGGACATGGGCTTATATTCTTTTAATCACCATAAAGCTATTAGACAAAAGAGTTCTTTACTGACCCAGGGATGATGGCTTCCAGAGAAAACCTCCCCTAAATAAGGTGCTTCCCCGCTTCATGGTCCTTGATCTGTTGTGGGTTATCAGCCTTGAAATGGCCATGAAAGCTTTTTCGTAGAAATAGTTCGCTCTTGAGGGTTAGGCTGAAGCCAAATATGTAGAGTTGGATGTTCCTTGAGTTCAGGAGCGGGTCTTTCAACTCCACCTTGTTAAGTTAGAAAGATGTCATGAATAGAAACATTCTTTCCACTTCAAAACTTGTTCATGAAGGAAGGGCTCTTTTGTGGGACTGGTACTACACGCCACGACTCCAAGTGACCTTTACAAGGATCTCATTGGCGGTTTTATCTTGATTAAAATGGTTCTATTCACAGGAGGGGAAGGGCTGTGACATCATCCTGCAAAAGAAAATCTTCTAAAGAATGAGGTGATAAAGGTAAAAGGTAGGAAAAAAGATAATGCTTTCTTTTGGGACGGTGAGAGAAGAAAGGAAAAAGCAAAGAGTAGAAGAGAGGCGCCTTCAAGAAGAAGGGGGAGGCAAAGATAAGGAAATAAAAGAGAAAAGCAAGAGACAGCAAGCAGAACAGAGGAGGAGCCTACATGCCCAGAAGAGACCCTCTGCCCACGCTGTCCTCCTCCCCTCGGCAGGACCAGGAGGAGGGCAGCCCGATTGTGCATTGTTCAGAGAAGGAAGCTGAGCTCTCCTCATAGACGCCTCCCAAGGTTCACTGAGGTCTTATGTAGCCAAGCCAACAAATAGTCTCAGATCTGCTTAACTTTAGACTCTAGCCTTTCCATAACAGAGAGAAAACCTGTGTTTCATTCCGACCACTTCTCAACAATAGCTTTAAAAGTAAATGTTGAATGTTCTCTTTCCCCACTTAGAAGACAGTTGACTGTACTTTTCACTTAAGCCCCCAGATTCCCCAAATGGCACGAACATTCTATCTCTGCTACTTGAACCCACTTGTCTAGCTTCCCCCAAAACTAACAGGATTCTTTTTGCTCCAAATGGGATGGTGAAGGCCGAGAATGATGTTGGAAATAAAATTGCTGTAACTTGATGCTGCCTGGAGGGGATTTAGTTACCGTAGATGATGGCTTGGGAACTCTTTGAACCTTCCACGTGCATGGGGTTATGAGGGTTGACATGCATATGTCGTAAGAGATGAAGGATAGACGGGAGCCTGATGAATAAGGAGTTAAGAGAGCAAACAAATGGCACAGATGGAGTGGATAGGGGACTGAGGTTCATAACAAAGGAGTTGAAGTGTATGAGAGAAATGTATAGTTACATGTTGTGCACCGGACGGAGAGGTAGATGTAAGAACACTCCTTCTGCATAAAAATGCATTAGGTGCTAATGACCTCTTACAGTGCTGTGTGACCTGACCAAAAGAACTTTATCCCATGGAGGCTGGGAGGCTGGACAGATGGAGCCTTCAGACATCATGCCCTCTGGGCTGTTGTGTAGGGAACGCACAACCCTAGGAAGCTGCCTACCTAGGAGAAGAGGCTGGAATCCAACCTGAATTCTACTCACTAAAATTTCAGTCCAGAAAATGGATAGTTTATACCACAAAGGAATACTTTTCACTAGTTTACTGAGACTGCAGACTACCCTGTCTCAATTCAAGGGAACCACAAGTGTTGTTACGCTTGAAGATAACATTTCCTTTTGCAATAACCACTCATTGTTAGAGTATTAGGTTTTTTATTTATTTTCTGTCTTTGAAAATTACAAGTGATAAGCCTAACAATTTACAAGATGTAGCAGTTACTAGTGCTTTTTTTCCTTCATTTTAATGTGGGTCCTGTAATAACAACGAGGTGTTCAATATTTGGATGTTCCTAGAGAAAGAACAATCCCTTAAACAATGCCTCAGAAAGTTTAATCTTATGTCTGTGTGTCACTTCTATTTTCACTCCAAGGGTTATAGTTTTATATAAAACAATCTGTTTATCAAACTATGGCTATACAATGTTACTGATCTGGAGATCTCTGAAGCTGATCCCCTGTATCCATGCATGCGTTTGTGTGTTGTGCATCTATGCGTCTGTGTGTTGTGGTTTGTGTACAAGTGCATGTGGGTGAGGCATTTTCTTAATTAGTGATGGATACAGGAGGGCCAAGCTCATTGTGGATGGTTCCATCTCTGGGCTGGTGGTCCTGGGATCCATAAGAAAGAAAGTTGACTAGCCAAGATGAGTAAACCAGTGAGCAGCACTCCTCCATGACCTCAGCACCAGTTCCAGCCTCCAGGTTCCTGCTTTTTAAATTAGACTCATCTGTTCATTTGAATATAGATGATGGTGTCATTAATTTGGAAGCACGTGGCAAATACCCCTTCTTCCACAAGTTGATTTGGCCGTAGTGTTTTATCACAGCAATGGTAACCTCAACTAGGATGAGGATCCTAACCCCATCCCAAGTTAGTCAGTTCTTTTGAGTTCCTTACTCCAAAAGACCTGGACACTATCATCTATACTCAAATGCACAGATGAGTCTAATTTAAAATGCAGAAAGCACAGGTATTTGGTGCCTCACAAGCCAGGAGGGGCTCAGTTCATGCATTTGGTAGAGCATTTTGCTCAGCATTTATCCCGGTTAGGGCTACAGAAAGGATGCTGCTTACTGGTTTGCCTCTCATGGTTTGTTCAGCCTGCTTTCTTATAGAGCCTGGGACCACCTGCCCAGGGATGGCACCACCCCTGGGCCCTCCTCCATGAATCACTAATGAAGAAGATGCCATACAGACAGATCCTATGGAGACATTTTCTAAGTTGAGCTTCTCTCCATTCAGATAACTCTAGCTTATGTCAAGTTGACATAAAACTGTTCATCACCACGTTCTAGGGAGAATCATTTATTTCCCTAATTGTCTATTAGGCAAACTCTACACAGTCTGTTGGCTTTGGGAGACTTTGACAGCCCCCATGGACATATTACAGCAAGGAGGAGTCCAGAAATAAATTTAAAAAAAAAGATGTTTACTAAGTTGGCAATGTAGCTTTATTTTATTCCATAGCACAAGGGCAGACGTACTGAGAAAAAAAATACTCTAGGCAAAGAGATGCAGAAAAGAAGCCACACACTTTGCCATAATTAACATAACCCATGAAGAATGATGTAAGTTCTAGACAGAGTAGGGAGGGAACTGAGCTACTGATATTGCAATTCAAAAGCAAGGCCAACTGCTTTTAGTGTGTAGGGAGCGCAGAAACAGAAGTTACAGGTTCAAGGGCCTAGTCCTTGCTCAACTGGAATGCAAGCGCGTAAGTCAATCATTTCTTTAAATATCTGCCTCTACATTGGCAGCACAGAAGTACTTTGTATACCTCAGTAACCCAGGGTTAGGTCGGAGAGTTTTTAACCTCCATGAATTTGGCCTTTGAGTATGAGTCATGACAAGGTGGGTGGAACTGCTTCATGTCTAGTGAGTATTATATAAACAAGGAGATTATCAGTTTTTTCTAAGATATAATTTACTGCATGGTATCCTTTTTATCTTTTCAGGAAAAATGAAAGATGCAAGTAATAGTACTGTTAACTGTTTCGAGGACAATCTAATTGGCACGAATGAGCACACCGAAGGAGGAAGACTGGGGCATGCTTTGCTTCCAGGAGCAAAAGAAATCCGTGGTCTCTGAATAATGGCTCTCAAGGTTTTGTTTGTTTGTTTGCTTGAAGAAATGGAGAGATCTGAAAACAGTCTACAACACATAAGCTCACGTGACACAATTGGCTTGAATATATTTATTGGGTTGTTAAAGGGAAAAGAGAAGTCCAACCTAAAGAGCTGAGCACTGCATGTACACATTCTACGGGGAACTGAAGGCTGACAGTGAAATCTTATATCACACCTAAGTCCCAGGAACTTGAATCTGAACAGAGATTATAAGGCCGTTTAGAGATGCCAAGTTTGCTGCTGTGGCTGGATGAAGAAGATGATTACCTTCAAACGTGCACAAGAAACATGTGAGAATTGACTACAGTGTCTGTCTCCTTTTAAAATCAATTTATTTATTACCTTTAAATCCTTTGCATTTTCTGCAGTTTTAAAATTTTTGATTTATTTATTCACTTTACATCCCAATTATAACCCCCCTTTCCTCCTCTCATTCCAAGTCCACCTCCTTCCCTCTTCCGTCTATACACTCTCCCTAACCCTTCAGAAAAGGTGCCCTCATCCACTAACCTACCCAACTAGTTCAAGTTGCACCAGGAGTAAGCACATCCCTTTCTATGGTGGCCTGGTAAGTCAGCCCCACCAAAGGGAAGTGATAAAAAAAAAATCAAGCAACAGAGTCCATGTCGGAGACAGGCCATGCTCCACTTACTAGGGGACCTACATGAAGACCAAGCTGCCCATTGGGTACATATGCTTAGAGGGCCTAAGTCCAGTCTATGCATGGTCCTTGGTTGGTGCTTTAGTTTCCACATGCACCCCTCTCTCCAGGCCCAGGTTAGCTGGCTCTGTGGGTCTTCTGGTGGAGCTCCTGTCCCCTCTGGGTCCTTCTATCCACCCCCAACACACATACTTCCTCAAGGCTTCCTGCTCTCTGCCCAGTGTTTGGCTGTGAATCTCAGTATCTGTTTCAATCTCTGCTCTTTCTTTATCTCTGCACATCTTGTAGGCAGGGTAAATTTTGGGCCAAAGATTTTGTGGGTGGGTTAGTGTTACCCTCGCTCCACTAGGACTCCCTTCTAGTTAGAAGATGTCCTCTTCAGTCTCTACAAACCTTGCTACTAGGAGTCTCAGCTAGAGTCATCCCACATCCTTCTAGAAGCCTACCCTGTCTCAGGTCTCCAGCTTGTATCAGAGATAACCCTGCTCACAGTTTCTCTTCTACCATCAGGCCCTCTGTCCTCTCACACAGCTCTCCCAAGGTCTAATCTCCTCCTTCATTTCTTTCTGAGCTTCCTCTCCTCAACCGCTTCTGCTGTTTATTCTATTAAGATTTAAGTATCCTTTAAGAGTATCCTCCGTGTTACTTATCTTCTTTGTAGTGTGTTTATTCTGTACTATATGGCTAAAATCCACTTTTAAGTGAGTACATGCCATGTGTGTTGTTCTGAGTCTGGGTTACTTCACTAAGAATGATCTCTTACACCCAGCATTTCCCCTTTAAAAAGGAGACAAGATGCTTGTTAGAGATGCCAAAGACATATTATTAGGTGTCTTGGATTTCAGGGGAGATTTGCAAGCCCTGTTCCAACCTAGAGTTGGTATGTAGGTTTTTAACCATTAAAGTCTGGCACTTGAGCAGACCTAGAGGAAGGAAGAAAGCTAAAAGGGAAAGAATGAAGAAGAAAAGCAAAATAAATCAAAAGTGCCCTTTTGGGGGTGGGCGGGGGGGGGGGAGGATGCCATCTCAATGACTCTGTGGAGAAGGACTAGGACTAGGTGATTTCAATTAAGTCTGACCTCAAGGAGCACAGAGACTGTTGTGCCCACAGGATCTGTTCAAGTCCATGTATAAAATATCACAAGTCAGCCACGTTACAGACTCTCAGCCTAAGTGACCTCTTTATAGCCAACATTTTGAACATCCTGAAAGATATCACCATTTCAGCACATGTTCACTGGAATCAAATTTGTCATAGAATCATAAGGAGCAAACTTTGTCCCTGTGAAAAGACATACCAGTGCTTTTCAATATGTGGCTAAGGCCATTTGTTTTTTTTTTTTTTTCTAAATCAAAAATAAATTGACATTTTAAAAAAAATATATCAATATGTTTGAGTGCGTATTCATGTCCAAGCACAAGCGTGTCTGTCTGCTTACACACACACACACACACACACACACACACACACACACACACACACACACACTCTCTCTCTCACACCACCACCACATACACTCAAACACACACGATGGGGGCACTTGGCTGCTTTTCCTAGCTCTCTTTTCCAGCTGGGAGACGGGAATAAATGATGTCTCCCCTGGAGTAAGGATTTTCCCCTAACAGGTTTCCCTCCACCGATCTGAATGCTTCTCTTTCAAGGAACTGCTGGGTATCTTCACAGCAGTGGGCCTTATCTGCCGAGGCAGAAACTGTAACAGACTCAAGAAAGGCTCCATATTGGTACACAGATAATTTGGCAGTCTATCAGGGAGCTCTCGCCTCTCCTAGGGGACGTGTTTGTATGCAATGGGCACCTGAAGGCATTGTTGCAGGCTGACAACCAATAGCTCCTTCCTGCCACCCTGCCAGTGTCCATGGGCCTCATGCTGGAGCTGCTGAGAATCCCAGCCATCCGAGGGAAATTTTGCCAACAGGAGCAATCAGAACAGAATCCTGTTACATAAATCGAATTGAACTGGAATCAGACTGTCTTCAGTGTTTGGCATAATGCAGATTCCTCCAACAGGATCTCTCTGATGCACAACAACTTCTCCTCAGGCTCCACGTCTGCCCTGCTGTGGCTTCCGTGGTTTCTTGTCTGTTAAAGGAGGGGGATGCTAAAATGGATCTGAATATTTTCAACATGTATTTCAACTGACCACTTAGTCTTGCTTTAAAGTTTTTGTTGTTGCTGCTCTTCTGGTTTTGATGTTGCTAGTGATATTATTTCAGAATCGAGAAGAGCTTGACAGTGTATTTAGATGAGGAATAAGTTACCTGTCTCATCACCGTCATCCCATACTTGATAAAAAACAACTTAAGTGAGGAAGACTTAATTTTGGCTCAAGATTTGAGGGGACAAAAATCCATCATGCTTGAGTAGGGATGGCATAAAGAGTGTTGTGCTGTGGGCAGGTGTCAGGGACTCTTCACATACAGAAGAATAAGCAAGAGACAGGAAAACCAGAAAAGACAGGTTAGGATGCTTTAACTCTGTGATGCCCAGTGACTAATTCCTGCAGCAAGACCCCACAATGGAAATGTTCCACATATGCCCAAAAGAGAACACCTAGCTAGGGACAAAGTGTTCAAATGTGTTAGCATGTAGGAAATGCTTTACAGTCAAGTCATGGCAAAGGAAGTACTGAAAGCCATGGCGGTGGTGGTGGTGGTGGTGTGTGTGTATATGTGTGTGTGTGTGGTGTGTGTTAAGGAGATTCCTGAAAATTAAAATTTAATAGGACATGGTGCTGTGGGGAGATATGTCCGTTGATAAAATGCTTGACATGCAAGCATATGGAACAGAGATCAGTCTCCAGCAGCCACACATAAAAAGCTGGGCCAAGTGTAGCAGCATATGCTTGTTAACCCAGCACTGGGGAGGGACACTTAGGTAGATCTCTAAGAATAATGGCTTGGCAGCCTAGGTAATTTGGGTTGTTTGAGATTAATGAAAGACTCTATCTCAGAACATACATTGTTTGATGCCTAAGAAACAACAACTAATGTTGCTCTTCAGTCTCTAAACACAAGGGCCCTGTCAACACAAGTGCAGACACAAAATAAATCAGGAGAAATGTGATCATTGTACTTATGTACCTTAGGACACCATGTAACAACTGAACTGTGGAGCTGTTTGGCATCCAAAGATATTTTTGCCTATACTCACAAGGCAAAATGCACTGATGGAAGCATACATGTACTTTGGTTCTCCTGCGACGTATCAGTCTACTGCGAACATTTATTCAGATGTTGAATATTATTTTCTTGATTTTAGCACTGAAACTTCTATGCTCTTGGAATTCTCTTAGCCCCTGGCCGCAGGATGGCTGGTCACACCACACTCTGTCATTGTCTACTGTTTCAGATGAAGGAGGGTGATCTCTGCTTCAAGAGCTTTCTGATCTTTCTCATCCAGTCAGCACATTTTAATTACAAGGATACTTGGCGTATTGACCCAGTTGTGTACCTGTGACAAGCGTCAAGAGCCAGCAGTGCCTCCCAAACTGCTGCTATTCAACCTCACAATCCACAGCTGCACAGCTGCCACCTCTTGTCGTGACCCATCCTGGAAACCTCAGAGCACAGAGGCCTTTAGGAAAGGAGTTCAGAGTGTAGGGAGTTGTCAAAGAACAAGCGAATGGGGGGGGGGGCGGGGAACATACCTGAGAAGCACCAAAACTGACGCTGAGACAGCATAGGCTTCTCCTAGAATGACCAGCATCTAATTTGGAGACACACAAAGGGAAAAAAAGCCTATGTGTGTGAGGGGTGATAGGCAAGGAACCAAGCAATGCATCCTGCAATATCCAATCTAAGTAACTGTACTGTAGTTTAATTTATAAGGTCTCTGGCTGTATTATCAGCTCATTCTTGATTAACACTGGAAATCATTAAAATATAATGTGCTCGAGGGGATTTTGGTTATATATTAAACTAAGCTCTGGATGTTTATTGTTTATCAATTTTAAAAATCTTGTATATAATTTAAAACTTGCAATTTGATAGAGTTGGTTTTGATGATTTATGAGTCAATATGTGGGTCTCTTTGTATCTATCTATCTATCTATCTATCTATCTATCTATCTATCTAACTATCTATCTATCCATCCATCTATGTAACTTCTATCATGCAGTGCCCCGTGCGTGCATGTGTGTGTGTGTGTGTGTGTGTGTGTGTGTGTGTGTGTGTGTGTGTGTATGTGTATGTGTAGGCTAGATGGCAATCTCAGCTACTTCTCCTTAGAGATTATAAATACTGTTTTACAGACAGGGTCTCCCATAATCTAGAACTTACTTATAAGGCAAGTCTGGCTAGGTGCTAAGCTCCAGAAACATAGCTGTTTCTAGTTCCCCAGTGCAGGTAAGACAAGCACACTAGCCTACTTGGCTACTTTTCATACAGATTCTTGGTGAGTGAACTAAAACATAGAGCTAGCAATTTAACAATTGAGGTTTTCCTGCAGCCCCTCATGATTTGCTGTTGTATTTAATGTCATTTCCTTAGTCAATAGTGATTGCTTTGACTAGTCTTCTAAAAACAAGCACACAACATGGTTTTATGTTGTCAGAGTGTACGTTGATGGGCCAGCTAGATGTCTTTGTAGGTGAAGACACTTGCCAGCAAAGTTAGTGACCTGAAATTAATCTCTGGGCACATGGTGGAAGCAGAGCACCAATTCCTCAGGTTATTTCTGATCTCCACATTGCACCATAGTGCATATGCATGTGCATGCATATATGTATGCACACACACAAACAGACATGGACACAGACAAACTCTCTCCTACACACATACTCATAAACACATACAGGCACACACACAGATTTAATTTTTAATTTAATTTAATTTAATTTTTAAATTAGTTGTAATTTAAAAATTAAGAAAGTTATCTATTTGGAGATTCAAAGTTATCTGATTGATATTGCATTGATCATCTGATGACCCAAGTTTAATATAACTGTATTGTGCACAGCTGGGTGATTCAGCTTAGGATAGTACTTTGTGTTTGTTGGTTTACTATACTATACTATCCAGGACTACAGAAGAAATAATAGTTACCAAATATTTAACCTTTCTGTAATTTATGTTTATTTTCCAGTCTTTAAGAATCTCAGCTTTCATGTTGAAGTTTTATTATTCTCAAAAGAAGTGCAACACTTCTTCCTTTGCTCAAGTCTACTTCCAATGCCTTCTGTGCACTCACTGCCGTCATGCCTGGCACAGAGTTTCCTTGCTAAGTATTGTGTGGGGAGGACTTGCAGGTACTTGCCATCTTTCTTGTCTGTCACTTGCAGACAGTGTTGCAACACAGATATGAATACAGCATGCAACAACCTCAAGCTGGGATATGTGGGCACTGATTAAGCAGGAACACAGAGTGAGTCCTTGGCACTATGAGGAAAGAGTTTTTAATTTAAGGACTCTGAATTAGGGAAATCTACACTGCTGTGACTTGACTCTGTCATAAGGTATTCAGATACTTGGTTAATTCTTATTCTGTGTTGAAAGTGAATCCTTTCTATATGAGATTAGGATTTGAGTTGGTAGACGAAGTAACACATATAAGTCAGTGCAGTGTGGGGTTTCCTCCAAGCTGGAGAATGAAAACTGAATGTACTAAAAATTGAATGAGAAAAACCACTTCTTTCTGAATATCTGCAAACCATGTTCTTCCTCCATCTTCTAACTCAGAACCGGGATAGAATTTACAGCTTTAGTTCTTCTGGGTCCACAGCCAGCTGAGTGCACAGCTTCACCTTCACAGTCTCTATAGTCATGGTAGTGAAATTCTTTAAAGATAGATGTAAATTATAAACAAAGAGATGATAGGTATAAATACATATATATATAATAGATATAAACAATACACAGACATAAATAGAGAGATAATAGGGAGACCTATGGATACAGATAGATAGTAGATAAACAGAGATAGATGATAGATAAATATGTAGATGAAAGATAGATAGACAGGCATACAGATAGATAGATGATAAATAGACAGACAGACAGACAGACAGATGGTACATAGATACATAAACAGACAATGTGAGTGTATGTCGCTGGCTCTGTTTTCCTGGAGCACCTAGAAGACTACAGTTACCTGTGTTTCCTCTTCTCCACACACCCCATATGCTCCCTCATATTTTAAGTTCACTTCTTTGCAACCAGGACTCTTAGAAACCAGAGTGTTTATTCAAATTCTGGTGGTGTAACGGGCCTCATCAAATGCTCTTTTATTTTATTTTTTTGTCTCATCTTATTATGGGTTCGATTTGATGGATTTTCTTTATTCATCATTGACACTCGATCTGTCCATCTTTCCCTAGTCTTATGAATTTCTTTCATCTCTTCATTAAATAGATGACCACAGAAGGTTTAAATAATTATTAAGGAAAAGAATACCATAGTCATAGAGGTAGAACAGATAATACTATATATATAGTTATGCACATGGGCAATATGCTTGGTAGATAAAACAAAGCAAATGCGTTCAAAATATTAAAGAGAAGACACGTAGATGGACATGCTGGAATGTTGTAATAGCAAATTTATAATTAATGGAGCAGGAAAACATTTAAAAAATTAAAAAATCACTTGACTTGTTATCAAGTGGTGGATAAAAATTAAGTAAAATAGGACAAACTTTTTCAAGTATAATTAGATAATAAAAACTGTATATAGTGTGTGTGTTTGTGTGTGTGTGTGTGTGTGTATGAGCACAAGTGAACACACAGGTTTAGTTTCATATATGTATACAGTTAACACATTTTATGCTTTCAAAACTGTATCAAAGTATGTATTTCATGTCATTTGCACATTATTTATTTGTTCTTCTGTGATCATATATTGTATCATGAAGGAATGATTTCTTAGGGCGAGGTAAATCACAGTGAAGGAGAAGCTTCTGGATGTTATGAGTCTCTGGTCATAGTGCTTTGTCTTACTCTTCACCCACACACATGTGAAATCAAAACCTAAAACCCAAACCAGAAATCAATGTCTTTGGGATCGCTTATAAATCTTTACAAACTGTGTTCAATAAAAACCGGTCTAGATTTCTCATGCTCTACACAAAGACGGAAGTGACTAAGGCCTAAAAAGTAACCTTCGACCTTCAACACAACACATGCCTGAGAGAACACAATCCGCAGCCTGGCTCTCTGTCTTGGGGCCTTTCAGGTGTGTGTGTTGGAGGCACTTTTGCCTTCAAGCAGACGCTTGACAGTATGTGTAGAGTTCTGTTATCACAGCTGCGGAGAAGCTATTAAGGCATTTCCTGGGAAGGGCTAGGAATACTGCTTTTAAAAAATGCAGATTTGAGCAAGATAACCACTAAGCACTGGATGATACAGTCCAAAGTATCCAGAGAGTCAAACTTGGAAAAATATTCTGCATTCTGTAGAGCTCTCACTATGACTTCTATGTCCATAAGATGTGTGGTCTATATTTAAATGGCTGGTGAAGGCTGAAACGAAGTTCAGATTTTCATTGTCTCTTCCTCTTTAAGAGTTAAAATAGACTACGAGATTATGTTTTGTTTTCCATAAACAACTTCATATTCACTGATTCAACAAACCCTCCAACCTCAGGAGAAGGATGCATTAACAGAAAAACTACTGACTGTAAAGTCCAGGTTGAGTCTGATGTTAGGTATTTGACTAATCGTTGGGGATAGAAGATTATTCCCTGCATTTAGTAGATTTTCTTTTTCAAAGTGATGCTATAAAATTATACTTGTTCTAATTTTAGCTCTAAGACTAGTACTTGAACTCACGGAATGTGGACACCCCATGTTATACATCAGACACACACATATTAGCCCAGCTGCTCACCATAATGTGTTCTGCAAAACTCATATGTGAGGACTCAGTACTGGGAATAGGTTGAAACTTAGCTGTTCTGAAAGAGGCTTTGCATCGTTGTTATTATGATTAGTTTCCAATAGGTATCACAGTATGTGCACAGATACAAGCAAGAGTCTTGGCCAAATGAATTTACCTCCCCATGCACAGGTATGCAAATGGCCACGTCAACTCTGGGGCTCAGTCCAGGTGTTCAGCACGACCCTCCCTTGAAGGCACAAATATTTCATTTTCTTAACTGTAGAATATAATTTAATCGCTTTGCACCTTTATTTTCTATACATGTTTAGAATTACATCTGCTTTCTGTGTGTTTACAGAGGAAAACACAGACACTTTGTTATTCACAACGTTATCTGATACATTATATTGCACGTGTGCTGTGTGTTTTGTATTAAAAATATGTTCAGAAGTCTCTTGAGATGCACACATAGAAGGAGACATTGAGAGGAAAGAATCCACGGACAATAAGAAGCCAAGATTATACCTCTGACCCTCAGGAAAGGCTCAGAGGTCCAACAGACTGTTTTCAAGGCTGACAATGATCACTTAATCCCCTAATAAACTTTATGTGTAGAAGAGCATTTGAGATCTCACTTCACCTACGCACATCTGTTGGGAAGAGCCCGTGGGAACTTGACAGCAGCCTTCTTCTTTAATCACTGATATAAGGTAAAATTTAGACTCAGGCACTCCATGGAGTAATTCCAGGACTACCTGCTGTCTCTCTGTGGTTAGATCCGACCCTTCCCGAGCAGTGGAGCACCATGATGAAAACAAGCTCCCTAGAGCTATCAATGGAAGGAGCCTTTTCAATGCCAAGTTTGTAACTTAGAGAAGCTGCCAGCATTATTACACTTAAATGATGGGCTTTGCCTAGCACTTTTTTTTTGTCCTTTTCAAAAAATAAATCTCTTCTTAATTGTATTAAATGTTCTGAAGGTCGTTTATGGAAAAGATATTTTAAAGCTATTTTCTCTTGGAAGATCTTTGAGAAAAATAAGGTTATGAAGAGAAACTAAAATCTAGTTAAAATTAGTGGAAGATTTAGACTCACAGAGATGAAAAGATATTGAATAAGAGAAATAAAATGAAAACTTAGTTAGATACACTTCTTTGATTTTTTTTTTACTAATTACGTTGAAAATTTGTTAAGAAATATGATGGGGCTGGAGAGATGAGATGGCTTTGTGGTTAGGATCACTGGCTGCTTTTCTAGGGGACTTTGGTTGATTCCCAGCACCCACGTGTTGTCTCACCATCATATGTAATTCCAATTCTAGGACATCCAAAGCCTTCTTCTGGATTCCACATGAACCAGCACACATGTCACATGTCACACACACACACACACACACATACACACACACACACACATACACAATCAAAACATTCACATATATAAAATAATAAAACTATTTTTTAAACAAAGTCTGATCATGTCTTATATGTTAGCAAGACTTGCAGAAAAGGATTTATACCCATAGATGTTGACATAAATTGATATAAACCACTATAAAGTATTTTGTCAAAACACAGTAAAATTATAAGTGCTTGCATTTACTGCTTGTCAGGTCTTTTTTCAGTATGTATCCTATAACAATACAGCAAAACATTTTTCAAGAAACCATTGCTTACAAAATGATGTTGGAAAAGTATTAAACTTAACAGCAGATTAGTGGGAAAAAGATGTGCCATATTCACAAATGCAATAGTTATATAATCATATAAAAATAGTTATAGTTATCTTGAGTCGTGGGTGCTAATATGATTGAATTAAAAAAAAACACTAAAAAGCAGAAGAGGCAATTTAAGCAGAAGGATACAATAAAATAAATAGGTTATATACACCATGTATCCATCTGAATAATATATATATATACAATATGTATATCCTCACTAGAGCACATGTATGAACATGTGGACTCCTATGATGCATAGTAAATATATATATATATATATGTGTGTGTATATATATATATATATATTACATTACATCACATTACAAATAAATGATTTATCAAGAAGATGTGCTGAAATATATAGTCATGCCTAATTTATACAACATGTTCTACTGCCTTTAGGGGAAACTAGTGCTCATAAAAGAAGTTCACACACATGCCTGGATTTATTTGTGGAGAGAGAGATAGAGAGTATAAGGTGAAAATATTTAGCAGTTGTGCTCTGAGCATAGACAAGGAAAACAGGTGGAAACTCAGCCATGCTTCAGCCATACTGGAGCACACTGTTGAGTGTGAGGCCAGTAGTTCATACTGTGTATCAATAAACCCTAAAAAACATGAACATATTATTGAGAAATTTCAAATCATAACCTAAGAACTAGTGGCTACTACTTCAGTATTTGAAAAAAAAAATCTATGAGGGGCACATGATTTTGAGATTTTAGGGCAGTTCTCATTATAATGAAATTTGTTGGATACCTTACTATTTTGATATATTAAAACCTGGAATTTCATTATTAACTTACAGGGCACTGACCTTCTTCTTCTTTTCTCCAGCAGGGGCGTGCAAAGCTTTGTCAGCGTGCTGATCTGTGACTGAGGGAAGCAAACTCTCACAGGAGAGATAAGAGTGATACAACTTGTATCTGAACATGCACATGTGTGTTCATTTTTGGAAAAAATGCACTAATGCATTTGTAATAAATTCTAAGAGCTCTGGTTTCAAGTATATAAAAGAGCATTCTTTGGCCTTTCACTGGGTTTGTGCCACTTTGTCTGACATAAATAGCTCCCACTGCACCATTAACATCTGTGCATGCTTTTTTTTCTCTATGTGGAAGCATAGATAAAAATGAACTGATAAAAATGAACTGTCAACATGAAGAGTATGTGTATCTATTACATTCATGTCTTCCTGATTTACTTCTGCACTGACAATGTGAATGGTACGTGTACAGAAACCTTTTGAGTACCATGATACAAGAAGATAAATAATTAATATGAACTACCAATAGGAAATGCTCATAGCTCCATTCTTGCAATGCTAAGAAATTATTTTATGTGGAAAGATCACAACTATTTCCTATTCATGGTAACAGTGAACTGCTTTAATAGTTATTGTAAAATGTACTTTCCAATTTTGGGTGATCCACTTACAACATATAACATGATTTCTTGCTCTGTCATCAGCTAATTGTGAATTGACTTACTACTCTGAAGAATTCTACATTTTATGGTGTAACACTAATAGCATTATTATCTCAGTAAACATTTCTATATCCTAACCTTGTTTAAAAACCATGCACAAAGAAAACACATTAAATCCAGGATGTCCTTTTGACTCATCAGTGATGGAAACAATATAATATATATAGTCTCTGTCAGAAGTGACGAAAGAGAATTTTGTAAAGAATAACACTGATATTATGAAAGGGTAAAAACTAATATGTGAAATTTTAAAGTTAGGAATGGGGCAAGCTAGCACAAGAAATGACCTAGGACACACCAACATGGTATGGACTAATGTCCTCCACTTTAAGCTTTCAGATTCAAGAGAGTAAGAGATTTCCTGGTTTAAGTCTCAGCTGTTTGATATATGGAATGCTTGAAAACCTTTTTAAACTGGTACATGAGAAGGTGATATATATGGAACATTTATATAGAGAAAGAATAGAAAGAAAAAGTAAAGTTAAAGCCAACTTGTGAAGTCTTGAATGTCACTGTAGGCAATGAAGGTGATATATTACATAAAAAGTGTGAAGGCAAATGTGCTAAAATATTGCTCCTAGCAGTAAAAAAAAATCTCCTATTTGAACCAAACATCAATGTTGTAATATACAAGCCATCTTTATAAGGTAGTTCTTCGATACTCATCATCTTCTTTGAGGTAGGCTGAGTGTTGTGAGGAGTTAACCTGTCTCATTGTCAATGAATCTTTAAAATAATAAAAACATCTTTAAATGTCTTATTTTATATGTCTCTGAGGGTTTTGAAAACCATATCTAACTATTTTACCTTAACTTTCTATAGAATCCCATCTATCTGTTACACCTAGGATGTATATTCTTGTGATAAAAATAACCTAGTAAATTGATATGGCTGTGATGTGATCAACAAACAATTAACTTTTACAACTTACTTGTCCTAAACAGCCTGAAATTGCACTTTCAATGCATTGGAGGTAAACCTTGTACTATAATTGAATTGTATGGCTACAATACCACCTATTAGAGTAGAAAATATATATATATTCTATACCAATCCATCTAAATTTAAACTTATTTTGAATCTATATACAAAATTCTATGCCAGTGAATTAAAAATTGCCTGTGAGTAACAATTAAGGCATTAAGTTGAGGAGTAGATTCACTAATTACTTTTTGTCCAATCATCCACATATATTTCTATATTCCCCCTTCTTTCTTTTCAACCCCTATCTCCAAACCTAAGAATGAAAGATAAAGGAAAAAGAGACATTCCTGAGTCCAACCTTGTTTTCTATATTAATAAGATCAATAATAATAATAATAAATAATAACTCATTACAAACTCCTATTGAAAATAAACATCTATCAACCAAGAAAGCAATGTAATACTACTCAGCTATTAAAAACAAGGACATCTTGAAAATTGCAGGCAAATGGATGGAACTAGAAAAGATCATCCTGAGAGAGGTAACCCAGACCCCAGAAAGACATATATAGACTCACCCATAAGTGGATATTAGCCACATAATACAGGATAACTACACTACAACACAGAGACTGATGCACCAACCAAAGACCATGTATGATGTGGACCTAGACCATCTGCTCAGAAGCAGTAGATAGGCATCGCAGTCTCTTCGTGGGTCCCACAATATGGGGAGTAGGGTCTACTTCTGACATGGACAGTGGCCTCCCAACTTTGATCACTTACCTCTGGCAGGATGGCCTTGCCAGTGCACAGAGGAAGAGAATATAGGTAGGACAAATAGGACTTGATAGGCTGAGGACAGATGGTAGGGGAGAAGGGATCCCCTTTCTGAGAACTAGGGGAAGGAAGGAAATGGGACAAGAGGGGGTGTATCGGGAATGGATGAAAGGGGGCAAAAAATCGGGATGTAAAGAATTTACGCTGTAGAACAAACAGGTCCCACGACATGGGAATAGCCCTGAGGCTGGCTGAGACATAAATGTGTATGGGTAGACAATGCTTCTTGTTGGCTACAGAATCCCTGTGAATTATTATTAGCTACCATTCTTTGAATGGAATTAATGAAGATTTATAGACATCTTTTTTTTTCTGCTCATACAAAGAGCAGAAAACCAGCACTAATTGTTCTGTGCATCCTACATATTTATAATTTTAGGACTGTGTAATATGTGTGAGAAATTATACGTTCTCAGAACAAAACAAAAAAAAACTGGACATTGATGCTGGATCAGATCTGACAAGATTCAATTCCTCTCAGCATGCTGTACACTGACATCCTGTATCCTTCATGTTCCAGCACCAAGTGCTTCAGTTGCTGTTACTCATCAGAACAGGGCAGCTTCAAAGAAAGCTTCCAATCCTAAATCGTCCAGCATTTCAGACTATCCTACACAGGACTCTAATTAAGTCTGGAATTTCTCAACATTTAGAAGTTAGACCACAGATGTTATTTCTAGCTTATTTAATCATTTCCCACAATTTAAGTTGGACCTCTACAAAGGTATTATTCATCCCAAATCAACCAGAAGAAACCTTAAGAGAACGATGCCCCATTTCCCTTAAGAGGAGTTGGATAGGTTTTTAGTTGCTATGTTGGGCAATTTTATTTTCTCTTTACCTTTGATACTTCTGTTGAGCATCAGCATAAATGCTCTTTCCTTTCTTTTCCTCATCTTCTGGGGAATAAAAGTTGTCTGTCTAGAATTTCAGGTATTTTGCTTGCACCTCTTTGTTTTTAATCTCTGGATAATAACCTGTTACTGAGATTTGCACCTGCCTTTGAATCCTGGATTATTTTCCTCCTAGTAACCAAGGTTCCCTTCGGAATTCTTCATAAATTGACTTAGTAGACTTTTAGGTCTTGGGGAGCCCATTTTACTCTTTATTGGTGCTGTGCTGAGACCTACTCGGATAGGTGTTTTCCTGGTAAAAAATATTGCTATTGATTTGACTTTTCTTGTGCAGGTAACAACAAATGTACACCCATCCCACCCTGTCCTATCACTCCTCCTGTTCCTCCTGTTTCTATACACCATGGCTTCCACAGAGTAGCTACCCACCCTGCTGCTGTGCCTGTATGTCAGTGTTTCTCCGGTTTAGGTGGCACTTCTACATTCATTAGTTGCTTATCTTTTACCTAAATTACAGAGACTTTGTAACCCACAAAGGTCTCCTGCAACTTAGCTTTCTTTGATAGATCAATTTCTCTTTCATCATGGATCCTTCTGAATACAACTCACCTTTTCAAATAGCTACACGACATGGAGATGTTAGGGTTCCACAAGTCTAACCACCTTTTTGATCAAGGAATATCCTTCATGGAGCCTCCTTCACACCTGCTTTGTCCATATGAGTGTTAACATCTGATACATTTTACACACACGATCTTGACAATTGTCTGCATTGGCGTCTGTTTTGTTTGTCGATGTAGAACCACAATATTTTGAAAGTTGAGTAAGTTATTTAATATTCTTTTTCACCATTTAATCAATGGCACCAAATACAGCATGGCAGATGCACCGATTCCCTTAGCTGTATTGCTTTCTTCTGCACCTGCATCTTCTTTGGGTCCAATAGAATGCCTGAGATATAGAATGCAGCCCATGGGTATTTATGCACATGCAACAATGTAGGAATGAATGACTCAATTAATACTTGATACTCCTGTCTAGGGAAACATTTTAATCTTCTCAAACTATGGTATTTGAATTACAATGTGACATCCTTTAATCTCCTTTCCCTTTGCTCTCTCTGCTGAGGCTGTTCTACAAAAGGGAAGATTGCCTGGGTATGATGTTTTCACACTAGTTTCTATTAATAGAACATGATGAAGAAATGAAAGCAAAGTAATAATGCTACAGGTGATTTGGGGTAGGTTTGGAAACCAAGATAGAGCTGAAAACTTTTTTTTTTTTTTTTTGCAAATTAATTCACAGGTGAAGGCAGAAGAGAAGATGCTGTCTCAGAGTTCAGAACTATCCTAGGAGGGGGAGGGAGCACGTGCCAGAGGCCACACTTTAAGAATACTAGAAAAGATTTTATAACAAATTAGACTCCAGAAGAAACTACTTCTCGTGTTACAGGCCATCTTTCTGTGCAGCTATGGGATGCCGCTGTGCATTAATAATAAAGATCAGTGTCGCCTCCCAGGAAAAATACAGGCTTCCTTTAATTAACTTAAATTTTTTATCAAATTGATTGAAAAGCTCTTATCCTTTTAAATTCTTTTTTCACTTTCAAGTATTTCATGCATGAGTTCAGGGCAGATTGATTCTTAGCAGCTTTTAAAAGGGTGTGCTTGTTTCGTGGCTTAGAAATATCAGTGTAGCAAAGCCTAAACAAGACCAAGAATGGAATGAAAACAAGAAAGAAAATATAAGTGCTTACAATGTAGAACATAGAATTTTCTTAAAGGAACATCAGAGCCTTAGCATCTCCTTTCATAGAAACCCAGAGGAGCAGTTGTGTCTTAACAGAAAGATGGCCTTTTGTAAACAATGTAATGTATTTGAACATGTTAACCCAGCAGCAGTACTGTATAGCATAGCAAAGTCCATTCTTGGCTTTTCTTCGGTATGGGCACATATGTATGTTGATTCATTCCAAAACTGTAGCTGCATACAAATAGGGTGTCTATCTTATCACAGGTCTAAAGTCTATGAAACTTCACTTGTCAGGAGACATATGTGACAAGTTCTCATGAGACTAATGAGCAGTGCTGTAGTGCTATACTGCTTTCCCTCAAACTGGAATTAACACCATGAAAGCAAACGAAGTCACCTAGAGAAAACATACATATGAGAAAATGTCCGATGCACCAACATTTATTGACCAACAAAGCTAGAACAGACTTCATATAGTTTACCTCATGCAATGTAGCAACATTTGGACTTCTCTAGTGAGCTTAAATTATTTATAAACTGTGAGTTAGAAGCAAGAACCAGACTTACTTTAGAAACACTAATACTTGAAATATTGAAGGACATTTTCAATTAGAGAAAAATATATTCCCAAAAGGCCAAAGCTCAAAAATAAGAATAGTGATAAGAAACTACCAAATTGCCCCACCCAATTTTGGTGACCCAATACAGTTCCAATGGACACTCTATTGAAGTCATGATCCCTTTACATAGGCAGCCTCTCCAGAAATGATAAAAATAGAGTATTCATTTCCAAAACAATTGTATAGACATAATGTTTTCTATGTTATTGAAATGGCCTAGGAGCTCTGAAAAGCCATGGGTACCCTATGGTAGGACTATCTGAATTTTCATACTTCTTGGCATAAGCAACAAAACCTAAGAACAAAAAGGAGGCATACCACTGAAGAAGGAAGTCTCAGCCCTGCTAATCTGGGATTCCCATATGGACTCAAAGCCACTGCCAGAAAAGGGTGACCTTACCTTACAAATACTGCAGCACCTGGTGATAACGACCAAAAATATGAACATCAAGATCAAAGAAAAGTAATAAACAGCAAAAAGGAAAGTGCTAGAGTCTCAACTCTTTGGACAAGCAACAAGCATGGATTCTTTGCTGTCATTAGACTCAACCTCTATCATGGTCTTCTATAATACATCATTTTTCAACTTGGGCATAACTCATTTAGTAAGATGCTTCCCTCGCAAGTCTGAAGAACTGGTTTTCACACCCTGAACACATGTAAAATGCCAGATATGAATGTTCTTATAATCACAGTGCAGGAGAAGTGGAGAGGAAAGGATCTGTGGGACTGGCTGGCCAGCAAATCTAGCATCATTGCTGAATTTGACGCCAGTGAAAGACTAGATTCTTTTTTAAAAATTATTTTATTTTTGTACATATACATTTATATTATTACACATATATACAATAGATTATTTATGGCAAGAAGAACCATGACACAATTAGGAATTATATAAATGTTACACTGTTAGTGTTTTAGCTATTTGTATTTGACAGCCTTGAAGAAAACATCTTTCCTATCTTGGCACATCTAAAATTCTGAATGTAAATCAGTCTCCATCACATCTTATCATTATCAAATTTGAACATCTATCTAGACCTAAAAACATTGAAACCCCTAAACAATTAAGCTTCATTGTAAAACTAAGCTACCTGCTTTTCAACTCCCTCAGAGACTTGAGAAGGAGTAAACTTGATTATCCGAGTATACTGGGAGTGCAGCTTAGTAACTTTCCAAATGAAAAGATGACAAAGACAGTGTTTTACCTGAATAGTAACCCAAAACTCTCTATAACATTGGCACATCTTTTTCAGCCTTCTGGCCCAATATATCTGACAGGCATATATGTGAGGCAGGAACTATTGAGGACTTGTTTACCCTGTCTTGGCAGAGTTTGTCCATTGACCTTGCCTGCATCCAAGCTTGCTCTTTTTTAGGCAGAATTCTGTCTGTGGTAGAAGTGAGGACCTTTTGCCAAGTGGATTGTTTGCCACATTTGAAGCCATCTCCATAAGGAGGTTCTTTGATGCTCATCATCTTCTTTTAGGTAGACTGGGTGCTGCCAGGAGTTAATCTGTATCATTGTCAATGAATCTTTAAAGTAATAAATTTTTAAATGCCTTATTCTGCATATCTCTGGGTTTGTGAAGACCTTATCTTTCTATAGAGTCATATCTATCTGCTGTACCTAAGACATATATTCTTGTGATGAAAGTAGACTAGCAATTGACATGACCATGATTTAATCTATTAACATTTAATGTGTATAACTTATTCCTCCTAAATAGCTTGATAGCACTTTCAAAACATTGGAAGTAAACCTTGCATTATGATTGAGTTATATGGGTACAATAACTCATATTAGAGTAAGAATATATATGTATATACACACATATACAATGTGTATGAAGAATAATCTTACATTTGAATTTTATATCACTATATCTAGAACTTATTTTGCATCTATATACAAAACTCTGTATCAGTGAATTAAATTTTTCTTGTGGGTGACAATTGAGGCATTAAGTTGAGGTGTAGATTCACTAATCTGCTTTTTGTTCTGTCTTCCCTGTACATTTCTATATTCTGCCTTCTTTCTTTTCAACCAATTACTCCAAACAGGATGTCAATGTCCAGTATGCTGTGAGGAATGCATCCCATCAGGTCTGATCCAATGTCAGTGTCTGGTTCTTTTGTTCTGAAAGCAAATAATTTCTCACTGGCATTATACAGTCCTAAAATTAAAAGTGTATAAAAGGTGTGCATGATGCATGGAACAATTAAGCCTGGATTTCTGCTCTTTGTATGAGCAGGAAAAGAAGACATGTGTAAATCTTCATTCATCCCATATGAAGAATGGCATCTAATAATAATTCATAGGGGTTCTTTGGTCCACAATAATTATTGTCTATGCCTAGATATTCACGATTCAGCCAGAGAGACTAGATCTTAAGAAAAAAACAAGTCAAACAGTTGACTTCTAAGGATGACACTGGAGGTTGTTCTGCAGCCTCTATTTGGGCATGCAAACATGCCGGCATATGCACATGTGCTCATGCATGAACACCCAAGAATATACACATGAACACAAAATTTTCAATCACTTCTCATTAGATTCAATTTGCAAAATACTAAGCTAAAAATGATAGGATTTGGGGTTAAGACATGGGTGAACAGTAAAGGAAAGGAGTCCTGGTTTTTGTCTAGCAGCTCCCTTTCAAGCTTAGCCTTAGAAACAAAGCTCTGCGAATTCTATCTGTACCTTTTATTGATGCAGCATCTGTTCAGGGAACCAACACTTGAATAAGAAGCAATGGACAAACTGGATTCAGTCTCTATATACTCAGGTTTGATCAAAAAGCTGGGTCACACTCAATAAAAGACATAAAGCATTGGCAAATGACACATGTTGATCAAAATATATAGGGAAATGGTGTTCCTGAGGTGTCTACTAGAAGATTAAAATATCACTAAGAAGAAAACCAAGCTCAGTGACAAAGGCTGTGGCAACCTCTGAAAATGATGGAGTGGCTGACATCTCTGGTGGCCAATAATGCAGGCAGAGAAGACAGGGACCAGAGGATAAGGTGAGACTTAACTTGACTCCTTACTGTACCTAACCCCAGCTGCCTAGTAACTTAAAGAAGAGACACACAACAGTTGGCTTAGGACTCAGAGCAGAAGGAAGGTAACATGGGTGAAAATCAGCATTAGCTTTGTATCGACCTGTGTTACCCGTTGCCAATAAAGTGAGTAGATTGTATGCTGATTACTTTCTTTGTCACCTGGACACAAACTAGAATCGCCCGGGAAGAGGTAACTTCAGCTGAGGATAATGCCTCCATCAGACTGGCCTGCAGACTTGTCTGTTATAGTTTATTGATTGATGTATGATGGTGGGCTAGCAAAACTCCTGGGTAGGTGGTCCTCAACTGTATGTGAAAGCACACCAAGTGAGCCATAATAAGTCAGCTGCATTCCTCCATGGTCTCTACTTTAGTTCTGCTTGAGTTTCCTGCTTTGGCTTCCCTCAATGTTATAATGTAACCCTTATCCAAATATACTCCTTTCTCCTCAAATTGATCTAAGTCCGTGTTGAAGCAGGCAACACAAAACCAAATCAGAACAGATCACTGGGATCTGTACCCAGGGCAGGAGAGGCTGAGCTGTGCCCTGAACTCCCAAGCATATGGGTTCTCGGCTCATTTCTGCTACTCAACTCTTGTGTGAATGTTCCTGGTGGCTCATTTTGAAGAATAACAGCAAGAAATTCTGAGATCTAGTACTACACCTGTGTACTACTGGGGACACAGAAAACAAATACTGTGCATCCTGTGTCATTCTCACAGCCATAGTCTCTTATGTCTAACAAAATTTAATACCCAAATGAAGACAACAACAAAACCACACTTCTACCTACATAGATACACTCTTCTGGTTTTCAGGAAATAAAAACACAGTAAACTATTCTATTTAAGGATTCAAAGGTAACCCATAATATTCATCTTGGGCTATGTATATATATAGAGAGAGAGAGAGGAAGAGAGGAAGAGAAATTAGTTAATGTGCACTCAAATACAGCCATACCCAGAGCAGACTGAAGTATTACACACTCGTTTTTTCAATTATGGGGTTTAGAATATACTTACCTTCAGTATCTCTTTAACTTTTCTCTGCTGTCAGTAGAATGGGTAGTTGTGGTCCCTTGTCTGTAGAAAGCAATGAATCTTTATTCATGAAGGAACTGGACCTGTATCTACTAAGTCCTGCCATAGAGCTCAAATGGCTCCACACTCATTTTTATCAGAGGACATTAGACTACTAAGAGGTAGCCTATGGATGTCTAATGCACTCGACATATTTCACCACATTACCAAAATATAGAAACAATACAACTCCGTGAATGATGAATCAGCTGTGTTAGCTTACAGGGACATGCTAATCTTTTCCTGGTGGCTCACTAGCATGAACACACAAAGTCGGAGGAATGTCTAACTTTCTACCTAATAAGCACCTAATAACACATACTCTCATGAAAGTATTACTCCCCTCAGAAAACAAGGTTTCTAAAGCATCAAATTTATAGATATAAGAAGCAAAAAGATAAGAATGACCAGAGCTTTGTCCATTGAATGTCAAAGCCAAGAGTCTTACCTGTGACCAAACCAACATCCTATCACTGAGGAGATGCCATCTTCCTGGCACAGAAAGGCCACTTCTGTGGCTTTTAGGGTATAAGAAAGGAACTGCTGTATTCTTCAGTACACTGCTACACTCCTCCAGCCCCAGTAAATACTGCGCCTTGATCCTTAGCAATGCTTTGTGAATGGGTGTTTCTGAAAATCACCAATGGTGGTTTTGACAGAAGCATGGTGACAGTGTGTTGGAGGAGGTAAGAGGAGAATCACTGTCATACATGTTTCAAGCTCTTAGGTACATCAGACATGCCTGAAGCCAATATAGTAATACCCTTCTTCAACACCGTTTACTGCTTTAGTAGCAAAAACCACTTTATGCATAGCATTTGCTCTTTCACATTATACTGATCTTCACAGCATAGACAAGGGATTTTCTAGGTCATAGGTATGTGTATTCTAACTGTACATTCAGAAAGAGGAAGAATCAGCATAGGGTGAACCCATATAAAAATTGATAGCTGGGATATGGACATAGCCAAAATTCTACTAGCAATATTGCCTCAATGGAGCTCTACACTGATTGAACAGAGGGGGCATTGATTGATAGAACAAAGGGGGCATTTTACATCTCTGTGATTAGTGTCAATAGAGAATTAGAGGCCAGCAATCCCTAAAAATTCTGGTCATTTTTATTTTATTAATAGACAGTGCCATGGAAATAGTTTCAGGTTCCTCTGTAGGACAGTAGGAGAATGATCACCTCACTTTCTGGGTAGGAATGTCATTCCTATAGTAAACTTAACTCCATATGCTTTACACTAAAATTTGTTCTCTCTGAATCTGTGAAGGAGTTTAATTGTAGAATTTGATGAGAGGCCTTGTCTCCTTATCGTAGTGACTCATACATACATGAGTTTTCCACTCACAGACTTTAAGAGAGAGATGAGTAGGTTGCACATCTATTTAATTTGTAGGAGAACTTTGATCAATTAGTCAAGGCCAAAGATCTCTGTGGGTCAAATCCCTTTGATTACTATTATGGCTCTGTTGTCCCTTATGGTCACCACATACATCTTGTCTCTGGTGATTAAGTGCTTTCACTGACCTCTGCAACCCCAACTTTCCATCAGTGGCATTGGATTCAGGGAATCTAGTTTCATGGCAGTATTAGCCACTATTATTTTTAGCCTGTAAGGGATAACCACCGCCGAGCTCATAAGGATGGTGTCAGTCACCTTCCATATGTTTTTCTTAGAGCTTGGGGGATGGGCATGCTCTCAGGTCTCTTGTGGAGACACAGACAAAGTGGATATGCAGGTTTCTGTAAACATGCTGGTATTTCGCCTCCACTCGGTGTTACCTGTGTTTCCATCTTCCAGCTGAACAAGCAAATGAAAGATCATCTGTCCGGTATACTCGATGTAAGAATATCTGAATTTGACTACTTCTCATATTGCTTTCTTTTATTCAGCAATGGCAGAATTTGTTCTCAGTCATATACCCCAGAATATGATGGAAACTAGAAAGACCGATAATTCTGTGAATTCAAGTGTACGTCAATACTTGCCTTGTTATAGTACTAGAAGCAGTGAAAGGCCATTTAATTAAGACCTGAGGGGTTCAGTTGTCTCCTTCATGATAGCTCTCATATAGGTTTTTCAAGGAAGGTAATACAAAGCTTGAGAGGAAAGGGTATTTCACTTGGGAAGGGAGGACTGGCCAGCCGCGGAGATTCAAGGGTCTCTGATTCACTGGTGCTTACACTACCTCGTCTTCATTTTCAGGCTCTCACTTATTTTCCTTAAATACATGATGTCAGCATAAGACTTTACCTGCCTGTGAGTTCAACTGAAATGTGATTCAAGCAGAGAAACAGACATTCAGTGCTTATCATCAACCTGAACTCCCTTTGTCTCCAGGTCCCTATTAGCAGATAAATGCCTCAAGTGATGGACATGATCTTTATTTTCAGTGATGTCAGCAATGGCAGCCACTACCTGATAATTTCAGTTTGTATCTCCTCTAACCACTTAATTCTAAGTGTTCATGTGCAATAACTAAGGAATTTGCCATAGCAGGAGTTATCTTTCATCACTGGAAATAGAGCTATTAATTCCTTTAAATTTAATAAAACGAGAGGACCAATTTTAGACAGCAGAACCAACATGAAAATCTGCAGTGTGTCTCCTATGAGCCCCAGATTTTATCAGATGGAATGGACCAGGAGAGATTCCCAGACTGAATCCCAATGACAGTCTTCTAGTGGATAATACATCACCTGCTCTCTCACAAGTCTGTTCCTCATCGCACACTTGGGATCAAAACAAAAGCATGTTAACATCCAATAGCTATCCCACACTTGGGATCAAAACAACAACATGTGTACATCCACTTCAGTTAGAGGAGGCTCATGAAGACTTTTTCTGCTATATCTTATGATGGTCCTGCAGTTACAGAAAGTCATTAGAGGAAATGATGGCCAAATCATGAAAAACCTAGCTGTAAAAGAAAAAGCAAAGTAGAAACTGTCAGGAACCACACACATGTGTTTGTATGTGCCTGCACATGAGCATGAATATTTGGAAGCCAGAAGAATCTGACACTTGGATGGATATTGGAGGGAAAATGATGTTTGCAAGTTAGTCTGTCTTATAGGTGCTGTGTTTTATTCAATATGATTTGGATATTTATTTCCTTATTGAAGCTAAAAGCGCAGCTGGTTAGCCATTGTTTCATAAGCTCTTTTTCTTGAGTGTAATTCCTCATGACATGAAGACATAAATAATCCAATGATCCTTCTGTATCATACATGATGCAAATACGAGACAGAGGAGTAAAATCTCCCTAATAAATCTAATTCATATATTGGGTTCTTAGTAAGATATTAAATCTATTTTCAAAATCTATGTACTGTCATTGGTCTAAAATTATTTACTTTGCTCTTTAGCTGTTTCTCAATCTTAAGCCATTGTTCTTTTTATATTTGCTGATTGTAGGTCGGCCTGTGGAATAAGAAGTATTTCAGCTCTACCTCCTTACTATACATATCCAAGAAGCAAGATCTAAGTGAGAAATAGAAAAAACACTGAGGCATGAAGGATTTAAAATTGTAAATGCTATAAGAGTGTAAGTCCTTTCCAAAGCTGTCATTTTTAACAAAACTGGGAAAGAATATACTACAGATGTTATCAGGTACACAAATATATCAATCTCTTGCCGTTGCATGTGGCCACCTCTCTTTACTTGAAAGTAAGGCCCTTTTCCTGAAGACATCACACATTTCTATCACAGTAATTAAGCTAGAACTGACATAGAAACCTTTGCTCTGAAGAATAGCTATCATAATGTCAGAGATGCTATTTAAACTATCAGAGAAGAAAAGTGATTAACAACCACACCTTCCTGTAAAACTCATGAACAACATCAGTGACCACCATGGCAAGACACCTATGATGTAATCATGGCATAGTTATAGTGGAGGTAGCCAATAGTTTTCTCACCTGACTGAAGGCTCATGCAGAAGGAGGGAATTCATGTCTGACACAATAAGCATAGCCAACTACATGTGCTTGGAGAGATGATAGACCATGGGCAAGAAACTGTCATTGCCATTTCCTCAACTGTACAACTTATGACTGTACTCTAAACCTCAGATAAATATAGCTTTCACTCCTCATCAAAGAAACCATCTCTTGCAGCAGAGTCTACTATAACAATCAAATGCAGACAAAACTCAAAGAATTAGTAAAAATTATATTCCTATTCCCAATTGATATATCCCAACACCTAAGCCTCAGGAAACATCACAAAAATGGGGTGGAAAGATTGTAGAAGCCAGAAAACCCCCTCATAGTGTCCTCTAGGCATGATAAGTAGTTCAGGACAAGTGTAGACCATGAAATCCCTACAATATGCTTGCATAAAAAAGACCTGAATAAAGACACCACCAGGTGACATGGTGAAGTAGATAAGGGAGACTTCACAAGGCCTCCAGTGCCTAGACAGAGTTATGAGCACCAAAGGCTGATGAGAAGAAAAATCATTCTTCTCAGGAGACAGTCATCCTGATCAGATTTTCAATCCCAGGTGATTGGCTCTAAAAGCATAAGTATAAGAACAACATTAAATGGATCACACACACTAGGTATGTGTGTGTGTGTGTGAGTGTGTGTGTGTGTGTGAGTGTGTGTGTGTGTGAGTGTGTGTGTGTGAGTGTGTGTGTGTGTGTGTGTGAGTGTGTGTAATAATAATTATAGAATAAGAGATTCTTATCCTGATGCAAAGTTTTGGAGTCAGTTGAATAGTTGTGGGGAGAAGAAAAGTGGCTGAAAATGTCCAAAGAGCAGAAGGGAAAAAAGAATGGGGATGGAAATTATTTAAATACAACAGTCATGTATAACATTTTTCAAAAATTTTAATCAAAAAGAAAATGACAAATAACTTTAAAAAATGCATATTAAGAATATGTGCAAAAGAAAATGTTTTAAGGTTAATCAATATAATAGAAACATAAAGACATATAGAAAGAGGATCAGTACTTACTTTTTATCAAATAAGCATTGAAAGCACTTTGCTAAGTCTGCGTTCTCATAAATAATAACTGCTATCTGGTTGACTATTTTTTTTTCAGCTTACTACCATAGGAGCCTCTAGTCTCTGATTGCTCCAATTCATGTTGCCAGGGTGGCATTGGTAAGATCCTTTAATGTAGAAAGCCCTGCCTGTAGAACGCAGTCAGACAAGATTAAAGGTCTGCCCTGATGTGGAATGAAGGGGAATTATATAGTTTGCAAGAGAAAAGATAATAAAGGAGTACGTCTATAGACATACTTTGATGAATTATATAGATGCAATTTTCTGACATTAGTAATGTAGGGCAGAAGACAATGTTTCTGATATATAGATGTAAATTCATCATCCAGACTCCATTAAAGTGAACTACAAAAGATGTGTTGATTTGAGCACTGCTTACAAGGACTTACTCAGTGATGCTCACCAGCCTTTTGCAGAAAACCAGGTCACTTCTGCAGGTGACACTCATTTAGATGAGGCAGCCACATTATGGTTAATGTTAGAAATAGTAAGAAGTCACAGGGCAAAGCTCAATCACCTGGATCTATGAATCAGATCTGAAACACATAGTTTAGTACTGTATGCGAAAGTGAATATTTCACAAATATTGTATGTGACCACAGTATTTTCTTGAGTTGCAGTGGAAAACAAAAGCTACATTTTAAGTAGGCAAGGAAAAACTCACTAAGACTGTAGCCTGAGAAAATAGAGGTCTGACTTTTCTCTCCATGCCCCATTTCAAAAATGATTATACTAGAAGGAAATTATATTTCATACTTATTAGATAAGAGAATGTGTAGTTATAACAATGACTATAAGGAAGATTTATGTATTTCACTCTTAGTCAGATTATCTAAAATGAGGATCACCTGATAGGTTTCCTCAATAGTTTCTTATATTTTATCTGCCACTGGTAATTATAAACTCATGGTTTTGTGAATTAATATATAGTAAGGCTTTTTTAATGTTTGGAAGTGTGCCTTTAAAAAACAAATCTGGTAGCCTTTGTCCTCTTTAGAACAAACTTCTGTGACAATCGTTTTTATATTTGTATATTTTACAAAGAAATATAAACCATGAGTCCCAACAGCAGAATCATACATAATTATGGTACACAAAGCCAACGCAGAAATTCAGATATCAAATTGAGAGTTTTTCATGGCTTAATTCACTGTTTGGTAACTGGTAGACTTATGTAAGCTACACTATACATACAGATATCTGTTATTTTTCTTTCTGTTCCACAGAATGAGAACACACTAAACTCATTTTAATTCATAGAAACAGTGAGGAAGATTAAGTTACTATAGCTTATCAGTGGTGAAATATATATTTCTCTGACAGGTAAAGGAAAAATTAAAGGCTCTGTCCTCTTTTTTTCATTTTATCACAGCAACAGAAAAGTAACTAAGATAAGGTCATAGCAAGCAGTGAGATAGAAGCAATAGTCAAATGTTCCCACCAAGAAATCAAAATAAAACACAACAATACCAACCAAACAAAAATCTACCATAAGGCTCACTACTGAATTCTCCAAAAATACTTAAGGACAAACTAACTCTAAATAAAAAGGAAAGGACACCATGGACCTCATTCAAAGAATTCAGTACCACCTAGATACCAAAACCTGCTAAGGACACACAAGAAAATAAAGCCATAGCCCACCTATCCTGATCAATATGGATGCAAAACTTTTAATAACATATTTGCAAATTAAATTTAGAAAACACAGTAAGGAGATTATATGTGATGATCAAGTTTATTTCATCCCAGAGATATAAAGTTAGTCCAACATAATCAAATCAATACAGATAACCGAAAATACATAGACTTACAGACAGAAATCACCTAATCTTCTCAGTGGATGCAGAGAGAGTTGACAAAAGTCAATATTTATTCATGATAAGGAAAAGAAGGAACATTGTTTACCAAAAAGAAATTTATAGTCAACATGATATCAAATGATGAAAAACTGAAAACATTTCCCTATCATGACACTAGATGCCATCCCATAATTTAACACTGTCCTCAGAGTCTTAGAGACAGCAAATGAACCAAGATGTGGTACATCTGCACTACGGAATACTACTGAGCTATTAAAAACAAGGGAATCCAGAAATTTGTGGACAAATGGATGGAACTAGGAATGATCATACTGAGTGAGTTAATCCAGAAGCAGAAAGACTCACAGGGTATATACTCACTTATAATTGGGGACTATCCCAAAAGGCATGTCCCATGAAAGTCTTTACATACCAGGAGATTGGGATAGATATGAGGACATCTTGCTGGGACTCTAGGTAAGAGAAATATAGGAGATGGGGAAATAGAAGGACCCAGAGGGTCCTAGAAACCTACAAGAAGAACACCATGACAGGTGGATCAGGGCCCAGTGGTATCTGCTCAAAGTATTGCACTAACCAAGGACAATACAAGTAGTAAACATAGAACCCCTACTTTGATCTAGCCAATGGACAGGACAGTCTCCACAGTTATGTGGAGAGCGAGGGCTGACTCTATCATGAACTCTGGTTCCCCATATTTGACCACCTCCCCTTGGTGGCACTCAAAGAAATAATAAGCGGGCTACCAAGATGAGACTTCACAGTCTATGACCATAAAGATGGGAAGGAAGTCTCCCTTGGTCTTAGACTTAGCGGAGGTGAATAGGGTGAAAGCGGGAGGGAGGGAGAAACAGGAGGATACAAGTGATGAGATAACAACTGAGTTGTAATCTGAATAAATTAATTAAATAAAAAAGAAACAGCAAATGACAAGACGATGAATCAAGAGGAATACATATAAAAAAGAAAGAAGTAGAAGCATCCCTATTTTCATATGATTTAATGATTCATGTGAAGGAATAGAATATTAAATGATCATACAGTGATCAGTAATTTTCCTATATACTAATAATGAACAGGGGAAAATATGCTATTCACAATAGAGTTCTAAATATATAGAAGTAAATCTAACATTATAGTCTGAGTTTATGGAACCTACTGGGCAATAGGTTAAAAAGAAATAACTAGATCCTGATACCGTGGCTTTATTTGAAAGCATGTGATGTCTAATTAGGTTATTGTCCCTTGTTGTAGAATAACTTCAATAAAACTGTCTGTCTGTCTGTCCCTAATATATATATATATGAGGAAGTTCTATAGAAGTTGGTTTCTTTATAAGTTTTTCAAAAGGCCTTTCTTGTTAGATAGCCTTCCCCCTACTCCCTCCCTATCCAGCCCTCCCACTCCCACCCCATTCATGTCCCATGATTTCCTTTTAATCCTTTATAGAAAGCACTGCATTCTATCTCTCGTCTCTTGAAAGCAAGTGTCATGGCCCCTTACTAGTTTCATGTTCTCTAAGCACATTCCAAAGAAAACACACATATCCAAAGATTCAAAGCTAGCACCCACAAAAGAAAGGTGAATGTTTCTAGCTCCGTCCATGTACATGTAAATTCTCACAAGTTCATTTTTTTTCTGCAAAAAGAGCAGTAATATGACATCATATAAACTATCAGATCTGGGTGGTTGATTCCTCATGTGGTATACACCCATGCTGCTTCCACTACGTAACTATTATTAACAAAGCAGCAATCAGCATGAAACACCAAGTATTTCACCAATGATTTTGATAGCAAATTATGTGGCAAATCTATGGCCAGAGCTTTGAGAATATTTCATACTAATTTACCATGCTTAAACCAGTCTTCACTTCCACCATCAGTGAATAAACGTTACTCCTTATTTATATCTTTGCAAGATTCTCCTGTCACTTAAGGGTTTTGTTTTTCTTTTATCTCTGTCTAGTATTGCTTGGATAAGGTTGTTGCCTCTATTTCCTTAACAATTCTACTTCATTATGAATTTATTAAAGGCATGTACCTCCCTTACAACCCGACTACCCTAAAGAGGAGGGAAAGGCGATTTAGGAGAACAAGAATGAAACCTTCCAGGTATCAGTTGTGGGGGGCAAATCCTCTGGCGTAATACTCAGGAGTCTAGCAGATCCTCTATCCGACAGAAGAAGATGCACAAGCCATGGACTGAACCTGGAGGACTCCACCTAGCTTGCTGCTAGCTAGCTGGTAAATCTTCCAACTCCTGATGCCATCTGGCAGGAACTTCTGATGTCTTTCCCTCCTGCTCCTCAATGTCCTTCTCCTCCTTTCTGCAATACAATACAGTGGGCTGAGCCACAGGAGCACCTCTTCTTCTTTTTTTAATAATTTAATTAACTTATTCAGATTACAACTCAATTGTTATCCCATCACTTGTATCTTGCCATTCCTCCCTTCCTCCCTCTTTCAGCCTATTCCCCTCCCCTAGGTCTATGACTGAGGGGGCCCTCCTCCCCCACTATATGGTCATAAGCTATCAAGTCTCATCTTGGTAGGGTGCTTATTCTTTCTTTGAGTGCCATCAGGCCTCCCCACCAAGAGGAGGTGGTCAAATATGGGGCACCAGATTTAATGTCAGAGTCAGTCCCCACTCTCCACACAACTTTGGAGAATGTCCTGTCCATTGGCTAGATCTGAGTAGGGATGCAATATTTACTGTTTTTTTTTCTTTTTTAAAATTAATTTATTCTTGTCACATCTCAATGGTTATCCCATCCCTTGTATCCTCCCATTCTTCCCTCCTTTCCATTTTCTCCCTACTCCCCTCCCCTATGACTGTGTCTGAGGGGGAAATATTTACTGTTTGTATTGTCCTTGGTTGGTGCAGTAGTTTGAGAAACTCCTTCTGTACTCAGATCCACCCATCATGATGTTCTTCTTGTAGTTTTCTAGGACCCTCTGGATCCTTCCATTTCCCCATTATCCTACATTTCTCTCACCTAGAGTCCCAATAGGATGTCCTCACATCTATCCCAATCTCCTGGTAAGTGAAGATGCTGATTTGTCTACAGTGTGTACTTTTGCCTTCATTGTCAAAAGTCAGTAGCCATGGAGGTATAGAGTTATATATCAGTTCTCAATTCTACCTCAATGTGCCTGTTTGAACGGCCACATCATTCTTTATCATTATTATCATCAATATAGTTCTGTATTATAACTTAAAACCGGAGAAGGCAGTGCTTCCAGAACCTCTTTCACAGTTTAGCATATTTTAGGCTATCAAGAAGTTTTTTCTGTTTACAACTGAAAATTAAGGGGTTGTTTTTGTTTTTTGTTTTTTTTTTTTTTAGCTTTTTAAAAAAAAATTATTCTTGTTACATCTCAATGGTTATCCAATCCCTTGTATCCTCCCATTCTTCCCTCCCTTTATTTTCCCCTTATTCCCCTCCCCTATGACTGTTCCTAAGGGGGATTACCTCCTCCTGCATATGCTCATAGGGTATCAAGTCTCTTCTTGGTAACCTGCTGTCCTTCCTCTGAGTGGCACCAGGTCTCCCCCTCCAGGGGACATGGTCAAATGTGATGCACCAAAGTACGTGAGAAAGTCATATCCCATTCTCCACTCAATTGTGCAGACTGTTCTGACCATTGGCTAGATCTAGGTAGGGGTTTAAAGTTTACCACCTGTATTGTCCTTGGTTGGTGCCTTAGTTTGAGCAGGACCCCTGGGCCCAAATCTGCCTACCATAATGTTCTACTTGTAGGTTTCTAGGACCCTCTGGATCCTTCTACTTTGCTATTCTCCCATGCTTCTCTCATCTAGAGTCCCAATAGAATGTCCTCCCCTTTGTCCCAGTTTCCTGGTAAGTGAAGGCTTTCGTGGGACATGCCCCTTGGGCTAATATGCAGATATAAGTGAGTATATACCATTTGAGTCTTTCTGCTTCTGGGTTAACTCACTCATAATGATCATTTCTAGCTCAATCCATTTGTCCACAAATTTCAGGAATTCCTTGCTTTTAATAGTTGAATAGTATTCCACAGTGTATATGTACCACAGTTTCTTTATCCATTCTTCTATTGAGGGACACTTAGGCTGTTTCCATGTTCTGGCTATTATGAATAAGGCTGCTATGAACATGGTTGAGCAAATTTTCTTGTTGTGTGCTGGAGCATCTTCTAGGTATATTCCAAGGAGTGGAATAGCTGGGTCTTGAGAAAGCCCTATTCCCATTTTTCTGAGATAGCACCAGATAGATTTCCAAAGTGGCTGTACTAGTTTGCATTCCCACCAGCAATGAAGGAGTGTTTCTCTCTCCCCACATCCTCGCCAGCATGTGGTGTCGCTTGAATTTTTGATCTTAGTCATTCTGATGGGTATAAGATGGAATCTCAGGGTTGTTTTGATTTGCATTTCCCTGATGACTAAGGAGGTTGAGCATTTCTTTAAGTGTTTCTCAGCCCTTTGATATTCCTGTGATGAGAATTCTCTGTTTAGTTCCAAGCCCCATTTCTCAATTGGGTTATTTGGTTTGGTGGTGTTTAATTTCTTGAGCTCTTTATATATTTTCTATATTAGACCTTTGTCAGATGTAGGGTTGGTGAAGATCTTTTCCCAGTCTGTAGGCTGTCGCTTTGTTCTCTTGACAGTATCTCCTGCCTTACAGAAACTTTTCAGCCTCATGAGGTCCTAGTTATTAATTATTGACATTAAGGCCTGGGCTGTTGGTGTTCTGTTGAGGAAGTTGTCTCCTGTGCCAATATGTTCCAGGCTCTTACCCACTTTTTCTTCTATCTGACTTAGTGTCTCTGGTTTTATGTTGAGGTCTTTTATCCACTTAGATTTGAGTTTTGTGCAAGGTGACAAATATGGGTCCAGTTGCATTTTTTTACACATAGACATCCAGTTAGACCAGCACCATTTGTTGAAGATGCTATCCTTTTTCCATTGAATGGATATGGCTTCTTTGTCAAAAATCAAGTGACCATATGTGTGTCGGTTCATATTTGGGTCTTCGATTCGATTCCACTGATCAACCAGCCTGTTGCTGTGCCAGTACCATGCTGTTTTAATTACTATTGCTTTATAGTACAGTTTGAGATCAGGTATGGAGAATCCTCCAGAGCACTTTTTATTGTACAAGATTGTTTTCGCTATTCTGGGTTTTTTGTTTTTCCATATGAAGTTCAGAATTGAATTTTCAATGTCTTTAAAAAATTGTGTAGGTATTTTGATAGAGATTGCATTGAATCTGTAGATTGCTTTTGGTAGGATGGCCATTTTTACTATGTTAATTCTCCCGATCCATGAGCAAGGAAGATCATTCTATCTTCTCTTGTCATCTTCAATCTCTTTCTTCAGAGTTTTGAAAATTTTTTTCAAACAAGTCCTTCACTTCCTTAGTTAGAGTAACTCCTAAATATTTTATATTACTTGTGGCTAATATGTTTTGTTTTTAGAGACAGAGTTTCTCTGTGTAATAGCCCGAGCTGCACTGGAACTCACTCTGTAGAATACCCTGGCCTTGAACTCAAAGAGAGATCTGCCTGCCTCTGCCTCCTGAGTGCCAGCATTAAAGTGGTTTGCCCCTGTGCCTAGCTGGTTATTTTTAATTCTAAGAAGAATTGCATTGGAATTTTGATGGAGATTGCATTGAATCTGTAAGTTGCTTTTGGTATGAGGCCATTTTCAAAAATATTAACATATCAATGTATGAAGATGGGGGATCTTTCCAGATTCTGATATTTTCTTTGACATCTTAAAGTTTTTATTATATAACTTCTTCATTTTCTTGGTTTGATTTATTCCAAGATCTATTTTATGTTATTGAAAATCGAAATGTTTTCTAATATCTTTTTCTGTGTTTTTTCACTTGTATTTAGAAAAAGTCTTGATTTCTATGCACTCATTTGTATCCTGATACTTTTATGCATATACATATTAGCTGAAGGCCGATTCTGGAGGAGTCTTTGTTGGGCACAATCATATTATCTACAAATAAAAACTACTTGGTCTTTTTCGTATTTGTGTTTCCGTTCTCTTCTTCACTTGTCTAATTGTTCTTGCTAAGACCAGGAATTTATTAAACAAGAACAGAAAGAGGGAGCCACTTTTTCTTGTTCTTGATTTTAATGAAGATGCCTTGGCTTTTTCTCTGCTTAGGATGCTGTTGTCCATGGGCTTGCTGTATCTCACCTTTGTTGTGTTTGGAAATGCCCACTGTATTGCTACAGTCTTTGAAAATTTTATCATGAATGTATGCTTGAATTCTCCAAAGGCCATTCTTGCATCTAATGATATGCTCATAATCATGTAGTTTCTGTCCTACTTTTCCCAACACAATTCTCTTGGCATGAGAGGCAATACTGAAAGTATTGGCCTTCAGGGCTGGGGCCAAATGGGCTTTCTTGTATTGTTTATCCTGCCATTTCAAGTAACATAGGTGACAGTGGAGCTTCCTGGCTATTTGGAGACCATGACATTTGACCATCCTGGCACACCATGGGCCTGAGAAAAAGAGAGTGATTTAATTTTTCTTTACAGCTGAATAACATTCAATTCTGTACATATATCACAATTTCATTAATCATTCAACCCTGAAGAACCTCTAGGTTGTTTCCATTCTCTGGATATTGTGAATAGGGTATCAATAAACATTGCTGAGCAGGTAACAGAGGAAAGGGCATCAAGTCTTTTGGACATGTGCCAAGGAGTAATACAGCCAGGTCATATGTTATATTTATTATCAGCCTTTGTAAGATTATTCATTTATATTTCCTGAGTGGCTGCACCAATGTGTATTCTTAGCATCAGTGACTGTGTCATGACTGTTTATCTTTGACACAACTTTTCTACCATTGGTTATCAGTAGTCTTGTTGAACTTAGGAAATCCTTAATAAGGTAAAGTGAAACCTCAAAAAAATACCTTTTGAAGAATTTCTTAGCCATTTTTATTGTGTCCACTGATCACTCTTTGTGTAGAACCTAAGCCTATTTTTTACTATACCACTTGTTTCTTGAATCTTTGTTTTTTGATCTTTGTATGTTCTGGATATTAATTCTATCAAATGTATAAGTCACAAAGATTCTTTGCCAGTTTATGGAGTTATTCTTCACTTGAATGACTGTTTCCCTGTACAGAGCATTTTTTCTCCTTTATTAATTTATTCTTGTTACATCTCAATGGTTATCCCATCCTTTGTATTTTCCCATTCTCCCTCCCTCCCATTTTCCCCTTATTCCCCTCCCCTATGACTGTTCCTGAGGGGGATTACCTCCCCCTGTATACACTATGGAATACTATTCAGCTATTAAAAACAAGGAATTCCTGAAATTTGTGGATAAATGGATTGAGCTAGAAATGATCATAATGAGTGAGTTAACCAAGAAGCAGAAAGACTCAAATGGTATATACTCACTTATATCTGCATATTAGCCCAAGGGGCATGTCCCACAAAAGCCTTCACTTACCAGGAAACTGAGACAGAGGGGAAGACATTCTAGTGGGACTACAGAGCATTTTTTTGAGATTTATGACATCTCATTTGTTAACTGTTACCTTTAGTTACTAGTCAAAGGGCTTCATGTCTCATCCTACACTCATATCTCGTAGGGTACTGCATATATTACTCTCTAGAAGTTTTAGTGATTCAGGTTTCATACTGAGGCCTTGGATCCACATAGGTCTAAGGTTTGTGCAGGAAAATAGATGTATGTCTTATTTCATTCTTCTTCATTTAGACAATCTATTTTCCCAGTACTGTTTGTTGAAGATGCTGCCTTTACTACACTACACAGGTGTTGCTACTTTTTAAATTATAAGATACTTGTAGTGATGAGAACTCACGTTCTATCTTCTCATTTATTCTGTATTTCTACGTGTCACTTGTTATGCCACTACTATATTCTTTGTATTACTTTAGCTGTATAATATATTTAGACTTATAGACGAGAAATACATTGGGTAGTCTTCTCCAGGATTTCTGTGAATATCAAGATATTGTTCTTGTTTTATATGAACTTTAGAATTTTATTTCTATTTCTGTGATCGATGTTGTGATTATTTTTATTGAGATTTTATTGAATCTGTGCATTGAGTTTGGTAGGATGGTCATGGACTGATCCATGAACATAAGCTGTCTTTCCATTCTCTAATGTCTTTTTATAGAAAGTGACTAAATCTGTATTGAAACCTATCACTAATAAACAAATATATGTGTGTGATACACATATAAATCAAACATATATTCTATTTTGTGTTTCAGCATGCTGTCTCCCATCTTGAATGTGAACTAGGGGAGCCATTGGCCAATTTGAAGAAGGGAAAGATGGCATTTGATTTTCTTTTAGAAAAGTATGCCATGACAAAGGATTACATAAAAAAGAAAGTGAATTTATTAGTTAGAGTAGTAAAAATTGAAAGCAGAATAAGATACCATTACAAACATTAAGATACTTATAAGAAAGCAGTTGATGTATGTATATGTGGCAACACTGGAATATACCTACATAGTGGTGACAGAAATAGAAAGTTGAGGTGATTTTATAAGATAATGAAATGTGCCCTTCAAGTGATGAATAAGTAATAAAAATGTGGTACATACATGCAATTAAATTCTACTTAGGTATAAACATAAATGAAATAATGCATCCATAAGCCACTGTTGTTAACTAGATGTTAAAATAATTAACAGGAAGAGAAGCAATTGAGCTTAGCCAAAGCCCTCAAAGCAAGGAGCCATTGGAACCTGACAGCATGACCTGAGGTTCAAAAGCTTGATTCCAGACACTTGTTCTTTTCATTAAAACACAGGCTAACTGAAACTGTCAGATCATAGCTGTGGGTATTCCTGCTGTGAAGTCAAAGGAGGAGAAAGGGAGAGGTGGAAACTGCCATCCAACTGTGAGGGCCAAGAGGAAGGAACTCAAGGGCAGCAGGAGCTGATATCATGAGAAGAAAGAGTGTCAGAAGATCCAGCATTGAATTCTGTTCCTACCTAAGTCTTGTACTCCTAGACTTACGAGTGAACTCCCAGAAAGACAGCACCTCTCACACACACGCCTTCTCTTTCTTCGCAAATCTCTTACTTTCCATGTAGTTACAAGAAACCCAGTAAAATGTTTTTCCAAGCCAAGCACCACCTTCTTCTACTCAAGGATGCTATCAAAGTTTTGAGATTCTCATATAAGTACATCATTTTCCCTTCTCTACCCTCACTTCAAGCCCCTACATATACTCACTCTGTCTCTCTCTGTCTGTCTCTCTATGTGTTTCTGTCTCTCTGTCTCCTTCTTTCTCTCTCTCTCTCTCTCTCTCTCTCTCTCTCTCTCTCTCTCTCTCTCTCTCTCTCTGTGTGTGTGTGTGTGTGTGTGTTTCTCTTTCTGTCTTTCTCTGTTTAGTTGTTGTTACACACAGGCAGAGACAGAGAGACAGAGAGAGAAAGAAAGACAGATTACTTAGTTCATATAATGTTCTTTGTATATATATATGTTTTCAGGGCTGACCATTTGAATGGAGACTAATTGGTGTGCTCTTCCCCAGGGAAGATTTTTTTCCCCTACTTTTATTTTTTTTCCTTTTTTTTATTTTTTTTAATTTTTTTCTCCTTTATTAATTTATTCTTGTTACATCTCAATGGTTATCCCATCCCTTGTATCCTCCCATTCTTCCCTCCCTCCCATTTTCCCCTTATTCCCCTCCCCTATGACTGTTCCTGAGGGCGATTACCTCCCCCTGTATATGTTCATAGGGTATCAAGTCTCTTCTTGGTAACCTGCTGTCCTTCCTCTGAGTGCCATCAGGTCTCCCCCTCTAGGGGACATGGTCAAAGGTGAGGCATGGGTCTTGGAACTAAACAGAGAATTCTCAACAGAGGAATATCAAATGGCTGAGAAACACTTAAAGAAATGCTCAACCTCCTTAGTCATCAGGGAAATGCAAATCAAAACAACTCTGAGATTCTATCTTACACCCATCAGAATGGCTAAGATCAAAAATTCAAGCAACACCACATGCTGGCGAGGATGTGGGGAGAGAGGAACACTCCTTCATTGCTGGTGGGAATGCAAACTAGTACAGCCACTTTGGAAATCTATCTGGTGCTATCTCAGAAAAATGGGAATAGGGCTTCCTCAAGACCCAGCTATTCCCCTCCTTGGAATATACCCAGAAGATGCTCCAGCACACAACAAGAAAATTTGCTCAACCATGTTCATAGCAGCCTTATTCATAATAGCCAGAACATGGAAACAGCCTAAGTGTCCCTCAATAGAAGAATGGATAAAGAAACTGTGGTACATATACACTATGGAATACTATTCAACTATTAAAAACAAGGAATTCCCGAAATTTGTGGATAAATGGATTGAGCTAGAAATGTTCCCCTACTTTTAGAATTCCTTAGTTGACTGTACTTATTTAGTGTTGAGGCCTTGTAAGTTTGCCCCCTTCCACAATGACATGCCTATTGGTGTCATCCTTATTCAGGTCATGTTTAGGCAGTCATGTTGGTGTAATGTCATCTGCCCTGAAAGCATCCTTTCTAATGACTAGAATCCGTGGTGCCAGAGGTGCAGGTAAGCCTTCAAAGGAAAGAAACAACAAGCAGTCCTACCTAGCTATGTTGCCTCTATGTTCTATTTTGAGTGAATATTCAAATAAAGTTGGAAAGCAAATAAACACAAGGGAAACTTGTGGCTTAGAATACAAAATGCCCTCCAGCAACAAGAGGAATAGAAGATAGAGATAAGAAGTCAGGTGACATGGGTCTCCAACTAGTGGCTGCTCTTAAATCCAGAGTAGAAGCACATGGTAGCTTCTACAAAGACAGATTTTGCTGATGGGTGTCATGTCAACTAGCTAGAACTTTAGAGTCATTAAAAGACTTTTATCACACATGATGGAAATGAATAAGATGGATATTTAAATGTTTGGTACGTATTAGGTATTCAAATACCAACAAAATGAATTATTTTTTAAATTATTACTTTTTCTCTTTTTAAAAAGTTGTTTAGGAGACTTTTGTCATTGCAGCACATATTGCTGTATGATACAGAGGTTTCATTCTAAAGTCTCATCTGGGCTCAACTTTGTTCTGCAGACTATGCAAGCTTTTAGCGTATGGCACTCTTCTTGCCTCAGCATCCTGAGTGTGAGGACTACAGGTACAAGCCATTCCTCCTGGCTAGTCTCTTTCTCTCTTTTAAAGACATAATTGTATTTGTGTGTGTGTGTGTGTGTGTGTGTGTGTGTGTGTGTGTGTGTGTGTGTGTGTACACACTCAAGTGTTTGTGCATGGTGGGCACTTGCTTGTGAGTGCCTGCAGATGCCAGAGAGGGCACTGGATCTTCTAAAACTGTAGTTACAGGCAGGTGTGGGCAGCCTCACAGAGGTGCTGGAAACAGAATTCTGGTCCTCTGGAGGAAGAGTGAGCACTATTAACCTCGGAGTTGTATCTCCAGCCCCTGGTCTCTTATTTTAAAGTGTTATTCATAGCCCAGATAAATATGTAATGCCATAGGCCTCCTACTTCTTAGAACAGTTACTGCATTGGTGCCGTGGCACTTCTGATTTCTACTTATTAAAAACAACTAATAGCTGTGTTAGTGCAGAAGATATCATCTGTTCTTTTCCTTTTTTCTTTTCTTTCTTTCTTTCTTTCTTTCTTTCTTTCTTTCTTTCTTTCTTTTTGATGTTGTTTTGTTTTGTTTTGTTTTTTCCTCCCTAAGAAGGATTAAAGATGAAGTGAGATTCCTTCTGGAAGAATATTCTCTTTGCCATCAAGCTGGCCTTAATTTCCTGTTCAAAGGGGGTTATATTGTCAATGTGACACTTTAATCAGCCACCAATGTGTCTGGGAAACACTGACTTCACAATCAATGTCAATGTACTTCATGTCGCCTCACTACCTCTTAGTCATTTTGCTTCAGAAGTGTGTGGAGGGTCAATACATTTCATTAGGTTGTTTCATCTAGAGCACTGCACAACACGAGAACTTTGATTATATTATAAGAACTGCCTTAATGTGACACCGGCTCCCTGATTGTGCAGTACTAGGCATACAAGTGCTGGAGGGCAACCAAATTATCCTTCACCTAACTGTTCATGGAGCCCTCAGCTGCAAAATGTGCTGAAAAATGAAAGAAGAAAAGAAAACCCAGCCCAGACTGCAAAGCAGATACAAACTGTACTCTCATAAACCCAACACCCTATAGGACCACGGAGAATAACTTTGAAGGCTACCAGTGAAAAGTAGCAATTCCTTTCCAGTGCCTAATTATACTAGTAAACATATTTATGACTCAAGTTTAATAGTTATTTTCACCGTACTGCTATGTAATTAAATTACAATAGGATGCATATGTGAATTTCTTCTCAGTGGATTTATTATAGCTTTATGAGTATGAAAGAAAGGCAACGTAAATGCTTTCTTCCCTTCCAACCCTTCACCTCAGACTTCTTCAATACAGCTTCATGTGACATTTGCCTCTGTTCCCTTTCCTGGTTTCTTGCAACATTTGCTATGTGATCTTGACTGGTACCTCCCACCATGGTGAAGAGGCCTCCATTTCATGTGTGGGTAACCGATCTTTCTGAGCACCTCTTCCTTTTGACTTTCACTATAATGCTAATTTTGTAATTTATTGCAATAACATTGCCACAAATTATCAGATACATTCCATTTAAGTTTTATGGTAGTTTCAGCATTTCAGAGAGTAGTATAGAGTCAGGGACTCTGATTATCAGCCACACATGTTTCTTATGGTAAGTCAGGTTCTGTACTGAGATGCTCCTTCTACTTAGAAAATGTTACTTGGCCATGGTCTACTCACCAGAGTTAAAATCTTTCACAGTAAACTTTCCAGATTCATTTTCTCCTTTCTGGCTCAGCCTCCCACCTGTCTCACCTCAGCTGGCTCCTCTCTTCCCCTTCTCCTCTCAGAGTCCCGAGGTCCTTGTCCTTCATGATTTGTGGTAGTTGTTGCTCAGTTTGCATTCTTCCTCCAGAGACTTTGTTGGAGTTTGCATGTCAGTTCTTCTTCTTTTTTTGTTTTTGTTTTGCCATTTTCTGGAGAACAACTAGCCACAATGTCTAGTCCAAATCACTATTTGAAAGATAGTGGTTTGGACCAAAACAGAAAAAAAGAACAATGCTGTTCAAAGACATTGGATACTGAGGAGACAAAACTCAGATATACTTTCGCCGAAATCATAGTTGTCTTTCTTAAGAAGAAAAAGAACCAGTTTCTCTAAAATACTAAATGAGAGCTATAAATGCACTGCATAGTATCCCTATTGATACATAAATACTGGCAAGACATGATTTTTTAAAACCACATATCATTGGGTTATTCTGGCCAGTCAGTTTCATAAATAAAATCAGTCTATTTTACCAAGAAATTGAGATTATATAAAAATAACATTTTATATCATTCAAAATATATTTACAGTTTGTAGATCCTGTTATGGGAGTCTTTAGTGTATGCTAATGGTGATTGTTTTAGATGTATGGGCATTTTTTTTGCTTGTATGTATGAGCAACATATATGTGCCTGGTGCCCTTGGAGATCAAAAGAGAGATTATATACTCTGGAACTGGAGATAGGAGTGCTTCTATGCCACCGTGTGGGCACTGGATACTGAACCTGGGCCCTCCAAAGGAGAAATAGCAAAGTGTACTTAAACCACTGAGCCATCTCCTTAGCCCCAACCAGATAATTTTTTAACATAGAAGCTGGGAAAGTTTTGGGTTAGTCACCAACTACAGAACTATAACACACGAGTACACAGGTATCTTGTCGATCTTCAGCTGGTATTCAGAGGGTATTGGCTTAATCTTTCATTCATAGAACTACTTGTATGTCAGAGAGCCCAATAGGGCTGCTAAACGCCTGAATTGGACACATTGTGAGAATTCTCTAGGGTGGTGTCCTTGGCATGCACTAGGGTGGAGGATGACTGGTCCCTTCTTTGCCCTGCCTTGCCTTCTGAGCCTCTGCACTGGGAAGAATCAAGGGGCCTCCATGTAGTGCATCCTCATTTACCCTTATGGATCCTTCCTTCTTTCTGGAAGTACGCTCACTCTCAGAAGCCCCCTGAAAGACATCGTTTTGTAGGTACTCATGCATTTTGCCCCCCCCTTTCTCAGAGGGGGTTCAAGTAGAGTAGTTACAATTTTAGATTTTCATCATAAAACAAAGAAATAAAAGGCGGCTCCATTATTAGACAATCAACATTGTCTGAGAATAATTCTGAGAATAAAATGCAAGCTTTGGCTTATGATATGCAGTGTAATATTCTTTACCAAGAAAAAGTACAATTAGAATCTTAAGAAAATTGAATTTAGGCCAGGAAAATATTAAGTAGAACAAATAAAATCACTTTAAAATAATGAAATTATATAATGGAATGCTTTGTCAACTTTAAAAAATTAGAAAAATATCTAAGGTAAATACTATAGAGAGTAATCTCCCACTTAAATGTTTGTGATTATACACTCACATATTATTGAAAACTGCATAACGCTTGGCAGTATTGAGCATACACATACATACACACACACACACACATACACACACACACATACACACACACACACACACATACCTACACGCAAACAATGAATATTCTCTCATGTAGACTTATGTTTACAAATGCACAAGAAGTTCTTTAAAAGTTACTGAAGAGACCTGTAACACCACATGCCTCTAGATAGCTTAGAGTCTTGATGGCTGCTAGGTATAGAAAGATATTTTTTCTCTTTGTAATATCCTGTATCTTCTTAATTTGATGTTGTATAAACATAGTACATGCAGTTAGTAGTATGTATAAACAAACATGCAGTTAGTTTCTCTCTCTCTTTCTCTCTCTCTCCATATATATATATATACAAATAAATAATATCATAGACAAATATTATTGGTAAATACATTGTAAAGATGAGGTGAGAGAGAGGTGAGAGCAACAGGAAGGAAGCTTACAGCTTCTTACTGTACAAAATCAGAGTAGGAGCCAACCTCAGCCATGGCTACCTAAGTGATAGAAACATACAGTGTTGTCCCATGTATCCTTTGATGGAATGTGTGGCCTAGTGTTGATTAATAAGAAACTTCTTTTTGACCTTCCTTTCTGCAGAAGGCAAGCTACTTATGAAGTAGTTATATTCTGATTTTAGCATCAGCAGAGACAGCAATTCTCAGATACAAGATCACACACCACTTCAAGAGGCATTTCAAGGCAGTTTGAAAATTCGGCCAAGAAATTTCATCTCTGTTCAAAGTTTGAGCTCTCATTTCACTAACGAATCCTGGAATTTTGGCATGATTTTAGCAGTTTAAACAAAGGAACTAAAAGTATTTTACATCCTCACCCACTGGGAGCACACTCCAGAGGTCAAGATCTGACATAAAATAGACTCAAAACCTTCATTCCATTTTATTTTTGACAGGGTTTTCTGAACATATTCGCCCCTTCACCATTTCTTCTAGATATAACCCCAGGGCTTCAACTGTGCATCCTGGTTTCTTTTTCAATCATCATATCCAACGTGTACTTTCCTTACATTCTTAGATGCACATCGTTCCATTGGCATTCCATCGACTTACACGTGACAGATATTTTATTGTACCCAAACTACATTTAATGGTTGCTACAAAGCATAATGAAATGAGAATGTAAAATGACTGTTATTCTTTGTATTGCTTCTCAGATCTTGATTGTTCAGCAATAGAACTCTCTCATCCACTCCATCAACTCTCAATTCATTATTGTTAACACAATTTCATTTCTACTTAGCTACTCTAAGGTCATCAGTATCCTGAATCTTGAGGGAAAAAAAATCCTTTGGTTTGTGGGACTTTACAAAAGTAATTTAATTGACTTATAACTTGACCTTCAAACTAAAGCCAAGAGATTAAATAGAAGAGATGTACAAATCATCAAAAATTCCTTAACAATCCCCCACAGAAGCTGGGCTTGCTGGTACTCATGTCTGGGAGAGCGTCCTCCTTCCTGATGAATGTGAAGGGCTATTGCATAGCTTTAACAAGTCTCTGGACACAGTGTGTCCATTGCACTAGTGTTGTCCTTCTGAGCCAATGGGTATGTGTCTACAGCTAAGAGAAGGATGGGAATCTTCTTCTTGGGAAAAACTTGACAGTTGTTACTTGCTCTAGAGAAAATTAGATTTATTATTTATTAATAGGCCTAAACTTATGATGAATGGGAGTGATTAATAAGCTCCTCTGGTTGGAATGAGGGCCAGGGAGAATTAAGCAAGAGGTTAAAAAACAAAAGCTTGCCTGTGCTTAATGGCTCAGGAAAATTCTTTGCTTTTATTCTCTCTCAATATAATCTCACAAATGAAGCATGACTTTTGGATAGCAAGTAAGTACATTCTTTATATTTATTTTACCTTGATAGGAGCATTATATGTATTTATTATATAGATTATATATTTATGATTTTATACAGAATCTCAATATGTAGCTTTGCCATTTTGAAACTCAATATGTAGACGAGGCTGGTCTCACATTCACAGAGTCTCACATATTTTCGCCTACTAGTGCTGACGTTAAAAGTATGTGATACCACACCTAGCTTATAGATTTGTTAAGATAGTGATCTGCCTAGGATAGTTTTTATACACAAAGTAATTAAGTGCATTGAGATTAAGGTTGCTGCTGAGCACAGAAGTGACTGAGCCTTATGAAAATTATAAAGCATGTTGGCATTACTTGTTGACCTGCTCAGAACATGAGACTCCTAGCATAAGTCCCCTCTGCCCCATCACTACTCTTTGGGATCATTTTCAGGAGGGGATTCTGAGTTCTGGAGAAAAATGACACAGTGTAAATTCAAGGTCAAGTTTTATTGTATTTGTTATTACTGTAAAAAAAAAACCCAATTATCCCAGATAGTTCAGTTAAATTGAATTTTCTGTTTAAAGGAGTCATCCAAAATACCTTTAAATAATCTTTTATTTAGGCCTGTATTATCTGTACTAATCTCTTTCCGGTCATAGAAAATGAAGACAAAAAGTTTTAAATTACTCATTATTTTATAAAAGCTTTCTTTTTTTCTTTTGGGAGAAATAACATTAAGTAGAGAGAATGAAGTAGAAATAGAAGACTGACTTCTCTTTACTCTGCCTAATGACTTGTCCTCTGACCTTGAGAATCCTCCATTCTGTGACTCCACCTTCTCTGCAGCAAAGAGGGCAGCACATGTCGGACTCATCTTCCCAAACTGCAGGCACTACACATCTGCAAGGGACTGTGCTTGCACATGGGTCATCATACAACACAACAGAAATGATAAAGAACATTGTGGTTAGAGAAAGCCAGTGAGTTTATTAGACACCAACCTAGATTGTAGCCTGGCGTGCTCATGCTTCGTTCATTTTAGACGATCTTGCTACCATATTAAATTCTTACAAAGTTAACAGTCATCAAAATTTTACCTTAGGTTCTAGCTTTGTCATTCTGTTAGCTGTCATGTAGCAAGGACCTTTCGTATCCTAAATGTCACATCACATACTAGGATTCTCATTATCACTAAGAGATCAGCAAAAATTTCAGTTTATTGTTTCTTTCTAATTATTCTGAACTTTCTTCTTGTTTTTGCATTTGTACATGGAAGATGAGTAAACCCTTTTTAAAGTTATTATTACATTTTCTCTTGCCCTTCTAGAAACCGTTAAGCCTATTAACTTCCTCGTAGTAATAAACAAAAAATAATGGTGGAATTAAATTTTAAAAAGGAAGATAAACTTTGAAACTTAGTGATGACCAGACACTATTTCAAGTAATGAATATAAAAAGAAAACTCAGGTCATTTGTGTAGCTGAGTTTTTCCATGGGGAGAAAAACAAGAGAATAAGTAAACGTAACATTATAAAGTGCGAGTTCTGACAGATTTGTGAACATTCTACTAGCATGTCATAGATAAAGAATTGACAAAGCCTGCAGACGCCGGGAAGAATATATTTGAAAGAGGAAATGACATTGGCAGTTGGTAAAAAGTAGGGACACATCTAAACTCATGTGAGTGAAAGAATGTCTATGAAGATATGAGTGTGTTTCTTTTTATTTTCCCAAGTTTATGTATTTATGTATGTGTATGTATCTATGTATATGTATGTATACTGGTTGTGAGCCTAGCCTTTAACGGCTGAGCCATCTCTCTAGACTGCTCAAGTTTTTAAAACACTGTGTTGTGGTGTGTGTGTGTGTGTGTGTGTGTGTGTGTGTGTGTGTGTGTGTGTATCTGTGTGTGTGTGTCTGTGTCTGTGTGTCTGTGTGTGATTTTCAGAACTGCATCCTAAAAGTTGTCCTCTGGCCTCCCTTGGATGAAATTCAGGTCGTCAGTTTGGCAGCAATCACCACAACACACTGCAGCATTTCGACAGCCTGTGAATGAGTTTTCAAGAGGATGCTTGCCCTTCCGTGTTCTCAGAGCTGTGGGGACGAAGGAGGTGCATGATGCATTGTATCACAGTGTGAAAGGCATTCTAGGACACTCTCTCAAGTACAGTTTAATATGATAATAGCTATAGAAAACATTCAAGACTTGAGGGATCCGGCATGCTTCAGAAGTTTAGCTCCCATGTGCAATTGACAGTAAAGGTGGAGAAATAATTTCACCAACAGAAAAATTATCAGAATTAGTGCCAGCTTAAGTGAGCCTGAACATTATCATAGGCAGATTTGGGCCCAGGGGTCCCGCTCAAACTAAGGCACCAGCCAAGGACAATACAGGCAGTAAACTTTAAACCCCTACCCAAATCTAGCTAATGGACAGAACATTCTCCACAGTTGAGTGGAGAGTGGGGTATGACTTTCACACGACCTCTGGTGCCTCATATTTGACCATGTCAAATATGAGAGACCTGGTGGCACTCAGAGGAAGGATAGCAGGCTACCAAGAAGAGACTTGATACCCTATGAATATATACAGGGGGAGGTAATCCCCCTCAGGAACAGTCATAGGGGAGGGGAATAAGGGGAAAATGGGAGGGAGGGAAGAATGGGAGGATACAAGGGATGGGATAACCATTGAGATGTAACAAGAATAAATTAATAAAAAATTTTTTTAATTGTAAATTTAAAGCCAATAGTCTACATATGCCAAATAAAATTTGGCTATTTTCAGAATGGGTAAAAACATCATTTGATTTTATGGGACCTACAAGATTCATAAAATAACACATGGGTCAAAGAATAAATCTCAGATCAGAAAAAGTATAATTTCCAGGGACTTGTTACAAGGCTTATACTTAGAGAAGCAGAGTAGACACATAGTTGTCTGGAATGAATTGAGGAGTTTGTGCTCTAAAAGAAATGGGAAGAGAGTCAAAGGGAGCAAATTCTCAGCTATAAGAAAATAATGGAGAATCCACGCACAACATTCTGACTCTGGTTAAACACTGCATAGTCTGCATCTTGAAATTAGTGAAGAAAGATCTTGAAAATCCAGCTACCCTCCAACAAACAAAAAAAACTGTCGATAATGGTGTATTTACCTTTATATGAGTACACATACCAAAAATTGTTGTGTACAACTTGAATACACACAATAGTATTAAGTTATGTATCAATAAATCTGGAAAATATTTTATATAGTGTGAACAAGTGTAAATAAGAATACATCTAATGAAACTGTGGGAGGCAATGAATTCAGTATTTAGAGATTCCTTAACATATATTGTTTATGTTAAGAAGGAAACTTTGAAGATCAATAGCCTAAGTTCCAAATTAGAAAATTAGACAAGGAAAAATACAGTCAAGGAAGCTGCAAGCAGTGCATAAATACAACTTAGTGAATTGAAGAAAAGCTATGAAAACCACATACCTTACCAGGAGTAATATGGTGGTACATTTATGAAGAGGACACAATGTTTAAAACACTCAAATATATGTATATCAAAACCCACATGAGCTAACCCTCACCCCCTTTAAAACAGCCATTATCAAAACCAAGAAACCTATTGCTAGAAATGATATATAGAAAGCAATACCTGTTCACTTTTTTCATATTATAAATTATTAGCATCATTAGCTAAGACAGTATGGATAGACTTTAAAAATTAAAAATACAATTGTCATATGATCAAACAATCCCACTGTTGAGCAAATATCAAAAAGAGCAACCTGCCTATGGCAATAAGACAAAAGCTTCCTTATGTGCATGTAGCACTTGTCTAAATATTCTGGAGACAGAAACAATGAATTGTGGGTCAGTAGATGAGTGATTAAGAATATATGGCTTACCATTGAGTCATAAGAGAAAAAAAAAACCTTGTTTTTTGAAGCAACACTGATAGTGTGTTAAGTGAAATAGGCAGGCACCGAATGAAGAGTCACATACTCTTACATGTGGAATCTGAAAATAATAAATGATTGAGATTAGAGATAGAAAGAGAATAAGTGAGCATCGGAAATGGAGGAAAGCAACAGGAGCCTGAAGCCTAAAGAAAGGTTGATCAATGTATCCTAACTTACTGTGAGAGAGGAACAAGAAATATATTCTATTAATCACCACAAAGTGACTACAAAAAACAAACCTATAGTATATGATTTAAGGTTCCAGATAGAAAGTTTCTTAGTTCTTACCTCAATAAATGTATGAGAAAATAAATATTTAAAATGATTTAAATGTATTAAATTATTTAATACATTTAATAACTGATTTAAGTGTATTAAAATACCACATGATAAACTAACAGTATTCAAATACTTATATTTCTTATGTACCAGCTAAACTTTTAAGTCTGAAAAATACCCAAATTAAATCTAAACTAATTGAGAGAAAGCATGAAAAAAGGCAGAAACCAGTGAGAGGTTTTGAAAAACGAGAAAATTCAGTAAGCCACAGCATCCTCTTTTTAAAAGATTAATAAAATCCATAAGCTTTGAACTTATCATGAACACAGTACCATTTTGGTTTGGACCATAATATAAAATAGTTGTAAATCTATACAGAGAGATTACTGGTAGCAAAAATGAAAAGTTATGCCCCTAAAGATTAAAACACATAATCAAGAAATAGTATGAATGAACTGAGGCCAAAAATGTATAATTAGATAATATGAACCAGTTACTTGAAAAATACAATCCACCAAAGTTTTCATGAGAAGATTGAGATAAACTTTGTAGAATTATATTTATTAAATAAATCAATTAAAATATAAACTTCTAGACAGAAAGGACTCAAAGAATATATGAACAAAAATAATGTAAATTTTCATATTTTGTGATAATAACCATAAAGGTTGTCAACAAAATATAAGCAAATTTTATCTAATAATGCATAATTATTTACAGCTGTTCATTATAATTATTTATCCCAAGTATGTAGGCTAATTAAACATTTGAAAGTCAATTATGTAACCAATTATCAACAGACTAGAGAATTAAAAAAGGTCAAAAATCTGGTCAATATATACACAGAAGCAATGAGAAGGAGGAAACAAAAGTGTCTTTGTGCATAGCTGGTGTGACCACGCATACAGTGAACTAGTAACCACACACACAAGCACTTACATACATTCCCAGAATTTATGAATACTTACAGCAATATTGCAGAATATAAAATCCATATCCAAAAATTACATTTCTTTCCTGTCTATCAACAGTGAAAAGATGAAATTAGTACTTGAACAAAGTATCAGTTTGGTTTGGACCCTAACATAAAATAGTTATGAATCTATTAAGATATGTCCAACCCTCCTAAAAAGTTATGTGTTTTAGTGTTTTGTCTACATGTATTATGTGCCACTATGTGTGCCTGGTGCCCTTGGAGGCCAGCAGAGCAAGTCGGATCCTTGCGAAATGAAATTACAGATTGTTTGGAGTCACCATGTAGGTTTACAGAATAAACGGGTTCTCTGAGATAGCAGCAAATGTTCTTAAAGACTGAGACATTTCTTTCAACTTCCACATATGTACAATAAATTTTTCTGCGGGAACATTCAAAACTTTGATCAAAGTTATCAAAGAACAAATATAGTTCATTGATCAAATTATATTTTGTTGCGTTACTATATTATACAAAAATGATATGCATTCAATGGAAATCTTGCATCAAACACTGGATTGAGAGTTGTCACTGGGCTGCTGATATTTAGCATGAGACTCTCCAACACTGCTGGATCTTGGCAGGAAGCTGCAGCTTCAGTCAACTACATTATCTATTCTACAGTGTTCCTAAGGTGTGATCCTTAGGCTGAAGAGAGGGCTCAGAGATTAAGAGCACTGGCTGCTCTTCTGGAGGTCCTGAGTTCAATTCCCATCAACCACAGTGAGGCTCGTAATCATGTATAATGAGACCTGGTGCTCTCTTCTGGTGGGCAGACACACATGTAAGCAGAACACTGTATACATAATAAATAAATCTTTGAAAAAAAGATCTGACCCTCATATCGATATGTTAAACATATTAAACTTATTTTCAACTTGCATTTGCATTACTAAGATTCAAGTTAAGATCATTTTGATGTTGAGAGAGTCTGTCTGTGGTCATGGGTATTTAGAGTCATTCTTGTCAAAGAGATCATTTCTGCCCAGTTAGGTCTATAAATCCAACACAGCTCCCATCAAAACCACTGCGTGCTTCTAGATTCATAATTGTTCAAAATTCTCAGAATAAGTGACCTTCGAGTGTTCATCCCTAAAAGGGACATTTCTATCATCATCTCACAGGCTCAGGAAAAATCTCAGAAGAGGAGTGGAAGGAATTTAAGAGGCAGAGGAAGGTATTTGGTGTTGTGCAATGCTGTCTTCAGGGCATGGCAAGGCCGCCACACATTTAAACCATATCAGCTATAATTACCTCCACAAGCCCTGCACTAGATCAGGCTTCTCACCATTTCATCATGACTGTGAGAGAAACTCACAAGACTCGAGTATTCCCTGAGGCAATATTGTCAGTCAGTTCATAGTTTCTGGGAAAGGAAATTTTTCTTCAGTGTTCTAGCCACTGGAAATTGTCTATATTGTGATAAATACTGAAACCTCACACTCACATAAATAATTGTCATGAAACTTATGAAAAATATGAATATATAATGGGGAATCTGAGGAGAAAAAGACATTATAGACTGTATAGAACTGTTCAAAATTAAATAATTCAATAAAAATTAAATTTAAAATGAAAGTTTCTTTCTGGGAACTGTTGATTCTAAATTTTATATGGAGACAGCAAATGCTCAGAATAGCCAACCCAATAAGAATATAAAAACAATACTGGATGGCTGACACTGTCTGCCTTCCCAACACATAAAACTCCAGTAATTGAGATAATCTACTCCTGGGGAAACAAACAGGTGGATGGAATAAGTTAGAGATCCCAGAAATAATCACAAATACGGACAAGTGGACAACATGGTTCAGAGACAATATGATGAAGGGAGTCATTTCAATAACCAGTGCTAGGACAACTGGACACTTAAAAGCCAAAAGAAAATGACTGTAAATGAATCCAGATCTAGATCTACACTTCTCACAAGAAAAACCTCAAAACAGAGTATAAACCTAAGATAAACTACAACACTAGAAAGGAAACTTTACTTGAGTTCGGATGGAGATGACTTTTCTAGAAATACGATCTCAGCAATGATACATGAAAAAGGCAATTGATTATTTGGATAAGAATGGTTAGGCAAGCATTGGCTGGACATAACTATTTCATAATGATAACTAATAAGAGAAAATTGTTTGAAATATGACAAAAGCTCTTAAAATTTCTTGTTTCAAAATTATTTATTCACTTTACATCCTAAATGTGTTTCCTCTTCTACCCCTGGTCCCAAACTCGCACTCTCTTCTCCCCTTTTCCCTTCCTTTTATCCTCAGAAAAGCGGAACCCTACCCCAGATGCATCAGGACTAAAGACATCTTCTTCCGCTGAGGCCAGACGAGGTGGTCCAGCTAGGGGCAAGTGATCTAAAAACAGGCGACTGAGTCCATGTCAGAGACCGCCACCAATTCACTTACTAGTGGACCCACATGAAGACCAGGCTACCCATGAGTACATGTGTGTTGGTGGCTTTGGTTCAGTTCATGCCTGCTTTTTGGTTGGTGCTTCAGTCTCTGAAAGCCCCAGTGGGCCTGAGTTAATTGATTTTGTTAGTCTTCTGGAATTTTTGTCCCCTCCAGGTCCTTCTGTCCTGTCCTGCATTCTTCCACATGACTGCCCAAGCTCTACCTAATGTTTGGCTGTGGGTCTCAGCGTCTGTTTAGCTCCACTGCGGGGGGAACCTCTCGGAGGACGGTTATGCTGAGCTCTTGTCTACAAACATAGCAGAATATCATTAATAGTGTCAGGGGTTGTCTCTCTCCTATGGGGGTGGGTCTTAGGTTGGGGCAGTCATTGATTGGCTACTCAATCTCTGCTCCATCTTTATCCCTGCATTTATTGTAAGTAGGGTGAATTTTGGGTCCAAATTTTGTGCGTAGGTTGGTGTCCCTTTCCCTTCACTGGAAATTCTGCCTGGCTATGAGGTGGCAACTTTAGTCTCCATGTCCCCCACTGCTAGAAGTCTCAGCTGGAGTCACCCCCATATGCTCCTAGGGGGCTATCCTGTCACAGGTCTCTAGCAAATCCTAGAGAAGCCTTTCCTTTGGGTTTCATTCTCTCTTCCAGCCCTCTCACCCCACTCTCCCCAAAGCTGATCCCCACCCTTTTTCCTCTCCCCACACCCTCTCCTACCCAGTTAACACACTTTATCCATTTCTGATGTCTATTCTATTTCCTTTTATGAGTGGGATTCAAGAATCCTTCCATGCACCCTCATTGTTGCTTAGATTCTTTGGGTATATGGCTATTAGTATTACTATTTGGCTATATGGCAAGTCATCATTTGTAGGGGAGTACATACTCAGTATGTCTTTCTGGGTCTGGGTTACGTCACTCAACATATTTTCTAGTTCCATCAATTTGCCTGCATATTTCATTATTTTCTTGTTTTTATTACCTGAGTATTATTTCACTGTGTAAATAGACTGCACTTTCTTTATCCATTCTTCAGTTGAAGGACATCTGGGTTATTTCCAGTTTTTCACTATTATGAATAAAGCTGCTACAAAGATAGTTGAGCAAGTGTCCTTGTGGTACGGTGAGGCATCTTTTAGGTATATGTCTAAGAGTGCAATATTCTGAGAAATCAGCAGATTATTTCCCCTTGCTCCACATCCTCGCCAGCATATCCTGTCACTTGAGTTTTTTTTTTATCTGAGTCACTCTGAATGTGTAAGGTGGAATCTCAGAGTCATCTTGATTTGCATTTCTCTGATTACTAAGGATGTTGAGCATTTCTTTATGTGCTTCTAAGCCATTCAAGATTGCTCTGTTGAGAATCCTTGGCTTAGCTGTGTACCCCATATTTTCACTGGATTATTTAGTTTTTTAGTGTTTACCTTATTGAATTCTCTATATATTTTGTATATTAGCCTTCTGTGGGATGTAGGGTTGATGAAGATCTTCTCCTAACCTGTGGCCTGCCTTTTTATTCTATTAACAGTGTCCTTTGCCTTACAGAAGCTTTTCAGTTTAATGAGGTTTCATTTATTGATTGTTAATCTTAGAGCCTGAGCTATTGGTGTTCTGTTCAGGAAGTTGTTTCTTATGCCAATGAGTTCAATGAGTTCACCTTTTCTTCTATTAGATTTAGTGCATCTTGTTTTATGTTGATGTCTTTAATCCACTCGGACTTGAGTTTTGTACAGGGTGATATATATAGGTCTATTTGCACTCTTCTACATACAGACATAGAGTTAGACCAGCATCATTGGTTGAAGATGCTTTTTTTTTTTCTGTTGTATGGTTTTGACTTCTTTGTTAAAAAATCAAGTGTTCATAGGTCTATAAGCTTCTTGGTCTTCTATTTGATTGCACTGATCAACCACTCTGTTTTTATGCCAATGCCATGTTGTTTTTATTACTATCGTTTTGTAATACAACTTGAAATCAGGGATTGTGACACTTCCAGATACTCTTTTATTGTACAGGATTGTTTTTATTATCCTCAAGTTTTTTTTTCCATATAAGTTAAGATTTGATCTTTCACGTTCTGTGAAGAATAGTGATGGGCTTTTAACAGGAACTGCACTGACTTTATAGATTGCTTTTGGTAAGATGGGAATTTTTACTATGTTAATCCTACAAATCCACAAGCATGGGGATCTTTCTATCTCCTGATATCTTCTTCAATTGGTCTCTTTATTCTTTTTTTATTTATTTATTTTCTTCTTTTATTTCCAATTGTTTTATTTACAGAGTTGAGGTTCTTTTCATACAGGTCTTTCACTTACTTCATTAGAGTTACACCATGATACTTTATATTATTTGTGACTATTGTGAAGGGTATTGTTTCCCTAATTTCTTTTTCAGGTAATTTGTCACTTGTATACAGGCAGGTTACAGATTTATTTAATTAATCATGTATCTAGGCACTTTGATGAAGGTGTTTATCAAATGTAAGAATTCCCTGGTAAAATTTTTGGGGTCTCTTACATATACTATTATATCATCTGCAAATAGCAATATGTTGACTTTTCCTTTCTAATTTGTATCCCCTTGATCTCCTTTAGTTGTCTTATTGCCCTAGCTAGGACTTCAAATACTATATTAAAGAGATATAGATAGAGTGTGTAACCTTGTCTTGTCACTTGTTTCAGTGAATTTCATTAAGTTTCCCTACATTTAACTTGATGTTGGCTACTGGCTTGCTGTACATTATCTTCATTAGTTTTAGGTGTGAGCCTTATATTCCTGATCGCTCCAAGAATTTTATCATGAAAGAGTATTGGGTTTTGTCAAAGACATTTTAAGCATCTATTGAGATCATCTTATGGTTTTTATTCTTTCAGTGGATTACATTAATGGATTTTTGTAAGTTGAACCATTCCTGCATCCATGAGATGGAGCCTAAATGATCATGGTGGATATTTTTGTTGTGTTCTTGGATTCACTTTGCAAGTATTTTATTGAGTATTTTTTTGCATCAGTGTTCATTAGGGATATTGGTCTGAAATTTCTTTTTTGGTTGAATTGTTGTGTGGTTTAGGAATTAAGGGACTGTAGCATCATAGAATGAGTTTGGTAATGTTCCTTCTGTTTCTATTTTGTGGAATAGTTCGAGGAGTCTTGGTATTATCTCTTCTTTAAAGGTCTGGCAGAATTCTACATTGAATCTATCTGTCCCTGAGCTTTTGTAGATGGGAGACTTTTAATGACTGTTTCTATTTTCATGGGAGTTATAGGACTATTTATATTGCTAACCTGATCTTGAGTTAACATTGATAGATGAAATCTATCAAGAAAAATGTCCATTTCATTTAGATTTTTCCATTTTTGTCAAGTATAGGCATTTTATTTTATTTTATTTTTTTATTAATTTATTCTTGTTACATCTCAATGGTTATCCCATCCCTTGTATCCTCCCATTCTTCCCTTCCTCCCATTTTCCCCTTATTCCCCTCCCCTATGACTGTTCCTGAGGGGGATTTCCTCCCCCTGTATATGCTCATACGGTACTTACCGAGAAGTATAGGCATTTTAATAAATTAAACCTAATGATTCTTTGGATTTCCTGGGTGTCTGTTGTTATGTCCCCATTTTCATTTCTGATTTTGTTAATTTGGATATTATCTCTCTGCCTTTTAGTTCATTTGGCTAAGAGTTTTTCTATCATGTTGATTTCCTCAAATAACCAGCTTTTATTTTTATTAATTCTTAATTTTGTTCTCCTTTTTTCTAAGTTGTTGATTTCAGCCCTGGGTTTGATTGTTTCCTGCAGTCTACTCCTCTTTAATGACCTTGTTTCTTTTTGTTCTAGAGCTTTCAGATGTGCTCTTACGTTGCTAGAATGTGATCTCTCCAGTTTCTTCGTGAAAGTGCTTAATGCAGACCATTATCATTGGTTCCCATAAGTTTGTGTATGTTGTTTCTTAAATTTCATTGAATTTCATTGAAGCCTCTAATTTCCTTATTTCTTCCCTGACACAGTGGTCATTTAACAGAGATTTTTTTTTTCAGTTTCCATGAGTTTGTAGACTTTCTTTCTTTCTTTTCATGTTGTTTTTAAGTTCTAGCTTTAATCCATGGTGGTCTGATAAGATACAAGGGTTTATTTCAGTCTTCTGGTATCTGTTAAGACTTTCTTTGTGACCAAGTATATGGTCAATTTGGAGAAGGTTCAACAAGGTTATGAGAAAAAAAGTATACTCTTTTGGTTTTGGGTGAAATGTTTTGTAGATATCTGTTAGGTCTATTTGATTCATAAAGTCAGTTAGTTTTATTATTTCTCTATTTCATTGACCTTTCCATTAATGAGAGTGGGTTGTTGAAGTCTCTCACTCTTAATATGTGGGGCTCAGTGTGATTTAGGCTTTAGCAATATTTCTTTTATGAATGTGGGTGCCCTTGTACATGCAGCATAGATGTTCAGAATTGAGATATAATCTTCGTTGATTTTTCCTTGGTTGATAAGTATGAAGTGCCCTTCTCCATCTCTTCTGATTACTTTTGCTTAAAAGTTCATTTTATTAGATATTAGAATAGCTGCTCCTGCTTGTTCTTAGGTCTGTTTCTTGGAAAACATTTTTCCAGCTCTTTACTCTGAGGTAATATCTATCTTTGTTGCTGTAGGTGTGTTTCTTGTATTCAGAAGAATTATGGATTCTGTTTTTGCATCCTCTCTGTTAGCATGTGTCTTGTTATTGTGGAATTAGTTCCATGGATGTTGACAAATATTAATGACCAATGATTTTGATAGTGGTGGTGATAGCAAGAGTGTGGTCTTCCCCTCTTTTATTTTTGCTGATGTGACCCTATTTTCTGTGTTTTCTTGGATGTAGTTACCCTCCCTGTGTTGGAGTTTTCCTTCTAGTATCCTCTGTAGGAATGGATTAATGGAAATATATTATTTATATTTGGTTTTGTCATGGCATATCTTGCTTCTCCATCTATAGTGACTAAAAGTTTAGCTCTGTATAATAGTCTATGCTGACAACTCTGGTCTCTTAGAGTCTGACATATATATGCCCAGACCCTTCTGGCTTTTAAAGTCTCTGTGGAGAAGACTGATGTAATTATCATAGGTCTGCCTTTATGTATTGCTTGGCTATTATCCTTTGTGGCTTTTAATATTCTCTCTTTGTTTTGTAGATTTATTGTTTTAATTATTATGTGGTGGGAGAATTCTCTGTTTTGGCCCAATCTATCTGGTGTTCTGTAAGCTTCTAGTACATTTGTAGGCATCTTTTTCTTTAGGGAAATTTTTTTTTCTATATTTTGACTGAGAATCTTCTTCTTTGATTCCTCTTATTCTTAAGTGTGGTCTCTTCACGATGGATGTTTTGTGTTAGAAACATTTTAGAGTTAGCATTTTTTTGACAGACGTATCAATTCCTCCTCTAATATCGTCTATGCCTGAGCTCTTCCATATCTTGTAGTCTGTTGATGATGCTTGTGTCTGCTGTTCCCATTATCTTTCCTTGGTTTTTCATCTCCAGGATAACCCCAGTTTGAGTTTTCTTCATTGCTTCTACTTGCCTTTTCAGTTTTATTCATTTCCTTCTCTTGTTTGCTTGTATTTTCCTATATTTCTTTAATGGACTTATTCGTTTCCTTCATCTGTTTGATTGCGCTTTCCTGTATTTATTTGAGGAATCTATTCATTTCCTGTTTAAAGGCCTCTATCATCTTCATAAGCTTAGATTTGAGATCCTTTTCCTGTGTTTCAGGTGTGTTAAGATATCCAGGGCTTGTTGTAGTAGAATAGTTGGATTCCGTGGTGCAATATTGCCCAGGGTTGGGTTCTTATGCTGTCCTTCAGCCATCTGGTTGTTCCTGGTGTTGGCAGGCTTAGAAGGCCCTAAGAGTCCCTGACGGATGTCACTCGTGGTAATCCTTGATGGATGCTGCCTCTGGGATTGCAGGCAGAGCCAGGATGCTGAAACTGGCAGCACATGGATGGCACAAGGTAGTATTACCACGGCTCATAGTCTCCAAAGGCTGCTGTCTCTGGGACTTCACCCAGAGCTGGGGCCTAGGAAATCTCACATGAGGATACTGTGGAGACCTCACTGCTGCTGGTATTACCAACATCTTCCCCCTCTGGTAGTTGCTTGCTCTTCAGTTTCTACAATAATCTAAAAAATAAGATCAGATGTGGAAAAGATAAGCTCAGTTGCTCAAATTTTTAAAAAAGGATGCACAGGTGGCCAGTGAGCATCTGAAAATAATTTCAACAGCTTAGGCCATTATAGAATTGCAAACAAAAATTAAAAAGAGGTCTTAGCAATGGCGATACATGCCTGCCTTTATTCCCAGCACTCAGGAGGCAGAGGCAAATGTATCACTGTGAGTTCAAGGCCACCTTGGTCTACAAAGTGAGTCCAGGAAATCCAGGGTTATTACACAGAGAAACTCTTTCTCTAAAAAAAAATCATCATCAACAACAAAAATATTTTAAAAAGAAACCTCACTTCTCATCTGCTAGTAGGGTCTATATCTAAACCATGTCATTTCTAAATTCTGGATAAAATATGAATCAACAGGCACATACTTTTTTCTGGCAAAAATGAAAAATAGTATGGTCACAACAAAGACATCTTGGAAGTTTCTTCCATAATTAAGCATAATATTACCTTACAATATTGGATTCTTGCTTCCAGATATGAGATCAAACAAAAGGAAAATATATGCGCACACTGAGATCTGTACTTGGATGTTCATAACAGTTTTATACATAACTGCCATGGGTTGATTGCAGCTAAGGTGTTCTTGAGGATGTGAATGGTGGGGCATCTCACAGTGGAATACTTAAAATATTCAGCAGTAAAAAGAAATGAGCTATCAAAGTATGAGCAGATATGGAAGAATCTCAAATGCCTTATTACAAAAAAGAATCTAATCTGACACATGCATAAATTGTGGGGCTTCAGCTTGAGAAATGATCAATGTCTGTTGGAAAGAGGAGACTGGCTAAACAGCTAGATTGCAGAATATATCTGGGGCAGTAAAATGATTATTCATGTTACAATAGTGGTTATGTTCACTATAGATTTGTCCAAACCCATAGGATGTACATTATTCAGTACAAAACCAGCTACATCCTTCAGGTGGGGAGTTGGTGACATTTCACAGCAGCTCAATTATAATAAATGTCTCATTGTGGCCTGACATGTCAATATTAAGATTGGTTGTGCCAGTGTGATACATGTGGCATACTTGAATTCATGATACATCCTGAGCATTTTTACTGAAAGCCTAAAACTGATTTTAAACAGAGTTAGTAAATGATAAAAGATCATAGGTGCTGTTTTATGAATGTGTTCTGAAGGCTATGGAAAGAGAAATATGGACAACGACCCAGGCACAAAACCTTTGACCCATAATCTGTCCTGCCTACAAGATGTGCTAGGGCAATGGTGGCATGGAAATTGTGGGACTAGCCAACCAATGTCTCCACATGATAAAGCCCATTATAGACACTGCTTGGGTAACTAAGAACCAGAGACTAGATAGCCCAGGAACCTATGGTAAAATCAAATTCTACTGGTCTAAAAACTATCAATAAAATGTCTCATAATGAGATTCTGTTATACTCATCGGTCAATGCTTTATTCAGCCACCATCAGAGAGGCTTCCTCCTTGCAGCAGATGGGATCAGATGCAGAGAATCACAGCCAGACATTATGTGGAGAGAGGATCTAAATGAGAGGTCTGCATCAAATCCTTCATTTCGGAGTTCAGGGAATTCTGTGGAAGAGTACAAAGAAAGATTGTAGGAGCCAAAGGGGATGGAGTGCCCCAGCAGGACAAGCCCACTGGATCAATCAAGCAAGGCACATATGAGCTCACAGAGACTGAAGCAAGTAAGCACAGGACCTACATGAGTCAGTACCAGGTCCTGTGTGTGTGTGTGTGTGTGTGTGTGTGTGTGTGTGTGTGTGTGTGTGTGTGTGTGTGCAATTAGCTTAATGTTATCCTGGGACTCCTGACTATGAGAACCAGTAGGCGTCTGACTCTTGTGCCTGCTCTTGGGACTCTTTCTCCTGTTGGGTTAGTGTTTCCAACTTCCATATAATAACTTTTGCTCCATCTTACTATATATTCTTTTTGTTCTGTTTGGTTTCTATCTCTCAGAAGCCTGTTCATTTCTAATATGAAGCAAAAAGACTGGATCTAGAGGAGAGAGGAGGCAGAAAAGAACTGAGAGCAACATAAGGAAGGGAATCTATAATCAAGATATACTATATGAGAAAAGAATCTATTTTCAGTAAAAGGGGGAAACACAAATAAGGGCCGAATACAGACAAAATCTTTAGGCACATCTTCACACATCTCCTTCTGAACTCAAACTCTAATAAGAGTGGTGCTTTAATGAGATATAGTCACGCCTAAAACTCTTTAAATTAGCACCTTCCCCCAATTATCGGACTCCAAGGCAATTGGTTCCTCAATGCAGCACAGTGAAAACAATCAATATGAGTTCAACAGGCTCTAACACATGTGTCCCAAATTGATGGATTTAGTCAGTGTATTTTTCCAGGCAGCTAATTTTCCCCTTTGAAGTGCTCACGAAAGGTCAGAAGCAGTTTAAGCATCAAAGCTTTATGAATTAAACAGTTTCCTCATGAAAGAGGAAGAAGGCTTGCCTGAAGAAATACTATTGTGAGCCAGGCTGGCTAACCTTCAACTAGGATGCTCTCAACACTGAGGAGATCAATATTGTCCACTATCCCAGAGCTGACCCAAGTCACTGGGCAGAGCTGACCCTTTATAAATAAAATGCTCACCTACTTAATTCAGTGGTGCTGAGAATTCCAACTGTTTCACTTCTGCTTTCTGGTTCTTCTATGAGAAGACATGAGAAAGAAGGTGAAGAAAAATGTGCAGGAATGTGGACCTCAGGCTGTTTTCTTAAATAGCTAAACACACACATTGTAAACTCCTTTGACATCTGTTGTGTTCTTTTTGACAGAATCAGTTTAGTACAATGTATCCTCCTACACATCAGAGCAAAGTATGTCTCCATTGTGAGCCTTGTTTTGCCCTTGGTGCATGTTCCAGAGTATCACATGGTCTTTAATAAGCACACATGGCTGTGTCCATATTGTGGAAATGATAGAAAAAGCCAATATTTTTGTGTTCTCTTTGTTAAATGTTGCTATATCTACCAACTATTAGTATTTTCTAATAGAAGAAAAATAATTATTTAAAATAAAATATTTTCTTCTGTTCTACCCTTAGCTCAGAGCCCATTATGAATCACTCTCTTAGCTTACTTACTAGTTTCTAATTTCTTTTCAAGCCTTTCAAGGCTTGCTTGGATATTTTTTCTTACTATGTATTTCCTTCTTCCACAATCAACCTTTCTTCTTAAGCATTTCTTGAGAGACTCATCATAGAAGACAATTACTGAATAACAAGGCTTGGGGTTGGAGGCATAAATGGCTTCTATTCTGACAATGTTTTTTCTAGGTAGCCCGAGGCAAGGCTCTGATGCTCAGGGGTCTGGTTTCTTTATTTGTTAAGTGTGCAGTGAAGATTAAATTAGAAGAAGAACACCACACTGTTCAATGGATGTTATCATTATTATCTTCTAGTTTAACCCTTATCAGAGTCTTTAATCTACTCTTCAAAAATCTCTAGCAAGTGTTTCCCTCTGTATAATTGGATTGCCTGCACTTTTCAGTTACCCCCAAAGCAGCTTGCAGTAATTTGAAAAGATTTTCTTTCTCAACAAGAGGGAAATCATGTCTGGTACTGGAAACCTAGCCAATTTTCAGGGCTAGTGATGGATCTTAAAGGAGAACCTGCTACTGCCACTTCACTAAACCACCGTCATCCCTAACTGCATCCTGAATACTTATTCTTATAGCCCCAGACACGGGGAACCCGCATCACTCAGAAAAGATGCTTCTCTTTGCAACAGATGAAGGCAATTACAGAAAACCACAGGTGCTTGAACCTTAGAGAATAAGGAATCCTGTAGTGCCCAGCCCTACATTACATCTGCAATGTAGTTCCTGGACTCAACACTCGAAAACCATGGAGAGGAGGTAGAAGGGCTGGAAGAGACAGAGAAATAGGAATTCTTATGTGAGATTGTGTCTCCTAGAGATGAAAAAGAGGCTTTACTCATAATATTCCAACAGTTTAGCTGCTTCAAAAGACCTGAACAAAGGCAACAACAATGTATGTGCTAAGGTGGAAGTGGAAAAATCTCATGGTTGCTCCACTCTCAGCCAAAGAACTACAAATGACTAAGGATACACAGAGAGAGAAAGAGAGAGAGAGAGAGAGAGAGAGAGAGAGAGAGAGAGAGAGAGAGAGAGAGAGAGAGAGAGAGAGAGAGTGAGTGCCCACACCGGGGGGGGGGGGGAATTTGAATGAATGAATGAATGGATTTTCCCGAGGAAAAAAATCAATGGCTTAGTTTTGTACTCATAATTATAAGCAAAACAAATGGGCTTAGCTGATTGGGAATCTAGAGAAGTGAATATAACAAATGAAGGGCTGCAGGTATGGCTTAGATGTTAAGATCGTTGTTTATTCCTCCAACATGGTGCCACATAACTGTCTAGAAGCCCAGTCCTAAGGATCTGAAACCCTCTTCTGGTTTACACAGGCACCTGTCATGCAAATGATGTGAATACAAATATAAAGGCCAAACACCCCTAAACAGAAAACTAAAATTAAAAATAAAAAGAACATTGTGTAAAAGTCTCAAAGAACTAACAAAAAATTCAAACCTCAGTGAATTTAAATAGTGTTTAGCTTCACACATCTTGTAGGCAGAACAAACTGTGAGTCTAAGATTTGCTGAATGCATTGGTGTTCTAATCCCTGTATTGGAAGTTTTTCCTAGTTACAGCAAATGGCCAGTTCAGGCTTTATATCCCCCATTTCTAGGAGTCTTATCTAGGGTCACCTTATAGATTCTTGAAAGTTTCTTTTTATATTATTTTATTTTATTGATTTATTCATATTACATCTCAATGGTTATCCCCTACCTTGTATCTTCCCATTCCTCCCTCCCTCCCACTTTCCCCTTACTCACCTCCCCTATGACTGTGACTGAGGGGGACTTCCTTCCCCTGTATCTGCTCATAGGGTATCAAGTCTCTTCTTGGTAGCCTGCTGTCCTTCCTCTGAGTGCCACCAGGCCTCCCCATCAAGGGGACGTGGTCAAATATGGGGCACGAGAGTACGTGTGAAAGTCATACCCGACTCTCCACTCATCTGTGAAGAATGTCCTGTCCATTGGCTAGATCTGGATAGGGGTTTGAAGTTTATGGCCTGTATTGTCCTTGGCTGGTGCCATAGTTTGAGCAGGACCCCTTGGCCCAAATCTATTGTCATATGTTTTTTAGTTTATCCTAGAGATTCCACCTCCAACCTAGTTGTCTCTCCCAGCACTCTCTCCCTCCATCCTCCCTCCACCTCATCCCTCCTGTTCCCATCTCTACCTCTTTTCCCACCCAGGCCCCTAGTTCTACTCCCCTCACCCAATGTTAATCTATTTCCTTTTCTCAGTGAGATTCTAATGTGCCTCCTTGTGCCCTCCTTGTTACTTAGCTTCTTTGGGTCTGTTGTTTGTAACATGGTCATCCTGTACTTTATGTCCAATATCCACTTGTAAGTGACCACATAGCATGTTTGTCTTTCTGGGTCTGGGTTAACACACTCAGGATGGTCTTTTCTAGCTCTACCAACTTGACTGCAGATTTCATAACATTGTTATTTTTAATGGCTGAGTAAAAGATAGAGTAGAAATTGAGAAAATAGACAACCAATGACTGGCCCAGCTCGGGAAATATGCTATGAGATGGAGCCCATCCCTGCCACTATTAATGATAGTGTGTTGTGCTTGCAAACAGGACCCTAGTATTTCATCAGAGAGGCTTCACCCAGCAACTGATGGAAAGTGATGCAGAGATCCACAGCCAAGCAATAGACGGAGCTTGGGAAATCCTGTGGAAAAGGGGACGGAAGGATTACAGGAGCCAGGGGGTCAAGGAAACCATAAGAAAATCTGCAGAATCAAGTAACCTGAACCCATAAAGGATAGCAGAGACTGAACCTCCGACCTGAGAGCATGCATGGGACAGACCTAGGCCCTCTGCCCGCAGTTAACAGTTGTGCAATTGAGTCTGATGTGGGTCTCCTAAAGAGGGAGCAGGGGTTGTCTCTGATTCTGTTGCCTGCCTTTGCATCCTTTACCCTAACTGGGCTGCCTTGTCTATCCTTAATAAAAGAAGATGCTCCTAGCTTTACAGCAACTTGGTATGCCAAGGTGGGTTGATATCTGTGGAAGGCCTTCCCTTTTAGGAGGAGAAGTAAAGGAGGAGATAAACGAGGCTGGAGGTAGAAGGAAATAAAGTAAATTAATGACTTAATTAATGAAAGAGAAAAATAATACTAATGTTTAGTTGAGTATAAGATTCAGAAAAAAAACTTGTAAAGACACTAGAGAATTTTGTCCCTTTGTCCTATAGTAAATAGGTTATTCTGGTGCATTTGTTACAAATAATGGATTATGCTTGCTGTGTGACTTCTAAAGAAAGTCTAGCTTTTATAGATTATCTTGGCTTTTAACTAAAGAGAGTTGTTTCTATTCGCTGATCTCATTCACAATGGCTCATTTGTGTATGATCTTTTTTGTTTTCCCTAGGCTGTGAATTCCTCTGGTGTCTGCCTCCTCCTCCTCCTCCTCCTCCTCCTGCTCGTCCTCCTCCTCTTCTTCCTCCTCCTCCTCCTCCTCCTTTTTCCTTTTTAGGTTGGGTCAAATTTTGTGTTTACCATGGATTTTATAGAAAGATTCTCATGAATTTTTAAAAAAAATTCCTGCAAAGTTGTGCTGGATAGTTTCATGTCGCCTGACAAACTAAAATGATCTGAGAGCAAAGAACCTCAGTTACATACATGCCTCCATAAGATCTGGATGTAAGCAATCCTGTAGGGCATTTTCTAAATTAGTGATTGATGGGAGAGGGCCCATTCCATTGAGGGTAGTACCATACCTAAGCTGGTGGTCCTGGGTTCTTTAAGAAAAAAGGCTGAGCAAGCTTTGAGGAGCAAGCCATGGCCTCCAAATCAGCTCCCGCCTCTAGGTTCCAGCCCTGCTTGAATTCCTGTTCTGACTTCCTTCAGCGATGAATACAATGTAAGAAAAATAAATCCTTTCCTCCCTAAGTTGCTTTACTCATTATATTTTATCAAATCAATAGCAACCCTAACTAAGACAAGTGGTAAAGCAACTCTTGCACCATACCATACCAAGCACAGGCTGTGGGTATGGCCTTGTATTGGACGCTCGCCTTCTTCACAGGACTGCACTTAACCATTTACAATTGCATTTTTTCCTTTGTTCCCATAATTTACTCTTTATGGAAGTTACTCTGGACAGCATACAGTTTGGAGCGTGGAAGACTACATTTCAATTGCTTATGAGAAAATATATACAGAAATTATTTTATGTTTCTTATGCATGAACTCTCTAGTTATTTGTTTGAGCGTGCGAGTGGCCACTCCTTCTCTTGACTTTACTCTGACTTGACTGCAGTTGGCATCTGTTGCTCTTATTCTGTAGTTTACAGGGGTATTTCCCTAGTTTTATAGAGTGTGTAGAGTTGCTATGTAGGTTTCACAGAGTAATATGGAGTAATATGGGAGACAAATACCTTCATTTCATTATTCTTTATTATTTTTTGATTCAAAACAGTTTTTAATGAAAAAAATCTCAACTACACAAATGTAAATAACTGTTCTAGATGCCTTCATGGCAACCATGAACTTGAACTCACATCGCTAGGTGGGTGGTTTGGGTAGCATATGTGAAACAGGAAGACATTTCTTGTTTGCAAAGTACAATAAATAGGTGTGAACAGTAAGCAATGTTCATTACCGGGCTAGGGTAATTGTGTAGAGGACACAGATGCTAGTGAGTTCCAGTTTGTGCAACAGCTACGGTCGCATGCTAGACATGCATATGTCACCAAGATGATTGCACCTTCAGAGTGGCAGAGACCCTTCTAAATAATATCCTGCTCTTAGATATTGCTCCCAGGGGTGGTGAATAGCTCCATTATAATAAAGGTAATTATTAATTTCTATTAAGTATTTGTAATGTTTTCCCCATATGAATATATATTTTCTTTCAAAATAATTAGCTGACAATTTACATAGTATCATATGTTTATTTTCTCTGTGGAAAAATGTACCCAGGATGCTTTCTAATACATTATAAACACAGTTCTCTCTTTTGGATCCCTTGGCTAATAGTTTATTTTGTAATAAAATTTAATTTATCATAGCTCCTATTGATGATTTTTTTTGGATACCTTCCAAGTATTTTCCCACTACAAACATGTAAAATATATCTTTGTAGTATATTTTAAAATTAAGATTAATTCTTAGTCATAGAAGGACACACACATTTTAAATTTTAATTAATTGAAATGTACTACGCTGATCCTAAACCATGAACAAGAGTAAATATCAATTGCCCCATGCTTTATCCAATACAGTGTGCAATTAGTGTGGGAAATATTATAAAATATTATGTGTTGCTAACTTTATTATCATTTGTATTTTATGGGTGATATTACACATTCTTTTCACATATTCATTGGCTGTATTTCTTTTTCTTTTTTCAGTTGTCCTGAAACATAAGTCACCCATCAGAAAACAATCAAGGTATTCTCTAGAAACTGTACGTTTTACCTTATTTGGAAAAGCATCTGACCGTATCTGATTAAATTGGGGATTTGGGGATGTGATATTATCTGAAATTATCCAGGAGTAGTAGTGCGCATCATGGTATAGAGCGAGGGTTGGAGCTGATACGCAAGCACCATACAAAGAGATCAGAAAGGCCGGGCGTGGTGGCACACGCCTTTAATCCCAGCACTCGGGAGGCAGAGGCAGGCGGATCGCTGTGATTTCCAGGCCAGCCTGGTCTACAAAGCGAGTTCAGGACAGCCAAGGCTACACAGAGAAACCCTGTTTCAAAAAAACAAAACAAAACAAAACAAAACAAAAAAAACTTAAAAAAAAAAAAAAAAAAAAAAACCAAAGAGATCAGAATACAACGGTGGAGAGAGAGAGAAGGGAGCTACCAGCCGTCAAACCTCAGCGCCCAGTGGAAGCCGGAAGAGGCAGGGGCTGGATTTCCTTCCATGTTGTCCACAGCAGCACAACTCTGAATTTCTGCTCACACTTTATGCCTAATAATATTGATTTTGAGTTGATGGTATCTACAAATGTAAAAGATACATTTCTATCGTTTCAAGTAACCAAGTTCCTGCTGTATTTTCCCTTTTTGTACAAGCCATAGTGTAAAACCAATAAATCATAGTGCATACATTCAGTGTGTACAAAAATGGGACAATCTGACAAAAATGGTAAAAAAAAAAAGGCTATTTTCTCATCAATTAAAACTATTTAAAAGGCATTGTGCTAAATAAAGAAAATTAGTCTAACAAGGCCATGTGCTGTATTGTTCTATTTTTAGCTCCATTTAAAAAAATATTTGAAAATTTCATAGTTGTATTAAAGGTATGCTGATGATATCGCGCCCCCCCAACCTCTCAGTTCAACAATTTAGCTCTCCTCAGGCTCTCATCTTACAATTCCCCTCCCACAATCATATCTTTCCTTAGAATTATATCACTGAGTCAAACTAGATCTTCTTACATGTGCAAAGATGTGGGGTCATCCACTGAGGCCTGGGCAACAGGCTAGTGGCCAACCTCTTCACCCCCACACCTTTCACCCTCCACCCAAGGAATAGCGACTCTTTTGACCCTAGGAGCCATAACTGCCAATAACGCCTTAGCTAGGGTGGGGCCTCAAAGCCCTCTCCTCACTCCATGCTGGACTTTTTAACCTGGCTTTGTATTGTATAAGCCTTGGCCAGGTAAGCACACCTGTTGTGAGTACACTAGCCCTGTCAAGTCCAGTGGACAGCTTTTCACAACACGCCTTCCAATCCACAAACTCTTAGATTCTTTCCCCACTTCTTCTACAGTGTTCCTTGGCTTTGAGATGCGGATGTTGATACAGATTCTCCATCTGTGGATGAGCAAGCAGAGCTACTTACTCTTCAGCCATGTTATCAGTTACAAATCATGGCATGAACCACGGTCTGCAGAAAAAAAAAAAAGCTTTTCTGACCAAAAATCGTACCAACACAAATATACGGCTATGACCATAGAGATATAGAGGGCAGTTTGACAGCATGACCATTTAACAAAACAATGTCACTAAGCTCCTCTCTATAACTATACTATCAAAGGATGTCTGTCATGTTTTTAGTACTAGGTATGAATTCCCTCCTGTGGAACAGACTTGCCACTATCACACCAGTGAGCACATCTTGCCTGGTAGGTTGATTCTTTAGCTTCGTACATAGTGTGACATTACACTGATCAAAAAACATATTAGCTGCTGTTAATAATTAGGGTTGTGTGATGTGTATGACAGAATTTGTGACATGAGGGAACCCATCAGGGTTAGGAGTGATTTTCAGTTTAATTTTAGGTGATGATTGCACAAATCTAGGAATGTGATGATATTTCATAGACACATACATACATAAAATTATGTAAAAGGTGATACAATTCAATAAAACATTCGGCTTCTGGGTCTGATGATTGCATGATTCCTGTGTGAACAGACTCAGTGAGGTGGGAATTCCCTGCGCTAACTCGCCATCTTCATTGGGATTCTGAAATTATTTCAAAATACAATTTGAAATATAAACTAATTATAATTGACGTCTATGAGGGTTTTCCACCTGGAGATATTTGGCTAAGTACACAAACACATTTAATGCTAAAAACCAACAAATAAGTTAAGTTTTTCAGAGCTATGTAACAACAATTAAAGAGAAGGAGGCCATGAATTTGAGAGAGGGGAAGGAGAGGGGTGTACATGAGAGAGTTTAAAGTGAGGAAAGGGGAGAAAGGAAAGATGTAACAATTCTAAATTTAAATGTATATAATATAATGCTATTTTCCTTTTACTGAAAACAGATTTTTTTCATATAGAATATTCTGTGTATTAGTTCCCCTCCCCCAACTCCTCTAAGTCCCCCCCCCCTCACCTTTCTGATGCAGATTCACATCCTTTCTGTCTCTCATTTGAGAACAAACAGACATCTAAGTAATGATAATAAAATAAGATAAAAACAAAAACAAACAGGCCTGAATAGGACAAAAAAAAAAAAAAAACAGACAGAAGAAAAGGAGCCAAAGAAAAGGCTTAAGGAACACATATGGATACATAGAAATCCCACTAAACACCAAAACTGGAAGCTATATCTGCAAAGGACATGTAAGGTTAAAAGAAATGTCCTGAAGTAACATTATGAGACAGAGAACACCTAAAGATGCCACTGAGTTTGTTTTGTGTTGACCATCTACTGTGGGGCTTGGGATCTATGCTTAAGAGTGATTTGTTTCCCCAATGAGATTGGCTCCCTTAAAGAAAACAATTCTTCATTTGCAAGTGGTTATCAATTAGAGTTAGCTTCTGATTTAGGATGGACGTGTGTGTCCACTTTTGCACCCAGCTCTAGAACAGCATCTGGTTCAGACCCATGCAAGGCTCACTGCCTGCTGCTAGGCTCTTGGAGTTCATATGTTGACCAGCCCTGTTGTGTCTAGAAGAGTTTGATTCTTTGCTTTCCCCCATCTCCCCTAGCTCTTACACTCTTTCCACCTCCTCTTCTACAAAATTCCCTGTACCCTGAGGGTAGGGATTTGTAGAGCCATCCCTTTTGTGGCTGAGTGTTGCAAAATCTTTCACTATCTTCATATTGTCTGGCTGTGTATCTCTGTGATTTTTCCAATCTGCTGCAGGAGGAAACCTCACTGAGGATGACTCAGTAGGGCACGCATCTATGAGTATAGCAGAATGCCCATAGGAGTCATTTTATTGCTATGCCCTTCAGCATCACAGTAGAAAACTATTTCAAACATTAAAGTTTAGAAAATTAAAAATTACAAAGGAGACTACAGGTGGGGCAGGTCCAAGTGTGAAATATAGAGTGGAAGCTCACAGGCTCATAACTGCAACAGAAAACTGTGAGTACTTGAAAACCAGCTCCAAGGTGGACCCACTCAACATGGCCATGTTCACCCCCCGAGATGCAAGTTTCTAAGAGAGGAAATATGGCCAGCTGACTAGTTGACACTCAAAGAACAGAGTCTGGCCATGTGTTGCATGCAAGTGGCAACACAAGAATGTTTTAAAACTCAGGGACTGAACACCTGCAGAGCATAATCAAGATGCTAGTTTCAACCAGTGTTGAAACAAACAACAAACAATACAGTGGTTTTAAAGCTAATTTATCAATATTTCTTTGCATTAGAATACATGAACACATACGAACTACCAGTAAGGCATCTTCTAAATAAATATATAATGAAAAAAGACAAAGAAATGGGCCTGAAATCTTCTATCTCTATTATCTATTTACTATCTATTATCTATCTACCATCTTTCTTTTTTAATTTTTTATTTATTTATTTTTCTTGGGCTGGAGAGATGGCTCAGCCATTAAAGGCTAGGCTCACAACCAAAAATATTTTTCTTTAATTAATTTATTCCGATTACATCTCAATTCTTATCCCCTCACTTTTATCCTCCCTTTCCTCCCTCTTTCCCTCTTTTACCCTATTCCCATCCTCTATGTCTGTGACAAAAGGGGCCCTCCTTCCCCTCCATATGATCACAGCCTATCAAGTCTCATCTTGGTAGCCTGCTTATCATTTCTCTGAGTGCCATCAGGCCTCCCCACCAAGGGAAAGTGGTCAAACATGGAGCACCAGAGTTCATCTCAGAATCAGTCTCTGCTCTCACACAACTGTGGAGAATATCCTGTCCATTGGCTAGATCTGAATAGGGGTTCAATGTTTACTGCATGTATTGTCATTGGTTGGTACAGTAGGTTGAGCAGACCCACCTGGGTCCAGATCTCCCTGTCATGATGTTCTTCTTGTGTGTTTCTAGGACCCTCTGGATCCTTCTATTTCCCCATTCTCCCATATTTCCCTCACCTAGAGTCTCAATAGGAAGTCCCTAGATCTATCCCGATCTCCTGGTAAGAATTTTATTGGACACCCCTTTTGGCTAGTGTCCAATTATAAGTGAGTATATACCATGTTAGTCTTTCTGGGTCTGGGTTAACTCACTCAGGATAATCATTTCTAATTCCATCCATTTGCCCATAAATTTCAGGATTATCATCTATCTATCTATTTTCATTTGTGTTAGGTAGAATCAAGTCCCAGCAAAGCAGAATGTTGGAGTCCTGAATCCTATTCTACGGCTTAGTATTATTTGGAGACATAGAGATTTTATTTTCTCAGAATTTCATATATAAGCAGTGTAAATATAATCTTTAAAAAAAATTAAAAGTTAATCTAGTATGACTGGCAGACATATAAATGCAGAAACTTGAACAACAAAATGTGTCTGTGTGGAAGGAAGGTGGAATGAGACACAAAGACACACAGAGAGAAGATGGCTCTGAACATGGGATCTCCAAGCCAAAGAAATCTGATACAGCTTCCAAGAGACGATGCTTAAAGCTTGGACATAGTAAAGAAAGATTCCAACATAAAAATGCCAAAGAGAGGGGGTTTCTAACATCTTGTTTCAAGACTCCAGTTTTGAGGCAATAGACTTAGGCAACCCAGCTTGTGGTATTTGGTTACAAACATCCCAGGAAGGCAGTCTATTCATCTCTCTGTCTCTGTCTCTGTCTCTCTCTCTGTCTCTGTCTCTGTCTCTCTCTCCCTCTCTCTCTCTCTCTCTCTCTCTCTCTCTCTCTCTCTCTCTCTCTTATCTACCTATCAATGATCTTTTTGATGACTACTGCTATCTATCATCTTTCTATCATCTCTATCATTTATCAATCATCTATCTATATTTATATACCTTTCATCAATTTATCTGTCATCTCTTTACATATCTTTTAATTTTCAATCTTTATTTACTTGAAAATAAACATATGTTATGCCTTTCCATTTTGTAGCAGTGACATAAATACATTCTTGTAAATGTATAAAAAGGCACATATGCACACAGTGAGGGGGCAGAGACAGAGAGACAACATGGATACAGACACACAGACACACAGAAACACACACACACACACACACACACACACACACACACACACACAGAGAGAGAGAGAGAGAGAGAGAGAGAGAGAGAGAGAGAGAGAGAGAGAGAGAGAATCATATGGCCTGAATAATGCCTTTGAGAGTTAGAGCTTTCAGCATGTACCGTCTTGTAGTTTTAGGACTAGTCACTAACATACCGCAATTCTCCTTGACTGACATCCAGGATAAGGTTGGCATTTGCAAAGTGAAGACCAGATCCTGCTATGATAATGTCACTCTTCAGATTATTGGTAATCACTATAAATTGCACTTGTAGCAAAGCATGGTGACAAGACATGTGACCCGGGGTGCCCTAGGTCCAGTGGATTCTGTGGAACATGCCTCCTGGAATGTAGAAGGGGTAGAGTGCTTGCACTTACAAGAAGCCACTCACTGATCTACATTACCACGAGTATGACAGGACAAACTGCATTATAAAAAAACACCTGCATTCACAGAAAATACTACAAAGTAAAAAAAAAATCACATTATGTGATATATTTGTATGAACTAGGATTTAACAATATGTTTGATTTCAGCATATACATATACTATATGTGTGGGGGGGGCTTGGGAAATGATAGTTATATAATGAGTATTTTTAAAAAATATATGCCTACAATGAACCTGAGATTTATCAATCTGTGTCGATCAAGTCATATAAGCAAAAGAATGTATCGAATCTCACCGAGATGTTTGTTTAGGGACAGATAAAGACTGCAATATCACAGCATTTCAGTCATCTTTCTGCTTGTTATAGGAATTCAACCCATTAGTACAATAAATACTAAAGTAATATGTTGTGTGTGTCCCTGTGTGTGAGTGTATGTGAGTGTGTGTCTGTGTGTGTATATGTGTATGGTGTGGGTGCATGCATTCATGCACACAATAAGTGAAGAAAGGATGTTCTGTAGCTGCTTAATACAAGTGTAGAAATGAGATAGTACCTCCTGGTGGGAAGAGAAAAGTCTATAAAGCTAAGGCCAAAAACAATGATACTACAATCTTAGTAAGTTCCTGCAAGTTACAGATCCACAAGGGCCTTCCTTTTTTTTTTTTTTCTAGATTCTTTTTTTTTTAATTAATTTATTCTTGTTACATCTCAATGGTTATCCCATCCCTTGTATCCCCCACAAGGGCCTTCCTTAATGTTATAATCACAGCAAGGAAGTACTAGGGAGAAAAAGCTCTGTGCTCAGCTGAGCTGCTGGGAAGTTGTGCAGGGAGCTCCAGGCATACAGCTTTTGTGAGCTGCCCATGCTGTGATGGGCTTCCCAGTGAAACAGCTAACTTTAAGTCACCCTTGTTCCTGTAAGTAACTTCTTACCTATGCTATGTAATGAACCCCAATAAACAAACTGGGTCACAAAGTGAGACATGTGAAGAATCCTTCCTTTGGTCTGGGGGTGATGCCCTGTCAATGGTGAACAGTTGTTTATTCACATCTCCCCAGGAAAAGCGTAGAACACAGAGGAAGTACCAACTATTCCTGAAAAGGACTCAGGAAGATCTTTGACCTTTGCCTTGAAAGGCAACTGAGATAGCTCAGATGAAGATGACAAAAAGCACATCAGGCCCATAAATAAGGGATAAGGCTCAAGATACTGGCAGGAAACAGGAAATACCATGTGCCTGGAGCATGGGAGATGGAGCAAGGGGGAGAATAGAGATGGAGAATCAAATTGTGGTTACTGGGAGACAAGAATAGTTTGAGTTTTCATTAGACCTAGGATGTCTTCTTCATGGCAAGTTTTTGAAGGGGGTGGTGACTCTGATCTCCTCTTAGGAGTAAAGGGCACAGAGAGCCGAGACAAACAGGAAGGGCACTTGGATATTGATCATAGATAATGGGGCATTATTGAATCTCACAGCAGCAGGGTGATAGTCATCACCTTCCCCCATGCCTCAACCCAAAAATGAAGAGTTTCAATCAGCATTTCCCTCAGACTCCCACCTAATCAGGGAAGTTGTGGGTGATAAAAACCTGGGTGAATTTTGTAGTGTCTCCCGGCCTGATGATTTTCACTGTCCTCCATTTCTTAACCACAGGCTTAAATGACCTACGAGTCAAGTGAAACCCTCATGAGGGCCATTGTTTGTTGACCTTGCTCATCTGTGGTGACTGTTTCGGAGTGAGTCATGGGTTCAATTTTGTTTTTCTTGTTCCAGTTATGTGTCACATATTCTGAAGTGTTGACATTTGGAGCCTTCCATCCTTAAGCAGAGGCGCTTGGTGGTGTCAGAACGGCTCCTGTGGAGTCACCCAAATGACCTATGTGTAACATAACTGAGGAGAACGAGCCGCTCAAACCTACCCACTGGCAACTGTGGTGTGTGTGGTTTTAGTGTATGCTGAAGAACTACAAAACAAAAATAACAGCATAAGACAAAAAGTGTAGCCATGTGAAAAGCTCTATTATTTAAGAACATTTTTTTTTCTGGCCTAGTGTCTATTAATAGCGAATGCGCAGAGCAAATGTGACATGTATACAAAGTGGGATACTATTTACCCATGAGAAGAAGATACTCTGTCCTTGAAACAGTGTGATAGAACGGGAAATGTGCTAAGGGAGATTAGCAAACTGGAGATTGACAAGTATCACATGGCTCCTATGCAATTTAAAATGGTTGAAAGCACACCTGCAGCCACCATTAGCCCAGGGAGGGCTGGGGGAAATTTTGTTAAAGGGTACCAACTTATAGTCCTCAGCAAAACTTTATGTGTGCTAGTACCCAATAGGGTTACTACAGATGACAGACTCAAAACAGCTTGGTAAAGAGTTATGAGACGTCACACTATTGAACATGATAAAGATTAAATGAGATAAATGTTTTTAATTTAAGCATTACCCAGTGCATACATGTAGCTACTCATCACATGAGTAGCATTAAAATGACTAACAGACAAAAGAGGTTGCTTTATTTTCTTACTGGAAAATTGTCAATGGTTGATTCTTCTTACTCATGGAAGCTTAAGAGCCCCGGGCCTAACACAAACAATTTCTTTAATAAGGTTAATTATTACGTTTGTTTATTATAAATCAAATTTATTTTAATTGAAACACTGGAAACACAGAAATGTTATTCATATTAATGCTAACCACATGATGTTTAGCTGCATGTACACAGTGGGTAATGCCTTGGAGCTGTCATTTGGAGAGCAGATTTCACACTGTAACTCAACAGCACCCATAATCTGAGACCCAGGATGCATCCTTGTCGATTACCAGGAGTCCGAAGATTCGATGGTCTTCTTAATTTTGATAGAAAAATTACCTAAGAAAACCCGAATGTTCTTGGCTGACCTGAACTGAGGAAGCAAGAAACACAAGCCAGGCAGGCCCCACAAAGCCATCGGCTATGAGCCACGGAGCATGCGCACTGTCAGGCTCCAGTTCAGCCTGGCACTTAGCCTGTTTGCTGGGATCCTATTCATTCTCGGGGCTTCTATTTTCTGTTTTAACTTTTCAGTGTCTTTTCACCCTGCAAACACCGTTCCAGCTGGATATTCTGTGTCGTGGAAGGCAGCTAGTGTTTGGAGGCACTTTTGATAGTGGGCTTAAAACTTAACTACCTTTAGTTAGGGATAGGAAGGGCTTTGAATCAAATATAATTGGGAATTGTTGTACACCCACTTCTGCTCAGAGATTTCTGAATAAAAAACGTACAAATGAAAAAACTATAGTCAAGTAAGCAGTTTTATTTTGTTTAAACCAGAATCCCAAAGGTATTTAGACATTGACACTTTGCTCAGGAACTCTCACTAATGTGTTAAGGAATTAAATTAGAAATTATGGGGAACCAATAGGCAGTGAGTGTATCCTATAGGGCAAAGGGGCCTGAGAGGAGCAGCTATGTCCCCTACCTTCCTCTCATGGACTCAATAGAGGTTTTTTTTTGTTTTTTGTTTTTTTTAAGTAGGATTGTTGAGATTGTATCTTTTCCCAGAGACCGTGTTAGAGAACAGTTGACAAGCAATCTAGGGCTATTCAGATGAAAACTTTAGAAGAGACAAAGGAGATCTGAAAAACAGCGAAACTGGTAGTAGGGAGGTGCAATTATACTGGGCCCAAACCACACATTTGTGGGAGGTTCTTGACTATGGGGCCAGCTTTGAGCCATGAGGCATGAATGTTTCTGTCTCTTAAATTCTCTTATCGATTCTTGCACAGAGAAGCTCTTCTGCTGCTTCTCTTCATCTCTTCAGTTCTGTTGAAGATGGAGGACAGTATAAAAAGAAGTGGGCACAACTTCTGTCGTATCCCCTTGTCAATCAAGTGGATGACTCTGGTATACCACCACAGCTAAACAATTTCTTAATATAAGATAATTTTTAAAAAGCTTTTCTCTTCACTCATAAAACTAAACTTATCATCTGCTAGTAGAAAAACTTTAATTGAAGTAAAAAAAATTCATAAATAGAAAAATTTAGTGTAAACATTTTATTCACTTCATTATGAACATCTTCTGCTTAATTGAACAATAACTTAAGCATGAATGCACCTTATATATTTAAATTAAAAAAGGAGATGCTAAAAAATAAATTAAAAAGAGAGAGGTGCTAACTTTATAAAAATTGACAATTCCTCATAAACTTTGTAACGACTACTCAATTTTCATTTTCATGTTTGCCTATGTTGAACATTACACTTCCAAATTATTAGAGTTACTTAACAGTGTGCATTATGTATAATCCTAGAGTCACACAATCATCTTTAAGACCAAAAGTGACCTTTTTATATGTTGGTCATCTTAGGACTATAGATAGAGGCAATATTAAACCAAGCTGTATTAAGCTTTTTGGTTAACATAGCACATTTACTTATTAGCAGTTACCTGTCAAGAGTGATATACACACAGACTTTTGTTTTGGTAATAGTTAACTTTCCTAACAAAAATGGATCCAGTTAGAAGAGAGAAAGCAGTGACAGAATTGAGTCCAGTCTGGGCAACTGAAGATGATACATAACCTCAATAGACCTTTAGTTATTTATATAAACACTTTAGTTTCTTAGACTTCAAAATTCTTAAAGGAGTATTGCTGTTAATTTGCTGGTAGCACCTAATAATATTTATTATTTATTAGGTTTATAATTATCATGATGTTATTACCTAACTTGCTTTCTCAATCAATGAACATACAGACATTTGATATATTTTTAAATAGCTTTATTTCACCTGGGACATGACAGATATTAACTTCTAAGCTACTTTCCATTAAATCCCAGCTCCACCTCATGCCACCTGTTTCTAATAATTTCTATTTGTGCTACCTCATATCCATAATCCAAAAATCCTTGCTGATGTTCATCTGGGCCACTGCTTTCCTTGTGGAGTTTCAGAGTTCCTCCTCTGGCCCACGTGGCTCTTTCCTATCCCATGGCGATCCTCCTTTCTCCTCTGGGTACCTGTCTCACCTTCTCTCCAGATCCTACTTTCTCCAAGCCTGTGAACTTTGGCCACACCTAACCTATTCTGCCTTGCCTTAAAAAAAAAAAAAGTTTTATTTATTTATTATGTATACAACATCTGCCTACATGTGTGCATCCGTGCCAGAAGAGGGCACCAGATTTTGTTATAGATGGTTATGAGCCATCATGTGTTTGATGAGAATTGAGCTCAGGACTTCTGGAGCAGCAGCCAGTTCTCTTAACCTCTGAGCCATATCTCCAACCTCAACACCTTTTAATCAGCCAATCAGAAGTAATTTCTTAGGCAAGGTTACAAATTTCATTGTGAGGTACATGAGTGCTCCTAAAGACAGCAAGTGGACTTGGCGTGGGGTGGGACTAATTTGCAATCAAATGCAAATCACCAGGCCATGCCCCAACAAAGGAATCTGGTTCATGTGGCTTCCTGGTGCTCAGCTGTGGAATAGCTGATGAGCACATCTCTGAACTCCTCAAAGTACTCTGGACAGTGGGATATCTGGATGATGGTTTTTTAAGGACATGGCGGTCTACTACATCTTATGTGCAGGCACACTATGTGTCCTGCTTCAAAGCCTGCTCACATGAGTTCCTCTTCTCACAACAAGGACATCCACTTATCTTCACCACCATCTCTTTCTGTTTATTTGGTATTTTAAATGGCACTACACAGAGGCCAGAGTTGCTCTAGCCATTTCTCTCTGTTTAATTTTGTGGGGGCTTTTTGGATTAACATAGAGGTTCTTTCTTCAAAAGGCCATAATTAAGTTGAAAATACTAAGCTTGAAAATTCTTTTTCGCCACCTAATCTATCAAACATCCCGCCTTTGCCTCATCTACTGTAAGCTCAGAATGCTGATATTATTAGCCTGTAGGTAGACAGAAGCAGAGTCAACTGACACTAAAACCAGTTTATGGTACAATATTAAATGACTCACATAATTTATTGAATGTGGTACTGAAAGTAGAAAAACAGAATGGTAATATTAGCATGGATATGCTCTCATGCTACTGTAAAGCACAAAAATCTCAATCCTACCCATATGAAGCTAGAAAGCCTTCTGTGCTGGTCTTGTAATACAATACGTGACTGCATTTATTTTTGATGAGGTATAGACCTTCAAATTAGCAACCATCTCTCACTCATCTGTGTACTTCCATTGCAAGAACAAGGGTTCTCTTTGTTAAATGAATGAATGAACGTGGTACAGACTATGGCAAATGATGGCTCCACAGTGGTAGATGTCTGTCACATCTATCTGTCCTCTGACACTTTGGGACAGTGTTCTGAGCATCCCCAAATGGCACTGATAATAAGAAAAATAAACAAAAAGACAACAAAGGGTATGCATGCTGCCAAAACCCTCATATGAACAGGGCTTCAGGCTAACCCCTCCCATGGCCGAGGTGCATGAACTTGCCTGAACTGTTGCAGCCCATCTCCAACGGAAATCTAATGGAAATCATAAATTACCGAAACAGGTCCACAGGTGCTGGAATTTACTACTGTGTTGACTGCTGGCAAGGGCTGAAACGCAGAACAATGCACGGTGTGCTACAAAAATGAAATATTTATTACATTCATATTCTCCCTCAAGCTTTTTTAAAGCCCTTTTCTCGGTGGCAAAATAACAAAGCACCAGAATTTCGAGACAAACCAATTTGCACAGGCATTTTTAGGAATTTTGTTAAATAATTCTCTTTAATGGTTCAAAGCTTTTTAGTGCAGATACAACTTCATGAATTCTAAATAAACCTTAAAGCCAAAGGGAAAAGGGTGGAAATGTTCTTCCTCACAAATGAATCTGCCCTTTACTCTCACCAGATTCTGCAAAAGACCTCTTCAAACCTCACCAGTTCCTCACCTCTCAGAGCCAAATGAGTCACCAAGGAATTGCAGCACTTGGTTGCAGGGTCACCTTAATGAACATGTGAGAAGCCAACATCCTGGACGTGTGCACAAGGCTGGGAATATCATTTGGCTTAGAACAAGATTGTGGAGAAGGCTCTAAAGCAGAACTAGGAAAGAAAATTGGATGTGGCAACCTGTGAAATGGAGACTGCAGGTTGAAAGTGGTTCATGGAGACATAGACGTAGCAACTCCCATGCTGATTGTCTCCTCCACTTATGGAAGTCCAAGCATAGCCAACTAGGACTCGTTCTCTTTTCTTGGATGAAACAGACTTTATGCCATCGTCCCCAGTGTTGTAGAATGCTGACGCAGTATCTATAACAAGAGTGAAAATTAACTTTGAGCTCATGGCAATTTTCATAACTACATTTTTCCCACTTAAATAATATACTAAGTTCTGTCTACTTGATTATTCACCACAAAGTTATTGATATTTTGAAATATTTTACAAATAACTTGATTTGCTATAAGGATGCACAGTGAAGAAGAATACAAGTAGTAATGATAGAGCAATATTGAACCTCGTGGAATCCGGGCGTCCTGTATACATCTGCGTCTGCTCTCTAGTCAAGGACAGCAGGCTGAGCTAACAAAGAGCCAGGTAATAGCCCCGCCACCTGTGAACCGGTAAAGCGAGCTAGTCGGGTTCCAATTTCCTGCACTGGGTCAAGAATGGAGCCATAATCAGATCCCAGACTTGTACCTGAGCCCCAGCTCCCAGTTGAGGGTCAGCCTCCTCTGAAGCGCTCGGTTGGCCCTACCGTGAACTAGACCTCGGGGACGTCATTCACAAGCAGGAGATGGAAACCACATGGGAGAGGAATAATAATAAAGTAGAGTGTCGGCGTGCCGGTGGCCCTTCATGCCCCGTCACCTCTTTGTTCAGATGGTCCCAGGAATCCTTTCTACATCACCATTATTTTTAATATGACTGATTTTACTTAGCTTGTTATTGGCATTGATGAGCATGTGCTGGTGAGAAAACACAACAGAAGTGGAAAAAATGACTTGGTAAATATGATGTAAAAGAGAAGCTAATAGCAATTTTTTAATTGCGGGAGACGAATGGATAGTTTAACAGATGCCATCAAGAAACTTACTTAACCATATATTTAAAATATAAATGTTAAGGTAATATGAGATTTTAAAATAAGTTCTATAGGAGAAGGACTAAATAATAAATGACTAGTCTTGTGACAGGGTCTTTTTCAATCATTAACCTGAATGAGCTTATACATTGTGAAGGGAACAGTCCTGGTTTAAAGTTAGGTTTGGCTCACTTGAAATAATTATTCGAGCGAAAACCAGAACACCAAAGTGGAAAATTCTAATGCTCTGGCCAGATAATATCAGAAGTTACTTAAAGTAATGGAGGACAAAAATGAAAATAAAGGTAATGCAACACATTTTAGAGTAACATTGTTTAAATATGAGACACTACTTCTACTACAGGCTCTAGTGATATAAGGAGAATACTCTTTAGAGGAAAAAACTAGTTTAGCCATTTGGTAAATAAAATGAGTTTGGAAAACACATATCAGCCCAAGCAAAGGCAAATGTCAGCTCGAAAATAAGCTCCCCCAGTGTACAAATCTCCTAAGTGAGTGGAGAATCATATATCAGGATTAGTATTCTCAATTTGGCTGGAGCGTTGACTTTTAAGTAACAGTAAAAGCAATTGGAGAGAGTTAGAGATAATTTTCTGCTTTAAAGATAAGTTGTAGCTGTATTAGAGAAACAAAACCAACAGCAACATTTTGCATTTTAACACTTTTATTATTCTTTGCGAGCTTCACACATGGTATTTTGATCGTAATCACAACACCTTTCCTAACTCCTCCTGGTTCTACTTTGCTTCCATACCCAACCAAATGTGTGGCATCTTTTTGTCAACCCTCCTAGTCTAATTTGTGCTATTCGTACACTGCCAGGCGTGTGGCCATCCTCTGAAAGGTGGTCGAGCTACCATGGACCACTCCTGTGAGAAAACTTAACTTTCTCTTTTCCAGAAGTGGTCAGTTACCAATATCTCTTAAGCTAGGCCTGGGATTGCATACCTATCTTCATTCCCCATGCTGGCATGTTGTTTGGCTGGAGCATGCACAGGTCTTATGCATGCTGTCAAAACAACTGTGCATTAATATTTTTAAATGTCCCGCTCTGTTCATAAAACACTGCAGCACCTTCCTAAAAATGTGTATCTAGGCACATATGAAAGGTTTAAATGGAGTTACCTTGCCAGAGAGCAACAAGTTCCCTACTAGACACCACAGCTGGCAAACAGTACCTTCACTTGACTAACCATCCACTTTATGTTGGGATGTAAGGCCTGTTCCACAAGACAGAACACATATCTGCCGCCATTATTGGGACCAAGATCCCATGGCAAGACAGGTCATAGTCAATAGCAAATAACTTACTACCATTACTTTGTTATACTGACATAACATTAAGCCGACTCCTGTGAACAAATCTTTATAGCCACACATTAGTGCACCCTTCCAACCTTACTAGAGAAACTTCTTCTACAGTAGATGGTGATTAGCAGGGAGACCCACAACTTGTCAGCATGCAGAGAATAAGAGGCTGCGGAGTGCTCTGGCCTAAGTGGGACATCTATATTATATGTCTCCTTCAGACACTTAAGGGTCATCCCGGAATAAGGAGTCCCAGAGGTGGTAGATAACCGCAATGACTAATTTTTAAAATGAAGGTACATTTCAAGGTCTGAAAAGACTAAAGGTATTTCTCAGCCATTTGATATTCCTCTGTTGAGAATAAATTTGTGGATAAATGGATTGAGCTAGAAATGATCATAATGAGTGAGTTAACCCAGAAGCAGAAAGACTCAAATGGTATATACTCACTTATATCTGCATATTAGTCCAAGGGGCATGTCCCACAAAAGCCCTCACTTACCAGGAAACTGGGACAGAGGAGAGGACATCCTATTGAGACTCTAGATGAGAGAAGCATGGGAGAATGGCAAAGTAGAAGGATCCAGAGGGTCCTAGAAACCTACAAGTAGAACATTATGATAGGCAGATTTGGGCCCAGGGGTCCCGCTCAAACTAAGGCACCAGCCAAGAACAATACAGACAACCATGTTGATACCAATAAAATGATACATAAAGAAAATGAGAGTATCAGTAAGCATACAAATACTAAAGAAATTGAGAAATTCTGGAATTGAATTTCTCAACCAGACTGAAAGATTCCCAGTGAACTCTCTGAATTTAAATTTTCAAGAAAGGAGAAGAATGGATTTTTAAAAAATGTGTAAAAGCAAAAATAAAAATTTAAAAATGTATAAAGGCTTGTTTAATACATAAGCATCAAAGCATCAAAACACACGCTGTTTGAGTGCCAGAAGAAAGGAGAACATATCTGCAGATAGCCATACAAATTCAAGAAGCCAAAAGCACTGAGGTAAGGGGAACACAAATAAAAGGTCCCAAGAAAAACAGTCAAATAATGATAGTCTAAAAAGAGAAGCTAAAATTCTGAGTATCAGATAAATGTTACCTCTGAGGACATTATCAATGAAATTATCAAAAACATACACTATATATACATGATGAACGTGAGTGGTTTATTTAAAGTGAAAAGAAAGGAACAACACCCCGACAACTAAAGATTATCTAACAAATTCCTCTAGAAAAGAAGGAAACAGATTCATTCCCCAATAAGTAAAGGCAGAAGGAATGCACCCTTCAGCAAACACAAGGAGACAAAGCAAGAGAATAGAAGACGGACAAGTATATATGGATCTAAAAATAGTAAAGTGGACCTGTTAAACCTTTCCATGCAAGTAGTGACTTTAAATATAAATACAGACTAAACCCAATGATTCTGGAGTGTAGCCACTGATAAGTTGCTGATGTTTCAGCTAGGAGCCTTCCAGCCATGATCACGAAAGAAACCACAATTAAACTCACTTGGTTATACAAACAATATAAGTAGATAATTTTTAAAGCACATAAAATTAGGAAAGAGCATTCTGGGGAAAGAAGGCTTTCGGTGATTAAGGCACTGAACAGTGAGAAAGGATAACCCAGGCAGGGTGAAAATGCTGAGATGTCAGTATGTACATGTAAAAAATTCTTAAAGCATGGCCACTATAAAAACACAAAATGCAACTGTTTGGAAAGGGGTGAAGAATGGGTGGCCTGTACATTATCGGTGAATGTGTAATATAGTTTTACTCCTATATAAAACACTAAGATTGTTCTATAGCAAATAAAAATAAAATGTCACATTATCAAACAATCCCAATACCGGCATTTATTCAGATGAATTGAAAACAGGATTTTGAGAGTGGGGAGATGGCTCATTGGTTAAGAGCACTGTCTGCTCTGCCAGAGGTCCTGAGTTCAATTCCCAGTAACCACATGGCAGCTCACAACCATCTATATTGTGATCTGATGCCCTCTCCTGGCTTGCAGGTGTACATGCAGATACAGCACCCATACACATAAAAAAATAAAAATCATTGAAAAAATAAGCAGTTTTAAAAAACAAAGAAAACATGATCTTATATAAATATTTACACAACCATATGCTTACCACAGCTTCCAAGAAGTGCATAGAGTAAATACCCCCAAAAGAATGAATGGAAGAGAAAAAAACGGTCTTTAAAATGGAATGTTATTCATCTGTAAAGGGGCTCCTGTCATAGTCCTACAACACAGAGGACCTGATAGGATATTAAAAGGACCTAAAAAACAGAAGTTTTAAAAGCTGCATAATAGCACTTAAAAATTGATCTCAAATGTTCATGCTTGAAAAATAAACAGAATGGTGCTTCTCACAGAGCCAAGAAGAGGCCAAACGCATGTTGTTGTCTGATGGAAATTGCTTCACATATAAGACAACATCCCAGAGCTCCACTGGACAACAGTGACAGTAACTGTACACTTAAAGTTGTAAAAATGGTATATTTTATGCCATGTTTTGACCACAGGAAAATATATAAAAAGTCACTGGTTTATTAACTGGTAATAGTATTTTCTGCACTATGTACACTGAAATTAGACATTACAGAAAAAGGACAAGATTATCGTTGTGTGAATCACACCACCATGCAGAATTCTTTAATCTTTGCAGGATGTTTAATTATGGTCAATCACTCAGTGTGACAAAACAATTGAAGAGCTTTGTGAAAACTCAAAAATTAGTTGGAGGATGTGGTCTAAATATGTTTGGGATCAGACTGAGAGCAAGTCAGTAAGGAAAGAATTTAACCAAGAAGTGCAAGTGAAAAAAATCAAACCAAAAGCAATGGGACAAGAAGAAAGTGGACAATCTCTAACAGTGACCAAAAAAAAAAAAAAAGAGACAAAAATCAAAAACAAAACCAGAAACCCAACATCTGTGCTGTTTAGAACACAGATGTAGACAGATACAGATTCCTGTGTTATCTAGTCATTGCAGTGCTGACCACAGAGCAAATCTCCACTGTAATTGTGTCACCTGGCATTACTGCTGCCTCCATGACCTCTTTCAGTGTTACCTTCTTATATAAAATATCTGAGAAAACATGAAATCTTAAGCCAAGGTCCATATTCATGCCCCTATGATCCACATGTCTACAATATATTGGTCACATTTGTACCCCGAGATCCTCTTCTTTCGTTACAGCATGATGGTCTCTCCTAGGCTGGTTCTTGTCTTCTCTGAGGTGAGAACTCAGATGAAAGACACACAGAAACTTGGTAAAGTAAAATACACCCCAGAGAAAGTCTGGAGCTGTTATGAAAGTGTGTGGGTGAGAGTGTGTGGTTATGCATTGGTCTCAAAACCATAGATTAAAAAATATTTTATGAATATAAAATAGGTTACACACACACATACACACACACACTCATGAGGTAAGCTGACCTTTTTCCCCACTCAGGAACAAAGCAGACTAGATCTTCCTTTGGGATCATTTCTCCTAGTATCCTTTTGAAAAGCTGTGTGAGAGTTGTGTCAAAATCAGTATATGATGTCATGATGAAACCTAAGGTAGTGAACATTTCCCTTGAGGAAGGTGCCTTGCAATAGGGGAAGAGTCTGATGCCTTAGTTTCTACATTACTGGGAATTATCTATGTGCAGCTTAGTTTAACCACAATGATATTTCCTGACTTCCAGAAGACAGGTCCTTTAAGTATCAGATGGAATTGTCTTTGGTTGCCTCATATGTCACTCCTTACCTACCTGGACTAACCTTCCTACCACAAGAAGCAATGAGTTTGGAGGACTCGGACATTTTAACAAGAGTCACTCAGCCTTTGGAGTTTGCCATGCATTGAATCTGCTAGTTTGTAATCACCCCCACTATCCACAATTGAATCTTTCCAGTGAGTTCTCTATCCCTGAACTACAGATGACAGGAATCCACAGTTTTGATAGTCCCCTCCTCAGTGCAAATTAGTTACCAACAATAAGATGAAACTTGATAAATTATGATGCTACTTACCAGATAGAGGCCATGCTTTTGGTTCACTGTTAAACAAACATCCAGGAAGGTAAGCCCCATTTTTCTTTCCAGCAGTGGAACTCATGTTGTGTGTTCGTCATCCATGGTGGCCAAGATGAATGTGGCCAGATGGTAGCCACATTCCTTTTGAGGGAACTGTAGCATATTTTTTTTCTGTGTGCTACTGGCTGTCCTGTTTCTCCAAACAGCCTCTAAACTTCCACCTTCCTAATGCAGCCGAGTTTTGTGGCCTTTCTAACCACAAAGGCTTCCCTGGGAACTTGCAATAGTGTTCAAATTCCCACTGAGATTGTGTTCTCACAGCCGTTCCGGCAGTCTCTAAAGATCCCAGCACCCTTCTTAAAATGCTCAGATTTTGTATTTCTCTGATGAAAATATCATATGTTTACACTCTATATAAGCATCATCACTTGAAAGTTTAAACAATGCATATTCCCACTGAGTCAGTATATAAAGCGTTCTGAGGTTTCCAGACTCCAGCTGCCAGTTTGGATACATTGTGTATAATCTTTCCCAAGATGGCTTATTTTGTAGTACTTTCCAAGTCAGAACACATGTTATGTTTACCCCCATTACTTTGAAATGTATACAGCTCATAATAGTCGCTAGCCAACAGTTGCATAGATGTTTGCAAATCATCATTTTAAAGCCTAAGTATTTTTTAAACTGTTAGTAGATATATCACAGTAAAATTGTTCCAGGGTCAAGTTTCAACATGAGGAAGTATCACCCACACCTCACACTGTACATATTAACAAAGGGCTCTGAGATTTGTTCAGAAGGAAAAAAACGTTTATTGGTGTTCACTTTCCATATGTGCTTAGGTTTTTAAATAATGAATTATAAATATGTTAATATATTAAATGTGATCTAGTAGCACAATGCTATCCCTGGTATAATATCTGACTTAATGATGCTGTATTGGAAAATTCTTACTTACTTGGTGAGCCTAGTTTTAGACAAGTAAATCAGAACCTGAGAAACACATCCAACCATTTTTAATGATTTAGATAAAGTGTTGCCAAGGACAAAGAAAAAAAATCAGAAGAGTTGTTATAAATAGTTTAAATTTTTAATCAAAGAGGGAAGGCAGGTATAGTATTGACTTAGCAGCTCCTTTTTGTAGCAAGAGTTCATAAAGACATATTCAATTTATATCTTCAAAGAACACTGGCCGCATAAGGGATCATTTGGATGTGAAAGTCTCTCATTTTGATTGTGTAGTTTTCAATCTGGATCTTTAAAGTCACATGGTGCATTCTTCTGTGTAACCGCCATTCTTGGGCATCCATCTTCAAGCACCTTGATCAGTGCAGGAAAGCATGCCACAAACAGCGTTGCTGAGCTTCATTGGTATTTGACTTTCAGGAAATATTTTGCTGCCCGAATTTTGCTTATTTGCAACTTTAAAATTTAAAGAAGAGAATGAAAAATGAACAATTATAGATTATAATGACAATAAGGTAGATGAATAACAGACATCTGCTTTGCTCTCAAACACACTGGAATCTCTGAGTTATGACTATTTTTCTGTTATTATTATTATTGTTATTATTAATTTCAAATGACTTATTTAATTTTTATGTATAAATGTTTGCCCATATGTAAGTCTGTATGTCATATGTATGTCTTGTGCCCACAGATACCACGAAAGGAAACTGGATCCCTTGTGTCTGTTGTTACAGATGTTGGCAAACCACCAAGTAGGTATTGGGAATTGAACCATGGTCATCTGGAAAAGCAGCCATTACTCTTATTTGCTGAGCTACATAACCTGCCTCTCTTACATTATCTACAATTAGAGGAAGGCAATATAAAGAACAAAGTTCAGGATGATATGTGTTATTTTCATCTCTAAAGAACGTAATAGAACAAGCTTCTAGGGGGGGGGGGAGGTTAAATAGAATAAGTGCTCATGACAACTAACTTTGCACAGATTCAACCGGAGAATGCTGACTTACAATGTGATCACTACGGGCAAGAGAATAAGGATTTGTGTTCAGAATCATCTCGTGGCCATTCCTCTGAGCCTGAACATATGCCTTCATCTTTTTGTGTCTCGGGCTCCTCCTACATATAATGGGACTAAGTCATCTACCTGCCTTATACAACAGTTGCTAGCACTCAATGGGATAAACATTGAAATGTTAGCTAAAATGCCCAGTGTATGCTCACATCTGCTAGTTCTTACTAATCCCCATCACTGAAACAGGAAGCGAGGAGATGTGCTTATTAACTTTGTTCTTAAGCAGATGTGGGCTGAAGAGCAGTTGTCATGATCAAGGGCTAGTGGCAATGGTTAGTGTTCAGAATTAATTTTATCTAATCCCAGCTAAGCCTGAGTCTAGTTAGCTATCTCTAACTTAACATCTGCAAGAGTGTGCAAATCACCCAACATTTTTTTTTATGTATTGCTTTTCTAACTTGTAAAGTCAAACTCTGAGCTCGGAGGGCATACTGAGGAGTACATTTGCTAACGTGTGCTTAGAACAGCGCCTGCCACGCCAAGGCACTCTGTGTCAGATTTTGATTATTATTGGCCATCAATATGACTCAATAGTTGGTAATGTCCTTAAGGTAAACCCTAAGTCCTTTCTTTATACACTTAAGAGCCTTTGGAATCTCATTGGGAAATGCAACATTCTGAAAATTATGTTCCGGTGTGTGTGTGTGTGTGTGTGTGTGTGTGTGTGTGTGTGTGTGTAGACATGGGTAACCAGGAGCCTTCAGAATCCAGAACTGGAAGTATTAATTAAAGGCGACAAATGTCTGCGTGTCCCCATGGCAGCCCTTGCTGTCCTTTGGGCTCACACTTCTGTTTTCTTCTTGGGAGATGCCATATGTGCTCAGAAACCTTCGAGAGTCTTTGCTTAGCAATCTACACGAGCATCTTTACTTCCCTCTCCTTGATACTCAGCAAGATGAAAATATCAGCCCAATACCCCAATCAAACCTGCAAAGCGTGGGTTACTTCCAACCACAGTGTTTGGATGAAGTCCAACAACTGAGCACTACAAAGCACATGCTTGCTGATGATATAAACCAAGGAGGAAGCGCATAGTATTTGTTTTGACAAGTCTGGCCCCACGGTGTTTGAGAATATGCTACTCTTGCTGTCTCGGCCTTGGAGATTGGAACTATCATTAACACAGTAGTAGGAACCATTGCCCCTTGCAAAGAGTTTTGGTGGCTTTTCATTGCCTACAGAGTGAAAATCTGTCTTAACCCAATATTTAAGGATTCCTGTCCATTAGTTCTAATTTACCTTCCTCTCTGCGGCAGCGTTCGCTATGCTTTTATTAGCTGCTCTTGACAACGTGTCCATAAAATTCTTAAAATTCTGAGGTCAAATTAGTTCAGGAGATGCATCTGTTATGTCTGTCTAATTATGTACTTATCCTTTGAGATACAATAGGCTCTGAGAAGGCCTGCGTTAAAGAACCCTGTCTCATTTTATTTAACAAACTCATCCAACAACGGCAGCAGCAACAAAGCCCCCCAAAAACGGAAGCAAAACGGAAACCCCCATGCCTTTTAGAGTATGAGCAGTGGGAGGGCCCTGCTATGAAAGGAAAGCACATTCACTGAGATGAGGCTGGATCTTTAGATGCTCCTAAGACCCAGGGTCCATGCCTCATGTCTTCCTGAATGTGGATTGTTCTGGGTATCCCTGTGGGCTTTCTTAACCTCACCAAATTCGCATCCCTGGCCTGAATGCTCAGCTATATTTTGTCAGAAACAAACTGTTCCATTGTGTTTCCTCCCAGTGGTTCCTATGTCCCTCCCAGAAGACAATAACTTAGATTCTTTATCCCTTTCCAACACATCTATATGAAAGATATATATATATATATAACATATATACACATATATATTATGTGTGTATATAATATATACATATATGTACACACATATATGTGTGTATATATATATATATATATATATATATATTAGATACAGAATAATCTCATATATCCACTATATCTAGTGACTTATACCTGGAATCGTATCATTTATCTTCTACAAATGAAAGTGAAGATTCTATATTCCTTGAAATCAATAATCATTGCTCAGTTTCAAAAAGTAAAACATTGACTTTGTGTCAAGCCTGTAGGTGAGATGCTCTAGCCAGTTTTGTCACACTAGTGGCTTTGCTCTGAGCAGGCCCTTAGGGTCTCAGGGTCTGGGGTCTTCATCCAGACTTTCCTCGTAGATTCACTACCTGTGTGAGCAAGACGCTGCATTTGTAGTTTCTTGCATAGAGAAGACACCAGTAGGTACCACCAATCGTGTGCTCTCAGTCCCATGATGCCTAGCCTTATTTTTTTTTTTTTACAGCTACTGAATAATTTTAGTCATTGGTTTAATTAATGTAGTGAAACCGTTTGCTCTCTAAAAACTTCTTCAGCTTCTGTTATCCCATCTGTAATGTACCAAGCAGGAGGCACAGGCAACGGAGTGGTGTTCAGAATGTGAAGAGCATGTGGTGGGAAGGCGAGGGGGCCAGAGCTCTGGAACCGGAGCTGCTGGTGGAGAGGGCAGAGAGCAGGTGGGTCAGCGTGCAAAGAGCTTTGAGGGTGAGCCTTACTTGGTTCCACATGGCTCTCGGCCCAAGCATACAGATCCTCTTTCCTCATTTACTGTGGCTCTCGCTCTTGATCTGACATGCCCTAGACCTGATGTTTCACCAGCCTGGCAAACAGGAATGATGGTTGATTCCCAAAGGAATAGCATGTCCTGCAACTCTAGTCGCTCAGATAAGGCCCCTCCACCCAACACCCCAATGACGAATCATGGTGAGAAAATCGTGGCCCTCATTAATGTGAGGCCGACAGACGCCCCATTGTTTTTACTTGTGCTATTTCTTTGCACTTGGATATAGAAGCAATAAATTTCCAGGGAAATGAAACTCACTTATCAGATTTCCCAGCATCAAGTTTCATATTAGGAATGAAAAAAAAAATCAGTCTAACTGAACTCAATATAGCTGTAAACCAATATATGTAAGCCGTATCAGAGATTAAGCCTTTATCGTGGCATGTGTAAGCTTCCTATTTCAGTTTGGAAAGAATAACAATTTTCTAGCCGTTATTTAATGATGCAAAATATTCCTTAAAATAACAAATATTTGAGGCACTGTTCAAATGACCAAATAGTGTTTTTCCCGTCTAGTGAATAAAAGTGGAAATACTAGGAAACAGTTTATGAGAAAAATCTAGGATTTTTAAATTTAATTCTGTCTTCATTCTATAATATTTAAAATCAGTCTAACTGAACTCAATATAGCTGTAAACCAATATATGTAAGCCGTATCAGAGATTAAGCCTTTATCGTGGCATGTGTAAGCCACGTAGCGCACTTCAGTTTGTTAGTACGTACTTCCATAGTTTCAACATAATAGGACCTATATGAAAAGAAGCAGCAATATTCAGTAATGAATTGGTATTTAGCATCGCCCCTCTAGTTTGGAGAATGAGTGGTGTTGTCATCAGCATCTCTGTTTTATGTCTGAGTTTTCCTAAGTGTAAATACATAAGCACAGATGCGCACCACGAGTACATGCTCAAGTTATTGTATATATGATGCATGGTTAAAATTCTAATTAAAGCAGCTAGCTATGATTCTCCATTTAGCAGCATGCAAAGTGAGTAATTATACTTGTTGAGAGAATCTACAGAGAGCAAGTGCTAGCTTTTGTGCATGAGTGGCCCAAGAGCCCTGAAACAAACACCTTTAAACCACGAAGGTGGCAGGGAGAAGCAGCAGCAAGGATAGATAGATAGACAGATAGACAGATAGACAGATAGATAGATATGAGTCCTAACCATTGTCCAGCTCTACGTTGTATCCTTCAGGAGTGATGTTTCCAGTATATAGTGCTAAAGGTCCAATATCCTTCCTGTGTTGTGAACGTGCCAGCAGATTTATTTTAGCCAACAATTTTTTTAAATGCAATATGTGATCACCCTTACGTAAGATGAAAATCTGCAACCCGGAGCATCTGCAGAGTATCTAAATAGAATGTTTGCACGGTTTCAATTTTAAGTCCTGTTTAAAAGAAAACTTCGTTGGCGGGGAAAGACACTTTAAAATTAACATAGGCTGTGCAAAAATGATTGTGGTCACTGGGATGCATGAGCTCATAGCTTGGAAAGATCTTTTAGTTCATACAAATAATTAAAATATTTTGCAAAGTGGAAGGAAGGAAAAAAAAATAAAGAAGTAAAGACAAAGACAAATCCCTCGCATAGGACAAAGCAGGAGAGAGAACGGGCCTCTCAATGCGCTGAGCACCCGTGACTCACCTTCCTTGGATACTTTGCCCCAAGAACTTTCCTCAACTCCATTTTCTCAGACAAGTTTGCAATATCTAATTCTCCATTGTCACTACTCTACACTGTCAGAGAGCATTGAGAGACTGTCATTTGTCACTACATTTAAACTTAGCTGTTTTGCCAATAATAGATGTTTCTTGATTAGTAAGTAGGTTTTGGTTTATACTTTTTATTTTCTTCACATAGAATCGGTGGTGAACCTCACAAACAGCCCAGAATCACCAAATTAACCTGGGGGGGTGGGGGGCGGGGGCGAGAAGGACACTTAGAAAGTCTCTGTTCTGTTATGGCCCTTTCTGGTGTCCGCCACTAGGAGGCACTGCAGCCTGCTTTATGAGGGGTCTGAAATCTGTGAAGTGCATGTTCCACACAACCATGGCTCCAGTGTCACTCCCTATTTAATGGCTGTCAGTGAGGGGGAAAGACAACGTGGCGGGTAATTAAAACCAAATTGCAGGCAGGAGATGACTGCACAAGAATGATATTGTCATTAATACTGATTTAACATGCACCTGGGTAAGGTGAGGGAGTGCGGCAAGGGAATTCACACTGGAGCCAGGGTTGCCTGATTTAAAGATGTAGTGTTTCCAGCTGAAGCATGTTTAAAAACTGAATAAAACCATCATATTATGACAGTAGAAATAAAACAGAAACAAATGTTCTACATATGTCTGAGGAAAGAAAAAAAAATAAACGAACTCTTCCATTTCTTCCTGCTCCATGGTCTGAGTGTGTTTCTTGTCCTCTGAAGTTCAAAAGTATTTTTGCTGCCCGGGTTTCTGTCATCACTGGCTCATACTGTGTGGATTTTGTATCTATCCATAGAGTTTTGTTTGCACTGTGGGAAACATTGAAGCAAATGTCACTGTTCTACACACATACACACACACAAAGCCAACAAATGTGTTACAAGAAAGGTGTTCAATCCTACGAACATTTTGGGATATTTACACAGTGTGTTCATGTATTTTCCACTCGGAATGAGCACTGAATTGCCATTGGGGTCTAGGGCAATATCCTCAAAATATGAAAAATAAATAAAATTGATATTGTTTATAGTACAAAGCATTCAGAGGTGACGTCACAGAACAGGCTCACTTCCGTTTCAATGTCCTCACAATTGTTTACTTTTTGGTTTTAAAAATGGCATCTAAAATCTCAGAAACAGGCACTAATCAGTCTCAATAAAGCATTCTGTTTAAGACATGTGGGGTGTTCGGCGGTAATAAGAAAGATGCTCTTGGTCATTGATTTCCATGGTGTGGCTCAGGTGGAAATGTACCCACTGTCCCTCAGCAGAAGCAAAAGCCCAGTTGTTCCGACCATGCGATTACTAAAGGGTTATGAGGCATTTCAGGCAGAAAGTGCACCAAAGTTAAATGTGTTTATGGAAGGGGATAAATGGTTATAGTTTAGCCTGTGTCTGGAAAGGCTGTGCTGACTGATAAATCTCCTTCCGGGTTCACCTTAAATGAAACGTGTGCGTTACAGAAGTGGTTATCCTTCTGCCCGGTGCCAAAAGAGATGAATCATTAGGAATTGTCATAGAGATTTATAACCACACCATAAAGAAAGTAAATTCAAAGAGCATTCCTTCGGCAGTAAAGAACATATTATAGACAGAGAGCTCACTGGACAAGGTCACATAGGGAAAAAAAAACTGATCGAAAGGCATAGCGGCTGGATCTAGACAATAAGGCTTGTTTTAATATCCTAATCATGATTTTTCCCACAGTGCTTTGCTATTAACACTTTTAATGGGTATCACATTGGCAGACCTTTTCTTTCTATATTTATTTGTTGGTTTGCTGTTTCATTCCTTCATTCTGAGCCATGGTAATTAGATTGCAAAGCTGATAATCATGAAAAGTGTGAGAAAGCATCATAATACTGCAAAAATTCTATAATAATAATAATAAAAAAATAATAATAACAACATAAAGTATGTGGGAACCATTGTCCCTTTAAAGGACTGTTTCTATACTGTTGCAAGATTAGTCCTCTGATGGTGGCTCGTTTTTAGAGGATAAAGTGAAAGATGCAGCCAAAAAGAACTTTATTTCACTTGCCCTTTAGAAAATGTCAAAGAAATTCTCCAATAAGGAGACTTTCTGAAACTGGGACTCTTGCTGGATGGTGATCCAGCTCAGGCCAGGCGCTCTCTGACACTCCACCTCCAGGCAGGAGACTGCCCTTTGGATGCCAGATGGAAATTCGTTTTCAAAATCTGTCGGCACATCTGAACTGCAAACCTCTGCAACGCCTATCTCCACTAGAGTCTGAATTATCTGGGATCGGCGGCGGCTTGTATGAGAGGAGGGAAAAGGCCTGCCTGGTCTTTTGGAGACAAGGGGTGCCCTTCCATTTCAGGCAGTAGAGAGAGAGAGAGCAGAGCATCCGAGAGCCCGGTTGTTAAGGAGACTTGCCGTCATGAGTGAGAGGGAGCATTATTTGATGGGAAAGGGATTCTTTGTGATAATGAATACTGGCTGGGGAACGGTTCTAGCCGGCAGGTCTTCATGTTCTACGTGGTCAGCGCCAGGACGCATGTGTTGGGGACGTGCACCGTAACTACAGCTTGCCTTCCGATTTTCACCCCATTTACTTTGCAATGGGACCTGGCATTCACCGTCTTCTGAACGGTTTTCCCAGGTTGCCGGTGTAACAAATATAATTTTTCAGCAAGATGGCTGCTGCCACAAGCGGGCTCAGAAATGTCCATTTTAATTAAAGATTTTACTTTCAATTACATTTCACAGTTTACACATGGTGACACAGGCTTTCATCACATGGACTTGCAGGCAGCTGTATTAACTACAGTCTGCCTAGGCAGGGAGAGTTCTGCGAGGGGGAATGACTCACATCTGAAAAACCCAGGTTTTTCTTTAAGCGTGATCTGTGCGAGGAGGCTAATTTTGGAAAGGGAGGAGGGGGGGGGGAGAGGAGAAGGAAAACGGAAAGAATGGTAGTCCTGTGCTTAAGACTTCTGGTTAGACCTGGTGCTCACTGACAGGATTCCTTGCAGACCTAACGCAAAAATATAGTCTATGGCAAATTATAGTGTGCGTCCCAGGCAAATGTCAGCAGAGAAGATGCCATGAAACTCTGTCAACGTTGTCCTGCCAAAGTCAAAAATAGAATTTTCCCTAAAGTCAATCTCATACATGTGCAATGTTTCCTTCAGTGTACATCACACAGACTTTGTCCCCGTTTCCCAGCTTTCAACATAAGGCTCATAGTCACAAGGAGGAAATTTTTTTCTCAAAAAGATCCGTGAACACGTATTTCAAGAACCCCCTCTTTTTTTTTTTTTTTTTTTTTTTTTTTTTTTTTTTGATGTTTCCAGATTACGATAATATCTGGAGTGCACCAAGACACGGTGCTGCATGGATTTCTCTGAAGCACACACCTGAATCATTTCCTTCCTAAGAAGGAAGGGAGGAAGTTATTGTGGGTTCCTGGGACAAGGTTGGTTTTTCATTTACGAAGAAAATTGAGGAATGGTGTGGCCAGGGCATCAGCTTTTTTTTTTTTTTTCTTAAAAGCGTGTCAGAGAGGGAATTCCTGAAAAGGAATTAGTTTATAAGTAGCAGTTAATGACATTTAAAATTGAATATCATGGGTAATCGTACCCCAAACAAGACTACTACATTGACAACAAGTTAAAATTGCCTTATGCCAATTCTCTCCAGTTTGATGTTCCTACAAGTAGCTTCTCTGTCAAGTTGATGGCTTAAGTAAATGTGGCGAGGAACTAGCTACATAAAGGTAAGAGGAGGCTTAATTTGGGTCTTTAGTTCCACTATTTAACACTGCCTTTTGTTTTCCTTAATTATTATTACATGACTATTAACTTGCCTTTGACTTCCTTCCTAGCCCCGACCTCCTTCTTCCCTTTCTCTTCCCTTCCTCCTTTCCTTCATCAGGGAGCACTGTGTACGCTGGCCTTTAATCTGTGACGAACATTTTAAAGAAACAGCTTAAAAGAACTTAGGTTTCTAAAGTTAGATAAGCATGGAAAGATTTTACCAGTGAGACCAGTGAGTAGGGCTGGTGTCAAGATTCACACCCGACCCTTGACATGGAACAGGTTTTCAAATTTTGCATTCACAACAACGGTAACAACAACAACAACAACAACAACAACAACAACAAAAATTGCTTTCATTTTTTTTTTACAGTGTCCTTGGGACAGGCATGCAAGGCAAGGGTTACTGCTTCCCAGATGAAAGGGCTGAAGTCCTTAGGTGAACTCTCACTCTTGGCTCACCTGGCTACAGATAAACTTTTACCTGGCAGGCTGAGCCAGGCACTCTTTACACCTATCTAGAGTTTTCTATGGAATGGAGAGGTAAGCGATGCCTCTCATTGACAAAATGAAGTGTTCTCCTGAACTAATTCCAGAAGTGCAAAGCCGTACAAGTTCAGTTGAACAAAAAGTCTACCTAAAAATGCTTGTGGTCCACCCAGAGAAAGCATCCTGCTGAGGATGCAGCGACTACTTGGAAAATGGTCCCCTGAGGGAAACCATGAAAAAAAAAAAAAAAAACCAAGATGATGCACCCATGTAGTGCTGTGGGAAGTCACCGACAGGTCTGTGACTATGTTTAGGAGGAGGAAAATGTCATTGGAAATAATGATCCACTTTTGAAATTAACCCATCCATCAAAAGATAGTCTTCTGGGAACCGGATAAATAGGCTTCCTCTTTATCATTATCATTATTAATGTCTTCCTTGCTGTTATTGTACCATTACAGTAGCCGAGAGATGGGTTCTGGGAGCAGAAATCTAGAATCTGAGATCTTTTCTATTATTTATCCACAGTGAACCTGGGGAAGCAACTTGTTCCTTCACGCTTTCTTTTCTCCTCGATAATATTCTGATGACAATAGGCCTACGGAGGCGTGTGAGGACTAAATACATGGATGCATACATAGTGCTGTGCCTAGGCCTTCGCCTGCAGTTCACACTCAGTAAAGGATAGCTAATTGTTATCCTTATGGAAAAGCAAAACAGTATTGCAGCTGCTAAGGCAGTGCAGGGATTGTGGACCTGCTGGCTTATGAGCCAACAGTTCTGAAACTAGAGTATTCACCAACTCCAGAGTTTGACATGAGAAAGCTTTCAACAGAACGTTTAGAATTAATTAAATACTGTTCTCGATCTTGCCTTAGACTGCTAATGTTACTATCCAGGCTAAGGATTGCAATCAATATCCAATTTACATCTTTATAGCTTTGTAAAAGTATGATAGGAAGTCCTTCTCTGCAACGCTTTCTAGTTTGCCTCTTATTATGACTAGTGATGCTATAAATATTCGTACTTATGCCACTGGAATGAAAATCCAGGAACTGGATTTCCATGTGGTCTGTTTGATATATATATGTATATATATATATATAATATATATAGATATATTTAACTTTTTAAGATTTTCCCAAACAGGTTCTAACCATTGCCATGTCACTCCAACGTGTGTGTGTGTGTGTGTGTATTAGTGTTCTATTAATGACGGTAAGCATCTTTTCTTGGACTTCTGGTGAAACATTTATTGCCAAGTCACCATTAGATTTTATTTCATTGTTATATTGAAAGGGACCTTTATCTGCTTTAGAACCAACTTTTAAAAGCTGGACATTTAATTTTAAAACCTTTGATGATAAGATACGGATGTGCCTCCTCTTTGTGTCCTCTTTATTGTCTCTTCTGGAATAGAAAAATCTGAATTTCTGTGCAGCCCAACTTAACACACTACTGCATGTCTCAACAACTTGTATGATTCGACAGCAAGTATTTTCTCACAAGTTTTTAACCTAACACTTATATTTTTCTACACTTCTCTTTAGGCCTATTGTGTGCTTTGAGCTGGGTATTGTGAGGTAAATGTGAAAGTTATTGTCTGTACGCACTGTTTGCTTGTCTTGGCATCATCTATTTAAAAAGCAATTCTTTCTTTTTTAATTGAAATACCTTGACATTTTGTTGAAAAGAGTATCAATTGACCCTAGATGTAAACATTTGTTTAGAGAACGCCCCATCTGTTCTATTCATCTGAATCCTTATGCTTGATCAACTTTACTGATTGATCTGGATTTTTAACAATCCTTTTTGTAATGTAATCAGAATCCCAGAGTGGTGGACTAGAATTCCCACGTTAATCTCAGGGACTAGGACTCTGATGAAATTTCATGCTTTTGCTATGTTACTTGGCAATAATGATACTGGATATGCAATTAAGACTATTAATCTGTAGGCTTGATCAAAAAAACAACCCCTCAAACTCACAGGACTCCAATCCAATGTTATACATGCCTCAAGGCTAGAGTGCCCATTGGCACCCAACAGGAGAAGATGTCCTGAAATGTCTCCTGTGTGAGAAAGATGTAGCACAATGCTGTTTCTGCAAGGACGTGGGCAGCCATGAGCCAGGGTGTGAGGTAGGATCATCAAGCAGAGGGTAGCCTTCTACTGGCTGCCAAGAAAATAGCAGGGACATCATCTCTACAATCAGACAGCATTCTTCTAAGGACAGCAATGAGCTCTGAAGAGAACCTTCAGAAAGATGAGCCCAAGCCACTGACATCTCCACTTGTTAAGGGGAGAAGCTGGCCCTGTAATGTCTGGCGTTTCCTGTAGAAAACCGGGAGATGTTAGATGTGTTTTGTTTTTAAAGCCGATAAATTTGTATTAATTTGTTGTGTGGCAAAAGTTGGAAAGTAACTTGATTTATATTTTACAAGTAGTAAAACAATTAAAAATAGATAATTATGGGAAAGATTTAAAGTTACAAAAAGCATTATTGGGCCAAATGGATGTTTACTTTCAACATTAGCCTCATGATTTCAAATCATAGTCCAAATTTTATATTGTCTTTCACTCTAGATTCATAAACCATTTTGGACTTTGCATTTTCCACAATAATTTCAGTGACTGGACAGAACTGAAAAATCCATTATTTTTTCTCTATCTTTTTCAATGTCGTGATTGTATAAGATCAATCTAATAATCCAAATACAACATTTGGATTTTATAAAAATAACTTTATAAGGCAATGCAACTCCTCCACATCAGATAATCATTTTTATTTCAGAATCAATGAAAATATTCTAAGTGCTTTTCATTTCCTTATATAGGCTGAGATGGATTTATCAAATTCTAAGAAAATTGGACAGCACTACCTGAATGCTGTGGCACTGTGTACAGTGTCTTCGACAATGTTGAATCTTTCAGTTTATGATATTAGGTGTGTCTCTGGTGGTTTAATTTGTCTTTCATCAAACTTGTCTTAATGTACAAATCTTGAAATATTTTTGTAATTTATTTCTGAATATTTTACATCTTCCGTTTCCTTAATTAGCATTTTGATTGTTACTTGTCAGTATGGAAAAGTGGCATTTATTTTGACTAAGATGACTTTATGTCCTTTCTAGTTATATGGATTTTTTAAAAAAAACTTTTGTAGATCAGAGATAGATTTCTTAGGTGAATTTGTGTACAGGATTTAGGATTTAGTCAGGTACAAAAAAGTGACCCGGATTTTAGTACTACATTCTGAACTTTGTGTCTTTATTTTGTTGTTGTTACTGTTATTGTCCTTGCCAGAATCTTCAAAAGCATTTCAAATAGCAGCAGTACCCACAAGATGGCTCAGTAGGGTGGTTGCCACAAAGGCTGATCAGCTGAATTTGACCCCTTTAATCTCAAGTGAAGGAAAGGAAAACAACTCTTTCCACTCAGTCAGAACATTTGGATCCAAGGAATTGGGATAGAGCTCCCAGTAAGAACGTCAGATTCCAACTGCCCTTATGTAGTGGAAGTTTTGGTTACATTATGTAAACATGTTTAAATAAGGTAGGATTCTAAAGACCAAAGCCTACACCCTTATCTGAAAGTAGTTTATGAAGCACGTGCTTCCTGTGTTATTGTGTGATACTGGTGAGTTCTCAGTGATAACTTGTCATTTGTTGTTGTTATTGTGGTTTTTTTGTTGTTGTTGTTCAAATTTATTCACCTATAGTCAGAAGTCTAATAATCAGTTGTATTTATGAATTTAACATATGAATTATTAGGAAATTATTTTAAAAATAAAAGAATTGGAAGTATTAACAAGGAAACTAAGGGGATATATCTTAAATTCAGTAGCTTGATAAGTATACATTGAAAAACATCTTTGCAAAATTTGGAAATGAGATAAATTTTAAAAGTTGATTTTGTTGAAAAGATTGGTATAAAGTAGGGAAGATAAGGATCTAAGAGTTAGATAAATTTGTCCAAACCAATCAGATTATAATCCCACAGTTAAATACTATAAAACAGTATCAAATTATTTAAAACCATTGACTGGAGCAAAACCCACAACCTTACAAATATTCTAATAATTTAAAATTTCTATCTGGAAGTGTAACGGGCGTTAAGCCTATAACTGCAAATTCAATGTAAGAAAAATCATAGCTAGAATATCAAAAGGTACATTAGAACCAAATTTTATGTGCAAAAAGTTTATAATATTGAATATTGTAGTTTCTATAAAATATTTTAGATGAATGGATTAATTACATAATTAAAGCTTGAAGAGACACAAAATTAACAGGAAAGTTTTAATTAAGGAAATAAAGAAAGATAACCTATCTCAATAATATTAATTCCTTAATTCAGAAGTTAGTTCACACAAAAGGCAATGACCTACACGTCTTATCATTTCAATGTAATTACAGTTAGGATCTAATATAAAACTTGTATCATATTGTCAAAAATAACCCTAAAGTTTTCAAGGGAACAAATAATGGAGATGTAAGGCAGTGTGGTAGGAAAGACAAATGGAGGCAAACTTGCAGGAATGGATCTCCATGCACATTGCGTCATCAAGCCATCATTCCTCAGTGGTAGTTATAGTATAGAGGTGTGTGTGTGTGTGTGTGTGTGTGTGTGTGTGTGTGTGTGTGTGTGTGATAGAGGTGTGTGTGTCTGTGTGTGTGTGTGTCTCTCTCTGTGTGTAGTAGAGATGTGTATATTATAAGTGTATAGAGTAGGAGGGTGTGTCCATATGGTAGCAGTGGAATGGTTTTGTGTGTGTGTGTGTGTGTGTATGTGTGTGTATGTGTGTGTATGTGTATGTGTGTGTGTGTATGTGTGTGTGTATGTGTGTGTGTGTATGTGTGTGTGTATGTGTGTGTGTATGTGTGTGTATGTGTGTGTATGTGTATGTGTGTGTGTGTATGTGTGTGTGTGTGTGTGTGTGTGTGTGTGTGTTCAGGTGTGCAACACTATACAGAGATCAGAGGTGAACCCCTATGTTATTCTTCAGAAGGACATTGTTTTATTAGATAAGTTTTCCCACTAGAAGTTGGGGCTTACTAATGAACCCGGCGAGGCTGTCCACAAACCCAGGCATCCCTAGGTCTCTGCTTCCCCTGGGCCAGGAATACAAATTTGTGCCACTACACCCAACCCTTTGTGTGTATTCTGGGAAGCTAACTCGAGTCCTCGTGTTTTCACACCAAGCCTTTCAGTGACTGAACTGTCTTCTCAGGCACAGAAGGAGACATTTTAAAAATGTCTTTAAAATAAAGTAATCATATATGAAAATCTAGTGCATAATGAGAATGATGGGAGCTGGAGAGAACGCTCAGCCATGACCGGTGCTCATGACAGACGTCCACAACAGCCTGTAACATCACTTCCGGGAGGTCTGACGGCCTCTTCTGGCCTCTGCAGGAACTGCATACAAGTGCACATATCACAGACAAATGCTTTAAAAACAATTCTATTAAAATGTTATGTGACTACCTGAAGAAGATACAGCCCTGATCTCTGGAAATATTTTTAATATAACTTAATGCACTTTATGTTTTCAAATAATGGGCATCATGACTTAAGAAAAGAAACTTGAGAAATAAATGTGTACCACACAGGATAATGCTAAAACCTTTTATCTTAATTTATAAATAGATTGCATCAATCAATCAATCAATCAATCAATAAATAAATTACCATCAGAAATGTACAAAGGTGTATAAAACTTATCATATATGATTGTTTTTACCTTTAACTGCACATTGCATACGCACACATTAGATATGAATAAAGGCCTGGAAACAGTTACTATACATTTAGAAACATACAATCCAATCATACTTTTAAGTGGGTAAATTTCAGCAACAAAGATGGAAACCTGATTAACTTTCTTGATCACAATTTAAAGCATGTACTCTTTTGTGCAAAGATTACAACTTGTATGACACCATTAACGTCAAACTTTACAGATTCCTCCAGAAAGTGGAAGCCAGGAAACATTCCCTACACGGCTTAAGTAGAGAATCATACATATATTAGATTATTCTGGCATTGATATGACAAAATAACAGACAAGACAGCGTAAAGAATCAAGTATTTATTTTGGCTCACAGTTTGAGGGTTTCCTGCCCGTGGCGGTGAAGTCATGTTTGCAAGCGCTTGACTCGATCAATCACACTGCATCTGTAGTTAGGAAGCAGAGGACTATGGAAGCAGATGCTCACTCACTCTTATTTACTGTCATGGCCAGCACATGGAACGGTACCGACGACATTTAAAGTTGGTCTCCCCACTTTAGTGCAGCTGTCAGAAACTCCTTCACAGACGTGCTTAGAAGTTCCTCTCTGCGGTATGACGATCATACACCCCACCCACTATTCAACAATCAAGCTCACCAGCACAAGTTTACCCTTGTCTACCTGATAAATTGCTTTAGTATATGAATTGCCACACAAACCTTTTGAGCACCTATCTCAGTGAGGTATTGATGGCTTATTAGAATGCCACATCCCAAGACTGGCCATGGCAAGGAGCACAGTGGATTCGAGAGCCAAACTGTGACCCTAGTCTGTTCCTCAGGCAGGTTTTTATAAGAAAAACCATAGCCAGGTAACAACTAGATTGAAAGCAAAGATGAGGGCAGGTTATATCATTTTGATTAGCTAAACACAAAAAAGAATCCCTTTTGTTCTGAGCATAATGTCCAGGTAGCTATACAAGGCATTTCTCTTAAGATTTTATTTTATTTTTTGTGGCATGTACATTTATATTATTACACAGAAATAAAAAAATTACATACAGCAAGAAGAACCATGAAACAATCAGGATTATATAAATGTTATATTCATGGTGTTTTGGGTAATTGTATTTGGCAGCCAAGATAGGAAAGATGTTTTCTAGACAACGCATTTTAAGCTGATTGCCTGGGATTTAGTGTAGGGGAGCTCTTGGGGGCTTTCCAGCTCTCTAGGAGGAAGAAACGTAGCAGGGTGTTGCAGTCCTAACTCTAATAAAACATCATTTATCTTTAACCCAACCAGAACATGAATTTATCATGTATTGCTTATTCTAAGCATCAAGCATTAAACCTTCCAGGTTTCAGGAGCGTACGGCCTGAGAACTTGTAATTAATCTTACCTTATAATCAAAATGGACATTTGAAGACAATATGGCTTCTGATATGCCAAGAGCTGGAGTTAGCAGAAGAGCTACAGTATTGCTAGGAACTAAAGTAGGTCTCAAAGGAGAAGCCATGCAGTTTAAGCGGTTTACAATAAAATATATGTTTTTAAACATACTCATCCCTATATTTCTCGCATAGGCACATGCTCATCTTATAATGTAAAGACATTTAGACCAATTTCAAAAGTTCCCATAATTGAAAAAAAGTTGCTCAAAAGTTCAAAGTCCAAGGAATCTTCTGAAACTGAAGACAATCTTTTACGTGTGAGATCCTATTTATTTTACAGTGCGATAGCACAGTGGTATTCCCATTCCAAAAGAGAGAGACAGAGTATAGCAAGGAAGGATCTGATTGGGTAAAGATGAAACCCCAAATCCTAAGGCTCCATGTTTCACCTCTCTGGCTCCTGGTGGAATTTGCAAAGTGCTTCCTTAGCGCTCTCTCTCTCTCTCTCTCTCTCTCTCTCTCTCTCTCTCTCTCTCTCTCTCTGTCTCTCTCTCTCTCTCTCTCTACCTTGCTGCCAGAAATATACATAGCCCCTCTGTGACCCAGGATCTTCCCAAATATATACATTTTCTCAACATATGCCCAGGGTTCCAACATCTCAGGCATCCTGTAAGATCCTTGGCAACTAAGATTTTTACTTTCCTAGTTTCATTCAATAATCTATCTGGGCCGTCGATTCTATCAAACATTGTTTTGCCTCAGTTGATGTGAACTGTGGTGCAGGACTTCATGATGCCTTTAATCTCATCTATTTCATCCCTGGGAAGGAAAAAACCCCAGTAGCATGTGGACGTTACTGGGAAGTTCTGATGCCACATAGGGGTGGAGCTTGTTCCATGGAACATTCATAGAATTGGCGTTACTGAGATGACCCGGAGACACACTTCCCTAGCTGGATTATTTGAACAAGGCATACCTTCAGAGATAATCTCAGTTCATGCTCTCTCCTTCAAAGTCATTTTCATTTTCACAAGAGGGAATTAAAAAAAATTTTTTTATTAATTTATTCTTGTTACATCTCAATGGTTATCCAGTCCCTTGTATCCTCCCATTCTTCCCTCCCTCCCATTTTCCCCTTATTCCCCTCCCCTATGACTGTTCCTGAGGGGGATTTCCTCCCTTTCACACAAATTCTGGTGCCTCATATTTGACCATGTCCCCTGGAGCAGGAGACCTGGTGGCACTCAGAGGAAGCATAGCAGGTTACCAAGAAAAGACTTGATACCCTATGAGCATACACAAGAGGGAATTTTTGATAGGTTAGTTCTTACCCATGGGGGTAAGTCCCTGTGCAGAACATCAGGACTGTCTTTAATGGCGTGAGTCTTCTTTAACAACTGCAGCTGATTTAAGTTTGTCTTGTAATGGTACACTTCATTCTTTTCTTTACAAAACTTTACATTTTTTTTTTTACATCTATCTGCTCTACTTTTGGCTCACTCATTGTAGAGCTAGATGGAACAGAGGCCATACTGCATCCTGCACATTATCTTGTCTTGACGTTTCCGTCTCAAACCATGTTAGCAGCCCATTTCGTTACTCCGTAGTTATCCTCGTTCAAGTTCTCAGGATGCAAGCAGGATGCATCCAGTGTCTTTGCCAGAGCATAATCTGAATGGTCTCAAACCAACTTTGTGATAGAGTCCTTTCTCTCTGGAACCTCATGGGATCTACTGTTAAGAATTTTATTTTTTGCATTCCAGTATTCCACACTCCTTCCAGGAAGGTTTTTGTGCCCAACATTCTAAATTCTTCCATATACTCACTCAAACTGCTTGGCCTAATAATTAGGTGGTTTTTGTTTTTCACAACAGCCACCTCATTTGTTGACACAATGTTCTGTGCTAGCTATAGTTGAATTGACAGAAGAAAATTGAGCAAATGAGGTTCTGTTGTGGCTCACAGTTTGAGGCCTCACAGCCCATGGTGGTTCGAGAAGCGTAGTTTCAAGAACATGAAGCAGCTACTCATATTTCATATGTGGTCAAGAAACAAAAAGTGAAACTAGGCTTGACTTCACCTAGTTACTCAATCCAGATGTAGAAAACAGATAGCTCTATTAAAGCAAAATATCTTACATTAAGGTAAAAGGACAATGGTTAACTCTTTATGTTTTCCTGACTCTTGACTGTTACAGTATTATCAGAACAATCTTCCTTTCTACTTAAAGTGGCAATGATCTAAATTCTATTCCTGGTGTGCAGTAGTGGGTATGAAGATGGCGGGTACATCCTACACCTTAGCCTGGGCCCCTGGGCAGCAAATGTTGTCCATTTTCTTCATTCTTTTTATTTAAGAGTAAGAGATGCAAAGGCTAGTAAGAAGAGGTAACCAAAGTAATAATCATTACTGTTTTTTAAATGGATAACACATGTGCTAACAACCATGCTGCTTTCCTAAAAGACATGGCTGATTTCTGACTCATTACAGCTAATCTCACATCCCTGGCCTAACAAGGGACTGAGACTACATGCCTATTCCCCTGCAAGGGATGGTGGCACGTTTTGGATTCTCTCATCTGTAGAGGTAACCAGAAGGAAAGGACCTTGCATTGTTGTATATAGACTTGAATACGAGCTCTTCCTGAAAACTAGAATAGATTTATTTTTCTTTTTTCTTTTTGCATATTCCATGCATTTCCTTAGTAGAATGTGGAGATTTCCCATCATATCGTTTTAAATTTGGTTGTTCACTTCAATGCCGTGCTAAGAATCCTGTTCCAAAATAAACTATAGAATACTTTCTATGTATAAAAATATTTCAAATAAAAATACATTGATATGAAGATTTTCATTTTGTAAATTAGATGTATATTTAAAAATTACCTGAACATTAGGAAATGATGGTTTCAAAGACAGCAATGCATTTATTTTAGGATACACTAAAATTGTCTTTACATTTGTGATAGTGTGGACTACATCTTGGCATATGCCACCTGATTTATAGACATTATTGGGACCATGAATATTTCCAGTTTAATTATAATGAGCATGGTATTCCAATCAAAGTGGGTGTTCCCATCAGGAATTCTAGAAGTATAACTACAAAAGTCTTTTAACCTCATAAAATATTATTTTTCCAATTTCATCTGTGTGAATAGAAATTTGAATTATAATCTATTATTTATATTTTCATATTATTCTTTAATTTTTATTACCAGCTGCTCAAGCCTTATTAAGCTGAACAGCATGAGGTTAACATTCAAGTTTTACTCAGAAAAGCTTAACTCTAAAACACTGTGTTATAGTTTAGCTATTTATCTATAATCAAATGTGTAATAATTAGATAAAATGCAGTATTTTAAATCCACCATTCAATGTAATCTAATTTATATTTATGACTTCATAATTATATTAAGTGGCAATGATGACTAGAATCATACATATGGAGAATGAGTAATAGATAAAAGATAGACTTTTATCTTTTCCTTGGTTATTCGATCACACTAATTACACATTTAATAATGATCAATTACAAGTTAATGCACAAAATTGTTTTATTAAATCTAAACCATAGTTAAATGCTTATTTAATAATCTAAGTTAGCATTGCCCTTTAATCTGTCAGTAAATTAGAGTTGCATTCATACACCTAAATTTTTCAGAATTTTAAATTATCTATTGTTCAGCTCTCTGCCTTCATGTCTTGAAATTTGGAGGAAGTCAGACTACTTTAACTGAGCTAATGAAAAATGTTTTTTAAATTGTATTTTAGTCCTCACCTCATTGAGTGCATTTGGTTTTTGTTTATTTAAATTCTAATATCTAAGAGATAGAGTTAATAGTTATTTTTATAAGAAACTTATACAATAATAATTTTAGAAATAAATACTTTTCAGTTTTTCATGTTCTCTAAGCTCCTTAGCTCCTCTAAATTTTCAAGCAATGCTGAGATCGTTGGGTATTAGGAATTGGTTATTTTTTATTAATTTGTTTTATTTTTAATTTGTTCATGTTACATCCCGATTGTAGACCCCTCCCTCCCTTGTCACCTCCAGGTCCCACCCTCCCTACTTCATACCCTCTCCCCCACTTCCCCGGTCCTCAGAAAAGAGGAGGCCTCCTCCCTTTACATCTGACCTCAGCCTATGGAGTCTCATCTGGACTGCCTATATTCTCTTCCTCTGTGGCCTGGCAAAGCAACCCGTGAAGGGGGAAGTGATTAACGTGTGGGAGGGCAGGGGAGGAAGACAGAGTCCATGTCAGAAGTAGTCCCTACTCCCCTTATTATGGGACCCACAAGGAGACCGTGCTGCATATCTGCTACATCTGAGCAGAGGGTCTAGGTCCTCACCATCCATGGTCTTTGGATGCTGCATCAGTCTCTGCAGCCCCTCCCTCCTCCCAGATTTGTTGGGTCCATTGGTCATGTGGAGCTCCTTTCCCCTCCAGGTCCTTCTGTCCATCAACCCTATCATAAGGCTCTGAGTCTCAGCATCTGTTTCGATCCCCTGCCGGGTGCAGTCATTCAGAAGACCTCTCTGGCAGGCAGCCATCCTGTTTCTTCTCTTCAACTGATTCTGGTGTCTATTCTATCTGGCCTTCTGAATGAGAATTACACATTCTCCGTAGGGTCCTCCTCGTTATTTAGCTTCTTTAGGTCTGTGGATTGTAGTGTGATTATCCTGTAAGTCGCTAATATCTGCTTATAAGTGAATATATGCCATGTGTCTATTTCTGGGTGTGGGTTATCTCACTCAGGATGATTGTTTCTAGTTTCATCTATTTGCCTGCAAATTTCAAGATTTCCTTGTTTTTAATAGCTGAGTAGTGTTCCAGTGTGTAAATGTGCCAGAGACTCTTTATCCATTCTTTGACTGAGGGACATCTAGGTTGTTTCCAGATTCTGGCTATTACGAATAAATCTGCTATGAACTATACCAAATGTCCTTGTTGTATGGTGGAGCATCTTTTGGGTATACACCCAGGAGTGGAATAGCTGGGCCTTGAGGTAGAACTGTTTCAAATTTTCTGAGAAATCACCAGATTGATTTCCAAAGTGGTTGTACATGTTTGGACACCCACCAACAGTGGAGTTATGGCCCCCTTCCTCCTCAGCCTCGCCAGCATGTGCTGTCACTGAGTTTTTAATTTTAGCTTTTCTGATATGTGAAAGATGGATTCTCAGTCATTTTGATGTGCATTTCCCTTACGACTAGAGATGGTGAGCATTTCTTTAAGTGTTTTTTTTTTGCCTTTCAATAGTCTTTGGTTGAGAATTCCCTGCTTAGTTCTATACACCATTTTTAATTGGATTGTTTGGTTTGGTGGTGTTTAATTTCTTGAGTGATTTATATATTTTGGATATTAGCCATTTGTGAGATGTAGGGCTGGTGAAGAGCCAGCCTGTTGACAGTGCCCTTTGCCACAAGTGTGGCTGGTATTAGAAATCTTTGGAAAGGAGAAGAAAACTGGAATGTGGAGAAAGGGACATTTCTAGGTGGTTATGGAGTGGAAGATCTCCAGAACATTTCCTCAGTTTCTTTTCCTACCCAGCCTCATCCATTGACCTGAACTTTAACTGACAGGTAAGGGATGAGAGGTGGAAATGTAACTAGGTAGCTCCTTAGCATCTCCATTAATGTATCCAGGTGAGAGGAAGAGTTTCCATTCATTAAACCACACTTGACTTTTGAGTTCTACCTGAAATCCACTATAAACTCACTAGAGTTTATTGAGTTCACTGAAATGAACTAGGAAATAAAAGAAAAATCATGTTATAGGACTGAAGCAGATTTCTTTAGTAAGAATAAATGTAGGCAAAAAGTCAGCAATCCAACCAGAGAGGCATTGCAAACATCTCTGTACACATGCACACATAGAAAGAAAAAACAGGAGAATGACACCGAGAGTATCAATTCTACATATAGTTTTATAGTGGCTGAATAAAATATACCATAATATCCCTTCTTTTAAAAATTTTTTTATGTTTCTTTCTTAATGTATACATTTATATTATTACACATGAATAAAATAAACTAAATACAGCACTAAGAACCACAAGTCAATCAGGAATTATATAAATGTAACAGTCATAGTGATTTGATTATTTGTGTTTGGCAAGCTTGATATCCCTTCTTAAGAGAGAAACTTTACAGCTACAAAATAGAAATCAAAATGTGTGCATTCTTGGACAAATCCTGTGCACAGCACCATGTGTACACTCTTGCCTGACTTTCAAGATGATACAGTAACACAATTATCATTTTAAAGTAAAGAGATCTCACACAAGCTCAAACAAACTAGTGAGAAAGTGGCATCTTGACTACGGCCTCATATTGTCTAATCAGGCCCCCCTTATTTGATTTTCACATTTTCTTATCTAAGAATCTTACAGACTCAAAAATATTTTAGTATAGAAATGGACATAGAAATGGGCATGGAGGTCCTCATTTCTGTTTGAGGGTCCTTCACACTCTAAGCATAGTATATATTCATACCCATAAGGATATGCAAGCAGGTAGGAATTTATATAGCACCTGCACATTATATAGCACCTGCACAGTTAATTTTAATGTAAAACAATAAGTGTCTGTGAACAGTAGTCATTTATGGACCATTAAACTATCTTTCAAAGTTTGTCTCATTTTAAAATGAAGTTTTCAAAGGCATCTTAATTTTTTTAGGTATCATCTAATATATTGTAATATGAACATATAAGATCAAAATGTTATTAACAATTATTATACATTTTTACGGTTTGGGGTTGGCCCCACATTGGTAGGTTAGAGTTAAGCTGTCAAAAGTAGTATTGACACTATCAGATACTAATTTTTTATACCTTTAAAATGGGAAGTGTGCTTCTCAAAAGAAAAGAATACGCCTCTGTGTTCTATTTGAAGTCATCCCACGAGAGAATCAGTCACACTCACTGTAGGCAAACTTTGTTTTTATAGCCAACAAGCTTGGATTTATACCAGCTTGCTTCAAAGCAATGTCTTCCAGGCAGCTCTAGACTGGACAGAAGAATTCATTTCACCCCTCGGGCCTGGAGACCTGGCCCCAATGAGATACATTGCCTCATTTTCCTTCCTCGCTTAGTGTCTCCTGTAGGTGGTGGACTGGTGAGATGGTATCTGGAAGGTGATTTGGTGAAAATGGTGGTAATTTAGCAGCAATTTTTTGTGGCTACTCTACCCCAGTGGGAGTCATTCCACTTCTTCGAAAGTAAGAGCTTTGATCAAGGATCCAAGTAGGGAGGCTGGCGAGCTCAACATGGAGTTAAGTTGAAGAGATGGGTAAAACAGACAGAGCTGATTCTAGCCTGACAGGCATACTCCACACCAGATGTGCTGTGGGCACACAGAAATGCAGCACCATAGGGAGGGCTTAGATTAAATCACACCCGCTGCCACCATCCGTATTCTGGCTTGTCGCAGCTTTTCTACTTGGGGAGAGCTTATCAGCGGACATGAGTTCAGAATGATGAGTGAGACAAGTGATAAACAAAGACGGAGAAAATGAAACTAAGCCCTCTTCCATGCCTTTTCCCATTGTTCTTAGTCAAAAAGCAGAAGTACATCAGTACCGAGTGTGGTACCCTGGGACATTTACAGTTTTACTGTGTGATTAAAGCAACTTCTAAAAAAAATATATTGTTTCGGAGAGGAAGTGGGAAAATATTTTTCTTCCCCTGTCTTGAAACAAATGTAGTGTTTTGAAACACGTGTGTGTGTGTGTGTGTCTGGAACACACATTTCCAAATGAAACTCCTTTTCTTAAATACAGAACCACAGATTTATACTCAATTCATTTATTAATTTATATAAGCCCAATTTTAATTTTCCTAATGAGACTGCAGAGTCATATGTTTAAAACAACATAGGACAGGGTTTGACGGCATGTTCCTGTAGAATTTTAAGTGTCAGGGTTATCAATGTTGTGGCTTTTAACCATCTATGTATCCTGTGGCTAAGGATAGGTCTTGATATTTTTATATAGTCAATTCTTATCAAAATTATGTGAATATATATAGTGATCTTTCAATCTATTTCCAACACATACATCTTCCCCTCAGATACATTTCCTTTATCTGCACAATCATTAGAGTGGCTTAAGGTATTTAGGGTCTGTTGGAGAGAAGTTAAATCTCAGATTCATTTAGATTCATATGGTCTATACACAGCACACCCATTCACCCACATACCCACATACCTACATACCCACAGACACCATACATACCACACGTACACACCCATACCATCTCTCTGTCTCTGTCTCTGTCTCTCTGTCTCTGTCTCTGTCTCTCTCTCTCTCTCTCTGTCTCTCTCTGTCTGTATGTTGCTCTCTTCCTCCCTTCCTCCCCCCTTCTGTCCCTCTCCCTGTCCCTCTCTCCCCCTTCTCCTTCTCCCTTCTCTCTCTCTCTAACACACACACACACACACACACACACACACACACACACACACACACTCCTCATCATACATACATACACATACACACACACCTCATCACACATACACACACATCACATCTTGCACTACAGATGTCTTTCTTTAGAAAAGGAAGGCAGGACACTTCTACATGCCATTTTATAGCTCATGGACGTAGTTACACAAAGGCATCCCACAGTTACATTCTCATCAGCAACATACCTTTAAAGCACTTTAACTGTGTAACTACAGCCTTGGTGCAATTTGAAGTACATAAAGCCAGAAATTGTTAATGCTCTGAACATTCAGCACATATAAACATTATGGTCGGTTTTACCTTCAGAAAAACTATGTTTTTGTCAGCTACATAATTGATAATTCAGTGCATTAATAGTGATTGTAAGGAAGATTATTGTTAGAGAATATTTAGAGGAATAAAAACAACACAGTGTTAGGTTTACATTTGTAGGATAGGATCCTAGAGCAGGAATTCTATGGCAAAACCTGGAGATGTTTACATGAAAAAAAAAAACCTCAGGTGTCACCAAGAGTAATTTGCAACTCTGAAAGGAATTATTTAAGCCACAGGAACAAATTATTCACAAAACATTGTATAAAAGGTATCAACTATTCTTTGTTTTCCTTGAAAAAACATAATATTTCTACATGGTAGCCTTATAAAGAAATAACTAATCAAATACAGTCAAAAGGAAGAAAAGCACATCACAGATATGTCAGAAAGCTTATAAGTATATTCTAGTTTTTAAATTTTTATAATGTCTCTTCTGACTCTTTAAATTCACAACTTGATACAACTTGGTACATTTCTGTTTTCTATTTGGAGGAAATATAAACATTTATACTATGTTTTGGCTTTCATTCCCTTATTTATGTTCTTCCAAACCTTACACACCCAAAATATAACAACTCAATACTTATAGGATAAAAAATATTCTCTCTTGTAGCAACAAAATAGAAAAAAACATCCCCAAACTCACTACTTTTATCCAAGGCATAATCTTATAAGATATACATTCTCAGGGGGAAGTCTCATGAGGCCCCACCAGAAGACAAAAAGCTAGAGGCACCTAAAACTGCTGAGAGAGAAAGAATTATCCTCTTCAAGAGCTGATGCTCTTAGTTGATCACCCTTGGAGTCATACCTACAGAAGGCATGCTAAATGTTCTGAACAGTGTTATGTGTGTATGTATGCAAGCGGGCGCATGTGTGTGCATGTGAAAGCATGTGCATATATTTCATATGTATTTTTATAAGAATAATAATTAAAGGGAGACAAACAATATGACAGGGAATGGGAAATGGGGAACATGGGAAAGGTTAGAGGAAGGACAATATATATATTGTAATTATATCATTATATATATATATATGTATATATATATATATATATATATATATATAGAGAGAGAGAGAGAGAGAGAGAGAGAGAGAGAGAGAGAGAGAGAGATAGAGAGAGAGAGACAGCGTTTCTCTGTGCACCTTCAGCTATCTTGGACTCTCTTTGTAGACCAGGATCGCCTGGAATTCACAGAGATCCACGTGCCTCTGCATCGCCGAGTGCTGGGATTACAGGCATGTGCCACCAAGCCCAGTTATATTTTAAATTTTTTAAATTTAAGAAAAGAAACTGAAATTCTGGTATCAAGGTCATGAACAATCTACAATAAAAATACCACACTGGTCCTCAGGTATCTTGAAAACCTTCCCTTGATTGTGTTTCTTTTACTTGTAAATCTTCAATTGTGACTCAACATGATTGATCAAGTTACCACTATATTTCGAGTAATGACCATGAGAAATGATAAGCACGTGGTGAGTGTGCTTCTTTTACACGCAATTACTTGAATAACATTTAGTAGCTATGCAAATATTCATTTTAAAATGTCAACACAGGTGTGCTCATGTTTCTGTTGAAGTGACCTTTCCTATGTAATCAGTGTTGAAGGGGACAACATGCATTTTGACCTGGCTTAAGATAAACAGTCAGATGGCAATCAGAACAAATCACAAACTCTGTCCTAGGAAAAAACACTACGAAAATGGCAGAAGATGGAGAAGAAGCCTCCCTCACCTGGGAATAAGACACTAGAGACTCACCAGATACCAGTAAAAGGCATGATGTATTGAAATGCAGAAAAACTATCAATTAAACCTCAGAAAACCATCAGCAAAAAATATTCAAGTTTTTGTAAGTATACAAAATTGTAAATTCAACAATTAAAAACAAACCAGAATAAACATAAAATAAAAATCATGAAACTACTCAAAGCTCAAGTCTTGAGATCAAAAGAGAAATAGAAAGCCCATTTCATGTAGAGGACATGTCATTATACTCAGCATTGACTTTGCATCAGATACAAGGAACATTGAGTGAATAAGGTGTACCGGAAAAAAAAAAAGTAAATTCCTACCCATACTCTATACCCAGAACAAATGTCCACCAGAAGGGAAGACACCATAATGATACTTAAGTGGGATAATGAAACTTACTGAATACCTTGCCAGTGGACCTGGCACTATGTACTAGTGCCAAATTCAGTTCTCCATCAATGGATGACAGTCATAGGGGAGGGGAATAAGGGGAAAATGGGAGGGAGGGAAGAATGGGAGGATACAAGGGATGGGATAACCATGGAGATGTAACAAGAATAAATTAATAAAGTAAAAAAAAAATAAAAAAATAAAATAAAATGTAACAAAAAAAAAGAAAATATATCCAGATAGAGTCTAGATTTTCTTTACAAATGAAAGCATCTAGAAGTAAAGATAACTAGATAATTAATAAAAATAGATTTACTTTTTATTTCTTTGGGGAATATAAGGTCCCTCTAAATCCTTACCATTATACCCATATTTTAATCATCTCTCACATTAACCAAGGAAATGCATTTTTTTCCATAAAACAGAGACTATTCCAGAGAAATACAACTTATTAAAGTGTGGAGAATAAAATGGCTATAGAGTACCCTTACTCAGATTAGACCTTTGCAACGTAACCTCTAGACCCTGAAGTCTAGAATAAGGATCGGGGAACACCGTGGGAGAGGGGGCCAGAGAGACTGTAAGAGAGATATGACCAGAAAGACTGCAGTGAAATTGTATCATCTGGACAGGACAGGATTGTTGGATCCATGAACTCTCCACAGTATGGTCACCAGCATGTGACCTGCAGGAGACCAATTTAGCATGGGATTCCAGTATAGAACAAGGGAGGAATCAATGGTCTTACCCCTCCTGGCTGAGCTACAGGCAGTCAAAGATTACTGAAGGAGGAAAAGTAAGTTTTCTTCAATTTGGTTTCTAATACACAAGTAGTTGGCCTAACCCCACATGCCTATAGGCAGCATTAATTGGTCTAATTAGGACACACACACACACACACACACACACACACACACACACACACACACTATGATTGTAAGACATGAATTTGAAAGGATGGGTGCAGGAGGGACACGGGAGGAGGTGGAGGGGTCAGAGAAGAATACATGTGCTCAAAATGCATTCTATTTATACTAAAGTTCTCAGACACAGAGATCAAAAGGAAAATGTTCCTGATTTGTCTGGGCAGCTTCCATTACATGTGGTAGAGGACCATGTGCTGTGTATGATCACCGTGACCAGAAATGGACTTCAAGAACCCTCTTCTATCACTATCTGCATTACGGCTCTGAAGAGGTCTCTCCCTGAACGTGAAGCCAGCCATTTTCCAGACAGACTGCTGACCACCAAGCCCCAGGAGTTCTGTCTCTAAAACCCCTCCTCAACAGAGCACTGGAGTTGTACAGGCCCGACCGCATGACCAGCTGTTTCTAATTTTGACACAGTCCAACTTGTTTTTGTTTTGCCATTTGTTCTTTTGCTGTGCTAACAAAAAAAAATTGTCAAACACAAAGTAACTCAAATTTATTCCATATGTTACAGTGTCAGTTGCATAGGTCTCTTCGGTATGTATGTATACATGTATGTCTGATCTGCTTTAAGCTAATTGGAGAAGGTGACATAAAATTTCTATTCAACATGTGGATATCTCAGTTATTTCTGTACCATTGAATACCTATTTCTCTATTAAAGTGACTTCACAGTTATTGAAAAAAATCAATGTGAGGGCTCATTGGTGACCATAAATCCCATCCTACCAAAGTCTAGATCTACCCTTCAACCAATGTCATGCTCCGGAGAAAGTGTGAACACCCCAACTTTAATATTTCTCCCCAAATTATCTTTACTCTTTTTGTCCTTTTCATTTCAATATGAAGTTTAGAAACACCTTATCAATGTATACAATTACATAACTAGAATTCTGAAGGCAGTTACAAAGTATTAAAAACCAGTCTGGGAAATATTGGCTACGAGATGGTATATCTTCCAATCCATGCGCATGGAGGACCTACACATTTACTCTGGCCTCCTACAAATTGCACTCCTTTTGCTAAGTTTCTGTTTGCATATTTTAATTCTTTTTGATGCCATTCTAAGTGAAACATATTTTATAATTTCAAGTTTGTATTTTTTTATTGTTAACATATAGAAAATCCTTGATTTTGATTATGTTTTTTTTTGTAATTTTAGATGTATTTCATTTGTTCAAATAATTGGTTATGAGTTCAAAATAATTTCCTGAGATTTAGTTAAGCCTGGAATTTCTCAAAATTTAGAAACTGGACCACAAATGCTATTCCTAGATTCTTTTGTAGTCATTTTCCCCAATTTTATTTGTGCCACTACAAAGGTATGAGTCATCCAAATCAGTCAGATGAAACCTTAAGAGAACAACGCCCTAGTTCCCTTAAGGAGGGTTGTATAAGGTTTTTGGTTGCATTCTTGGGTGATAGATGTTAATTTTCATTGGAAGTTGGTTATAAGTTATTATTGGTATTATTCAAGAGAAAACAAGGTTGGACTCAGGAATGTCACTCTTTTCCTTTATATTTCTTTCTTAGTTTTTAGATATATATTTCTACTCTAATATAAAGTTTTGCACCCATTCAACTCAACTATAATGCAATATTTACTTCCAATACCTTGAAAGTGATATTGTAGGCTGCTTAGGATAATTATGTAATACAAGTTAATTGTTAGTTGATCAAATCTTAGTTATGTCAATTGCTAGTCTATTTTTATCACAAGAATATACATATTAGGTTTAACAGATAGATACGATTTTATAGATAGATAAGGCAAAGTAGTTACATAAGGTCTTCAAAAACCTTAGAGATATACAGAATATGGCATTTAAAGATTTTTTTTATTAGTTTAAAGTTTTTTTTTTGACAATAAGACAGGTTAACTCCTGGCAACACCCAGCCTGCCTCAAAGAAGATGATGAACTTCAAAGAACCTCCTTAAAACGATAGCTTCAAATGTGACAAACTAGCCACTGGGCAAAATGTCCTCTTTTTTTGCCTCAGACAGAATTCTGCCTGAAAACTGGCAAGGTTGGATGCAGGCAGCCAAAGTCTGCCAAGATAGGGTTAACAAGTCCTCAATAATTCCTGCGTCATGATTATATTGGGCCAGAAGGCTGAAGATGATGCTTCAACATTATAGTTTTGGGTGACTGTTCAGGTAGCCAACTGTCTCTGTCATTTTCTCATTTTTGAAGCTGATCACCTGCACTTCCTGTCTACTTAGATAAATAATTTAATACTTCTCAAGTCTCTGATGGGGTTGAAGACCAGATAGTTTGGTTTTACAAATAAGCTTACTTGCTTTGGAGTTAGGATATTTTACATCTAGATAGATGTTTTAAGTTGATAGAGATGAGATATGATAGATTTTGATTTTTATTCAGAATTTCAAATGCTCTATGAAAGGAAAGAAGCTTTCTTCCAGGTTGCCAAGTACAAATAATTAAAACACTATTAATGTAGCATTGATAGAATTCCTGATTGTTTCATGGTTCTTCTGGCTATAGGTAGATTATAGTATATATGTGTAATAATATAAATGTATATGTAAAAAATTTTAAAAGGAAAAAATTTTTCTGTGTAAAATAGAATATCATTCACGGATAGGAAGAAACTTATCCTTTGTTATCTTTGAGGACCCTGTCAACATCAAAATTCATTGATGTTAACATCATTACATAATACACCATAGTGTTCACATTTTAAATATATAATAAACTTCAAACACTCTCTAAGCTTCTTTGGAATAAAGACTTAATAATCTATATGTGTTCAAGATAGAATTTCCCCTTTGTAATAAAATATTGGTTGCAGAATAAAATATAGAACTCAGAGATATGTAGAGTCAACTGTAGTTTATTTCTTCCTTTATAATTTAAATACATATTTTTATTTGATCTCATAGTTGCTGTGTGTCAGACTCACAACCACAGTATTAAATAAAGAAAATATGTGGTAGCATATTATTTTAGGGAGTTATTCAAATATTTAGCACTAATGATATCTTCTCAGGGGTGGGAATTAATGCTTCTCATCAAAATAATTTAGTAATCTTTTTATTATTAGCTTGTTGAGCATTTTATAATGAATATGTATTGTACTTAGTACAATATTTTTCTGTGTCTTTTGAAATAATCATGTAGGTTTTAAATTTTTTTATTAAATTATGTATCATATCAAGTATTTTTTTAGGGTGAGCCAACTTCATAGTCCTAAAATAATTTTACTCTCTCATGGTTTATTATAATTCACTTTGTAGACTTCTGGAGTCAGACTGCCATGCTTTGTGGGGGAATTTTGTCTACATTCATGATAAATCTTAACATGCAGTTTTCTTGTCCTACCTTGGCCTCTGCCTCTTCAGTGCTCTGATTAAACAGTAGTGCCATCAAATTTAGCCCAAAACATCACATTCTCTTTGGGGGAATAATTTTGAGGGATTTTAAACAGTATTGTTAAGTAATTAAATAGTCTTTTTTCAAAGTCTGTTCCTACTTTAGATTTCTTTTTTTATATGACATTTTTATTTTTTATTTTAAAATATATTTTATTAATTTATTCATATTACATCTAAATTGTTATCCCATCCCTTGTATCCTCCCATTCCTCCCTCCTTCCCATTTTCTCCTTATTCCCCTCCCCTATGACTGTGACTGAGGGGTGCCTCCTCCCCCTGTATATGCTCATAGGGTATCAAGTCTATTCTTGGTAGCCTGCTATCCTTCCTCTGAGTGCCACCAGGTCTCCCCATCCTTAGTGGAGAGTGGGGTCTGACTTTCACACGAACTCTGGTGCCCCATATTTGACTACTTTAGATTTCTTAATCACATAGTTCATTGAGCTTTGTCCTAGGAATGCCGTCATTCATCTGGTTCATCAAATACACTGACAGTATTTTAAGTATTTTAAGTATTTCCTTTCAACTCTTTACTTGTATAAGCTCATTTAAGTTTTCATTAGCAAATCTAGTTAAATACTTGACAGTTACCCTTATCACTTCTCAAAAGCATAACTCTTGCTCTTATTGATTATAGTTTCTGTTTTCTCCATGTTTATTTTATGTTTTATTATTTTTATTATTTCTGTTTCTTTTTATGAAGATGACTCTTATTTTTTACATTTTCTGAAAGATGTAAGTCTAAGTTAACTACTTGAGCTCTTCCTTTTTAAATGTTTTAAATAAATATATTTAGATCTAGTTTCCCTTTGCCCAGCTCCTCCCAGAACTTTACCACTTTCCTTTACACCAAAATACCCCACTCCCTTCCCTCTCTGAAACACAAAAACAAAAGTCATATCAAATAAGCAAAATACCAGTAATAAAAATGAAGATATGAAAATTCCACAGACAATAAATGAATAAATAAAACATGGACTTTGTTTTATGTTGGCAAACTACACCTGGGTATGCTTCTTGATGTGGAGTGTGGTTCATATACTCAGTATCACTCAAACGAAACAAGTGATTTTCCTTTCACATTGGGTATCAGTTTCAAATCATGCTTGGTTAGGAGTGGGACTGTGTGTCTATTTATCCTTCTCACAACTGAGATACCATCTGCCTTGAAATTATTAGGTGTTATGTGTACTGCCATGGTTTCTGTGAGTTTGTATGTTTCCTGTTGTATCTGGAGACATTGTCATCTTGAAGTCAACCATCACTTCTAGTCCTAGTAATGTTTTGACTCCTATATAGATCCATAGCCTTGAAAGAGGGGTATCATGAAGACATCTCATTTAGTACCTAGTGTTCCAAAGCCTTTTACTCTCTGTACCAATGTACAATTGTGGATCTCTTTGTCAATTACCATCTGCTTCAAGAAGGAGCTTCTTTGATGAAGGATGAACCATACACTGTATATTGGTATAGTAATATGTCATTTGGAGTCATCCCCTTTTTAAATCCCACTAGAATAGCAAAAATCATTTCCCCCTAGGCCCATGATCTGCCCTGGCTTATGTTTATGGCTGCTTCGAAGTTTCAAGTAAGAAGCTATAGGTCACATCTCATGAAGCGGTTCTTTAGTTCAATCAATCATAGTCAATTACTCCCATCACATTTGCACCACTATTGCCCTATTATATCTTGCAAGAAGGTCACTGCTGTAGATCACAGGATTTTAGGTGTATTATATTGATGATTGCTTTTCTCCACTAGTCATATTCAGAGTACCCTGCAGCATTATGAATGCTAGTGAGTACAGGTGATGCTTCTACCTGGGCACCAGTTTGATTTCTCCATGTTTGATGACATAAGTAAGTGGTATCTTCTGCCATAGGGCATTACCATCAGTTGTGGAGAGCAGCTAATAGAGCCTTGGCAATAGGATGCAATGTTCAGGAGAGTCCAGAGGACCTTTTGGCCTGTGAATCAGCAAGATGTAACCAGTTCCTGCTACTGGAGTTATGGCTCAGCGATATTAGGTGCCTAGTTGAGGCATTGTCTTCCCCATTATATGGTGAGTCCATTTAGGTTCATTTTATGTACGTGCAGCAGGCATTTGCTACTTTTTGGGTTCCTCTTTTTTTCCACCTTTCTTCACCACTTTTCTTCCACCATCCTTTCAACCCACTAACACTACTTAAGAGAGAAAAAAAAAAGAATAAAAGGGAAATGAGAGATCTCTGAATAAAGTTAGGGGTCAGAACAAGGGTGCCGTTATTGATAGACTACTTCCTGCTAATTAGGGGCATTGAGCTCCTTGGGACAAGCTTGATCTTTGTCATCATCCTGTGGAATTTCTTGTTGTTGTTTCATCTTTGTGCATGACTACTTAACAAACCACAGCCAACAGCAAACAACCTCCAACTACCAACTCACCCTGCCTCTCGAGGCCCTATTATTTATATAACCTCTAAAATGTCTCTGAATTCCAAACATCACAAAATTGCAGAAAATATCTGCAGCTGTCAAAGTCACACCCCTGCTAGAGCTCAAGGAAAATCATAGTCAATTGCTACAAAGCATCCCCACATCCCCATATCTGGGATTAAACAAAAATATAATATATCTGTGTTTTTCAAAGAAACAAAAATTCCAAAATTCTCACTACATATATGTGTATATCTTCTACAGTATTACATTTCCATGTTTTTTCAAAAATTTTTAGTGTTAATTGTCCCTTTTTGTCCCTATTCTCCCATATCCTACCATTTAATCCTCTTATTCTAGTTGTCCATTTATCTTTCCATAACACTGTATTTTATTTGCCCTTCCTTGAAAGAACCTGTTTTTACAATCTCTTACTGAGTATTTAACATCTGTGTTCATTTATATTGTAGCACACATACTGAAATATTAAGAACTAACATCCACATATAATAGAAAGCATATAATATTTATCTTTTGGGATCTAAATTAATTTACTCAGGATGGTTTCAGTCTAGCTCTATCTATCTGCAAATTTTATAATTTCATTTTTAATGATTGTATAATATTTCATTGTGTGAATATACATTTTGATTATTCATTCATCAGTGGTGGACGTATAGGCTTTTTCTGGGCTGTTGTTTTTAATACAGTGATTTGATCACATAAAATCACCCCTAACTACTGCTTTACCTATATCTCATGTGTTTATATGCTGGTTTGAATGAGAATGTTTGCCATATGTTCATATTTTTGGATTTTTGCTACCCTGTAGATGAAACTGTTTGGGAAGGATTAGAAGGTGTGCTCTTATTAGAAGAAGTATGCAACTAGAGGTGGGTCATGCCATTCCCACCAGTTAGTGCTTTATCCCTCTCTCTCTCTCTCTCTCTCTCTCTCTCTCTCTCTCTCTCTCTCTCTCTCCCTCCTTCCCTCTCCTCCTTCTCCCTCTCCTTCTGTTCCCTCTCCCTCCTCTCCTGATTATGTCTCCAAATGTGAGCTATCAGGCACTCTCAGGTATTGGACCAAAACCATTCCTGGATGCCTGCCATCATGGTCCCCAGGAAAGTAATCATGGTCACTAACCCTGTAAAATTATAAACTCAAAGTAAACTTTTTCTTCTACAACTTTTGTGGTCATGGTGTCTTATCATAGCAATAGAAAAATAACTAAGAAAGTCTGGTAATCTAATATGTGGTAGCCTTTTTAGTTTACATATTTCAATGTTTTATAACTCCTTTTATTATTTCTTCTTCAATCTGCTTATTATATGAGAGCATAATATTTAATTTCCCCATACTCACAGGGCTTCCAGTTTTCTTATGTATTGATTTCTAATTTTACCGCACTATAACTGCAAGACAAATTTGACTTCTTGAAACCTGTTTTGCAGATTAATGCAATGGTATAGTGTGTATTGGTGTGCAAAATGTGCTAAGGCTATCTGCTAGATCAGATTGTTTCACAGTGTTCCTCTGTCCTCCTGCTATGTGATTCTTCAGCTGCCTAACTGTCAACCTGCCAATAAAAACAAGCATCTTAGATTCTGTTACTCTTGAACTGCTATATTTCTTTTGGTTCTGCCAATTCATTTCATGTGTTTGGGTCTCAACTGATGTGCACATACAATTGGTAAATATTCTTGATGTATGACAGCTCTGTCATTACAGAACAAAACAATTTACTTTAAAGTTTATTCTGTTGTTAGTGAAAATATTCTTGGTAGTGTGAATTTGATGTAAAATTTGCTTAAGCAGAATCCTGAAGGCAATTACTATGATCAAAAGAAACTTTCAAGAAGTTTAGTTTTTTTCTCACCAGAAGACATTACAGAAATGAGTCAGACTTATAGATAAAAAATATAGGCTTGCTTTGGGTTTGTTTTGTGAGAATGGCCTATCTGTGCATCCTAAGCTGACCTTGAATTTGAAATCTTCCAGCTTTGTTAATCATGGGCTGAAATTACATGAAAGTACCAAAGTACCTGGAAAGAATACTCACTTTTGAGGTAACAATGCACATTTCTGTAACTATAATAGCAAGCAAACCACCTTAGTGAAAATGTTAAAATATATCACATAGAGAATGATGCATTAATTAAGAAACAAGGTGATAAAAATTTGCTTGGTGTTATTCCTTAGGGTATAAAGAAACAAAGTCATTTGAATACACAACAATCATAATTGCCCATCAAAAAAAGAAAAAGACTTAAGCATCAAATTATGGTAAATAGACAACAAACTCTCATACACACAATGCTCAAATTGTAGAACCTTTAAAGTAAATTTAAAACTTAATATTCACCTACATATACGACCAGTAACCCCACTCTGAGCTATTTAAAAGAGAGAAAAAGAAAAGAAAAAAACATTTTCCAAGAAAGTTCATATCAGTTTATTCAAATTAGCTATAAATTGAAATACTGCAAAATGCTGCCAAATAGAAGAAAGAGCAACCCATGTGGCATAAGCTATATCTCTCCTACAATGGATATGAACTGGCACATGTAACATGAAACAACACAGATATGTCAGAAAACGTGGAATTCAATGAAAAAGCAAAGATAAACAGATTCTTCATGATGTCTGATATTTGGGAATTGCATATACATTTATTTCTAGTGGGGAAACACAAGATCACTCCTCTCTGATGGTAATGGAATGTGGCAGGAGGGAAATTTCTTTGGTGACAATATTCTGTATCATAGATTGATTCACACAGGTGAATGCATTAGTCAGAACTCATCATATGGCATATTTAAGATTTATGGGTTTTAATATATGGTACTTTACCTCAAACAAAAAGAATCTTAAACAAATATCAAATTCCAGTTATTTTTATGTCTCAGGTGAAGCTTACTGATCTAAGACTTACTTCACTATGCAAGAAAATCATCAGATGGATTGAATGGTGGAATGAGAGATGGGTAGATTCATAAACGTGTGTCAAAGCAAATATGTTAACATGACAAATGCAGAAGCACATTGGGGTATATGTGTATGAGCTATGGAATTCATTCAACTTTTAAATTTTTCAAAAATTTTATAATAACATTCTAGGTATGAAACCAAATGCAGACCAGCACTCAATAAATTCGCAGTCTAGAAAAATTTCCAAGCAAATGTCCGATACTATGATGAGGGTACCCACTGCACAATATTGGCACAGAGAAGGAAGTCATGGGACTAATGAGGTAATGTCGGGTTGAGGTGAGTTGGTCAGAGATGAACTAGGAAACTTTGACTATACTGTCTACTGTTATGGAAGGTAAGAGAGTTTATATTTTGGCTGTGAAAATTCTATCTAAGTTCCACATATTAATGGCTTTATCACATCTTGAGTACTCTTGAGAAATGATAGAATCTTTAAGAGGAAACTGATTGGGAGAAGAATTAGGTCACTTGGGCAACCCTTTGAAGGTACTATTGGGATGATGTCCTCTTCCCACCTCTATTTTGCTGTGGCATTCGTGGGGTAAGCAAAAATAAAATTGTGTAGCATGTCCCCTCTGTGATGTGATACCATCAAAGACCCACAGAAATGTTGCCCAATTGTCATGGATCAGAATTTCTAAAGCTGTGACTCAAGGTAAACTGTGCATCTTTGAAAGCTGACCTGTTTTTGGTGTTTATTATAGCAATAGGAACCAAACAAAAAAGAGAAATACATTTCCAATGTTCTCTTTTCTACATGGGCCAGACTGGTTGGAAAGATGAGGAGTTCATTAGGAGCTCAGAATGCGTATTGGCTAGTAGATAGATATCTCGGGGTCTCTAAAAGGACTAGAAGACTCATCTAGAAACATTCTAGACCACACTTCCTGTAAAAGTATGTTTGCCAGCACTATCAAGGTATGGCAGCACTTTCCCTCAGCACTACCACTTACATGAGACACAGGATAGTAGGCATTGTTTTTGCAATATGTTTTTTTTAATTTATTTATCTCCAATTATCACCTTCTTTATCAAATGGTTTATAAGATATCTTACTAATCAACTTTAAAAACCTATAATGAAAATTAATTTCAATGAGTACTAATAATTTGGGGTACAGTTCTGGAATTGTTATTCAAACCGTTGTTCATGTGTGATTACCTCTGATAATTTTACATGCACTTGAATGCAGGGCTGAATTATAGTTATGTGTCATTGTTGATACCTCCTAAATACACAAGCAAACTTATAGAGCAAACATGATTCTTAAGACTGATTTCTGAGTGGCAATATGGTGATATCAGGTACACTGTTTGGATGTGATTTATTGCAATTCTGGTGGTGCCTTATAGTCAAGTATGAATGAGAGCAATATGGAGTGTCTGTTAAGAAAGTCCCTGTGTTTGGAAACTCACACTTAAAAAAGAATATAAAAGCACTGAAAATGCAGAAAGAAGTGGCAAGACAAGATGCTCATTTTAAGGTGACAAAATGAAAGGACCCAGGGACGAATCTTAGGGACTATCTTGATATGCAATGCTGTGCTTAAGTAAGTCCACAAAACACACCAAGAACACAAAAGGGAGAAAGTTAAGTTGTTCTACAATCCCAGTCTATCAGCAGCATTGTTAGCAATCAATGCTGAAGATTAGCCTCTATGGGTAATATATTCACTATATTAATGTCAGTTTTGAATGTCCTTATTTGGCCTTGAAATGAATCCATAGGCAATATAAAAGTTACAATTAACATTCATTATTTAGTTAATCTTCACTATCTTTGAATCAAGTGTGAATTTCAAAAAACAGGGAATCCAACCGTTCTTTGAACAACAGAAGTGTTTGAAGACTCCATAGGCCTTAGAAACCTGAGTGTGCACTTGATGGACAAGAGTACTGCAAACCACATAACCACATAAGCCTTGGAAAAGCACCTTCTCCTGTCAGCTGATTCCTACATCCTTACTGAGAAGTTAATCATTTGCCATTGGCAAAAGGAAAAAAAAAAGGAAAAAGAAAGAAAGAAAGAAAAAAAATGCAACCATTTTCATGCTGACATATAGTGTCTACAGTTCTATAGATTTTTCAAAGGAAATAGATTCAAGCTCTAACAGACTGAAGGCTTAGGAAATAATAATCGCATATTCTTCTCTTCAGAGCCATTTGTCCTCTGGCTCCTGATTTTCATCAATTCTCTGTAATTTTCACCCACTCTGTCTCAGGATCATGAGTTATCATTGGTTGCCACTGGAACACTCCAGAGTAATTTGTCTTATTGAAACATGGGCTGGCCTCACGGCTGTGAATAATCATTCATTTGCTAATACATCACATATTCTCTAAAATTCCTTTCTCTACTTAGGAGGACATAATGCTGTCATTGAACTGACGAAGTTGGGAATTAATTGTTGTCTTGCAGTTTGAAAAGTGCTGCAGTTATTTTACCATGTTCATTTTAGAAATCGGCAGCCAATGGAAGTTACTTCCTGAGAACCAAATTGTTAACTGTGCCCTCACCCAGGAGTCATTTTGTCTTATGAATAAGCTGGGCACAGAACTGGAGACAAACAAAGCTTCTATATGGCACACTGCCTTTTCCATTGTATTGGCTAGGTTTAACTTTGCTGAGAAGGAGTCTCTTTAAAAGACTATAGCTCTGTCGATTCCATAAGAATACAGTTTGCTTCCTATTCTTGTAAAATTTTTTATATTTTAAAACAATGCACTAGGGACTTAAATATATTTGAAAAATGAACAGCATGTGGTTGTCAATTTCAATTCAAATTTCTATAAGTCTAATCAGTAAAGGGGTGACTATAGCTAAGTAGGAGGTCTCCTATAGACATATAGTAGATAAATGATATTTCTTTTTAATTCATTTCCTTGGACCATAACATTTTTAAGGGGAAAACACTTATAAAACCGTATGTAGATGGCTTCGGTATAAGAATGTAATTCCTGCTACATGATAGCTTGGGATGTTCTATGATCATACTAAGGACACATGGATTGAATATTTTATAAAGTATATAGAAAACTCAGGTTAAAGTAGCTACTGTTTTGATAAATCAAGTCTTGACATTAGCCTAACACAAAGTACTTAGAAAGTGGCTTGATAGCAACATTATTAGGTTAAAAACTGTGTTGCCCATTGTGATGGTCTACACTATCAAACTCAAGGAGGATTAAACAGTGTCCCAACTGTATTTGTTAGATTCAACTGTGGATCCACTGAAACAATTCTCTGGCCACCACTGAGAGCTGCCAATGGTATTGCAGAACCATTGTATTCACTGTATTATGCACAGAGAAGAAACATTTAACTGTTCTCATACCTTGCAGGTCTGTAGAGGAAGACTATGGACTTCACATTGGGGAACCAATTTGAGGCATTTGAGTTTCCACACCATGATGGATACAATCAGATTGGGCTTGGTAAGAAAAAGGCAAACATAAAGTTCCTTTATAGAAAATTTATAGCTGCTGTCATATCGGATTAATCCTTCTAAGCATTGAAATTTTAGTCTAATCATTACTATGAAATACACCAAAGTACACTTACTTTATGGTATTGGACAAAAGGAAAGAATGAGATTCTCTACTTTTTTTTTGGCTTTGTAATTTCTACAAGTTGCTTGGTTTGTATGAATTTTATAAAATATGAGATTATGCTAATACATTTTGTAGCACAGTTTTGCATAGCTCATTGGTGATATGAGATGAACCTAAGACAGTGACAGGTCATATAGACAGTACTTAGCCAATTGTTATTTGTACCACTAGATGAGTTTATTTTCTATGTGTTTGAAATGTACAAACTGAGGTCAAATAACTTAAAATGAATATGATTCTGGTGAATACTCATTAATAACAACCTATTTTCATCACCATTGATTACCAATGAAATATTGGAAATGGTTAATTGCATTGTATTGATTATTTAAATATAACATTGTTTAAAATATTAAAATTGTTCAAACATTATTACAATGATTCCCTGATAACTATTTTTAAATTGTCCTATTCTGTCACTAGTTGCTGAGCTTCTCTCATGAGCATGGGTGTTTGTCACTGAAGCTAAGAGGGTTCAAGATTTCAATATTTACAAATATTAGTATAGATATCATTATAGATTTTCCTTGTATTCCCCATGTGGTTACATCATATAAAAATACATGTGACTTGCCAGGCAATTATCAATTTAGTCTCTGGGGCAATAAAGACAAAACACGCACACACACACACACACACACACACACCACGAATTGAGCTTCATCTGTTTTTGTTTTTGTTTTTGTTTTGTTTTGTTTTTTTAGAATATGTGTTGATTTTCTAATTAAACAGTTGTTGCTGCAGAGGTTCACAGTATGCTTGAGCTGAGAGGTAAAGAAACTACTTTTTTCTTTCCATCCAGCGTTCACATGACTCCTATATGATTGTAATCTTCAGTCCTCAGAAGTAGTTAAAGAAATCTGCAGAGAATGCTTAACCCTGGGGGTGGGGGGGGCTATGTGTGATTTATACTAAGTTTGTCATTTACTAATTGTAGAACTCTTTTCCCATGTGAGATGTTCTGGTCAACGACAAAGTCTGGATCCAAGGTGGCTCATTTATACTTTTGAAAAGAGAAAAAAAAATAACTGGGTGAAATGACAACTTACCATTGTTTTGCATTCACTCAATTGGGAGCCAATTGATTCAAATGCAATTGAACTGAATACACAAATGAACTGGGCCTAACATGGCTTATTGGAGCACAGTTGAAAAAAAATGTGTCTCAGTGTATTGAAAACCTTTTAGTGCAAGGTAGGGGGTTCTCGGCCTTTTTCAAACCATGACCCTACATTCAGGCACACTCAACCAGCTGTCTTCAGATGTGCCGAAGAATCTTTTGTTCTCCCCGCTCTTCCAAAGATCTGCTCACAGAATCCTACAGGGAGACACAGAGGATGTCATGGGAATTAGCACAAAGGTTACAGGGTGCTCCTGACACATGAAGAGGTCCTCACTGCACGTGACAGAACAAATCCACTTCAACAGAGGGGAGGTCAGCTCCTGGGAATGGGTTCCAGCCCCGTGACACCTTGTGCCCTGGCAAGTTACACCCCAAGGACCCTGAGATTAAGAATCCTGATGTCAGTGGCACCAGCTCCCAGGCTCTGGCCCTTGTGATGGTTCCACAGCATGGGTTTAATTGCTGTTCAAGCAACACTTTGCAGCTGGCAACTCCAAATGCCTGGGATGAGTCTCCATTCTTCCAAGTCAACTAGGACTTTTGAAGACACACAGGATTGGCTACTAGTGACTCATGCCCGTACATGGAGAAGATAGAAACATTCTGGGGGTTCGCTTTGACTTTTCGCCTCTCTCCTTTCATTAATGCATTTATGTATGCCTTTTTCCTTTCTAAGTAGACTTTCTTCTGAGAATTAAGTTTAGCACATGCAGCATCCCAGCATTTCAGACAGTATATGGGAGTGAGCAGGGCCTGGGTAGTGGGGGTGAGGAGTCAGCTCTGAATGTTTCTCTTATAGGCTGACTGGATATAAGATCACCCTAGGTTGCGTCTTCATGGCACTTATCTCCGATTCAATTATTTTCTTTTCTTGATATTAACAGTGTTTATAAAGGTGTTAAAGAACATGTCTTCATGGAAGCCAGGGCTCACAGTGTGGAACAACCATCTTGAGTTCATTTCTTTATATTTAAAATAAACTATCTCCTGGCTGCTGAAGCAATTTCATTTCTTATATAGCTACTTATTTACAGAGTTTCTCTCTTACTTTATTTTTTATAATCATCGGGCATCTCTAACAGCCTGTAAAAATGGAGGTTAAAAATTCACGTTCCTAGTTTTATTTTTGACTTGAACACCTTTTCACGACTTATTTTCTTTTAATCATAGATCATCATCGAAATGTCTCCACAGTAACATGTTTTGAAGATAGGATAACAAACAAAACCCATTTAAGCATTTCATTGAATTATCACTTTCTTAAAGGTGTCAAGAATATTTATAAAGACAGCAACAATGTGTATTAAAAATCACCTCCATCTGCAACAAAGATTATTTGGTAAATAGATAGGATACACCTATGGCCACTGTCAAGTCCTCATAATGTCTCTACCTTACAGTGTGTGACACATTCTAAAATGTGGTTTTTGATAGTCTCATCTATGAGTACAGTATTTACAACAGTTTCTCTTCTATATTCTTCCTACTCTGTCATGAGGCCCATTTCTTCATGGCCTTTTATTTTTAACTATCATTGTTATGTGCTATATACATACGCAGGTGTGTATATGTGTGTGTGTGTGTGTGCATTATGTGTTCATACTTGTTTGTTTGTGTCTGTGGGAGTGTAAATACAACCTCTAACTTTATTTGGTACTGTTCATATGCATATATCAATACTTTAGGGCAGATTGGTTGGAATTGATTCACTTCTCAGGACTGTTGGAGAAGACCGAATTACTCTCTTTCAGCAATCATTATTGTATGGCTGGTACATGTTCGATTTTTTAAAGTCTTATTTAGGCAATCATATTATTGAGATTTTATAGATACAACTTCTTTCCATCCCATTCTTAGATTTTCAGTCTTTCAGGAAGCTTCTTTTTCTTGAAATAATCTTTGAATCTTAGGTGTAGGTGTTATATTGTAGATGTCTCAATTGGGGCCATTATTCTATGGTCAGATGATGTCTGCATTTTGACATTTGTGACTTTCTGTAATCATCTCTCTTTCTTGAAAAAGTAAAGTTCTTTGAGGAAGGGTGAGAATTATATTTATTGTGGACATAAGGTTAAGTATTTAGACTGCAGTTGGAAATTAGTCTGACTTATGGAAGTGGCCACAGTATGCTCTTCTCCAAAGTCTATGGCCTCACCAGCCACAGGTGGTGAACTAGGTCTGCAGTGCTGTGCGTGAATTCTTTCCTATGGAATAAGGTCTAAGTCTGACTACATAACTGTTGGTTACTCACAGGGTTTCAATGCCATTATTAATCCTTCAAGGATTTCTTGAAGTTCTGGTCATTGTGAAGCATAAGCTCTATAGCTCAAAAGGACTATCAAATCATGAATCCATTAAAATAATCACCTAAAGATAAAGGAAAATACAATGTCTGATATGTAGGCAAACCTGGAATAATACCTGTTTTCAGTAGTCTCATTTGGCATTGACAAAGTCTTCCTCAAATTTTGATATAACATGGGAAACAATTAGTTATGCACAGTAAAACTCTGATCCTGTTAATAAAGCTTGAAGGCAAAAGTGTCAAATCATGTCCACATAATAATATTCCAAAATAAAGCTCGAGGTTTATAAGAATACAGAGCTATCAAACATCTGTGGAGGTTAACCATGTTTGGCAGTTAATCCAGGTTTATTGGTCACATGCAGAGGCAGGAATATTATAACAGTGGTCAGAGAAACCAGTCAACTGAGAATGATAAAGCACTGATACAGATGTCCAATGGAACAGAGAGCCACAGGACAGCTATGGCATCTGTATTCCATCTCTCAAAAGGTTAAGTAAAACCATAAAAAGACCCAAGTCAAAAATATCAGGGTTTGGTTAAATTTACACAGAATGGTGTCAACAATAGATGCCACAGAAGAGATGATTAATTAACTTGACATATGAACAATGCAAAAATACAAAAGGAAATAAAAATAGTCATTAAAGGAGCAGGAGTCTCTGAGCCAGGTCCCATCAGCTCAGTTCATATGGCTACTCATACGTTGGTGGGTTAGTGTGAGTGGTCAACTAGACTCGATTTTGTCTACCGGACTCGATCTGTAATAGTCATTTCCGAGATTAGGTGAGTGTTTTTAGTTTAGTTTAGTTTAGTTTTGTTTTTTGTTTGTTTGGTTTATTTGGTCTTTTTTGTTTGTTTTTTGTTTTGTTTTGTTTTTTGTTTTGTTTGGGTTTGGTTTTGTTTGTTTTTGTATGAAGGAGTACCTTGAGTACCTTAACTGAGATTGGAAGAACTGCCTACTCCAGCTTAAATCATTCCCTAGCAGAGGACTCTGGATTGTTTAAGAGCGGAGAAAAGGAACTGCGTGCTGCATGTGTCTTTATTGCTCTGTGTTCCTGCGATTTATACAACCTGGCCAACTTTTGTTTTGATAGGCTGCTACATGAAAATGCAAATGAAATCCTTTCTCCCTTAAGTTACTCTTGTCAAGGTATTTTATCACAGTAATGGAGAAAAGAGATTAAGGCACTTCATAATCCATAAAAGAGAAAAGAGTCCGTCCACGAGATCTCAAGTACTTGTGGCCATGAATTTCTCAACGACTTGAAAATGCTAAACTTCCTATTTCCAAGAAGCTCAGTGAAAACTGCAGACAGGAAAGGTCATTCCCAATGCAAACTGCTGAAAAATTTATCTAGAGAAAAAGTCCCTTAAGTTTGATAAGAAAACAGATAAGACTTGCAATAGATTACTCTCAGATTGAAAATAAGTAGTAAAACACAGAAAATTGTGTCAAAAATGAAATTGAACTATTTAGAACTTTTCAGAGTTCCCTCATCAAAGAGGCTTTACTTTCTAAAATATGGAGACAGTTATGGAAAGTCACAACTAGTCAAAAATTCAGATGGTTGGACATGGCAAGGTCCAATTGCTATTTCTATTTTAATTTATTTTTCTATTAAAAAATTTTACATATATATTTATATTATTACACACACACATATTGTATATATATATATATATATATATATATATATATATATATATATATATAATAAAGTGCCTATATCAAGAAGAATCATGAAACAACCAGGAATTATATAAATGTAACATTCATAGTCTTTTGGCTATTTGTATTTGGCAGCCTATATCTCTTTATATCATCATTCATACCTCTTGTCCATTATCTATATTAATTACCTCCCCATCCCCTCATATTTAGTTTTTCTTGTTCTCTTTTTATGTTATATTGCCTCCATGTGTATACTTGTTTACATATATGCTTATATTACTTGTTAGATTCCATATGTAAGAGAGAATACTTGGTTTCTTTCTTTCTGACACCGTGTTGTGACCACACTTAATATTATGCATTCTAAGTCCATCTACTTTGCTGTAAGGAAATAAACCTGCCAATCAACAAATGGGCAAATGAACTAAATAGATATTTTTCAAAAAAGAAACTCAGATAAATAGCTGATGATTATTTTTAAATGTCCAATACTGATAAAATCAGGGAAATACAAATGAAAACTACTTTGAGATACCCTCAACTTAATCAGAATGGCTATTCTTTAAAAAAAAATGACACCAAATTTGGAGAGGGTGTGGAAAGGAAGGAAACTGTATCCACTCACTATTGCTGAAGGTACAAATTAATTCAGCCGTTGTGGATATCAGTTTGGAGATTTCTGAAAATGTTAAAATGACCCAGGTATTTTATTCCTGGGCCTATACCCAAAGGACTACATATCTTGCCATTGAGATCTTTGCTTCACCAGACCTATTGCTGCTCTTCATTATAGCAAGGACAACTGAGTGTCTGCAAACAGATAAATGAATAAAGAAAATTGGGAAATATGTATGTATGTGTGTGTGTGTGTCTGTATGTTTCATAATTTTATTTATTATAATTTGAAAATCAATGTGAATTTAGGTTATAAGCCTCAAAGTCATTTATAATTTTATATGTATTTTATCATAATACCTTAATAATTATATTTAGAATTAGACTACATAGATTTAATATAATTAGAAAGGAGAGTTAATATTATATTGTCTCTTCAAATAGATATTTTATTCATATTCATAAAAATTTTGACTAAGGTAATAGTGATAAAAGTTCCTAGGGAAGCAAAACTTTCAGCATCCTTAATGCCAGTTTTTAATAATGGCAAATTATCTTATTACTTAAATATTTAATTTCCTTCTCTTTTTTGAAGTTCAGTGGTTCAAATGGTTAGTAGAAGGAGGCTCTCATAGTATTACGGAAGGCCAGGTGAGTCTGTGTCCATATCTCCTTCAGGAATCCTATCAAATTGTAAAGAAGGAAGAACAAACATTTTGTGAGCCAGCCTTCTGTCAATACATGTGTCAAATTGCCCAACTCTGTCTGGGTCATGAGCCATTCTTCACTGATTTTTGTGGGACTTCTGCCAAACCCCATGGAGTTCAGAAATGTCAAGTTCCTCTGTCACCACAATTGTTCTATGGCATATCTTTTTGAAAATCATATAACCTATTTGATCTGCTGCCATGAAAACTTTTAAATCTGCCTTCTCCATGGGTAGTAGCTCCCCAGGAAAGGCCACATTTGTCAAACCTTATGACTAAGTGGACTTGTCCATCCTAGAGCATGCACACTGGAGAGAAAGGAGCTTTGGTGCACTTGTCACACAAGAAAAAATTCATGCCTCATAATGCTACCTGAGACAAAATTCCTATGACCGTAGGGGGGCCCTATTACTATTATTCTGATATTTGGACACAGTATTTAACTCACCATTAAATGCTTACTTTCCTACTCATAAGAGTGCATCGCTCATCTTTAATTAGAGAAGCTTCCTTTTAAAGAATTTTGTGACTAATACAGAGAGCCACAGCTGGGCAGTGTGAAGAGGATAAGAGAAGATAGTTTGCTCAGCTCTTAGCAGAACAGGTATTGCACATCCTCTGTTCCCTCAGCTCAAGGACCATTGCAGCCAAGGAGATGGAAATATTTGAAGAGTCAGAGGTAGGTGGTGGACATCTGTACTTAGACATATTTGCTAAATATGACAAGACCATTGGTGGCACAGATGGACTCACAGTGGCTGTAACAGCAGACACAAGACCTCAATAGGATCAGGTCAGACATAAATACACGGGTGGGAGAGGGGATCATGTAGTCCTAACCGTAGCTGAAATGTTGTTGGCAACTCAATGCTGCTTAGAGAGGGAAAATAAGGTTTCTTCAGGGATGGGTTTCTCTGAGAGACTACCCTCGCCTGACTCTCATGCACATTCAGCCAGCAGTAACTGGACTCAGTCTGTTTTAGAAGATGAAAAGAACAAGAGAGAGAAAGAAAAATTGAGAGAGAGAGAGAGAGAGAGAGAGAGAGAGAGAGAGAGAGAGAGAGAGAAGTGGTGAAAAGATAGGAGAGGCACTGGAAGGGAATACATGGTAGATGATATCAAAACATAATACATGCAAGCATAAAATTTTCAATTAAAAAAGTACAGGAAAATAAGACACCACAGATTGAACGCTCACGCTCACATTTAGTGAGCTGCACAGCTCTATATGGCAGTGAGTATCATGTTGACAGCATCCCTCCAAATAACCCCCATTCGCCAGATATAAGCCTAGATTACTGCTCAGAAATGGGGTGCCAAGCCATTCAATTAACACTGACTACATGCACTGGACAATTAAGTTAGCACATCATGGCACGGTACCCTCCACTCATTTCACCTTCCTATTTGATCACCATCTGATCTATAAGACATTGCTGACACAGGCTGCTCTGATACCAGTTTACCAAAGAGATTACAAAAATTGTTTAGAGAGTGTACACACTTCCTCAAAGATAAATGCACACCAGAGAAAATCCTAACAGCTTTTAATTTCCATGCTTTTCAGTTTTATTGTTGTAAATGCAACTGTTTATAGGACTAATGACACAGGCTGGCTCTGTTGAGTCAATTACACCAGTAGGCAGTTGGATCGTATTCTTTACTCATGTTCCATTTACACAGTGTGGATCTCTGATATTTGACTAAATTGAATTGCACCAGAGTGCCTTGGTGTTTCCCATCCACCGCATCTCTGCACACTTTATAGCACAATGAAATAAATGGTAATATGCTGGATCCAGGGTGGTGACTGTGCACGAGCACATGTGTCCTGAACTACACAGTGAGCAATAGTCAGCCAACAGCTTGGTTTGTTACATTAGATGGCTCAACTATGGCAGTTTTCCATGGGAAGAATCTTTTCAGCCTTATATATGTATTTATGCTTGGACTAGGAGTTTATTACTGCTCTGCTTCTAAATTTTATCAAAAGAGAAAGTGGGGTTAATGAAAACAGAAAAGGGGAGAGATTTGCGACCTTGAGTGCTCACGTTTGCTATAGTAACAGGGCCATCTGGACTCCGATGGCATGCAGGCAGATGCTGCACACGATCCCCATGCACTCCTAAACACGGGAGTGCTTCTTTGCTGACCCACAACTAAGCACTCAATTCTGGTAATGAGCCTCCCAGTGTGTAAAGATCTTGAGGTAACAATTTATAATACGCCGCGGAAAGATGTGGAATGCGGAGAGGCCTGCCCTAGGGGACTCCAGATAGCATGTTCATCCAGGCATATAGAGTGATACCATAACCATGCACCACAAACAGTATAGACACGATCTGATCGAATTTCAATAGCACATACTAAGGTTTCAATACTATCTTTCATAATGCACAGGCACTAGAGACTCACAGTATAGCCATAGAGAACTTATTTTTAACTTTGGTTAGGTTTTTAGGAAAGTAATATTCACAAATCCTGCACTATTACTTTTAAGGAAGTATTATATTCATAAAAACTATAACACTTCTAAATCAGATTCTCAAAAGACAACTAGATAGAGTTATAGATAAAAACATTATCTATACCTTCAGTCACACCCTCCTATACTTTCAACATTCCCTTCTTCTCAGAGAAGGGGCGGGGCCCCCATAGTATCAACCCATCCTGGCGAAGTCAAGTCATAGCAGGACTAAGTACATCCTCTCCCATTGAAGCGAGACAAGACAGCCCAGCTATGGGAAAGGGATACAAAGGCAGGCAGCAGAATCAGGGGCAGCCTCCTCTCCAATTGTTAGGGGACCCACATGAAGAATAAGTGGTGCATCTGCAGCATATGTATGGTGTGCTAGGTCTGGCCCATACATGTTCTTTGGCTGGCGGTTCGGTCTCTGTGAGCCCCCATGGGTTTATTCTGTAGGTCTTTCTACGGTGTCCTTTACCCTTCTGGCTCCCTCAATCCTTACTCCCACTCAAGGGATATTCTTAATGTTGAAAAGAATGTGATAATAAAGCGCCAGTGAGAAACATGTCGCTTTACAATTAACTTTCAACCATCACTTCGTTTTTGTTTTTTTTTTTCAAACATCTCTTTGAAGTAGTAAAAGTAACTGGAAGAAATCATATAAACACTTTCAGACATTTATACTCTTTTTTTCAATGTTTTAATTATTATTATAGTTTATTCACATTACATCCTGATTGTTATCCCCTCCCTCTTATCTTCTCATTCCCACCGTCCCTTTCTTTTCTCCCTTTTTCCTCTCCCCTACACCTCTGATGGGGGTGGGCTCTCTTACTCCACTGTCTGGCCACAGCCTATTAGGTCTCACCAAGATAGCCTGCATCCTGCTCTGTGCCTGCAAGGCTGTTTTGACAAGGAACAGGGCACCAGAGTGCAGGTCAGAGGTTCAGCAGAAGTCCTCCCTGCCCCTGTCCCCACGTGGAGAATGAGCTGTCCATCAGCAACATGTGAACAGGGGGTCTTGGTTTTCTGCATGCACAGTCTTTGGTTGGAGCATCAATTTGTGCAGCCCCTACTGTGTTCAGATCTGCAGGCCTTGATGGTCTCAACATTTATAATCTTAAGTAAGTAACTATAGTGTAGAGTAAATGGGCAAGTGGCAAAGATTATAATTCTGTTTCAGTATTTTAATCAGGGTGTACTTTTCAAGTTAAAAACAGAGATGGTATTTTATAAGTATATCTTAATATGGACTTAGGTACAAGGCTTAAGAGAAGGAGAGGAAAATTGTAGGGAATTCAAGACACACTTAAATACATGAGTGTGCACTTCTCAATAAACAGTAACAGTAAGTACGTGATATCCAACTGTGGGTGCAATCTTCCTGAGGGAAAGATGCCTATGCAACTGTCTTAACAATAGTCAACAGAAGTTACAAAAGATTCCTTTTCCTATCAAAAGGAAACAGGTTCTATGAGCTTACTCCTTTCTTACTTTTGTGAGAGACTTTGATAACATTCGTAAAGTGCATCACTACTATCTTTCATGGAGCCATATTTTCTAAGTATGGTATGGGAGATGAAGAGGTAGGAGAGGGAGCAAAGAAGGAAATGAGCATGGAGATCAGACCTGGGTTGGGGAGGACATAAGCCTGCAAAGAGAAGAGAAGCTGTGGGTAAAGGCATCTCTGTGACCAGCTGGAGACCTGGGACTGGGTGGGTTTCTGGGAGGATGTGGGGGTGACTCTAGTTGGGACTCCTAGTGTCAGGGCATCATAGAGACTGAAGAGGACACCATGTAACTAGACAGGACTCCTAGTGGAAGGAGGAGAGCACTAACCCACTCACAAAATCTTCGAGCCAGGGTATGCCCTGTCTACATGATGTGCAGGGATGCAGATGGAGTAAAGATTGAGAGAATGCCCAGTCAATGCTTGTTCCAGCCTGTGGTCCACCCAATGGGAGACAGCTAACTCCTGACTACTACTATTCCTTAAGTACTTAGAGATTTTAAAAGATTGAAAATATAGAAAAGGACTTATGGCATTCTAATCATTATGAATGTCAATGGTTAGTTAAGTAAACAAAGACAGGTAGAAATCCATGAGATTTGAAATTACTATCTCGAACACATGAAAACTAGGGTATTCTGTGCCACATATATCATATATAGAAACTCATCACATGGTCCTCAAGTATGTGTGTGCATGGAGCTAACTGTCCTGTCTCACTAACTCTGAAAAGTAACTATTGTACCTTATTTTGCAATTGAAAAAGCTGGCAGGAGAACGCAATGCATTTTCCTAGGGCCAGTGAACTAAATAAGAATAAGAGAAAGAATCAATCTTTTACATTGTATTGTTCCTGTTCCCTTTGCACCAATACTATCCTCAAAATATATTTAAAAAGCAATTAAATAATCAGTTCTTTTGAAAAAGTCAATAAATTAAACATATAATAAAAACATTTCTTGTAGTTGATGTAGCGACATCTTTCCAGGTGCTGAATAAGATCCTGGAACACCTTGGCTCTTAGAAGCCTTGAGGAAAAAGTGTAGAATATTATTTAGGACTTTGGGTACTGAGTTCAGATTGCTCCCGATCCAGTAGGTTCTACCATTAATGTCACACTGGATGACTTATTTAAACTCTTATGTCTGTACGTTCAAGTCTATAACATGGTTATTTATCCTGTTATTGCATAGCCTGGGTATATTGAACTGCCTGACATGAAGTAAGCAGGAAATGCTGATTAAAATTATTAGAGATATAAATTTATACTAATTACACTTGTCATTGCTATATCAAAACATATAAAAGAAGAATTGAAGGGAGTGCATCACAGAGAGGAGATCACTATGGAGCAAAGCAATTTACAGTGGCAGCCAGGAAGTAGGAAACATCATGTAGAAGAGGGATGGACATATAATAGCCCTTAAGGATAGGTGCCCTAGTGATATATTTTCTTCACCATGGGCCTACCTCCTGCTCTCTACCACATCCCAATAAAGACATCGTATGATGTATCTATCAAAAGACCAGTCCATTGGTTTGAGTAGAGACTGACATGGTTCTCTCTGGAATTGCTTTCACAGACACAGCAGACATGATTGATAATATGCACAATTCTCAATCAAGACAAGTTGAAGATCAAATGGAGCCATCAAACGACAGTTGAACAAGCAGGAACAGAAGACAATAGAAATGTGTGTCCTCCAATACAGGCAGTAAACTTTGAGCCCCTACCCAAATCTAGCCAATAGACAGGACATTTTTCACAGTGGAGAGTGGGGATTGACTTTCACACGAACTCTGGTGCCCCATTTTTGACCACGTCACCTTGATGGGGAGGCCTGGTGGCACTCAGAGGAGGATAAGCAGGCTACCAAGAAGAGACTTGATAGCCTACGAGCATATTCAGGGGGAGGAGGTCCCCCTCAGTCACAGACACAGGGGAGGGGATTAGGGGGAAAGCGGGAGGGGGAGGAATGGGAGGATACAAGGGATGGGCTAACAATTGAGATGTAATATGAATAAATTAAAAAATATTTAAAAGAAAAAGAACTGTGTGTCCTCAGTATGTTTACCACATCTCCCCAGCACACGCACATCTGGCAAGAGTACACATTCTGTAAGATTTGTCTTTATTGATGCATCAGCCTAGTAATTTTTTCCAAAGGTGTAAAACAGGTTGTTTTTTTTTTTCCTGATTTTTTTTTTTGTTGGCATCTATTTGAGGAAGGGAGTGCCAGTTGCTCTTGGAAGGCATGACGCATTGTCTGACATATAATCCTAACCAGGGCACTTGACAGTACCCCAGGGCCCAGTACCATCAATGCCATTGCTAGGTGAGCCGATTATTTGAGGGAATTTTACTCACCTGATCTCCTATTAGCTCTGCTTCACAAAGCAGAGCGTGTGTTCTGTTTAGTGTGATGGTGACCCTGCTGCAGAGCGCAGGTACATTAAGGATACCTAATTATGGTTGATGGCCTTACTCAGTTGCTGAGGGAGTGGGACATAGTAGGGATTTGTGGCATTAAATTGCTTAATAACAAGTACCATGGTTTTGGTACCAGTCACTAGTGACTTAAACAATCCAGGAATGAAAATGGAAACATATCATCATTTTTGAAGCCATTTTAGGAAAGAAGCAGGATTTCATATATACATATTTGGCAAATTCTCAGCTCACTTCGACCCAGTACATTTCCAGGAACATGTCAATTAAAAATATGTCCTTTGGAAGAGAAGATAGGCATACAGATTCCAATATAATAAATACTGGGAGAGGGAGGTCAAACTCCTGACTTCCAGCTGGCATGACTGAGGTGGTTATAACTGAGAAAATAAAAACTGGAATTAGGTAGCCATGCCATGAAGGCAAGCTGCTTCCCTTCTACAGCAAGGCCGGTGTGCCCCAGAAGCGACCCTGTTTTCACTATAACACTCTCTGCACTCTCAGAACCTCGCAGAATATGCCTGCATTCGGCTGATGATTGACAGTCACTTGTCTAAGTTTAAATCTGCATCATGAGTCTCTTTTCTTTAGTTCAGGAATTGGAGAGCTATTTTATATTCTCTTGACTAATCCAATAAGAGTGGCAGCCAGGAAGTAGGAAACATCATGTAGAAGAGGGATGGACATATAATAGTGAAATAAAGAAGAAACAAGAAGAACTCCAGCCGCATTTATTCCCATGCTTTCCGATGAGCACAAGCCGTAGTTTTACACCAGTCTGGATACAGAAGATCTGATTCCTCATAAATAACCATAAAGGAACACCCTTCAAAACCACAGGTCACTGTGAGTTTTAGAATGCTGCTTTTGTATTTGATACCAGTCTTTGTCTAGAATGTTCTGTGTCTCATTTCCCACTGTCAGTACCCCACCCCTGCCAGTGAGAGACAGCCACTGTGGGACCGCTCTGACTGCTGAAGACGAGGACTAAGTAGGTAATGGGTTCTCATCTCTCGAGCATGATTCTGCTGTTGTTACTACTCTAAAGATGGCCTACTAAATTGTTCTGTCATCCATCACCTGTCTCTCTACCATGTAAGTCTCTATCTATTCTATCTATCATCTATATGTATGTATGTATGTATGTATGTATGTATGTATCTATGTATGTATGTATGTATGTATCTATGTATCTATGTATGTATGTATGTATCTATGTATGTATCTATGTATGTATGTATGTATGTATCTATGTATGTATGTATCTATGTATGTATGTATGTATGTATGTATGTATGTATCTATCTATCTATCTATCTATCTATCTATCTATCTATCTAGACATATTAGTTCCATTTGTTCTGTTCCTCTAGAAAAGCCTCATATGCATTCTACTCTGTTAACAGAGACTTATTATTCTCTTAAAGATCTTTATTTCTCTACCTACTTTATGCAGTTGCATTTATTTGCTGACAAGAATAAAATAAACATTTTATCTTTGCCTGTATTATTTTCAGTCCAGCCCCAGGACTATTTCATTGCAAACCTACAAGGGTGACCGGGAAGGACTTATACCTGCTGGGGTGCTGGCTGAGGCGCAGACCCTAAGGGATTTGAGTTCTCACTGACATGGTGCTGCTCTCCTAACACATTACTGTTTTATACTTTGCCTCATCTCCCTCTAAGAATTTGCTCTTAGCCAAAAGAAGGGAAAGCACTCCATTGAAGAAATAAAGACAAATCTGCGTCTGGATACATTGTCTCACTGTGTCAGTCTGGGAACTCGAAGGATCTGCTGGCTCAATTTCCCATCTCCCCCGCTACACCTCATGTTGGGTTTGGAGATGAAGTCTTTCTAAGTGGCTCAGACAAGCCTTGAACTTGTGGCCTTTCTGCTTCAGTGTCTGGAATTCTAGGCTAGTAAGTCTTGTTAATAATATTAAATAAGAGGCAATAGATGAATATTTGTAGGATTTATTTTTACAAAACTAAATGGCTAATTCTTAAGGATAGGATAGACATTTATTAGCTTTCATCCTCTATTAGAATTTTTTGATTAAATAATATTTTAGGGCTCAATGGTTAAAAGCTATTGCTATCAAGCATGGAGACCTGAGTTCTATCCTAGGACTCACATGGTGGAAGGATAGAAATAATTACCCAAATTCTCTTCTGAGTTCTACATTTGTATGATTGAGCATGAGTGAGTGCACACACACACACACACACACACACACACACACACACACACACACACACACACACATTAATGTAAAACAAAATTAAAGGTTTAAAGTTCTAAATTTTCTTTTAGTACTACTGATTTATAATTTAGGTACATATGGTAAAAAAAAGAAAGTAAAATAGCTTGTATTGAAATATAAGATTTGGAGTGAGAAACTGTAAAGAACTCTTTCCAGCACAACACATTTTGCTTTTCACTATTTAAGCAAGGGAAGGAGCAAAGAGTTTACAAATATGTTCCCTTTCTGGAATTCCTACCTCTCTATTTTCAACATGGCAGTTTGAGTATTTATCACAATAGTACCTCCACTGCTATTTAATTTTAATTCCAGAAAACAAAACTGTAGAGAAGATGAGCTATACATTTCTGTAGTTCCTGGTAGATTCTGTGACTCTGCTAGATAGTAGCAGTGAGACTCCACTGCCACCAAGCACCAAAACCTGAATCTTGGCCCTTTTCATCAGATCTACAGAAGTCTGTCAGCATCACCTGAAAGGGTTAATGGTACTACTGTCTGGGGGGACAATTCATTCTCCTGCTAAACACAATGACAAATAACCATTATTCTTTCCAACGGCACTGATAATCGGGACAGCTTAAACATTTTCGCCAGTATAAGTGAAACCATTAATCCTCTTGGATTTCATGATAAGTGGGCACTGTGAAATAATGACTGTGTCATTGTAGGCAAGAAAAAATGTTAACAATTAAAACAAGTTAGCCATTATCTTACCGGGGACTGAGTCGCTTTCACATTTCATTAGCAACATTGTAAATGATATGTACCTTATTAAAAAGCTCTTATTATCCAGGAAACCTAATTAGTCAAAATTTCTCACTCACTGGTATAATTTTCTAATGATATAAGTACTACAGTATGTATCGCAATGTGGCATAGTGTTTCTGTTTATATACGATGCCCACGGTGTGCCATTGTCTCTCAAGAAATATCAGAGATAATAGCTATAATTCATATCTCCAGACATGATGATGTTCCACATAAAAGACCCACCTGGCTACTAGTGAACAGAATCTAAAAGGTCTCTTCTTATCCAACAGCATTTTAAAGCCAAACATGAAGCTATCTGCCAAAAAGTGGTAAAAGCTAAAGAAAATAACAATTGTCGTCCTATAATGCTTCAGAATCTTGTTTTTTTTTCTTAGTTCCTGTTCACGTTGTGAGATTTCTATAAATGAATCTGATGGGCGGACCTATGAGAATTGCTAGATGCTTGAAAGGGAATGTCCAAGGTCAAGTTCATATCCAATAGCTTTCTTCTGTAGACGTGCACGATGATGATAATAATGCAGCACTTCTGCAGAAAGAATATGGCCGTTGATACCATCTCTGCAGTGCAGATTTATTAGAGTGAGATGATCATTATCAGCTAAGACAACCTCAAAACAATTAGAAACGCAATTCTTTTCTCTGAAAGTCAAGTTAGAGATGGAGACTGGTGACATACAGATTCACAATGGTGCCTTACAATACATATCTAAAACTAATTGACATGATGATTTCCAACCACTTACAGTGCTTGCAATGGGCCTATTCAAAAGAGTCATCAGTGTGGCGGATCACCCCAGTGTTGCCTAGTGAAATGAGTACACACTCACAGATTTGGGTACACATGCACTATAAAAACAGACTATTCTATAGAACATCAAACTATAATGGAATAACAGAGGAACAGAAGCAGTCGTGTTTTCTGGCATAGAGTTTTGCAACTCTGTATTTGAAGCTATCACTTTTCAGAATTTTTAAATCTTAACCTCATTTCCTTCTTAACGATAAACTTCTAATTTATTCAGGGCCAACCACTTCATTCCACTGTGGCTCTAAGGACCATTACAAAGGAGGAAACAAATGTTTGATACTATATCTTGGCACAACAACCTACTATTGGGAGCTCACAGGCTGCAGGGATGAACCCTACCACTATTATTTTGTTAAATGGATGTGGTATCAAACCACCCTCTGCACGCATACTTCTCTCTCCATTGATCTGAGCTGCAGTGATGCATAGCCTTCAGGAACAATCCTGACTGGGGTGGTGAGGGAATGAAGAAAGACTGACAGACAGATGGACAGAAGGCTGGGATATGATGGTTTGGGAACTCTTCTCGAGAAACCGTAGTGCACTGGAAGGTCAGTGCTTATTATATAGAATTTAACAGGGAGGCAGAAGTATTGCATACAGCTGAGCAGGGAGGTGAGTTATAACATACAGATATTAGGAGGTAGGGTTTATGGTATGCAGCTGGGTCCAAGAGACAGGTTTAGTTAACCTCAATATGAGCATTCTTCAGGGTACAAATATCCAGGAGAAGAAAGATCTAGTGGACTTTTCTGCATGCAATGTCGACACTTGGACTTGGTACTTGCAGGAGGATTTGCCTTCCTTCTGAGCCCGAGACTATGGGGTTATGACATGGCCATGCACATTCACTCAGTCCTCATTTACTCCAGGGGTTCTCGGCTTCCTACAGGTCAGGGCACCTCTCAGACCTCAGCACAGAATTTCTTTGTGTGTAGATTGTGGTTAACAGAGAAGCTCATAATGGGTCAAAGTGCAGAAAATCATTGTCAGTGGAGTACTCTGTCACACATAGACATCTACATTACACATTTTCCTCACAAGGCTTAGGGTCCATTGCTGAGGAATGGCTAGAAATATCATACAAGCCAGAGCCACTGAAGGACCTGACCAAAGCCATGCCTCTGACAGCAGCAGAACAGCTGCGTTCGTGAGCTCACAGGAGCAGTGGCTACCTGCCCAACTCCTGGTTGAGACCAAGGCTGTTAACATGACAGCACAAAATAGAGTACTTCAGGCTGCCTCCTTAGACACCTGAGGGGCTATAGCATCCAGAGGGGCCATAGTCAGTGTTCTTTAAGGCAGTGGTCTATGGTAGGTTGACCATGCTACAGTGGATGTCCTTACACTTGGGAGTTCATGTATAGCACAAATCGGACTATACAAATTATCTTCAGAAAAGGAAGTTACAAAATTGGCAGACGATGTAAAAATTGGAAGTAGATCTGATAGAAGTTAGGGGGATAAATTGGGAGTGAGTATTTTAAAATATATTCTATATGTGCATAAATTCTCAAAGAATTCATAAAATAATATACCACTTCAAAAAGAAATAATAGAAATGCCAGAGAAGGTTGAATGGAAAATGAAAATAGGTAGGAATAGGGTGAAAAGAGGAAAGAGAGAGTGAGACAGTAAGAAAGGAGAGACTTAAAAATCATGCTGTATAACTACTGTTCATCGGTTGCTCTCTGCTTTGATACTTATAACTGTGTGGTGGTGTGTGAACTTAATACATAAATGTCTGCTGGAGGCCCATCTGTTAAAGGCTTGGCCTCCAAATTACCATCACTGGAAAAGTAGTGCTTTAAGAGGTGGAGCATGGAGAGAGGACATCCAGTCACAGAGAAGTGTCCTTGAAGATGATATTGGGAATTCTACCGTTTTGGTTGCTTATTTTATTTCCAGTCAACAGTTAACACCAACATTTCTTTCCCAAAATTCCACCATGACACACTGCCCCACCACAGGGTCAGAAGCTGCTAACAAACTGACCCTGGATTCAGGTGATTAAAACTATAATACAAAATATGTCTCTCCTTCTGTGGGGATCTTCTCCCATTATATTACAGTGACTCAGATTGATTATGGCCCATATTTATGATGAAAACAGACACCAGTGATGTGTGGTTCACATTAGAAATGTACCTTTTAATTGGTAGGTAGTTGGACTTTACTCAGTTGGTTCCAGTTGGAGAACTACTAAGGCAATGCCAGAGCTAGAGATCAAGTCCAATGGCAGTTTCACTAGTAGACCTAGAACATCCCCAAGCCTTAGAATGGACCTGATCCCACAGGCCTGTGGTGCTCTGAGGAGAATTCTCCTGGATTTACCTCCTGCATAAGGAGCTCTGCAGTTTCTGAGTCTAGCAACCTTGGTGCAAATTCACATGAGTTTGCTCTGTATTTTCTCTCTAGCTACCTCAAGAATTAGCTCACACAATTCCCCGCTAAGTGCCACAACGATATCCAATGAATGGATCATTTTTAGAAAAAAAAATACATCATTTTCAAAGCACATATCAACATGCAGAAAATGTACAAATCTGCAATGTCATGTACCAAAATGGAAGAGAAGAAAATAATCACAACAAGAACTCAAAAAAAGCCATCTGTTGGGTCTTAAGTGCTCCCTGGAGCGTCTTCAGCATTGAGTGCTCACATGGAACCAGGCTTCTGAGCAGGTTTCTTGGGTACATGACTAAAAAGTAGAATGTCCCAAGGCACCTCCTGTGTCACTTGGTATTTTCTGAAATACTATCATTTAATACTAATAGTAAATCGAATAGAGGGAAATCTCTACACACTTTCCCTCCATTTTTTCTTTATCCTTTTCATTTAGATTGTGGGCATGATTGGCCTACAAGTACTTGAAAAACTGTTGTAATGGAAGGAAACATGAGCAGAGTTCCAAAGACAAGCTAGCTTTGATAACAGCGACACTTGGCTGTAGCGATGAAATGAGAAGTGGGGTCTTTCTGGACTCTATACCCCCATATGTGTTAAAAAGCCTTAGTGCCTATTTTGAGTATAATTGAACATTTAAAGGTGTGATTACGATTAAATGAAGTCATTAGGATGGACTCTAACCCAATCTAGCTGATGTCCTAATAAGAGAAACACAGAATGTAGCAACACACAGGAAAAAGGTCCTGTGAGGATATAGCAGGAAGGTAGCCAGCTGCAGGCTATGGAGGCTCGTGTGCTGCCACCTGCATCTTGCAATTCAGTTTCCAAACTAAGAAAAACAGTGAGTCACCCAAACTCTCTTCTGCCATCATGGAGAACTGAGCAACTACAAAGCCTGAGAAATACAGAGCCACACATTAATTCACCAAATTACAATACAGTGCAGTTTCAGAAGTGTGTTAAATTGTAAATAAAAGTCTATTAAATGGTCACCCAAGGATGCTTGCTTCCCATGCAATTTGACTTGGAATTTTGTTGTCCTGATAGGAAGAAAAGGTTTGGGAAGAATCAACAATGGGTACATTTGTTTGGTGAATCCTTTTGAGTTTCACAGCCACGATTTTTCCCACTGTCTTGAAGAGGACGTAATACGGACATATCTGCAAGGAAAGTGAACTAAAGGAAAAAGCCAGAGTGTGGCTAAGACGCACAGAACTTACAGGAGAAAGGACACTTGACATTGTTTATCTTTGCGAGGACTAGGAACATTAAGAGACATTACTCTGGCTGCGGCCAAAAATTTAATTGAGTATTGGAGATCTACCCTCAACTTGAGCAACACTATTCCATAGGCCAATTATCCAGACTGAGTTAAGAGGAGTGGGAGAAGAATACAACCTAATAAACACTGACATTTACCTTTCTGTTTTCTGACCGCAGAACTATGTGACCGGCTGCTTCAAACCCCTGCCATCATGTCTTACTGTTGTGATGTACTGTAACCTCAGTCTACCATCCATAACCACCCTGGATGAGCTATTTTTTTCATCTTGGTGAGAAAAGTAGCTAACAGAGTTAAAGGAAAAACACCAAGAACTTGATTTGGAATCAGCCAGCCATAAGTGATTGACCATTTTCCATGTAACACTAAATTCTGTGTAACTGAGCATATGTAAAACTTGTAAAATTGAGATGGAAATATTCTGGCTATGTTAAATGTTCAAGAAGTGAGTGTTATCACTGAACACAAGGGGATGGGCAATAAGAAAAACTGCACGTGACAGACTGAGACCATAGGGCAGCAGTCCTTGGCTTCCTTACTTTACGTAAATTCCCTGAGTACAGTGACTCTCTTCCCTCCAGCATGGGAAACTGTATAAAGCAAGTACGAGGCCTAAGAAACATCAAGGCACATGCGATCACCAAATCACTTTCTAACAGTGGCTTCCAAATGTGAAATATGCTACCATGCATTAGTGTGTCTAACATGGGGATATCATAACATTTGTTAAATTGTTTATTTTTATTTTCATTGAAGACAGATTATCTTCTCATATAGTGAATTCCAACCACATTTTCCCCTCCCTCCACTCCTCGGAGCTCCTACCCCCCTCTCTCTCCCATATCCATTTTCTCTCTGTTTTCTCGTTAGAAAAGAGAAGGCCTCCAAGAGAAGACAGTCAAACTGGACAAAACAAGAAGAGACAAAGCAAATGCTGTCGTATTGAGGCTGGACAAAGCCACCCAATAGGAGGAAGAGTCCCAGGAATGACAAAGAGCCAGAGCTATATGCACACCCACTGTTAAGAGTCCCACAAAACACCAAGCTAACAGCCATAACCTGTACACAGAGGAGCTGGTACAGATGCTTGCAGGTCCCATGTTTGATGCTTCAGTCTCTATTAACTCATATGAGCTATGTTTGGTTGATTTGGTTGGCCATGATTTTCTAGTGTCCGATATCCCCTGTGACTCCTATAATCTTTCCTCTTTTATGGGGTTCCAAGTCTCTTAGAACAGGGCACTGGTGGAGTCCTCCAATTTAGACTTTCCCTTGGCTTAATGTCTGCATGTGGGTCTCTGGACCCACTCATCTCTATACTGCCAGAGGAAGCCTCTCTGATGCTGACTGGACAAGGAACTGATCTGAGTATAGCAGATTGTCAATAGGAATCATTTCATTGGTATATTTCCCTGCCATGTTAGCCTAGGTCTCTGAGCTATCCTGTCTCCAGATCCTGGTCATTCAGGCAGTGTAGAGCACAGACTCCTTCTCATGGCATAGGCTTCAAGTTTACCCAAGTATTCGTTTGTCACTCCCACACGTTCTGCCCCACTATTGCAGGCATGACAGACTGTAAGTTGCGGGTTTTGTGGCTGGGTTGGTGTCCAGGTTTCTCCTTCAGTACATGCCGAGTGTCTTCATGCACCAAAGAGACTAGAAAGTAGGGGTGAAGCCAACCTCAAGCTGTACTATACAGCAACAGTAAGTAAAACAGCATGGTACTGGCACAGCAATAGGCTGGTGGATCAGAGGAATCGAATCAAAGACCCAGAGATGAACCCACACACATTTGGTCACTTGATTTTTGACAAAGAAGCTGAATCTATTAAATGGAAAATGATAGCATCTTCAACAAATGGTGCTGGTCCAACTGGATGCCTACATTTAGAAAAATGCAATTAGATCCCTATTTGTCACTATGCACAAAACTCGAGTCCAAGTGGATTAAAGACCTCAACATAAAACCAAAGACATTAAATCGGTTAGAGGAAAAAGTGAAGAAGAGCCTAGAACACATTGGCACAGGAGACAACTTCCTGAACAGAACATCAACAGCCCAGGCCCTAAGGTCAACAATTAATAAATGGGACCTCATGAAGCTGAGAAGCTTCTGTAAGACAGGAGAGACTGACAACAGAACAAAGTGATAGCCTACGGACTGGGAAAAGATCTTCACCAACCCTACATCTGACAAAGATCTATTATCCAAAATATATAAAGAACTCAAGAAATTAAACACCACCAAACCAAATAACCCAATTAAGAAATGGGGCTCAGAATTAAACAGAGAATTCTCAACAGAGGAATATCAAATGGCTGAGAAACAAAGAAATGCTCAAAGTCGTTAGTCATCAGAGAAATGCAAATAAAAAAAGACACTGAAATTCCATCTTACACCCATCATAATGGCTAAGATCAAAAATTCAAGTGACACCACATGCTTGTGAGGATGTTGAGAAAGAGGAACACTCCTCATTGCTGGTGGGAATGCAAACTGTTACGACCACTTTGGAAATCTATCTGGCACCTTCTCAGAAAAATGGCAACAGGACTTCCTCAAGACCCAGCTATTCCACTCCTTGGAATATACCCAGAAAATGCTCCACTACACAACAGGGACATATGCTCAACCATGTTCATAGCGGCCTTATTCATAATAGCCAGAACATGGAAACAGCCTAAGTGTTCCTAAGTAGAATAACAGATAAAGAAACTGTGGTACATTTACACTATGGAATACTACTCAGCTATTAAAAACAAGGAATTCCACAAATTTGTGGACAAATGGTTTGAACTAGAAATTATCACAACGAGTGAGTTCACCCAGAAGCAGAAGAGTCAAATGGTATATACTCACTTATATCTGGACACTAGCCCAAGGGGCATGTCTCATGAAAGTCTTCACTTACCAGGAAAGTGTGACAGACAGGAGGATATCCTATTGGGACTTTAGGTGAGAGAAGCGTGGGAGAATGGGGAAATAGAAGGATCCAGAGGGTCCTAGAAACCTATAAGAAAAACATTATGATGCGTGGATCTGGCCCCAGGGGTCCTGCTCAAACTATGGCACCAGCCAAGGACAGTATGTGCAGTAAACTTTGAACCCCTACCTAGATCTAGCCAATGGACAGGACATCCTCCACAGTTGAGTAGAGAGTGGGGACTGACTTTCACACGAACTCTGGTGCCCAATTTTTGACCATGTCCCCTTGATGGGGAGGGCTGGTGGCACTCAGAGGAAGGATAGCAGGCCACCAAGAAGAGACTTGATACCCTATGAGCATATACAGGGGGAAGAAGTCCCCATCAGTCACAGACATAGAAGAGGGGAGTAGGGAGAAAGCAGGAGGGAGAGGAATGGGAGGATATACGGGATGGGATAACAATTGAGATGTAATATGAAAAAATTAATAAAATATTTAAAAAAACAAAAAACAAAAACAAAAACAAAAAAACAAAAAATGATGTTTTAGGAATAAGAACTTTCCTATTGGTCCATATCTGAAGTGGAAGAAACTCGAGGAATCTTTTGATGTCTGTAGGTGTTTGCTGGGCATTCAGGGAAGAGATGGCCTATATGGGTGGTATAAAGTGCTGAATATTAAACTACCTTTAGTCACTGGAACTTTCAAATAAATGCTGTTAGTCTTTTTGGAAAAAAAAAAAAAAAAGAAAGTAAGGGTAAAGGCTCTATGGAGGCACCAACTGGATCTTTCCAACTTTATTCAATGAACTGTGTGGATGTTGTCCTTTGCAACAGGGACTCCAATGTCAGTGTTTAGAGAAAGATCATGTCTTAGCACCACCCTAGGTTTTTTAGGAATATCCATGTACTCTTTTGGCCAACCACTCAATGGAATGCAACCCAGTCCCACAACTGGAAGCCTTGTCTAGCTATAGAAGATGGCCAGTTCAGACTCAGTAACCCCTGTGACTAGGAATCCTCACTAGGATCACCCTCATGGGTACCAGGAAGTCCCATTGCTCCACGTTTCCAGTACATGCAATGTGCCCCAATTCTAGCTGTCGTTCCCTGTTCTCACTCTTTCTATCCAGCTATACCTGCTGTAAATGGAAGTTTGTCTAAGATTCACTGGATTCTAGTCTATGCATCCATAAATTGAGAACTAAAGTTAATTCTTGTAAAGGAGACATGTTGATTCCAATTAGTGTGCCCATATTTTTGTTTGACTTGTTTTTGTGTCTCCCTATGTAGACAACCCTTTTCTACAGTCCTTCTATTTATCAACCTATAGCAATAGGATTGTAAACATGTGCCTAAATACCCAGCTCTGGTAGAAACTGGGCAGTGAAAACACTTAGCTGTTTGCTTTATCCTTTTATTTGCCTCCATGACTTTCTAATTGCTCTTCGCTTTGACTAGGACTGTTATTCTCTTGTCAGTTGACCACCTTCTACTCTGTCTCATCTTCACATAAGCCTCACATTTTCACTGAGATATACCACTGGCCTTCTGGGTAAGCTCAACTCTGGGCCCCCTGTTGTCTGCCTCACAAGATCTCTTCTATGAAAATAGTCATTTCCTCTGTCTCCCAAGCTTGGCTTAGATAATAGGATATACTTAAAGTTCCAGGTCACCTGGGTCTATACTGCATCTCTAAGCACTGTACACACACGTGGGTTTTGATTTTATTTTGGCTTTGAATGGCAAATGCATTTTATTTTTAATTTTTAGATGCTTTTAAATTCAATCTTTTGAATGTCAATCATATCTATCAATTTTATATGAAAATGATCAATATGAACTACTAAGTAAAAATATCAATGCAAGGCATGGGATATCTCCCTACAAGTTATTGGTCAGGAAGACTCCAGAGGCCTGCAAAACCACATAGGCTACTACCATTGTCCTTGGTTGCCTGACGTAACTCTACAGGAGGGCCTGTCTTGTGGAACATAGAAAACTCAATATCAAACCAAACAGGAAATTTCCTTTCTACTGCCTCACTTTCATAATGCCAAAAGGTACTGTGCAGAATTGCTCAGCTGAGAAAAGGTACCAATGATCTTATCTATTGCTGGACCCTATATGCCACAGTACTCCACTGGTACAGTAGTAACAAAATTGTGATGTGATGAGTAACTGCTTTCTGCTTGGATCTGAGGCCTTTTCCACAGGAAGGAATATGCCTGCTACTTAATCACAGTCAAGAGCCTGTGGCTGAGAATGTTCTAGGTCCTAGGGTAGAACCCGATATTGCTATTTTTCAAAATGGCCACGGTACCAAATTGCTTTCTAATTCAAGTAAATATTTGTACCCATGAACCTGGGCTGCCCCCCGTCTTGATCATAAAGCCTTCTTTCTGCAAGTGACAATGATCAATGCAGGGTGCATAATTAAATGAAATGCTAAGGAAAAAAAAGCTGAGGAATCTGTCTAAATGACGTATCTGTATCAAGTAATGTTCCCTTCCTGGCCAAGGCACAAGGAATGCCATAGGAGACAACACAAAAGAAATACAAGAGAGGGTAGAGTTCAGTGAGTGTTTACCTGTCTTCTGCGTATGATAGGACTATCACATACATAGATTCACAAGTATCTGTGGTTACCTGCACAAGACCTGTACATGATCAAGTCAGCCAAATATCAGGCAGCCTAAGTTGGGAGAAGCACTTCCCAGGCCTAACTACTGAACAAGGCACCAATGGTATTTGATAACTCCTGGGGAAGGGTGAGTCGCTCTTTATTGCAAGCACTCCTAATAACTTTCTTGTGATTCAGTGAGATGACCCCAAACCCATGCATATGTAGATACAATCATTGAATTTAGTGGCTGACCAGAAGAGGAAAAAAAAAAAAAGACAAGAAGTTGGGATGGGTTCATGTTGGAGGAATATGGCGGAAGTTGAAGGAGGAAAATCAAAAGTAGATACAGTCATTTTTCATTATATGTGTATATGAAATTCTCCATGGTAATGAAAAAAATATAATTTAAAGAAAAAGATGAAAGGTTTTTATTGTAGCACAAAATAAAATATGTTTTTCAGACCCTAAGACAGAACATGTAATTTTATATGCCCAAGTAGCTCTATAAGCTTTCTTTCGGTACTTCATGTAATTCGACCTAGTTAGTTGCACGGATAATGATAGCCCATTGCAATGAATAAACTGTGTGAAATCAGACTTGTCTCGAGTGGCCATTCCTGTAATGTATGACTACATCACCCTTCATCATGGCTCTGACCTTGCCCTGTTCACACCACATTTGCTTATTATCTGAAAGGACATGGTGAAGAGCTTCTAAAATAAAAATAGAGTGCGCTGGGACCTCTGAAGGAAATAGGCTTGGAAGGTTAACAGCGATCAAGCATGTTCCTGATATGCACATTCACCATGAACCCATTCTTGTCTTAGATGTATCGTGTAATTTAAGGGGTCTGAGATCATGCAGTAGTCCAGGCATAAATCCCACTAATGGCTCCAACCTTCGAGGGCTGCTGCAGGGTTTGCCTGAGAATGCTTCTTTGTCTTTTCCTGCCCAGTTTTCTTGAGCCATAATTTTCAGGTTTGCCTGGGTGCTGCACTTTCTGGAAGATGTCTTTTCCAGTCCTTGAAGCTTTGATTGTCTAGGAAGAAAGTATTGGTCCTCAGCTTGGGGGAGATGACTCAGTTGAGAAAGGGCTTGTCATTTTCGATCTCTGGCACTTAGGTAGGAAGCTAGATGTAACAGCACATCCCTATATGACCTGCATTTTGCAGGTGGAAAGAAAAGGGATTCCTAAAGCTTGCTGAACATGCTGAGTAGACAAACTGGTGGGGCCCTGGGTTCAGGGATACAGGTATCAAAATATAAGGTAGATCAAGATTGAGGAAGAAACTTAGTACTCACCTGTGTGTGGCCACCACCCATATATATATATATGTTATATATATATAAACATCTCCCACACTCACACACAAAATACTCCTAGAACACACATGCACACACATGAAGAGAACTGGTCCAACAGCACCATTCCTATAACACTAATTACATACACAAGATGCCTTACCCATGCTACAGTGGATGTTAAATATTATTGTCTGATGACCAATCATTGGGCAGAATCCCTCCCAAGAAATATCCCACATTTCAAATCACAAAAATCTTTTTTGTTCCTTTTAGACTCAGGTAAAAGAGAAATGTTGACAGTTTTACTAATTTTAATTTTGTAATAGTCTAATATGAATTGTGAGTTTGCTTTATTTGGAATTGATGTATACTACTTGCACAAATTTATGAGGCAAAATGTGATGGTTGAATACATGGATACATTGTGAAATGTTTAAATCAGTGTACTTACTAAATTTATTATTTCAAATATTTGCCCTTCCTTTGTGAAAAAACATTCTGCTAAGCACTTGCTAGCTACTTTGAAATATATCTGACTGAGATTGGGGAAATGCCTGAACAGATAAAGCAGTTTTCTTTGTAAGCGTGAAGACTATAGTTCACATTCCCAGCACCTATGCAAATGAAGAGTGGTTGTGGTGGCCCTCCTGTGACACCAACAACGGCAGGTGATGGATCCCTGAGACAAGCTGCTAGCTAGGCTGGCGGTACAAGCAAGCTCTGCATTAGGGAGGCTCCGCCTCTCTTATATAAGATGAAGACAACTGAGGAAGACACCTGCTCTATTCCTCTGGTTAACACATATACATACACATATGTGTATGCATGCCTGTACATATATGTGCCTCCATTTATATGGGACATACATACACCTTTGCATACCACACACTCAAACACATTCCCAAAAACAGAACAATATCTACTATTTTAGTATTTGCTAATACCGCCCTGCCCTGCAAAGGCATGCCAAATCTTATTTCTCCCATCCAAGTATGAGTTCGTGCGTGTGGGCCAACTCTGTTTCTGTGTCTTCCTCCTCCGTCCCTCTAATCTCTTGTAAGCTGCATTCCCTTTTGAATATTGTCCTTAAAAGATTTTAAAGAAATTCGTAATTCTTCACACAGCATAATAATTCTTAGATAGTAAAGTTCTTTCAAGTCCACTCCTCCTGTAGGGCTCTTGACAGAGTCTAAAAACCATTTCATTGACAAGGAAAACAAGAAATAAAAGAGCTCAAGGTAACAGCCCAAACTGCTGTAACTGGTAAAGGAGACCGTTAATATAACTTTGGCATCTTGGCTTTACAACTGGAGGTCAAGGGCTGGGGGAATCTACAAAAGCACACCGCCTGAGACTCCTGCTGGAGGAGGATGTTCCCCATGCATCGTTTGCTCTGGAAATTCTCCAGTAGTGTCTTAAGAGGGCCTGTGAAATGAAGATCACAATTGCTCCTTTCGGTTATCTGATAACTCCCATACCAGAGCTATCAATTAGTGTGGGTAGCTTAAATCTAAGATGCTGGCAGAGGAGCAAACATCAGTTGTGAGGATTTCTTGCCAAGACCGTGTCTGAGCCTCCATGAGAACTTATGTACAGTGCTAAATACATATTAACACTGTTGTTTGAGCTGAGTGGACATGGAGACAGTCTACAAAGCACATGTGAACTGATGGGCTTGTACATAGAAGGTAACTTTCTTTAAATCTTTTTAAACTCACAAGCACCTGGGAAATGAGGAGAATCAACATGTGTAATTGTTGTAAAATCCAAAGGAAATTTTTGCTGGATTCTTTTTTCAGACCTCAGCCCAGTCAGGAAACAAAGACAATTTAATTGGTTTTGGCTTTAAAATATTTTTTGTTTTCTTAAGCTTGAGTAATACTGTAAGTTCTTCCTTGAGGGGAGCCTGCTCCAAAAATAAGTAAGCTCACCAAAGCAGCTCCCAGCAGACACCTTAGGGCAGGCAGCACAGTAACCCTCCTGCTGCTTTGAATAGAAAATGGACTCAACATGGCTCCAGGATGGGTGCAGTTCAGGGAGAGGTAGACCCTAGGTTGGCTTTGAGTTACAAGTGTATCAGAGCCTGCCTGAGGTCATTATTCCCGAGCTGACCATCTTGTAGCTAAGGAGATACTACAGGCAAGCAGGGCCTGTCTTGTTCCATCTCCTCTCTGGGCCTCAGCCTGTGTCTGCAGGTGTTTCTCTGTATTGAGTCTCCCTGGGGAATCCTTGGCTTCACAGCAAAAGCCGGCTGAACTGAAAGTGATTTGATTTGGATCCTATTACAGGCACTTTACCTCTTCTATTTCCGTGATAATAGCAGATTGGAGTCGATTATTGTACTGGGAGGGGAGTTAATGTGATGTCGAGAAACATTGGGGAAACTGGCACAGGCAGAGAGGGATAGATAAAAAGTTTAGCGCAGATTTCAATCTGCAGCGCTGGCTGGTGTAGCCACCAGCGTAGCGTCTACCGTTAGGCATGATAGCGTTGTGCCAGGAGCCCGGATCACTTCCCTTCCTGGTGCCTGTGAGGGACAGAGAGCGTAGTGGTTACTCAGTCTAAATGAACTATCACCTGGTGTCCTCCTGAGCCTTGGTGCTTCCTCTAAAGGTCTTGGCAGGCTGTACTGCTTCTCACTCTACGCAAAGGCTTCAGGGTTCACAGGCACCAGTGGCTTCCGGGTCCTTTTCCTAGGAGGGCAAAACATGTCAGCTTAACCAACCCACACAAGATTTAAGGGTAGTCACAGAAAGCACAAAAGCCTGGGATTATTTTAGAGGGACTCCTTTATGGTGCTTAACAAGAGAGAAAGGAAACACCTTGGCACCAGGTCCTGTCTACAGGATTGTCCGTGTGTGGGTTTTTTTTTTCCTGTAGTCCCCAAATCATATGCGTCCTGCATGAAAACAAAGCACATCACTCTCAGCTAGAAGACCACAGCATGGCAGATAAGAAATTACTAATATAGTGAAAAAAACATTATTCTCCATGATCCAGGAAGTAAGCAAAAATCACAATATGATTCATTCTTTGAATTCCAATACCTATACGTATTATGCTCTGTATTACAAAAAATTTTACTATCATTAAAATGAATATTACTAAATATATTCTCTTTTATAAGAATTCCATGTGTGACACATGGCCGTCTTACAGTCCTGCTTTCAAGCGTGCTATATCATAAGATGGTTTAAACATTGAGGCTGGGTTTTTTGTTTTTGCTGCAGGGATGTAAAAATAGACATGTAGAATGTTATTTGACAGGATGATATAGCTCAGCAGGGAAAAAGAAATTATTTCTGGCTTTTGCCTTTGTTGAACTTTAAGAGATCATGACTTAAGCAGATATAAGTAGGCATGTCTAGGTTTAGAAAGAAAGCTACCTGCGCATGCTAGAGGCCACCCCTGTAACCCCCTGTCTGTGTCTGGCTTCCTGCATACAACATTATGTACATGAGTACCATAAGAAATATAAATGTGAATTGTTCATTCTTGTTCTAGCACTGTCTGTTTGTGGACATACCAGAACGTCCATTGGCTTACCCTCTGTAAATATCTGAAGCATTGCGAGATATCCGTGTTTTAGCATATATGCAAACAGTCCTTCCTTATACTAGTATATGTAAATATTTCTTTTTTTATTAATTTATTCTTGTTACATCTCAATGGTTATCCCACCCCTTGTATCCTCCCATTCTTCCCTTCCTCCCATTTTCCCCTTATTCCCCTCCCTTATGACTGTTCCTGAGGGGGATTACCTCCCCCTGTATATGCTCATAGGGTATCTAGCCAATGGTCAGAACATTCTCCACAGTAGATCGGAGAGTGGGATATGACTTTCTCACATACTCTGGTGCCTCACCTTTGACCATGTCCCCTGGAGGGGGAGACCTGGTGGCACTCAGAGGAAGGACAGCAGGTTACCAAGAAGAGACTTGATACCCTATGTAAGTATTTCTACTTGACATCCTCTTAGATGAGCAATTGTTCTGCTCATGTGTAGTCACAAGCTTGGCTTCAGTAACTACTGCTGAACAGTTAGTTATCCAGAGACACTCACAGTTTACACTCCCACTAACTGTCTATGCTAGATGCTCTTGGTCTCTACCATCCCCACTGGTTAATAATTTCTGGCTTTATAAAGTTTTTTTTTATTATGCTCGGTATAGGGATCCCATGTGGGTTAACTCCATTTACATGACTGCTACGACACCAGGTAACCTCTTATATATGTATTATTCAGCTGAGTACGTACTTTTGTGAAACATCAGTCTAGCTAATTTGCCCATGTTTTATGCTTTGTTGTCTCTCCAGTGTTTTATACAAGTTCTATATCTATTTTGGAAACAAATAAGATTTTTCATGAATGTGTGTGTGTGTGTGTGTGTGTGTGTGTGTGTGTGTGTGTGTGTGTGTATACTGGCTTATTATCTCACTCACTGAACTTCATTTTATTTATTTGGCGGTGATTTTTTGAACAATGGGTACTTTTACCCTTAACATGTCTTTCGATTAGAGCTGAACTTTACACTTTGCTTTTTCCAAAACATCAGATTCTTAAACAAACCCTCTCTGTTGTGATAAAACAAAAAGCAACATTGGTGAGTGCCGGGCTTCTTTGGCTTATGCATCCTGATTGGATTCTATCACTAAGAGAAAGTCAGGTCAGAAAAACAAGTAGAAATGAAGGCAGGGATATGGAGCGCTTTTCGGTTTGCTCAGATGGCTCTTTTGTACAGTCCAGGAGCACCTACCAAAGGAAGTTACTGCACACATCTGAGGTAGGGTCCTCTGTATCAATTAACAATTAAGAGAGTGACCTATAGATATGCTCATAAGCCAATTGGATTGAGAGATTCTGCCAGTTAAGATTCTCTCAGATAAATCTGGGCTTTGGTAAACTGACAGCTGGTGTTAAGTAGGAGATGAGGTGAGCCTGATACAGCCTACACTTCCATTCAAATTGCATGAATCTATTTTAACCATGCTACCAAGCGGCAACAAACAAGTTGTGGGATGGACAAAACGTCCATCTCTAAAGTCTGCTTTACCTCTAGCTCTGTACTAACTTCTCTTCAAGTCATAGATTTAAGATTGCTGATATTTTTGATAGTAGGTAAACATCAACATGATTGGAATGACAAAGGCAAGCCAGGCCTAGTGGTGCATGTACACCTTTAATCCCAGCACTCAGGGAGGCAGAGGCAGGTGGATCACTGTGAGTTCCAGGTCACTCTGGTCTACAAAGACAGTCCAGGACATCCAGGGCTACAAAGAGAAACCATGTCTTGAAAAAATTAAAAACAAACAAACAAAAAGAATAACAAAAGCAACTGTCCCAGCGGACTGCTATATGAAACAAATGAGAAAATACATATTGCTAAATCCAGCAAATGTGTAATTATCATCATCAATGATGATGACGATGATGATGTATTTGATTCACACCTTACAATAAAATTTGTGAAATGAGCTCTTGCTTTTCACCACCAGTATTTGGAATAACATGGGAAATCAGTATTTGTTGTCAGTCATTGCTCTAAGTACTGAGGGCAGAGTTGACAAAAGGTGGAAAGCCTCTGCTATTAAGGGACTTTATCCTTCTGAAGAGGGACTGAGAGGAAAAGGCTAGAAGGTGGTGTGCCTTCTTAAAAACAGACAGACAAATAAACAAAAGACTTAAGGAACACATATCTGAAAAGATAAGCAGGAATTCAGTTTGATTGATGCATAACCTCCTCAGTAAGATCTGAGAAGGGGCAAGAACAGGTCTCAGGAAAAGGCATCAAGTAGGAAGCAGAACTGAAGGGAGAAGGGTGGGAGTCAGGAGGCCACGTGTGGGTGACTGGCCATCACAAAGAAGGCTAAGGATGCAGCGTTGACGTTTTAGTTGAGGAGGACAGGAAGGATGCTTTGGAAGTAAAAACCAGGCTGTAAGGTGAGGAGGACTATAGTGTCATGAGCCTATTGTGAAAGACCAATTCAGAGGCAGCTACAATCTTTTAGGCAGTATAGTGGATAGTGGGAGTGTTGCAGATGGTGTGAAGCTGAGTATACACAAAAGTGCTAACGACAACATTGCAGAGATGTTGGGATGGGGTCTGAGAGGATGAGAGAATTCAGGGACAATTGGAAGAAGTTTCACCTGAGCAGCTGAGTGGCTGGACTTCCCAGTAGCAGCAACATGGAAACCTATGTGCAAATGGGTAAGGAGAGGCCAGAAGATGATCTTGATTACTCTTATTCTGGGTTCCATGGAATGATCTTCAGTCTTTCTCTCTAACCAGTCTCTTAAAAAAAGTTTTTATTGCATATTCAGACTGATTCTCTTGCATCCTAATCTGATACTACATTGTCCCCATTAGACATACACATTCCCAATAAGAAAGAACTATTATGTTCAACACTACAACACTGATGTGTCTCTTTCTTTCTTCATTGTGGGTATGATAAGGTAAGTAATAATGTCATATGCAGATGTATAATGGCAGAGTATAGAGATAAGAGCTTTTAAAAGGTATTGAAATAGACTACTGAGTGAAATGCCTCCAATATGACACAACCAAGATGATTATAACAATTATTAATTGTGAACCTTCTCGCTACTTAACTATAGAAGGAAAGCACAAATGACAGGGTGTCCACTTTTAAAATCACATTATATATCAGTATTTTCACACCTAGGTTAAGTCTCATTCTGGGGATATGCTGTCTATTTGCTGGCATATTTTAAACTCAGTGTCTATAGGAATGCATCAAGGAAATGAGAGATGATGTTCCTTTCATATTGCCATCAGTGAAACCTTGTCCAGTAGAACCAAAGAAAGGATAATGCAATGGCACCATAATGTGGACTATGCTATTTCTCTATGTGTGTTATTGTTGTGAGTGTTCATTTGCTGACTGAGATAATTATAGGTAGAGAATGTAACAGAATTGGCTTTTATTCTCACCAATAGGTGACCCTTCTCCATCCTCCCAGGACATACAGATGACTTTTCCTAATTTCTCTGTTGGGTGAGTTTGAACAAAAGACAGTTCTGACCAGTGGTGTGGGAACAACAACCATGCACCACTTCTGATTCTACAGTAAACATAGAGTGTGGACCATTGCTTTTGAGCCATACCCTGTGAATAAATGATTAGATATATTAGCTCACATTCTAGGAGTCCAGAGCTCTAAAGCAGACACACACACTTTATAGATGAAGCACTTTGCTCCCGTCCCATATGGTTATGCTATACACACCTGAGAAGAAATAGCTCATGTTTATTTTGACATATAGAATTGAAGAAGTGAATGAAATTATAGACATAAAGAAGAAAAGAGGAAAAAAAATGCACACAAATGGTGACCAAGAAACAAACGGGACTTTGTAGGCAGAGAAATGTGTGTATAAAATAATCAATAAAGCAAGTAGTTTGGGGTGAGCTATTCTAAGGAAGCGTGGTGAGTGCCAATCCTTTAAGGCATTTGTCTCTTGATTTCCAGTGGATCGTCCTGCCTTCTGCTCTGTCATGGTAAAGTGGAGGATTGACCTGCTCTTTGCCATACATCTTAGATTTTGATAACTCACACACATATGGGGACTAGGATGCATGGAAAGGCTCTCTGCTTTTCTATTAGCTACTTTTTACTATTAGAATTATTCCAACAGTGGCCTACAACTACAACCGTAGCACCTGAGTCAATCCATAGCTCTTGGTTACACTGCAGATCCAATCATCCTTTGAGACCACTAGCAACAAAAGAGTGCTTTCTTCTCATAAGACTCTGTCCCAGTTCTATGGCTTTCCTCCATCTTAGGTCATATCAAGCCTTCATTCACCCTTATTTCCCCACTAATTCTAGGTGATGAATTTTCTTTCCATTGTTATTGTGGGTTATTTCATGTATTTGTTTCTTTCAGTGGCCCACTACCTATGCAATGAATTTTGTAGAAGCATTAAGTGTGATCGCTGTTTCCTTGTCTGGACATAATGATGCTGTGATTTGTATTTTTTTTTAATTCTGAAGCATCAGCTGTATCATGAAGAAAAAAATAATCAATGAGCGTAGAAATCTCTGACCCTGGACGGGAAGGGGAGAGTCGAAGTTTGAAATCCAGACAAGAAATAGTGATTCTGATGGTTTCATTTTGGAATAAAATTTGCAATCAAAATCAACTATTTTCTGTTAAATATCTACCTCTGCAAATATGGAAAATGTGAGAAAAAAGTCTGAATGAGCTATTGGCCAATGTGATAAAATTAAAATTTGTACAGAAGGAAGGCCCGGCTTTAGATGTTTGGGAGAATGATGAACATGTCTTTGTCTCTGTTTCTCCGCTGGGTCCATGGAGTATAGAGCAATGCTCACCAGGAGAAATAGGAATAGGGAAGGGACATGGGTAGAACAGAGACCCTCTCAAGGCCAATTCATCATGAGGAGACAATTAAAAGGACAAGTTGGCAAACGCCTATAAAGTGCTCTGTTATGCTCCTGAGATAATGAATGGCTAAGGATGACTCCATGGGACTTTGAAAAATTAATTCAGCTGTCAAGAAGGAGTCAGGGTGATGTAAGCTGTAGAACTGTTGTAATTTATGAGGTTTTGGAGAGTCTTTAGCTTGATTTTTCAGTAATATTTGTAGCAAGGTCAAGGACAAAAACTCCATACATGTAATTTTTAAAATTAAATGGTTTCTTAAAAAGGCAGATGGATATGGTTGCTATAAACCAGATGAATAGCATACTGGCATGAGGTGGGGTGCTGCGAAGGGCACACAAATAAATTTACTGAAAAGCATGCTTAACTTCCCTCTTAATGCCATATGACTGCATTATAGTAAAAACACAGCTTAATAAGGGTCCTTCCACAACTTTTCTCACCATTTTTTTTGTAATTTTATCTAGGAAATACATACCTCCAACGTGTGAGATGTTGTGATTATTTTTTACAAACATTACACTCTACAAGAGCAAAATGGAACAAATGGCCAAGATGACACATTTCTAAGCATTTAGTGCCATGATAGAGGAAGTTAAAAGTCATATGATGAGGCTATAAAAACACTTTCAACATGGGAAAATGTTAGTAACATTTATTTTTTGGAATTGAGGAAGGAGATGAGAAGAAGGAACAAATATTATCTATTTCCACTTGTATCCCTCTGCATTGACTTGATGCTCAACATGAGTTTGGTTTGCTTTCCTAACTTAAAGTGTTAAGGACCAGTTTAAGGTTCAGGACTAGACACATACTGTAAGGTATCCATGAAGACACACTGTAAGGTATCCATGGAGACACACTGTAAGGTATCCATGGAGACACACTGCTTTGGGATTTGAGAATGGCTAGCATACTCGCATAGCAGGTTGCATCTGGTCTGTGTTTTGAAAGACTATAATTAGATATCCACACATATGACAAGTAAAATATCACTCAGATGTGATAACCTGCCTATGGATCCTCACCTACTATTCTGTATGATGACCTGCTTGACCTTGTGTATGTTTTGTGTAAGTAGCCAAAGCTACTATGAGTTCATGTGAGCTACGCCCCTGTGAGGTCCAGAAGATGCTGTTTTACAGCAGCCTTCCCCAACCTCTGGCTCTTAACATCTTTTTTCCATCTCTCTCAGGACCTTCCCTGAGAATGAGATAAAGGGATGTAATATAGACGTCACATGTAGGGTTGAGCACACTCCATAGTCAGGTGTCCTCTGTTCCTTGAATATTTGTCTGCTTTTATATTAACTGCTGTCCACAGAAAGAAAGAGACTATAATCTGGGAAAAAGCTAAAAGTAGAAATGGGGTAGATATGATCAAGATACATCATATATATTTGTGATTTTCTCCAAGAATAACTAAGTATTTCAAAGTGATAAAGTATTAAAGAACAAGATCCAGGAAACAAGTCCCCTGTGGTTCAGAAAAGGGACTTGGGTGCTATAGAAACATCCCTGCTTGTTTCAGAATTCAAACCATGCTGGTCCTAAATCCTAGCAGTACCAGCTGACCTCGAGAGGGATAAAAGCATGGATTTGGTGGCAGTATAACCATGACTTAAAGGATGTAGGTTGTACTTCATGCACACAATATGGGCTATAAAGAGCAAGAAGAGGCCAGATGAAAACTAAAGTATCTTTTCTGAAGTTACCACATGGAGCTTCATGGACATATATACCAGAGGGTAAAGTCACACCTCATAGGAATCAAAATTTCAATATTGGATTCATAGCAGCAGCCAAGGGATAGCTAAAGATGTGGCGTGGATTTTTGGATTTGGGGGTAAAACCCAAAGAAGTGGAGTTTCAGTGGAAGAACCCGAGGTGCATCATCTTATGGAAAACACTTGAATCCTGAGGGAATGAGCTCACCAAGGGAAAGAGGGAACATTTGGTTCGTGATGCATGGAGGCACTGGCTTTCAACCTTCCCAAGCCTGTGACCCTTTAACACTGTTCCCCACATTGTTGAAACCCCCAACCATAAAAATACTTTCATTGCCATTTCATAACTGTGTAATTTTCTACTGTTGTGAATTTTAATGTACTGGTAAAGAGTTTTAGGGATAAAGATTTGACAAAGGGGTCATGACCCACAGGTTGAGAACTACTACTACTCTAAGGCCATGTGAAGGGCTAGAAATCACAGCCCCTAATGAAGTAACAGTGAAATAAAAAACAATTAATAAGATACTTTTAAAGTAAAGAAAACATGATAAAATCATGACAAGTATTTATTTACTTAGGGTTTCATGTAGAACTGGTTAGGAAGTCAGGTGTCTAAATTGTTAAATAGTGTGGTCAAAGCAGTACTGCTAATCTCCAAGCAAGCATCTTTAGTCTGACTTATTTACGCTGTAGGCATTGAGCTATCTCAGACACAGAAAACAAAATCCTGACCAGAGAAAAGCAATGATGGGGTGTTAGAAGAGAAGAATATAAATACAACAAAGTGTGCATTTATTCCCAAATCATGTGCTCTAAGTGTCTCCAGTAAGAGTCTATAATGAATTCCTTAGTGAGATAGGCAGAAACTTTTATGGCAATTACAACTGAAATCAACATATTTGTCTAAGGTAATTCTAGCACAGAATACAGGCAATTTCAGTTAAAAACTTTCCTTATATGTAAGAAACTACATTAAAGATTCTACATGAATGTAAATAAAGATATATAAAATAAATTAACCACGTGGACAAGAATCAGTGCCAAACACTGTTTCCACTTAAATGCCAAAGGGAGGGCTTGGAGAAATGACTCTGGCTATGGACACTTGCTGCTCTTGCAGAGGACCCAATACATACATCATGAATCACAACCATTTATAACCAAAATGTCTGGAGTCCAACACCCTCTTCTCTCCTCTATCATCACTGCTTGTACATAATATATAGACAATGTGCATGCAAAACACCCATACACATTGGTTACATATAAACTTTTAAAATGTTATCTTTAATAAATAAAATAATCCATGGGAATCCAGTGTTCATCAAGCTGAGGCAGGAGGGTTGCAAAGACTTGAAGGACAGCCTGGAGTACACACCAATCAGGAGGCCATTGGGGTTACAGAAGGAAACCTTGTCTCACTAGGTAAAGTAACAAAGAAATAATATTAAAACAAGATTCTTGGTGTGAAACAAATTAACAATTTTTCAGAGCTATGCCTGATAATGGAGGTTACAAAACAAATGCCCATTTCTAAGCCTGCAAAGAATATGACACCTGTAGAGAAAGGCAGGTGCTCAGCCTCCCAATAAGAACTCTCTAAAATGAGAGTGAAAATATTTAATGGGGGACTCTGAAGAAGAGAGGAATTATGGGGTATCCTCGAAAAGCCTTCTCAGAAATTGACAACATGGAAGAAATATATACCTGCAGTGAGAAACTCAGATTGGCATTCAAATGGGTAAAGGACATCTGCCTCCAGATGTGCTGACCTGGGAACACCACACCTCCCAGACAAGATGTTTAAGTTCATTTGTTAATTACCTGTATACATGCAAGGTTTGCGGGGGTTGAGCTCCTGAGCATAGGTGACCACAGATGAGCATCTGTGAGTCCATCAGGTAGGTTAGGGTTGTGAGAACATCAGATCCCCCGAAGCCGAAGTTACACATGGTTGTTGTACACTACATCATGTGGGTCCTGGGAACTGAACTCCCATCACTGCACACTCTTACCTGCTGGACCATCTCTCCAGGCCTTTGTTCTAACCACAAATGAACGTCTGCTAACTCACCATCAGAAAGCATGTACTTTAGACGTATAATATCCCATTTCCAAACACACTTGTCACATTTAACTAAAAATCAAGATAAATACATAAGTGCTTTTAAATTTTTTTCTATATATTTGCTTTTGTCTCCCAGTGTAGAGAGTATAAAGGCCAATTTAAATTAGTTTTACTTTCATCTTAGGAAAAGTAATGTAAATGTATAAATTTTGAATTCTGTAAATTTTATTCTACAAAGATCTTTATGTTCTATTGTAATGTAACATATCAAAGCAATATAAATGCAGTTAAAAAGAGAATATATAGGGATCTTTTTATTTAACAGGACCCCTTTGTCCCACCCTGAGTTAGTAACAGTGTTTTCCTCTGTTCAAATGTTTGTTTTTTTTTTCACATGTAGGATGATGCATTTGGGAAAGCTGGGGTTAAAAATCTCATGGCAAATTCTCATTTCAACTAGCAGGAGAAAAGAGGATGGCTATAGCACAAATCACTATGTACAATTTATGGGAGAAGTAAAGGTAATTTAATATTATTATGAAAAATACCTGTATAATGGAATCATTTGGGCTATTACAGCACGTCTAGAAATATAAAATAATGTGAAGAGAATGTAACCCATTGTTGCAACCTTACCTTCCAGAGACAGCCTTGTACGCCAACCAATCACTTTTGGTCTAGCTAAATTTTAATAGTCATTTAGAAATAATGTATTCACTAATAACAATGAATAAATAATCATAAAGCAAAATGACTAAGCAGCAGATACCAACTGGACTTATTAAAGTAGGATATTCCTTTGTATTACTGTGCAATTCAGTGGCTTACCATTGGACCTTTTACATCTGTTAAAACATGTTTGCCAGAGTTTATATGATAAGGGAACTGTAGATGTAAGATGCAGTAAAAAAGAAATGATTATTTTTGTAAATCCCAATGTTATTAACTTTTCCTAAAACAACCTACTTTAGAAATTTTGCATAAGTAATATTTCATAGGAAACCCACCTGTATCCAAAGAAACTAGTGAATGTCTTCATGTACATGTGTGCATATTTCTAAAACTATATAATACTATCAGTGATTAGCTAAATGCCCTGAGACATGCATGCTTTCTTTCTGGCTGTAAGGATGTTTCACAATACTACCTTCTTTTAATCATTCATTGATAGATGTGCAAACTTTGCTTTGCTTTTTGAGATGCTGCATAATTTACAGCAACCTGGGCGAAATGGATTTGCCTATGGTGTTCTGGCTTGGCCTGCTTCCAGATCAGTAAGCATCAACAGGAGAGCCTGGGCAGGGCTGCTGGCAGTCTCCTCCCTACCTTCCAGGCAAGGAAGATTCCAGAGCTCCGCGCGAGGTCCCTGAGAGGTCCAGCTTCTCATGTTGTTATGGGAACTGTTTCTCACAAAGGAAACCCAGAGATGACAGTTTCTGAATTCAAAGAAAGGAATATATACTGTTTGTCAACCAGGTACAGACATTTGCTTATGGCCTCACATGTAATTGGGAGGTACTCGCAGAGGAGAGAAGCACGTGTTTCCCATGAAGAAAAGCAAGAGGACCAGTGGGGAGTCAAAATGCAGCCATTTCTTCCCTACCCACGCAGAACTGTAAATGAATAATTTATAGCTGAAACATGGGATAATGTACTGCACATTGCTCAGAAGGGCAATGTAGACTTGAGAATTTTTCTCCAAATTTCGGCTTCAGACTGACTTTCCTATGTTTTTTTCTCTCAGATTCCCTTGCCATTTTCTAGGCTGCTTTTCACCTGTAGAGTAACTTCTTCAAGGCAATTCATTATGCTCACTTCATTTCTTCCTTTCATTTTGAATTCAGATCAGATTGTTTCAGAGTATGTGACAATAGGAAATAAAAATGAATATATGTACATAAACACAGGCACTCCTGCAAGTGCGCGAGCGCGCGCACACACACACACACACACACACACACACACAAATGACAAGCTGCTCTCCTCACTCAGACTCTCTCCTAATCAACTTCTTCATCTTACTTGGAGGGAATATTTTTTCTGTCATGGCCAATTTTGTTTTCTTCAGGGCATCTAATGATTTTGTTTCTTACTAAATCTATTAAATAATAATGTTTATCGTTTTGAAGAGCAAGGATCTGTGTTGTCAGGTCGGGCAATAATGTTTAGTTTGGAGAATGCATAGAGAGAAATTGAATTCCTTAATTATCAAACACTACCTCTGAAAAAATGGAGCCTGTGGCAGCCTTCAAATTAAAGTTGAGAATCAGCAGTTTATTCTTATTTATTTAACATCATCTATAATGTTTCTATAGTAAATTAAAAGTGACATACTATTGAGCACCAAAGTCTGAAATTTTTCAACTAAATCGAAGTGAGCAAATATATTTCTTTACTATTTCTGCAGCTGTGTTTTCAACTCGTACAACTAACTTTTTGCAACGAAGAAATTATAGATCGACCCCCTCAATAGGCCTGTCAAAATTTAGTTCTTGTTATAATATTAGCCAGAGGATTTATCTGTTTAAGACGTGCTTAGTGAGCCCCAACTACTTGCCAGACATTGAAGAAACATTGATTATATAGCTCATCTGTCTTGGTTTTTAGATTTTTGATAGGAAGAAATATAAAATAATAATGAATATCTACATAAAGGAGTCAGTAAATTATCAGTGCATGTGCTGTGGAAGGAAAAGTCTGCTGAGTGAGCAGCAGTGGCAAGATGAGTTGGCAGCTATTTTATATGGGTGGATTAGAAAATAGCTATAGATTGTTTCCACTGTTTGTGGAGAAGTGCAAGTGAGAATGGGATGAAAAACAAGTATCGTTACAGCAGTAGTCTACCCCAGAGCTCTCTCCTGCATAGCCATGTTATCACAGGTGGTAGAGAGAAGCGATCAATATCTAGACAGGTCCATAAAAGATCAAAAAGGATTTGTGCAATGATTGCTTATAGGAAGCGAAACATGTCCAGAAATGTCAAAGTATTTCTGCCCAGATAATCTCTGGCAGAACAGGAAGAGAGAAGACTCTGAGAAGAAGGAACAGAATTTCTCTTTGTGTATAGAATGTTTGAGCTGTCAATCAGAGAAGTGGGAGGCTGTGTGATCTTTGGAAGAGTGGTAAGCACTTGAGTGGCCTGGACTCGGGGTGAAGTGGGAATGGACATCACATTGCTCTTTCTGCCTTGGTGGACTTCCTGAAGAGAATTGTCATTTGGCAAATGTGACATCCCAGCTGTCAAAGGGTGTTTCAGTAGAGGGCTGATGGTCTAAAGTGAAACTCCAAACATCACATACATGATCATCAGAAACAACACATTTCAAGATCCATAGCTGTCAACAAAATCATGACAGGGATGGAGTGGTGCTTCTTTCAGAGGACCTGAGTTCAATTTTCAGCACCGACATGAAGTCTCGCAACCATCTACAACTCCAGACACAAGGGAGCTTACACTTTGTTTGGCTTTTGAAAGCACCATGCACACATGTGGTGCAAGTAAACCCTCCATACACATAAAATAAAATAAAGCAACTTGAAACAATCATAAAACCATGGGTTGCGACACACACCTTTAATCCTAGTGCTTAAGAGGCTAGGCAGGAAGGTCTCTATGAATTCAAGGCCAGTCTGATCTAGACCAGGCTAGCTTAAATGACACAGTACAACCAGGTCTCAAAAATTTTTTGATAGTGGATTATAACCTGTAGTTACTACCTTGTGTGTATTCTTGCCTTTATCTATATATTATCTGAAAACTTTGTGTTTACTCGTGTTTCCATTTTCTAATCTTCCCCTTGCTCTTTGATCCTGCCCAGATAATTGGAGTCATGAGTAACATGCTTGACTTGGAGAAACAGGTCTTTACCCCAACACAGAGTTATCCAAAGCAGTGAGCAACTTTTCATTTATATTACCTACTCTCAGCATTTTGCTTTTAATTTTTAAATTTTATCCTTTTAACTCAAAGTATTCCTAAGAATCCCTTTATTCCTTGATTAAGTCACATTTCTTCATTATCTCATACCACAGAGCCATTTTTCTATCCCAGTTCTCACTATATTACATCCCCAGATGTCTTCAAATGTTCATCACTGTTTATTTGATGATGCTCTTTTGGTTTTGGCAGAATCCAGAGTCTGTTTGAACATGGAAGTCTTAGAATAGGTTTAGACGAAGGATAGCAGGCTACCAAGAAGAGACTTGATATCCTATGGGCATATACAGGGGGAGGAGGTCCCCCTCAGTCACAGTCATAGGGGAGGAGAGTAAGGGGAAAATGGGAGGGAGGGAGGAATGGGAGGATACAAGGGATGGGATAACAATTTAGATGTGATATGAATAAATTAATAAAATAAAAAAGATATTTAAGCAAAAAAAAAAAGAATAGGTTTAGATTAAGTACTGAATTCCTAGCATCTGGCCCTTTCATGCTCAGCACACAGTAGGTGCTCATTAAACATCGGTGGGATGAATGAAATAAACCTGGAGCAAGCATATTTTAAAATAAGACAGTCTTTTTAAAAATAAGGATTGTTTTGGACTTGTAAGTTATTCCTTTGTATAAGAGGAAAATAATTTTTGAAAATGAGATCTCAACACTGGCTGCCAGAATTGCCTGTGGTGTCCTCATGCTCTTCTAGCGTGAGGCCTGTCACCGTCTCTGTGAGCTCTGTGGAAGCCAGTGGAGACAACAGGAAAGGTCTCAGAAGCTCTGGCCTCAGTGCATTCCTAATGCATAGCTTATATCAACCTCACCTAACTCCATCTCCAGCCCTTTTTCCTTCTTTCCTTCCTTCCTTCCTTCCTTGCTTTCTTCCTTCCTTTCTTGCTTTCCTTTTTAGATTTGCCACCTCTTGTGTTAAAGCAGACGCTCTTGGTTTAGTGGTTTCCTCCAGCTGACTTATATGGACTTTAAGAGTAAAAAGAGAGGACAATGAGAGTTTTATAACAGTAACTCTACTTCTGGATGTCTGCTCATCCATCTCTTGTTTCTATCAGGGACTCAGGGAATGTCCTGTGAGTCAGTGCTAGTGACGGATACACCCCATAGGCAGACAGCAAAACCATCTATCCTGTGAAGAATTCACGGGAATCCCCAAATGTGCAGAATACATGATGTACACGGGGCACACTATATTCCAAACCCATTCCGGGGATTGCTTTTGCCATCAGAGATTTCTCATTACCTAGGTCCCTATCTCATTTCCAGTTCTACTAGCAGAAAGATGGTTTGAAGAGATTTGAAAGCTCCGGTGACTAGCACACCGGGAAGCTGTTGAATCCAGCGCCTCCTAAGCATTCCAGCAACTGCACCACCACTCAAACAAGAGGGAGAAAGAAACAAGCAGACTCCTTATCAGCAGATTAGGGCTTCCAGAAGTGTCGGAAGGACATCGAAAAGCTCAGAGGAGCAAACAGAGCACTACCGAGTTTAGCGAGGGGAAAATAATAATAAAGAAGCAGCTTCGGAACCCGTTCTCATCTCACTACCTTTGAGTTAATCACTTAGGCTTGGAAGGTCACTTCCCTGAGAACATGGAGTACTGCCGATAGTCTCCTGGATTCAAGCCTGTCACGTGATCTAATCATGTCATTTAGCGCCTGTGACATGACATCACCAGGCCTTTACTCACTGCCATTGATTTATGAATGATGGAACCCATAATTTAAGGAGGAAAGACTATCAAATACTACACAAATGTGTATATATATGCATATATATATAGCACTTATGTAAATGTTTATACATACATGGAGATATACATACATGTAAAGAAGAAAATGCAACTTTAAATTCAAGCATCTTCATTAGCCATGGCATACTTCTCTCCTTGTTCAGAGAAGAGAGCCGAATTCCCCAGGCATTTGACCATCTGTGAATTTTAAACCTTCTGTGACACATTTACAAGTCCAGTGTTTTTTGTCCCCCGAAGCCCACTCTCTCTGCCTGAAGTGGGCAGGCAAGCTGCACACACGGCCTGGCGGAGGAGCCGAGGGCTCACTGTAACTATGGGAAAACAGCCTAGAAAAACACTTAGGGAAAAAGCACTGCGTCCAATCTCGAAAATGAATGTTAACTTCAGCTGTTCAGGTTTGAGCAGGGAAGGCTCTGGTCTACTTCAGACAGGGTCCAGTTATCTCACTTAATAACACAGTTGTAAATCTGAATAAAATTAAAAAGAGATCAAACCCTGTAGACAAATGCTTTGGCTAAATGCCCTCTCTTGTGATCTGAATACCAACTACTGTGTTGTATAGTCATTTATAAAGGGGCTTGGAGGTAGGCAATAGTGGGGGGAAAGGGTCATTAATTTCAGCCCACCCAGAAAGGTGTTAACTATGCCCCATCCTTCTGGCTAGATGATAATTAAGCCGCCTCTTTTGTGCCTCCCCAGAGGAGGCATATATACTGTATTACCCTACAGCACAGTTAGTACAGTGTGATTGCAGTGAATCAAATCTTGTTTATCCTACGGATGGGGTGGGCTTGCCCAGTTAGGGGTTTTATTTTTAATTGGGGTTCACAGCAGACTGAACACCCTCTTAGCTGAAAATTCTGGATAGCTCTGGGGACACATTGGGTTAACTCTCTCCCTGCTGGTGCTTACCACTCTTCCTAGCGATTGCTGAATTTCATCCACAAAATCCATTTGTTCCCACAGAAGACATACTTACTATAGAACAAGGTCTCTCGAATCTTTCTGAAGAACTTATTACATTTGCAGGAGACTCTTGGAGTAATCCTTCTGGTTTACTTTTCTGACTTTGACCTAAAAGTGGATTGTTAGTGTTTAAAACATGATTAAATATTTTCTAGATTGTTTTTTGCACACTGGGACTCCGGGTCCTGCAGATGTTTTAATGGGCTGACCTAGGATGTGAAGACATTTGGTAAAGAAGGATAGAACACATTTCTGTGGGTTCTCTCCACACATGTGGCCAGTAAATGTGTGATTTCTGCTCTATCGACCTCTGTGCTATTAAAGGAGAAAGGGAAAAGTGTGTCATGGATTTTAATTTCAGCCAGTGCATTCTTCTGGCCCTTCGGTAGTTGCCAGGTAGGCAATTTTTGGAGCTGTTAGGTACCGTTTATTTTCTGCCTGAAGTGGGCAGACAAGCAGCACACACAGCCTGGTAGAGCATTGCAAGGGCCAGAATCACATGGAGGGGGTCTTTGCTTTGTAGTTGTCCAGGGTGACTTCTGGTATTCCCATAGTGGGTTTCAAAGCCTCTTCACTGAGTGACTCATAGGTGGTAGACTTCAATGTCTCTTCATTAAGTGACTCATGGATGATGGTCCAGAGTGGGAAGAACAAGGGCTCTGAAACCACAGCTGGATCAACTCATTGCTGTAACTCACGGTGATCATACGATTGCTAAAAGAAATACAAAGCAGGGATAACAGATCAGATCGAGTGTTCGCCTTGCTAGAAAGGGGGCCTGTGTTCTGTCACCGAATACCTGGCTGCCACTTGCTCTTACTTCCTGTGCTGCAAAGCGGGGGCAAGGAGATCTCTGGAGCTTTCAGGCCAAACAACCTAGCCACTGCAGGCAAGCTTCAGGACATGAGACTAGAAAATACATGTTATAACTAACCACACAGCCACATAGTGTACACACACACACACACACACACACAGAGAGAGAGAGAGAGAGAGAGAGAGAGAGAGAGAGAGAGAGAGAGATGGATGGAGGGCGGGAGGGACAGACAGACAGACAGAGACAGACAGAGAGACAGACAGAGACAGAGACAGAGAGACAGACACAGAGACACAGAGACAGAACAGAAACAGAGACAGACAGACAGACAGAGACAGAGAGAGGGAGAGGGAGAGAGACAGAGAAAGGGACAGAGAGACAGAGAATCAAAACAGGACACTAATTTGATCAACATTCAGTGTTCAGTGGCCACTGTCTCAAAAACTAGATAGGAAATTGCCTGGCAATTACCAAGTTCACAGTTCATATCATTATTTCTTATAGTCCTCACTTGTGAACACAAGGTCTTCATCTTACTTCTTCCTTCTATGCAAATGTTTTGAAGGAAGTGATGTAATAGATTTATCTCCGATACCTTCTGATGAAGAGCCCAATGAATGTTTATTGAATTAATGCCAGTAGCCTAAATGGACTCTAAGTAATATTTCATTAGAAGGCCGACTTGGCCAAAATGTACCCTCTATGATGAGTAATGATTAAAGAGGATTCAAGGATGGTCATTTGCCATCAAACTGTCATAGAGCCTGTTGGCTTCAGGGTTTAGAGTGTGAACTGACTAAGAGGAGTTGGAACTGTTTGCCATGATGGAAATGTAGTGAATTTGAAAGGGCAGAAAAAAAAAAAAGGGAGAAGATTTTTGTATTGGGTTCAATTCTTAAAATCAGTGTGAAACAGAAAGATGTATACAGGTAACCATAGCAAGGAAGTACAAGCACTGTCATGTTCTGCACCTCAGAAGAGATGATAATGGATGCCTCCCCAGAAGACATCTAACAAACAATAATGGCCATCAGTTCATATGTTAAAGTAGATTTGGGAGTAAGGGCCCTTGCGTATACAACTTACACTTCAGTAGGGACGCCATTGAGACTGCAGTGCATGACGGCTGTTCACTACCCTTTTCTACCTCTCCATGGACATCAACAGACTCACCTTGCCATCGTAAAAAATGGGCTTTATTATCAGTTTTCATTAGAAAGATTTTTTAAAAATCACTAATTACTGGAAGCTAATAAAACATTTAAATTTCTGCATAAATATAATACATTTTAGACCCTCAGTAATTTTTGAAGCAAAATTCTTACATTTATCTGGCAGATTTCAAAACATGTACATTGAAGCAAACCCCCAACAATCACAAAGTCTTTTATAAGACAGAAGTGAGAAAGCAAACCCAAATCTAACTGACACTGGGAATTAATATTTCAGATTCTAGAGAGGGGCAGGCTTATACCACAGTGAGACATCAGTCAGACAGCCACTGACTGTGTGTGGGGTATGAGGGGGGGAACACTAGGATAAGGGGGAAGGAAGGGACTGCCTAAAGCAAGTTCAAATTTTAATTGGCAGTAAACAAAAGGAAGAATTATGTGTGGGTCAAATCAGACCTTGGAAGAAATTAATAAATGGAAAGGAAATTTGAATGCTGTTTTTAGAAATAAAATGCAACCAGCTTGCTTCTAGAAGAAAAAAAATACATATGTGTCTTCAGAATAAGGAGATATTAGTTTTTAAATTGCGCACCAGAGTAAGAGCAATGGCCTCCACTGGAAAAAGCAGAGCAATAGCACAGGACCAAGAAGGGAAATGTGCTGAGCATGAACTGAGCACATTTAGAGACAAAGTCTCTGTGCAGGGTTCAGGGCTTTGGTCTTTGAAAGTCATACCAATGTATTTAGAGATGGGTATAACAGGAAAAATCCAAATTTCACTTTATTTATTTATTTACTTATTTATTGTTGTTGTTGTTGTTCTGTTTGTCTTTGCTATAGAAACGGGCTTTATATTTAGCCCCAAGATCTCTGGAATTCTCCTCAGACACAGGAAACAACAGTTTTGCATATACTATTGCAAGGATTTATGTGTGTGACTCAACAACAACAAAACAGCAACAGCAACAACAACCACAAACTGTACCGTTTTACCCTTTGTTACATATATAACTTTCTCTGTATACTTCAGTATCCGTCCTGGTCATACTGGAAAGTCTCTATTTGTGAACTTGTTATTTTCACCAGGAAAATTCTTGTTCAAGTATAACTTCTTCCTGCCCAGCAGCTCCTGGCAACGACTGCTCTACTTTGTATTCGACTTTGTCTACAGTCCATGCAACTGTAGTCCAACACATCCACGTAGCCTCTGGGCCTTCATGGCTACCTTACTTCACCCAGGGTCTTGCCTTCAAGGTGTATCTATCTACTTGGTAGCATGAGTCAGACTTTTGTTTTTCCCATTTCAAGTGCGAATTATATTCTATGTTCTACATTTCATTGCTGACTCATGCTGCGGAGGATATTTGGGCTATGAGATACATCTTCTGATTGAACCGATGTGTGAATGCTTGAAGAAGTCAGCAGATGATTAATGACTTAAGTGGATAGAACCCATACCTTGGAGGAAACAAACAGGCCAAGTCCAGTCTCGGATCACCAGCTCCGCAAACTTGTCTAGAGGACTCTTTCTTTGTGTATGTTATTTATCTGAGAGGAAGGAAGAGGGTTAAAATGAAAAGCTAATCAAAATACACTTAATGACCTTCTTTCTGGCAGGGGCCAGAGGGAACTGAGGTGAACATTTCCTTCAGGCCACTCTCAATGAGGTGAAGACAGGGCATGAAAGAATTCTAATTACCAGAGCACACTCTGGCCCCTCTCAAACTCTACCAGCACCCACAGAAGCATTCCATGGACAGTAGGCATGGTAATATTTCCTTCAGTAACATAGCACACGTTTGACTCATTTGCCATTTGACGATATAGTGCTTACAGAAGATGAGCTTAGGGAAATATACTCTAAGCTCCTAGACTTATACATCTATGACAGTTCTTACAGGAATGCAAGCTCCTATCTTATTGTAGAAAAGTCAATGAGAAATTTAAGTGCATGGCAGACATGTCCTGCCCAGGGAATCTCCTAGAACTCTTTTATAAGTTAATGAGTCAAGAGACAGTCAGCTACCTCAGTTTCCAAATATGTCAAATAGAGCTCTGGCTTTTATTGCAACAAGTGCTTCATGAGAAGCAGACGAAAGATGCTCTGAGCGCGGCCATATTTCTTATTATGACTTTGTCATCATTCATCGCCAAAGCCCTCAAGTGTTTTGTGTGGTTGCCTGGAAGCAAGGTTTCTCAGTCCTGGCTTGAAAGGGGTCTACAGTAAGTAAGTAGTTAACCCTTGCCCTGCCGAACAGCTGAACAAGAGCACACACATGTAAACATTTTCCCCCTGGTGCTGAGCAAAGATGAGCAGGTATTTTTCCTTGTAATCACTATGTTTCAGATAGGCTCTACCTAAAAACCAAAGTATTGTAGAGATTATAGGAAAAAAAAACCTCATAGAGAAAAAAAAGCCAGACTTATAAAGCATATCTCTTTTCACAGAGCCTCCTCGCAGAGTTTTAAAAATGGGTCCTCTCTTTTGACTACTGGTTAATGTCGTTTACAGAAAACGAATAGGCATTCGGGTAGTGACTCAGGAGACGGAGCACTTGAAATCATTCATGCTTGCTGCATGTTCTGGGGCTTTTGCGTGATGAATATTTCCACTTCTAAATGTCCAGATGTCCCTATGGATGAGGAGCCCATTGACTTTCCTTTTTGCATTTAAAAAAATTTCGGTGAAGCCCAGAATATAAAACAACACCGACGACAGTCCCCTGACCCACTGTATTAGGTTCTTATATTTCCCTACCTTTTGATAAACTAGCAATGATTTGGTAGCATCAAAATTTATCTTCTCAGTTTTTCTTTAACAAGTGAAAAAAATACGTAGGAATATTAGAAACCATAAAGAAGAGTGAGATAAAACAGCAACAGCCCAGATAGCGTATTTGCTAAGCCTAAGTGAGCTGGCAACTTAATCTTTATAGATCTGAGTTAAAGATACAGATATAAACATTTTTTTCTTTTGGACATTTCAGCCTAATGTTAAAAATGAAGCATTCAGTTATTTGGGAGTGAGTGGTCTTCAGAGAAAAAAAAAGGGGGGTTATAATTTAGTAATTGGAGAAATAAAAGATGCCTTTCCAACCTGGCATTAAAAATCTCTAATAAAATAGAGAAAATGAAGGTCTAAGATGACAGTCTTTATCAAAGTGTTTATAGAGACATTATATGTTCCCGTAATTGTTTAGGCCAGTGAATTAATGAATCGTCGCTGTAAGTCTCCATTTGAAATGATTTTGATGGTGTCTGCTGCTCGGCTGCTTTGGAAAAGCCTGTTGTCTGCCGCTCCTCCGTAGAAGGGCCTTGAACCCTGCCACTCAGTCCCTTTCAGCCCGTCAGCTGACTCTAATTGCCAGAAAGCGCAGGAGACCCCGGAGCCTGATTGTTCCTCGACCTCCTTTGAGGTTTGGAGGCATGAAAAGAAAAGGGGGGGGAAAAAAGCTCCTTTTGATCTTCTGTCTCTCTCTCTCTCCCTCTCCCGCTCCCTCTCTCTTCCTTTTCTTGTCTGCCCACTCCTACTCTAAGAATGACACATTTCTTTATAAGGCTTCTTCTCCTTCTTCTAAGGACAATAATTAATAAGGCCTTTATAAAATGAGGCTTGAATTGGTGTCACCTCAGGGGTGGTCCAAGGCTCTGAAGTGAAACCTCGGTGGGCCCAGGCCTTGTCTGGCCTCTGCACAGGTCAGGTTTAAATACCCTGACCCCAATTTTCAGTCTCTTTCCCTAATGAGGCGATTCACACAAGGATACAAAATTATATGAGGAGAGAAAACAGACAAAAGAGCCAAGGTGTAGCTGACATCACACTGGCCACATTTTTATTATTGTCTTTGTGCCTGTGACATCACAGCTGTGTATGTCCTTCTGGCGACGCTCTCTCCCTCGGTTCCTATGGTGAGCTTCAGAGAATGACTTCACAGACCCCAGCAAGTCGCCTGCCCGGTTGACAGGCTCAGAAAGGAGTAGCTGCGGCTGTGCGGGGTGACCATTTGCAGGTCCCTTCCCCAACTCCCTGTGCTAGGACCGGAGTCTCCTGAGTTTCTGCACCAGCGGTTTCTGTCAATCGCTTGGATAAAATGGTATTATTTGTATCCATATAATTTTACAGGGCTTATCGTGTTGACATCAAGAGTTTAAAACGTTCTACTGTGCATGTTATCTCTCCTAAATCTGGTGAGACGCTGGCTGCCTTTGAATGTCTCAGGATGAGAATGCAGGCTCTCGCATCACCATCTAAGAGGCTTTTAGAATAACGTGGCAACCTTAGTAAATTACAGGAGTACTTAGTCCCAGAATTACTAATAGGGGAGATGACCTGATGAATTCTATCTTTTTTGGCTCATAACATTAAAAAAATAAAAGTGGTGGAATTCAGTACAGAGGAAAGTAGACAGCAAGTTGATAATTTTTGTAGGTAACAGATCAATCACTTTCTCCTGGTCAGTGCGTCTTATTATTGCATGCTATTTATTTCTATCGATTTTAGAAGGTTCCTCTATTCAGAAAGAATTTAAAATAACAAAGAAACACCTACCTTAGAATTTGATGAATAAAAATTGCACAGCCAAGTTAAAAACAAAACAAAACTAGCCAACAACAAAAAAACAAAAAAGAAAAAGAAAAAAACTAAAAAAGGTGCTGAATCTAGAAAAAAAAACATATTAAAAATAAATAATTTAAACCTATTGTCCAGAATGAAGTGGAATGCCATGTTTTCCCGGGAAAACATCTACATTAAGTCAGTAGATTTTAAATTTCTGCTTATGAATGACAGTATCAGATACCAGCAAAATAATCACCAATACAAAGGGATCCTAACATGCTGACTTTTTATAAATACAGGTAATTAATTATGGCCAATAACAACCACTGTCTCTGAGTGATGAAGGAATGGAAAATATCATAATAGTAGATTTTATGATGACATAGCTGATCTTTAATAACATTTATCTAACCAGAAGGGCAGCAGCCGGCTCTGGTTAAACTGTTTTATCTCAGAATTCTGTTCACCTGTGTCACAGTGATCAAGAAATTGTTTTGAGAGCTGGAGGAGAAAATGTCAGTGTAAGGATTTTGAGAAAAGGGAAATAAAACGGTAAAAAGGAACATTTCAGAGAGAGAGAAGGTGAGGTCTCTGCATCCCAGGCACGTGGTATGAGTGAAGCGTTTCCCTGAGTGGGTCTCACCCTGTGAACAGCTGTGACCGATGAGCTCCTAACAGAGTGACACTTCTCACCTCTGGATCAAGCACACCACCAGGTCAGGACCTTCCGGAGCTCTTTCTTTCTGGTGTGACCACTGACTGTGTTCAAGGTTGCAGTGCACTCAGTCCAGGCTGCAGTGGTTCCCAGTCTTCCTAATGCTGAGACCTTTTAATGCACTTCCTCATGCTGTGGGAACGCCAACCATAACACTATTTTCATTGCTACTCAGAACTCTAATTTTGCTAGTTCTATGAATTGTAATGTAAATATCTATGTTTTCTGACGTTTTAGGAGACCCCAGTGAAAATGTCCCTTGATGCCCATAGGTTACGAACCACTGTTTTAGCTCTAGCTGTCAAACCAGGAACTGGTACAAGGAAGAGATCTTAGCTGTTTCAAAAATTTTAATTTATTTGGGCCAGTTTCTGTCCTGGCTGAAACATAACAAAACAAAGCAAGACATCTCACTGAAGACTGAGCAGAGCGAAAAAGCCCGGCCCCATCTTTAAGGGATAGGGTACAAAAAAAAAAAGAGAACTACTTGCTCTCATGGCTCCGATGCTGTTTGCTAGTGAGTTGGGGTCACAGGTGTATATAGATGCTGAAGAAAAGAAATAAAAACAACTAAAAACCAATCACCAAAGGTTTAGAAATAGCTTCAGGATTAAAAAAAAAAAAAGTTGGCTTAAACTATCTCTTGCTCTGCTCCTGCGTGCCTTGAAGTTGGAAAAATATGTCTCCTGATCTACAGCTCAAATTATTAGGATTGTGATGGATTTCCCCCTCCCCCAAGGTCTGGAAAAGGAGGAGTTTTTCAAGGTACAAGCCCTCTCACTTGTGCTTTCTTCACACACACAGTAACTGGAAAGGAGCCTGACCCCTGGCCTTATTAGCGAGACACTAACCCAATGGGCCACCAGCTGCACTCTGAGAGCCACCACATGCGCCCAGGCTACGTATTTGTCTCATTGTTCTCAGCTATCCCATTCATGTCTGATCATTCGTCAAGATAGCAGCATGAGTTATTATTTTAGGCCATTGAAGGTTCACTGAAACAATTGGAGTTTTGAAAATGAGTCGTGGCTTGACAATGGAATGCTATACCCTGGGATGTTTATAACTCTTCTTTGCTTGTATGGTTTTAGTTGAAGTTCCGACGTCACCAAGAGTTCCAAATTTAAAGACTGACCTCTTAGGTCTTCACGTCCATTCAGCATCTTCTAGGGAATCAGTGGTAGAGAAGATGCATCACTGGATTTCTCAGTTACTGGCTTTTCCAGTTGTTCCATGCCTGTGATAATCACACGGCAATGCCACTAATTGAACTAAAGTCAGGTCTGAAGTTCTTCCTTACCTAGAAGCTGAGTGACACTGATGCTACTGCCTCCCCTCCCCCCCCCCCCGACCACACTATGGGCACTCAGGGCTAGGGACAGTTTCTCAACACTCACTCATTTATTTAACCAATCTATAAGTGTATTTAAGAGCACTCCTCCTAGAAGGTGAGAGAACATCGATAAAACTAAAAAATCAACTCCCTGATAATTACACCTCAAGCAGATAAAACAAGAAGCCCAAGATGGTTGGGCCTAAGAATGCTTCTGCTATGATAATTCAGGAAAGAAGTGTGGATCAAATCTATTAGGGATGCTGGAAGAAGCTTTTTGGTGAGCATCTTGTGTTACCAAAAATCTGAGCTCTACCTGTCTCCTTACCCCTTCTCCTATGTAGGTGTAAAAGGAAGGAAACAGCCCATTCTAGAAAAATGATCAATTACATCTGTGGATGCAGAGTTGGGGCTAACACCTCAGAGAAGAATGGAGGTCAGAAATATCCACTATCTCTCTAAAGCAATCTGCTGATGAAGACAATTAAAAGCAATGATGACAGATTAGAAATCCTTAGAAATGTCAAGATGAGGGGAGGAAAGTAATCAAAAGGCTGTGGAGGTAGGTACCTCAGTGACAGGAGCTCCCACCCCTCATTTGTGCAAGAGGCCCCAGGGTTCAGCGTCTAGGGCTATAGAATTAATGGATGAATGAATGAATGAGTGCATAGTTGTGAAAGATGAAATTTTACAAAGTGTGATTTTTACACACCTGAAATCCTAACGTTTGTGAGGCTGAGGGGAGAGGATTGTGAGTTTAGGCGTAGCCTGTTTGCATAGTGATTTCATAACCTCTTGGCTACAGAATAATACTTTGTCCTAAAATGAAAGAAGGAAAGAGAGCAAAAGATGGGTAGAGGGGAAGAATCAGAAGAAGAAAAACATTGGGAAAGGAAAGAAGGATCCAAAACTATATGGGTCTGAAGCAGGCTAAGGCGAATTAGTGAGTGAAGGCTGACATCACATGAACTCAATCCTTTGCCTGAACTTGTGAGGTCAAATGTGTACAGTAAGTCAGATTGAAACGGATCTATTAGCCCCAGCTCGTAACCTGTACTTATTCATTAACTCCATTAATTAATTCCATATTTCTTACACAAAAGTAGGATTATTCACTGTGAAGAGAAGAGGAGTGATGGCAGGCCCAGGGTAGCACAGTCAAGCCTTGTCATAGCATAGATTACAAAAACTCTTGCAGCTTTGTCTATCTTTGAATTACACAAGATCATAAATCTTTAGTTACTATGATAAGGACCATGGTGACCACTGGTGTTTAGCAACCTGGTAGCCATTCCATAGAAGGGTTTTTTCATTTTTTTTTTCACCAAAACTTCTTTTTCTATGCTTTGATTTCAGATCTGATTCCAGAACTCACATTACTTGCTGAGACTCTGTCCAGAAACCAATCTAGGGAGCATGCCCCATTAAGAAGCAAGCAAGCCCAACTTGAATAAAACCCCCAAAACAGTTGAACTGGCCCTAAGAAATCTCCACAGATGGCCTAAGTATCTTAGTCTGTAAGCTCTCCAGTGCCACAAGTATGGGAGAGGGTGCTAAAAATAGCAGGCCCCTTTTCTTCCCTGCAGTGAGAGCACATTTTCCGATCCTACTACACGGATGGATGGATGGGTCAGGGTGTTCTTTGTTAACGATACATATCACGTTTCTGGGAATATTTTAAGTTTCACAGAGTGGGGATAGATAAATCTCCGAAGATTATTTATCTTCAATACTTGTTGTGTGGCTTATCTGGCAGGCATGCACGTATTTATTCATGACATCCACAGTAGCCATAGACGGAACGAAGAATCCTGTCTAAGTCTAGGATGGTGGACCAATGAGTTTATTGGAGTTACTTGGAGGGATGTGGGTGATTTTCGAAAACCTACACCAGAGGAAGTCCACTGGATGGCTTTGGGGCAATCACATAAAAGCCCCCACCCCAATCAATAGTTCACCTCTTATATAAAGCATTGGTTCTTAAGGAAGGGGGGGTCCATTGGGTCTTTCGGCCTCCCTCATTCCATGAGAAAATGTTAATTGGCCTAGTCAGGTGAGGGTCTCCTGTGGGTTTTCACCACTGCCCTGCTTCAGGACTACAATGGTCATATGCAACCTGGAGGAACCACATAGATCACACAGATCTTGCTGCCTGCCCCAGACTCATGCCTCCAGCACATTTCAATCCTTTGCATTTTAACAGAATCCTCTAATCCATCTGAAATTTAAAAAAAAAGTTCCTGATACACCTTATATACTTCTGTGGTCTGTTTAATGTCAACATGATTTTATTTACTTAACTGTGTGATTAATGCCGCTTACAGTACTAAGTATTTTTGCAGCATGCAGTTACGAAGTTATCTTCTTTGAAGGAACTGCTGTGTGCATGCACACGCTTTAAAATATGTCTCTCTGGTCTGAAAAGACAAAGAGTGGAATGCAACAAAATTATATGTAAGAATGTGTACAAAAGATCAGAGAGGTGTGAAGGACTATTAGCTATTAAGATTTTAAACAAACTTCTCTTGGTTCTATGTAAATTAATCCTGTAATGCAAGGTTATTACCACCATATTTTTTTTTAACAAAAAGAAATCACCCTGGTGTCAAAGAACAAACTTTATAATTCTCTTTTCACCGTCACCAACTCCTAGAAACAGTGTCAAACTTAATTAACTTGTGGCTTAACCACATTTACAGTGTTCCCGGACCGGTTTCTATTAAACAAGTGACTCAAAGCCAGGGTCAGTGTTACTTTTCTTCCCCCGAGTGAGTCACAGAAAAGTACTTTTTTCCGTGTAGGTGGACATAAAATCAGTGAAAATATGCAAAGTCACTGATTTTGTAATGGCTTCTTTTCGGAAAGAGAGGTTTTGAGATGAGTTTTCTCCCTTTAATTTCCCAAATGAATATGGGAGGACCTGGTGATGGAGTCACAGGCTGACGAGAAGTCCAGCTCCGTAGCCCCCCGACCTTTGTGTTTCAAACTCAGCAAAGATAAAGCAGAAGTGGAGCTGGAGATTCTAATGTGCCTTGAAGTGCTTCCATGAGGATGTACCCCAGAAGAGAGTTACCATTACTGCACCAGGGTGGAATTTCATAAGGAACAGCAAATGTTTAATTTTATCTTCTTTGTGTTCAGTTAAGAGATTGACCTGATTATATGTTAGGAGAGATTCAAGGGCTTTTGCAAAAGTGCAGATAGATATACAAATAAACTTTCACTCTAATTCTCACATCCAAGGATACAATTTCTACCATATCCGTGATCCCCTCAGAAAGCACAGTGCTAAGAGCAGAATGCTGGATTTCCACCAGTGGGTAGCATAGAGTGAAAACTTCCAGTAGAGTACAGGACAATATTGGTTTGTTTCCTTTCATCGGATCTAAACTATAGAAGTTGTGTCTAGGCCAAACAGGAAAAACACTACCACCAGCAGCAGCAATGCTGCATTGATGAAAATGTTTGTCACCTCGGCTGCTTTCATAACATACAAGTGAGGGAAAAAAGCGTAACTTAAAGAATTAGGTAGTTTGGGTACAGCTACCTAATCCAGGATCCAGAATTCTCTATTTGACTACAGATATAAATAACAGGTATGAAGCAACTTGCAAGTGCTCTCAGGAAAAAGGAAGATGCATAATAAAGGAGCTGTGCAGGCAAATATGCCAAGGAAATATGCCAAGGAAGTACACAGTGTAATGTTCTACGTTTCCTGCCTGAACAACTGTTCATTCTGAGAGGGCCTATGTGGAATCTTACACGTTTACCCCCAGACTAAACGCAGAGCTACCAACAGAAAAAAAAATCCCAATAGCCTGTCCCTCCCTGTGAGGTCACCACTGCTAACGACCGCTGTAATGAGCACAGAGAGTCTCAGAGGTTAGGCATCACACTCCTGATGCCTAGCCACCAGGATCCCCTCCAGGGAAGCTGCTTAGACCAGCGCCTAATAAAGACATTTGTGCATGTCTCCACTCCCATGCCGCTCCTAGGGAGGCGTTCATTTCTAAGGATTCTCTTTTGTATTCCGCAATGTTCTTACCCATTAAAAAAGGACCAAGTGTTGGTAAACTATAGCATCTTCACATCATTTTTAATGGGGGGGGGTATGAGTCTTTATTTTTCTGATCATTTAATTTTTTAAGTTAACTTTCCAAGAACTGCCTTAAGTACGAACTATACGATTCTCCGTCGATGCCTCCGAGTGACATGTGAACAGTGATAGTGTCTCTGCTGTACTCATAGAAGATGAAACAAGCAGATATCTGTGTCGAAATGTTAAAATATTGGCTGCAATGTAAAACCCTCGAAGCCACTCAACACTGCCTTAATAACTACACAGAATCAAAGACCCCACTTTTCCTATGTCAATGTGCTGAAACAGGACATGCATATAATTTCAATTGTATTTCGATAGAAGATTACATAGGTGCTTCCTTGAAAAAAATACACAGAATATATTAGAGCATGTGGTGTGCAATATTATGTGTAAGTGCCTAGAGAGTGTACCCCACTTGAATTATGTGCACCTTTAACTGAGATTTTGAGTACTCCTTAGGCCATCTTCTTTCAATCACGACCATCACTGCACAAAATGGAAGTAGGCACAGTTCAGTTAAACATCAATGGTCAAACCAGCATCAGACTACAGGGGGAATTACGCATGGTGCACTGGGCAGGGGACAGGAATGATACATCTTAATGAAATTCACTAGCTCTCTGGGAGTAATCAGATATGGGCATGAGTGGATGAAAGAATGAATGAGCGAATGAATGAATGAATGAGAAGCCTGAGGAAAATATGGGCTTTCATTTATTTGAATCTCATCTTAGCATCTTAATAAGCGCAAAGTGGAAATTATGTCTGAATCTAAATTTCTTAAGAGGTAACATAGGTTTTTAGTAAAAGTTTCTTAGGGGCATGGATTACACATCACAGCTTTCCCTAAAAGCTCTCTGTAGCTCTCTTTCTCTCCAGTGTCATCCTCCAAGTGATTCTGCTTAACTATAAGACTCCTCTCCTCCAGTTTTCAACATCACTGCATTGCCTCTCTCCTCTCCCCTCTTTTTTCCACCCTGTCTCTCTGGTCCCACTGTGCTCCTCCTGCTCAGATGGGAGCACTTTTTCCTGCTTGGTTGGCTGACTCTACTGGAGGTGATGGTGATGGATTCCAGGACACCTCTGCAGTGAAACCACAGGGCAGAGGCCGAGGTGCCCTGAGGTGTCATGAAGTCCATGGTTTTGAGATGCAGAACTTGATGAGTTTGATGACTATATTGTATCCCGTGGGTACCATCATCATCACTCACTCAGGTTTGGTGATCCAGAAAACTTGGCTCCTGCTGACAGAAGGAATTCCCTGCTCCGCATTCGCTCTGCAAACACCGTGGCTGGTTTGTTACTACGTCGTGTTTTCTAATTGTTGTTTGGGTTTTTTTTTTTCTTGTTTTGCTTTGTTTGACTAGGACTGCCATAACAAGTTGTAAAACCATGGTTGGCTCAAGCAATAAGAATGTGTCCTGCTCCCAGTTCTGAAGCTGGAAGTTCAAGGAGTTAATAGGATTGATTCTTTCTAAGAGCTGTCAGCGAAGGATCCATCACAGGTTTCTCCTTGGGGCTTGATGTATCTTGATAAATAGAGATCTATAAGAATAGCAGGCACATTGGTATAGAGCCGATCTAATGACCTTATTATTACTTGATTATCTCTCTAACGTCCTTATATCTACATAAGGTCGTAGTCTGATGCTTTGAGGGTTCAGACATCAGCCTACGACTTTGGGGTCATGATTAAAACCCATGTATCATAAAAATCAATGCAATTTTCAGCTTTTTTCCCCACCTGGGTTCTCTCAGATACCATTTCTTGTTAGCATTTCAGTTTTGGTTGAGCATTTAAAAAACCAGAAGTTTATTCTTTTTTTTTAATCACTAAATAGTATACTACAATATGAATGTAGTAAAATTAAAATTTTATGTTTATTTGTGAGTTGGATATGAGTTACTATTCTTATTTAAAGTAAGTGTATATGTGTGTGTTTGGGTGAACACACATCCTTTCATGAATTTGTGTACACTATGTCCAATGAAAGAGTCCACCTTGGCCAGAAAGCGGTATTAGATTCCCTTGACCTAGAATTACAAGTATGTGAGCTTCCATGCAGGTGTTGGGAAATAAACATGAGGCTTCTACAAGAGTAGTGGATGCTCTGAACGGCTGGTCTACCTCTCCAGCATCATGGGTTGTTATTCTTAATAAAGTAAGTTTTTAAATAAATATTTGTGTTTAATAAAATAAGTTATTAAGAATAATAGATTATTAATTTTAAGAATACTAACAACATTATGCATATATATGTATATATGCTTCAATATATGCATTCACCAGTTTATGCCAAAGAGTAGGATTTCTGGATCATATAACTAAGAGTTAGATGTTATGAGAAACAATTCAATTATTTTCCAAGGTGCTTTCTTTAGTCAACATTGTCCTTAACAACAAAAATGTATTACAGGGCATCACATAGTCACTAGAACATTGTACTGTCCTTTTTCCTTAATTTCAGCATTGTAGCAGATGACCATGATATTTCATTTTTTATTAATTTTACGGACGACTTTTGATCTGTATATTCTTTTGCTGTACTTTTATTGGATTCTTAGCTCTTTTGTTGAGAACCAAGGACCCTTTCGAAGGTCTGGATACAAAGCCATTGCAGATACCAGCCTTCTTGTAGTTTTTTTCCCCATTTTTCTTAATATCGTCTAAAAGGAAGAGAAATAATGTTTTGTTCTCGCAGAAAGAACTAGAAGAAGTATGTAAGGCCTTCTTTGTAAATGGTCACAATAAGCTTTATTAATTCTCAGTATTGTCTGAAATTTTAATATGAAGAACACCAGGGAATTTTGGTTGAGTGAGTTATATTTAATGCCCAGCATTCCTAAGATACATAGAATATCTGCTCCCAGTTTTTTTTGATTTCCACTAAAGTCATATCATATTAACCCTCACTTTGGGTTAATTATCTGCCTGTCTGCCTCTATCATCTTTTCTTCCCTTTTCATACTCAGACCTATACCACTGCCCAGTTTGACCTGGACCCCACTATGTAGCCAGCACTATCTTCAGACTCTCATCAATCCTCCTACTTTACTTCTATTGCTGTCCAAGTGTTGAGATTATAGGCAGAAGCCTCCATACTTAGCTCCTTACTTGGGTAACGGTCTCTTGGTCTCTTCATTCATCATATCTCAAGGGCTGGGAAGGTAGCTGAGTGGAAGAGCTGTTGTTTAGCATGCATAAGCTCCTGAGTCCAGTCCCCAGGCCTTTAGGAGAAAATCAACCAAAATTTTAAAATATGATAACCATTTTTTTTGTGGCCAGGAAAGTCTCAAAGTCTGCACCACATGCTTCATTGTCTGATCTGGATTTCTCTCAAAACTATACATTCAAACCTAAAATGATTGAAGATATCAAGATGGCAGTGAAGGGTCTGAGGTCCTCCTAGGAGTAGACTCCTTGTATGAAGCTACCATGTTTGCCAGTATTGTTGTTATTCTTTTCTGAAGACCCTAAATTCCACCATCCCCTTCTGTATACAACTCAAGTGAAGCCTTGGCTCATTCTTAGTCATATACACTAAGTAGCATGTGTTCTCCGCTTTCTACTGATGGAGAACAATCACTCTCCTCACTACAAATGACAAGGTTTTAGCATAAACAGTACTCCTGTATATATCACATGCCAGAGAGAATGCATGCTTTATGAATTCATCTGTTGACATCACTTAGGTTGTTTCTATATCTTACCTACTGTGAAAGTGCTGTAATGGATATCAAAGACACATCTGCTTGGCTCATTGCTTTTGAGTATATAACTAGTGTGATTGTTAACTCATACTTCGTTAGTGACGTCACTTCCTTTGTGATATCAGTGGACACGTGGAAATTATATAGCACATATGAAGCTCATTCACTCTCACATGGAGGAGACTTGCCCTCTCTTTAAGCGGCTTTGCCCCCTTCAGCCCCTTCTGATGAGACCCCTTTTATACTCACTTGTGACCCTTCTGCATATACTCTAACTCAGCTTGCATTCAGCACATCCTAGACAGTCTTGTCAGCTTCTTCTCTGTATGTACTCCTCCCTTTACCCAGTTACTGCAGGTTTATAAGATCGGGTTCCTCCCTTGTGTTCCCCTTTTTGCTGTGGAATTATAGTAACTGTCAGCCATCTGTTTGCATCCTTGGCAATAGGTATATAGAACTTAGTATCATTTACTAAGGACCTTCCTTCACCAGTGTATAAGAAGAACTATGCTCACCCAGGCAACAAAAATGTCATCATATAACAGATAAATAGAACTGCATATTGACAAAATTCTAAATTTTTGCAAAACAAATATAAATTATACCATAAAAAGAAAACTCTAGAATGCTGCAATGTGAATTCAAAACAAGTGACTCAAACTAAGGCACCAGCCAATGACAATACAGGCAGTAACTTTAAACCCCTACCCAGATCTAACCGATGATCAGAACATTCTCCACAGTTGAGTGGAAAGCGGTATATGACTTTCACATGTACTCTGGTGCCTCACCTTTGACCATGTCCCCTGGAAGGGGAGACCTGGTGGCACTCAGAGGAAGGACAGCAGGTTACCAAGAAGAGATTGATACCCTATGAGCATATACAAGGGGAGGTAATCCCACTCAGGAACAGTCATAGGGGAGGGGAATAAGGGGAAAATGGGAGGGAGGGAAGAATGAGAGGATACAAGGGATGGGATAACCATGGGGATGTAACAAGAATAAATTAATAAAAAAAAAGTGACCTAGAGTGGACATCTGGAAGTCACAGATTCTTAGTTTAAAGTCAATGAGTGACTTTGGGCTTGACACTTATGCACTCTGAGGTACTTCCCCCTACCTGGAAAACTCAGTCATAACTATAAATATTTCAATCACCATCAAGTCATAACTCTATCTACATAGTTTTATAATTGTCTATGTGGCTCTAATTTGGAGTTTTTATTTTCATAAATAGACTTTTCATACTGTGTCCTCCAGTTTGCGGCTCTGTCACTGCTCATCTGCTAGATTTACCTTTGCTAAAAGCAGAGCCATGTTTTGATAGCTCTGGCATCCATAAGAAGCAAAACCCACTGGGTTCAGATAAATACCTCCTCCTCATCCAGCTGTACACAGGACTCGTGGGGAAACAAAGAGCTCTCTGCTGTTCGACTGCTGAATAAATGCCACCATAAATCTCTCTGTCACCTCTTTGCAGAATTTGATTACTTCTAGGAGAAGTCATTGTGTCTACATGAGTCACAGTAGGTAAGTGGTCTGGCTAGTGTTATGTCAGCTTGACACAAGCTAGAGTTATTTGGGAAGAAGGATCCTCAACCACGGACTGCTTCCATCCAGATTGCCAGTAGGCAAGTCTGTAGATACTTTCTTGATTAGTGATTGATGGGAGAGGACCCAGCCAACTGTGGATGGCGCCACTTCTGGACTAGTGGTACTGAGTAACCTGAGTTATAAGACGAAATAAAGCCCAATTGCTTCGTGGTCGTGTTTGCTTGTTTGTTGTTGTTTTAATCCTAGGAACAGAATGCTATATAAAACAGTAGGTTAACTAGTCTTCATTTTTGTTGAAATTAGCAGTCAGAGGTAAGGCATAAGAATTCTGATATTTCTATAGTATTTTTAGAAAATCTTTCTCTATCTTCTATCTCTTCTATTTCTCTCTCTCTCTCTCTCTCTCTCTCTCTCTCTCTCTCTCTCTCTCTCTCTCTGTCTCTCTCTCTGTCTCTCTCTGTCTCTCTCTGTGTCTGTGTCTCTGTCTCTCTGTGTCTCTCTGTGTCTCTCTCTCTGTCTCTCTCTGTCTCTCTCTGTGTCTGTGTCTCTGTCTCTCTGTGTCTCTCTGTGTCTCTGTGTCTCTGTGTCTCTCTCTCTCTCTCTCTCTCTCTCTCTCTCTCTCTCTCTCTCTCTGTCTCTCTCTCTCTCACACACACACACACACACACACACACACACACACACACATGTCAGGCATGAATTCTTTCAAAGGCAAAGAAAGTGTTCTGATTTCAGAAATCCTTCTAATCTCTATTTGCTGAGATATTACTTTCCAGACTTTTCAGAAATAATAAAGTCTTATATATACCACTTCCTACAAATATTTTGCTTTGAAAATTCCATGGTAGAACAAAGCTATGGTCTCTCACAAGAAGAAAATAATGCATCAAGAAATACAGATTTGAATGGATTCTCTTCCATGTGAAATAACTGGTGGAACAAAATATAACATTCATGACTGAGCAACAGTTGAAAAGGAACATGCTGATTGCCATTATCACTCTGCACAAGGGACATGACATCTGAGGCTTTCCCCAGTGGCAGAAAACACAGAGAAGATGAGTGGGTCTTCTGTATTTTGTTCTATTAGGTATCACTGATGGAATGAATCATAAGGAAACTAATTACACAAGAGTATACATGGTGGAGACCAATGCCCTTTATACCTAATGATGTTGCTAATGCTACACATGCTCATGTCTAGAAACATGCTCTTTTTAGGTCTCTATATAATAAGCAGGACGAGGTGGGGATGCTATTAAATCACTGGGCCAGGAGCAAGAAGATCCAACAGGCATCTATGAGAAGCAGGGAGGAAGAGGGATTTCTGTCTATGTAGTTATGGACAATCTCCTTGTCCTCTATGAAACAGAATGAAAGGAATGCCCTGAAAGGTAGCTTTTATAAAATGGAGCCACATGTGGAAGGTTGTTCTCATAGAGTGCCTGAGAAAACTACTGCTCCATTTGCAACAATTCTGGTATCAATAGCAGCAGCAAATACCTCTAGTCAGGAGTCAAGCTGTGGTCCTCTCAAAATATTATATGCAGGCAGGAGGTATCGCGAGGGGGTGGGTGGGCAGGCGGGAGAATATCATCAGTATAGCTGTGTAGCATGCAGTGATAGTAATGGAACTCAGACTTCTTGAAGAAGCCCATTGGGTTTAAATGTTTGTTTGTTTATTTGTTTGTGCTTTTATTTTATCTCTTGCAAAAATCTTATTGCTTTTGAAAAAGCAGTTAAAACATCTTGGAAATCTATCTGGTGCTATCTCAGAAAACTGATAATAGGGCTTCCTCAAGACCCAGCTATTCCACTCCTTGGAATATACCCAGAAGATGCTCCAGCACATAACAAGAAAATTTGCTCAACCATGTTCATAGCAGCCTTATTCATAATAGCCAGAACATGGAAACAGCCTAAGTGTCCCTCAGTAGAAGAATGGATAAAGAAACTGTGGTACATACACACTATGGAATACTACTCAGCTATTAAATACAAGGAATTCCCAAAATTTGTAGACAAATGGATTGAGCTAGAAATGATCATAGTGAGTGAGTTAACCCAGAAGCAGAAATACTCAAACGGTATATACTCACTTATATCTGCATACTACCCCAAGGGGCATGTCCCACGAAAGCCTTCACTTACCAGGAAACTGGGACAGAGGGAAGGACATCCTATTGGGACTCTAGATGAGAGAAGCATGGGAAAATAGCAAAGTAGAAGGATCCAGAGGGTCCTAGAAACCTACAAGCAGAACATTATGAAAAGCAGATTTGGGCCCAGGGTTCCCATTCAAACTAAGGCACCAGCCAAGGACAATACAGGCGTTAAACTTTAAATCCCTACCCAGATCTAGCCAATGGACAGAACACTCTCCACAGTTGAGTGGAGAGTGGAGTATGACTTGCACACGAACTCTGGTGCCTCATATTTGACCATGTCCCCTGGAAGGGGAGACCTGGTGGCACTCAGATGAAGGATAGCAGGCTACCAAGAAGAGACTTGATACCCTATGAACATATACAGGGGGAGGTAATCCCCCTCAGTCACAGTCATAGGGGAGGGGAATAAGGGGAAAATGGGAGGGAGGGAAGATTGGGAGGATACAAGGGATGGGATAACCATTGAGATGTAACAAGAATAAATTAATAAAAAAAACATTTTCAATGTGTATTCTTTGTGCATAGAGTAGTGTTTCATGTAGTCAGTTTTAAGTATCATGTACTTTCACCATATTCACTTCTACCATTTTTCTTCAGTCATCCCTCTTCCTGTTTCCTGTCCCCTAGTGTCCCTTCTGCTTTCATGTTTCCCTGACACAATATTATATAGCAAATGATATCAGTTATTTTACTTATGTCTAAATAAGACTTTATGATAAATGTGTACCACATTCTCATTACATATTCATAGATTGATGGACTGATGATGAGTCTTTAGCGTAGCTATTGTATATAGCACTACACTAAACACAGATGTGCAGGTGTCTCTATGGTATATGTTAACATATGTGCCATGGCTTAAGCATATAATCTCCTTTGACTTCCACGCATGTGGCATGGCTTAGGCACATACATGTGTACATGTCATATACTCATAATAGTCTCCAAAAGTTTGCCTGGGCATTAAAAGTTATGAAATATATACTTAATATATGTTTAGAGGCCTTCTGAGTCTTTATTGTGATCCAGTCCCACACTATGTAACTTGGAAGAGCCTGTGAAACTGGATAGCACATTCAGAAGTTTTGTTGGTTTAGTCACACAAGATTGTCAGTGCACATCTGTTTAGTGGGAAAATACATGTTAGCCCTTGGCCACATCCACACTTCTCACAAAGTGTAAGCTCCAGTATCAGTAATCTAGATATTGATAATGAACAAGGCAAAGCACACAAAAACTCTTTTGAAGTTGCTTGCACGGAAGAAAACAGTGAAGGATACTTCAATTGGCAAATCACAATGTCTTTACAAACAACTGAGGAAAATACCATTTCAAATGTTTGCTAACAATAAGACCCAATTACAAAATGTAGTGGAAATTTCCTCACAACACATTAACATGTATGATCTCAGGGTTCGTTGTTATGAATATCTTAATTCAGGCACATATTAATTAGATTCCCTTATATTTCTTCGTTATAACATGCATTTGATCAATATGCTTTTGAGATCAAATTAGCAAAACATCCATTTTATTATGAAAGGTTATGTTATGTATTTTAATTTTTAATCACTCTATATTTCTTATGTTTCTCATTTGTAAATCTTGTGATTGCTTTGTTTAATTTAGCCAAAGGTCAAAGTGAAAGAGGCATAAAATTATTCATGCAGAATTTATGCACCATGGAGGATTTTCATAGAATTAGACTTAAGGTCTAGAGATAATGAGTTGGATTTTATTCTTTACCATAAGTACAAGTTTTAATATAGTGAAGAAAATAATTTGGAAGAGTTTGTTCACATTAATAAAATTTGAATTCTCTTCATCTGCACATTGGAGCAATGTCTGAGTGGAAAAGAGGAAAAGCGTAGTTCTTGAAACATTGCCTTATTTCTCTTGATATTCAATTTTTCCCAAACAAGCAGCTGCTTATCCATGCAAAACAGGCTCATGGGAAAAGCGGAGCTTAGAGAAGGAAGCATCCAAAGTCCTTGGAAAGGCACCCAAGGACAGCAAAGAAATATAGAATATGTAGCTGAGAGAAACCTAGTAAAGCTTGGAAGTCAGCGTGTCAGTTTTTGTGGATATGTTGGCCCAGCCATTTACATCCAATCCCAGCAAAGGAGTGTTGACTCCAGTCCAGATGGGTATAATCAAGTATACAAAGTTCTCCTCATCCGTATGCCAATTAAAGGGCCATGGTATCTTAGCAATGAGATATTTCATCGGCACTTCTCAGTGGAACCACAATACCACTGTGATAGAGAACAACTTTCTTGCAAGTGTTGCCAAAATGCCGTGGATCCCATATTTCTTCTTTTCTATAATGAGTATCTAATCCTTATATTTATTTTCTAGCTCAATTTTAATTTGATATTTATGTGATCTATTAGAAAAAAAAGCTCTAAATTAAACCAGTAACACACAAATAGCCAACTGTTTAAAACTTCCTCCTGGCCTCCTTTGAACTACTGTGACATACACAGAACTATATATATATATATGTATGTATGTATATATGTGTGTGTGTATGTGTGTGTGATTTTATATTTCTATGTATTGATTACATATAATCACACACACATATATATTTTATAATATATATGTGTTATATATACCTATATGCATATATGTAGTGGGATACTGTGCTTTGACAAATTGGAGTCAGAGTAGCCTATGTTATTTGCATAAGACTCTCTCACAAGGATTTTTCCATGGAGGTAGTAGGGGCTTATGAGGCAGTACAGGAGGGATGCACAGGGCCTCATAAGCAGTCCAAGGGATGGTTCATAAAGTAGTACACAGGCACATGTGGTGGTACATTAGGGACTTATGAGTGGCTCCAAAGTTAGTGCATGAGACAGCAATAAGGTGTGAGGGCTCTCTCTGCCAGGCTATCTAACTAGCTCAGAATCTCTGTGTGGACTGAAAAGGCTCTCTGTAAATATTTCATTCTCCTGTAAGTTACTCCAATTAAATTCAGTGGCTCATCAAAGTAGACACAGACATATATCAATGTGAGATTAAATGAATAACTTTTTTGAGCAAGCGAATGCTTTGTCAGATGGTAATGTGCTTGTTGGGCCTGTCTTTGTTTCTGAGTATAGCAATGCAATTTTCTGGTGGGCTGCTTTGTTTTTTTAACAATGGTCAGCTTCATAAATTACTGAAAAGAGTGATATAATTACATTTATGCTTCTTTACAAGGATATTATATAGGCTATATGTTGAGATGATATTGGACAGAGGAAGTCTTAGTTGTCTGCCTAGTGGATGCTCCTCAGAAATAATTGATATGAGAGCTTATCTTATTGCTACAAGATTCATTAGGTTCCTTACCAATGCTTTTTACCATATGACAAGCACGTTGATTTAAGTGTTCTTCTAGGCTTAGCTTCCCCAGACCTCATTACAATGAAGCCAGTATCAGCTTTATAGCCTTCTTCTACTGTGGTGTAAATATCTCTTGGTTGAGTTCTGGGGCGTGTAACCTGTGAGAGCAAAAGTGCTTTAGTACAGGGTACTCCTTACATAGAAGGACGCTGTCATATTTTCTGTAACTTTTTGCTCCTCAAAGCTAGCTTGTTGTATAGAGGAACAAAGAGAGTGAAGGTCATCTGTGTCTCAGGGTTCGCTGTGCACTACACCTAAGCTACTGCAAAAGAGGATTGGGCTGAAAGTGGGTCATTGTCTTTACAAGGTAGGATATGCTCTGGTCGATCTGCATGATTCGATCAGCATGTAAATCAGGTTGGTAATAGTGAAAAAACACAGTGGAATTCATAATATGGAAATAGCAGGTGGTGGAGCTTATCCTAGTCACCTAAATGTGCAAGACTTGTGTCAAGGTAGAATTTCAATAAACATTGGTGGGAAGCCAAATCCTGTATTTGTGAATATTTGATAGATCTCAGACTCTGAATAATTCATCAAAGTGGTGAAAAGAGTCAAAGATATAGAGGTCCAGGTGATCTCCGCATCTTCTTCTGATATGAAAGAGTAGGTTCTCTAAGCTGGGAAGCAGTCTGAAGCATGGCATTATCAGAGCATTAGTGCCTAGAATGCCGAGTTGACTTTTACATATTAATCCTGCATTTGGTGATGTTGATGAACTCGTCTGGTTTTATGATTACTATCAAAATAACTTTTCTAGTGTCCACCACTTCCTTTGGTTTCAGGTTCTTGTTCGGCATCGTATTCTTTCAATTCATTTTATTTTGTTTTGTGATAGTTTATTTTAATTTGGAGACGGGTTTTTGTGTGTCCCAAACACATTAGATAGATGAGGGTGACCTTGAGCTCTTATTAAAAATGTAAGACTTGCCAAGAACTGAAGGAACAAGGACACCTTCATACATTGGTGATACAAATGCAAAACAGCTAGTCGGAGAAAACAGTTTTGTTTGAGACAATCAAATACAGCAGTGCGAGTTCTCAGGATGACAGCCAGGAAGCAAGACAGGGATATAGGAAGAAGCCATGACAAGATTTAGTCCCCAAACACATCCTCCAATGGACCTTTTACTATGTCATGAAAATTCCGTCATGTCATGAGTCCTTTAAGGCATTAACTCATTTTCTGGTTCAGAACCCTAATGATCTCACTATCTCCACAAATACCCACCTAGACACACTCACAGGTGTGTTTTACTAGCATGCTAGACATTGCATTTACATTAAGTTGACAACTAACCATCACGCTTTAACAGAAGATCAAATCAACGACATTTCCTTAAGGGAAAGGCTAATCAAGAGAGAAAAACACTGTCTTCAACATGGATGAGAACACTGGGGAAGCTGAAGAAGTTGGAGACAGGCAGAGGTTGGCTCACAGCTTTAAATAAAAAGGACAGGGTGGAAACATCAAAGAGCAAGGCAAAGCAGCAAGTAATGATGTGTGATCTACACAAGTTATCCCTAACACTGAACTGAGATTACTCAAGGAGATGGCCACATTGAACTTATTTTTCCATACAAAAGAAACAGCTTTGTGTTCGAAGATGTCACCTAGGATTTTTGCATCTAGAGAAGTTGAATAGATGTGATAAAGAAATCAAAAGAACTAGAAATAAGAATGGATTCTCTGAATATTAACAAAAGTTATAATTTATATTAACATTTGCAGAAGAGATTGATTTTTACAAAAGAGCAAAGAAAACAATTATTTTCTTGAGATTAAAAGTGCTCCTGGTCAAGATTCACTGGATTTCAAGATAAAATTTTTATTAATAAAATATTTTAACATTAAGGTATTTGCATTTGTGGGATACGAAAATGGCCTGAATAGTGAAGAGCTAAGCATGGGAACTAGAGCTTGGATGTCCCAGAGCATACATGAAAGCCAGGTAGGCATGAAAGTCTACCTATAATCCCAGTAGAGAGTTACCAGCTGGATTTAATAGTCCCAGCTATTAAAAAAAGACCATGCTATAATATACAAGATGCAATGTGTGAAAAAATATACTTAACATCAACCCAGATATATACAAAGGCACATGTACATGTTTGCGGATGACATACACACATTCAAAGAAAAAGAATAACTTTATGCATACTTATATAGTGTATCCAAAACTTTATAAGTACTTGGAAAGTGAAAACGTGCTTGGTCATTGTCTGCCTCTACTGGATTTATTGTTGTGACATAAAGTCACAACCATATGATAGGTATGCCTGTTTGTTTAAAGCACTCTCATGGGTGTGTGTAGTATACTTTATTGTTTTAATCTGAACATTTTCATGAATAGGTGTAGAACATCTTTTCTTATGATTATTATGCAAATACACATTGAATTATCTGTTTAATGCTGTTGTCAGGACCATGGGCTTGCTAGTGTGTTTCCTGCTGTTTAACTGAAAGTATTCTTTATATGTTTGAGATGCCAGTCCAGTCTTGGATACATGATTTAAAATATTTTTCCTCAGCCTAGGGTTTTACTCTCTTTGATTATCTCAGCAATATATATATATATTTTTTGCAGATGACTTTTTAAAGTTTTGATAAAGAACAATTTATCATTTTTTTTCTTGGTCACACATCCTGCTGTAGATATCAGGTCTCAGAGTTCTTTGCTTAACCTTGGGTCATGAAGTTTTATTCTCACATGTATTCTTTAAAATATTTCAAATTTTAGATCTATGATCTAAAACCATTCGTTGAAAGGCTATCTTTTTCTCCATTGAGTTCTTTTTGCACTTTTGTCAAAATCAAATAGTCATACATGTATAGCCTATTTCTGAACAATCTATTGTGTTCCATTGATCTATTTGTCCATCTTCTCACCAATATCTGCCTGGCCTATTGTGCGAGGTTCAGAGTCATCATGAAATCAGGTAGCATAGAATCCTTCCATTTTCACCTCACTTTAATAAAATTTCAACTATTTGATTTATTTTGTCTTTCCGTATAAATTTTAGAACAAGATTGTTTCTACACAAATTGCTTTACTGAATTTTTTAATTAAAATTGTCCTTTATGTGGATTAAATGAGTTTGATTTCCAATGGTAGGCTGATAACTGTCAAAGTGCCATTGATTTTTGTGTGCTTATTTTATATCCTAGACATACCTATTGATTGAAGATTTATGAAGAGTTATCTAGACAGTGATATCTGAAAATAAGAATAGCTTTAATTTTGTATTTTCATTTGAAGTTTTTATTTCATTTTCTTGACTTTTTTTTTCATGGATAGAACTGTTTGTACTTGGTTGAACTGAAGTGGTGAGAGTGTGTGTCATTAAAGCATTCAGTCTTCCCCTATGACTTATTTTAAGTATAAAGTTCATAGGTTGTTTTCCTCAGATTTGAAGAGTTCTTTATATTACTAGCTTAGTGTTTGTCATCTACCAAGCCTTTCACAAATATTTTCTCCCAATCTGTTATTTCTCTTATTGTTTTCTTGGCACTGTCTTCCATGGGATAAGGGATTTTTATATGATGAGATCTAGCCTCTCAAGTCTTATATGTGGCATGTCTTTGATGATGTATGTAAAAGTCATTACTGTACCTAAGACTTTGCTTTCTCCTAAGCTCTTCTAGTTTAGTTTTATATTTGGGCTAGTGATATGGTACAACAGCCAAGGAGCTTGCTGCTAAACTTGAAGGCTTGAGTTCAAACCCCAGAACTCACATGATGGAATGAAAGAGCCAATTATTGCAAATTGTCCCCTGGCTTCCACACATGCATCATAGTACAACACACACACACACACACACACACACACACACACACACACACACACACACAAATAAATAAATAAATAAAATTTAAAAATGCAACCAATTTTACATCTTAAGCCAGTTAATATTCTTAAAGAAACTCATTCCTCTGGAAGTCATGGAGAGCCACCGATCATTCAGCCCTTTATTTTTAAGATGGCAGTGCAGTTATTTAACAGTTGTCTCCATCATTTTCCTAAGCAGCGATGGCACACTACATAGTCCATTATTTGTAATGCTTCTTCTCTCCTTTGCACACCGTTGCCTTTGATCATATCTAGTTTCTTTTCATAAAAACCAGTAACAATCCAGCTTTTTAATATGCACTAGCTTGTTCTGTAACCACCTTTATCATGATTTATTTGGATGAAAGAGTAAATTACACACTTCATGAATTCATTTTTATTTTAGGTTAGCTTTAAAGGAGGGTCTTGTGAAAATGACTGTACAGTACAAAGATTCTAATTCTTAGGGAGTATTTGTTCTACTTATCATCCCTGAGACTGTTTGTGTTAACATCATAAAACTGTGTGAGAAAGGTAAGATTGTAAATGGTGTGCTAGTGTGGGTCTAAGCAGAAAGCTAAAAGAACTCAACCATGTTGTAAATTATAACTGTATCAGTATGTACCTTGTTTCAGAGGAAATGAATTCACTGAAAGAAACAAGTCTCCTGATATCTTATTTGGATTGTCTTACTTATTTATTCTTGATGTGTCTTCATAAATAGTTCAAATGACTTTTCTCATATTGCCTTCAACTAGACACAGTAACTGTGTTGGTAAATTATTATGAATAATACTCTAAGAACATCTACCTCAACTGAACTGATTTGAATAACTAAATATCTCAAGATGATTTCTAGTTCAATCCATTTGTCCACAAATCATCTTGAGATGAACTATAAATTATCATAATGAGTGAGTTAACCCAGAAGCAGAAAGACTCAAATGGTATATACTCACTTATGTCTGGACACTAGTCCAAGGGGCATGTCCCATGAATGTCTTCACTATCAGGAAAGTGGGACAGAGGGGAGGACATCCTATTGGGACTCTAGGTGAGAGAAGCATGGGAGAATAGGGAAATAGAAGGATCCAGAGGGTCCTAGAAACCTACAAGAAGAACATTATGATGGGTGGATCTAGGCCCAGGGGTCCTGATCAAACTATGGTACCAGCCAAGAACAATATGTGTAGTAAACTTGGAACCCCTACCCAGATCTAGGCAATGGACAGGATATACTTCACAGTTGAGTGGAGAGTGGAGACTGACTTTTACATGAACTCTGGTGCCCCATATTTGACCGTGTCCCCTGGATGGGGAGGCCTGGTGGCATGCAGAGGAAGGATAGCAGGTTACCAAGAAGAGACTTGATACCCTATGAGCATATACAGGGGGAGGAGGTCCCCCTCAGTCACAGTCATAGGGGAGGGGAGTAAGGGGAAAATGGGAGGGAGGGAGGGATGAGAGGATACAAGGGATGGGATAACAATTGAGATGTAATATGAATAAATTAATAAAATATATTAAAAATATCTCAAGATGATCTGTTGGCTCAAATTTAGGTATCAGTATATGGTATGTCTTAAAATCTTAGAAGGAACCTGCAGTATGTAAGGTGGAGGGTAAGGGATGACCCAATACTTATTCTATTCTTAAAGGCTAAACAGAATTGTTTGTTCTTCTATGATGGAAAGGTGACATCACTTTCTCTGTGACAGAGCCTGCTGTGATGTCTGCAGAAGGGTTCAATGTTGATAAGTACCCTTTAGGCCAGCTGAAGGAGCTTGTGACTGATAGACATCCCAAAGAAAATAAGTGCAGTGGAGGTAGCCAGTAGCACACAAGTCCGCCAGTTACAGCAAGTGGAGGTAGAAAGTACTGAAAGTGTATAACTCACACAGTTTGGAAGGCCTAGGGTTGAAACACTGCCCTAGCTAGACACAGTAATTACACCCTTGTCCCCGTGTGTCACCATCTTAATAGAAAGAACCCTGTCCAGTTCAAATGACGACAGTCTGGGAAAACCTATCTGATTATAGCTGTTGTTATTTCAGGTATATTAGCAGGTTACAAGATTCTTATGACACCATGAAGTGTGACAGCCTTAGCTTTAAGTGCAAAACTGCATGAAGGTGAGTTGCAAATAGCCTTTTTATGAAGTTTCTCTTATATAAAAGGTCTCTATGTTGGTGCCCTAAAGCCAAAGGGAACTTCCTGTGCCAGCAGTCCAACATCATTTGGCCAAAAACATCCAGAGTACTTGGAGTAGTTGATTTCTGGGATAAGGTTTTTGGAGATCACCCTTGTACTTCAAACCCATCATAAGTGCATGTGTGAGCTGCAGCTATCTCTCCAGGAAACAAAGTGCTATAACAAATCTAGCTTCTGAAACTTATATAGTAATTATATTTAAAGCTTAGCTTTGGGTAGAAGTATTTAGAATCAGATGAAGACATAGTTTCTAAGGAATGTGTCAACTAGTATCCTTGTTGTATCTCACCCTATGATGCTCACTGAGATGTTAACATGCAACAAGACCACATGAGTCATGTTTTGGACTTCTCAGACTCTAGAACCATCAGATGAACAAATGTCTACTCTTTATAAGTTATCCAAATCTGGTATTTTGTTATAACAACATAAACAAATTAAGGCACATGGTCTTCCAGCATTACCCGAAGCCATAGATATATTTAAGAAGAAAAAAGATAGGGGTGACTAATTCGGCATCTCTTGCCTAATAATGAAAGCTCAAACCATGATGGTAGTGAGGCAACTTCTCCCAGCACATAGATTCATTCTCTGTATGTAAGAGCACAGTTAGCATAGTAAAACACTGCCCTGACTTCTTCATTTTTGTTGTGTCTCTGCTATGAATTTCTGAGATGCCTACATGTTTGTGCACGTATTCATGAGCCATTGTGTGGGGAGCTCAATTGGCAGTATGTTTTTCATGCCTGTAAGCTACACACAACCATAGTTTTCTGTTCATTCTCATCTCATTGAAGGTAAGATATGATGTCATTTAACATGTATATTGTGGTTCTCGTCTGAACCTCCTCAAATAGTTGACTTTTCTCTCTTGTATCTAAAAGTCCTAAGAGAGCATGTCTTCATCCAACATTTCTCTTCAAAACCTCAGAATGTTTTTGTCCTTAAATAAAATAAATTTCTTCACTACACTTTCAAATCTAAGTACTACAGACCTCTTATTCTGAGCCAAAAACATAAATATAGAATTTATAAGTAATGCATCAAAAAAAGTCTCTGTAACATAGTTCTGGGAAAATCTTCAGAGAAATAAATTTTTTAGACATTTTTGGCATCTGTAAGTGTTCTGGAGCTACCTCTTTGCCTCCAGCTCACATTTCCAACTGCTGGATGTTTAGAAATAGGACAGCACATTTTAAAAATCTGTGGCTTCTGGGGCTGCATTCTTATAAACTTGAAAGGTTCTTTGCTGGTTTGAACCTGTGTAACATTCTGTCATCATTGTATTAAGTGATTGTCGCTGTCTGAGTGCTGGTGCTATGGGAAGCAGGTGAGAAATGGAGTATAAGCAATAGGAAAGTAGGCCATGGAGAGGGCTACGGGGGAAGATTTTCATAACTACTGCTTCATAATTTATTGATTTTAAAACTTTTTGGTTTTTTGACATTAAAATACATTATAATTTTTATTGTTTACTCTGGATAAGAGAATTTTTTTCTTTTTTTTCTCCTTTATTAATTTATTCTTGTTACATCTCAATGGTTATCCCATCCCTTGTATCCTCCCATTCTTCTCTCCCTCCCATTTTCCCCTTATTCCCCTCCCCTATGACTGTTCCTGAGGGGGATTACCTCCCCCTGTATATGCTCATAGGGTATCAAGTCTCTTCTTGGTAACCTGCTGTCCTTCCTCTGAGTGCCACCAGGTCTCCCCCTCCAAGGGACATGGTCAAAGGTGAGGCACCAGAGTATGTGAGAAAGTAATATCCCACTCTCCACTCTACTGTGGAGAGTGTTCTGTCCATTGGCTAGATCTTCACCAACCCTACATCTGACAAAGGTCTAATATCCAAAATATATAAAGAACTCAAGAAATTAAACACCACCAAACCAAATAACCCAATTGAGAAATGGGGCTTGGAACTAAACAGAGAATTCTCAACAGAGGAATATCAAATGGCTGAGAAACATTTAAAGAAATGCTCAACCTCCTTAATCATCAGGGAAATGCAAATCAAAACAACTCTGAGATTCCATCTTACACCCATCAGAATGGCTAAGATCAAAAATTCAAGCGACACCACATGCTGGCGAGGATGTGGGGAGAGAGGAACACTCCTTCCCCTGCTGGTGGGAATGCAAACTAGTATAACCACTTTGAAAAACTTTTAGTTTTAATATCTCTAGTTAAACAATTAAAACTACTATGTTATATTTATCAGAGCGTTGCTTAAATAATTCCTTAGCCAAAGAAAGCATCATAGTCATCTTAAATATATGTTAGGGACAAAGTTATCATTATGTATACCTAACATAGTTGAATAGCAGTGCAAGAATGGATATTTGATAAAAATGTAAATAATATGAGTCTGTCACATACATTTATCAGTACAGTATGAAAATCATTAAAAATATTAACAAACTTTTAAAGAAATATGGTCAACCATTCTAAGGTATTTTCATACATATAGATAACATAATATCAATTAAGAAGATTGAATTTATATACATAGGAATGAAAATATATTAATTTAATATATTATATATACATATCAATGATTAAAGAAAAAGATGTCAGAGGCCATGAATTTGAGAGTGAGCAAGTGAGTATATGTGAGGGGGTTGGAGGACAGAAAGGGAAGGGAGAGAATGCTATATTTGTTTTTTTAACTAATATTGTTTATTAATTTATTCTTGTTACATCTCAATGGTTATCCCATCCCTTGTATCCTCCCATGCTTCCCTCCCTCCCATTTTCCCCTTACTCCCCTACCCTATCGCTGTGCCTGAGGGGGACTTCCTCTCCCTTTATGTGTTCATAGGGTATTAATTTAACTTAAAAAATAAAATAATTTTAAAATGCAAAGGAATAAAGATTATTTGAATTTGGGAGTGAGACATAAGAGAGGCTCAGAAGGACTCTCAGGGAGAGAGAAGGGGAGTAGACATGGCGGAAATATGCAATATGTGTATATGACATTCAAAAAGAATAAATAAAGCATCATTCAAAAAACTTATCAGCGAATTTTCCAACATTAAAGAAAAGGAAAAAAAGCATGAAGAAACTTCACTTATATTGGAATAACGATGTGACTCTGATGTTTTATTATTCTTAATGGTACATTTGATTTTAAATCATTTATTTTTCTTATATTCCCATAGAATCTTTCATTCTTTCCACTCTCACTCTCCATTAGATCAACTCTACATTATTTATTCTCATTTCCAATTGCTGTTATGTTCATTTCATTTTGCTTCTATCTTGAAACTGGAGGATCAGTGTAATTACTAACTGATGCTTCAAATGACTGAACTCTGAGAATAACTTCAGGCTGGAATTATGAAAAAACAGGAGTGTATTTTAAAAAAGAATTTTAAAATTAAAGGAAGAGGCAGAAATATACAGGATAATTATATTCTGAGCCATAACAAGGTATGTGTGGGCCTTCAGTGGGACCGGACTCTTTTTTAGAATTTAAATTCCTTTGTAGCTTAAAGTAGTAAGTACACTAGAGGTTTTGTGGACTACTGTATATTTGTGTTTTTAAATGTTAGTATATATATATATATATATATATATATATATATATATATATATATATGAGCTCTCCTTTAATACTTTCAAAAATCTAAGCATCTCCTAGAACTTGTAAGAGAGGGAACAGAGTAGGAGAGGGATCACAGAGATAACTGAGGGTAGAGATTAGACACTGAAAGATGAGGGGTAAGAGGCCAGAGGGCTTGCAGAGGTCAGAGAAAACAATGGCAAGGGCACATCTGTGACAAGCTGCAGAGCCACTAGTGGGTAGGCTCCATGGAGGATATGGGGTGACACTATCTGAGACTCCTAGTAGCAGGGGTCATGGAAACTTAAGAGGCCATCCTCTAACTCGACAGGACTCCTAGTGGGGTATGGGAAACACCAACCTAAACACAAATATTTGACCCAAAATTTACCCTGCCTATGAGATGTGCAGGAATAAAAATTTCTAACCAAAACCAGACCCAACCTGAGACCCACCCCATGGAAGACAGCCAACCCCTGAAACTATTAATGATACTCTTTTATGCTTATGGACAGAAGCCTAGTATAGCTGTCTTCCGACATGCTCCACCCAGCAGCAGATAGAAACAGATGCTGAGACTCACAGCCAAACATTGGCAGAGCTCAGGGAGACTTGTAGAAGACTTGGGGGAAGAATAAAAGGGAAAGGACAAGAGCTTCTCAAGAAAACCAATAGAGCCAAATAGTCATGTCCCAGGAGGCCTTGCTGAGACTGAAGCACCAACCAAGGACCGTGCATGGACTGGACCTAGAGCCCCTACACAGGTGTAGCCAGCCAATGGGCAGTTGGAACATCATGTGGGAACCCTAGTAAGGAGAGCAGGGGCTGTATTTGACATGGAGCCTCTTGCTATGTTATGATCACTTCCCCCAGGCAGTGCTGCCTCACCAGGCCATGGGAGAAGAGGAAGTCCTCAGTCCTGAGGTGACTTGATGTGCTGGGGTGGGTTGGTAAGGAAGGGGACTCCCCTTTTCTGAAGAGTGGAGAAAGGAGAGGAGGGGAGAAGGAGGGTAGAGGAACCTGAAGGAGAGGAGGAAGGGGGCTACTAATGAGATGTAAAATGAAGAAAGAAAGAAAGAAAGAAAGAAAGAAAGAAAGAAAGAAAGGAGGAAAGAGAGTGTGATATTTTTTGCTTATGTGGTTTTTCAAATTCAAGATATGCTTCAACTTTACTAGTTCTGAGAAAAGTCATGATCCTCCCACAGCAGAGGCAGAAGACATTACTCAAAGCACGGAAGGCAGTACCAGTTCCATGTTCCTGTCAGTTCTGCATGCCTCTGCAGATCCCCCAGGGACCCTTGTCCATGGTGTGGCAGACCATGGCTAGGCACACTGACCTCAGGAAACCCTAATACTATCTTAGGGAAATGGCTGAAAATTATCTGAAGATTCTACTGTAGGTCAATTAATTCTTTCTTCTACATGGTTTATTGTCATTCTCTACACAGGAGTCTTTATATAAAGATAATTTAAAACAAGAATAAATGCTTGATTTTAACCATAGATTATGCAGAAACTTAAGTCATACAACAGAAAGTTCTCCTCCAAGGCTCCCTTTGCTGCTCTGGCTGCCTTGACTGCCACTGTGTTGAAGATAATATGTTTCTCCTGATTTTCTCAGCATCTCCTGTCATGACATGAATGTAGGGAAGAGTACTTAGAAAAACCTACCATTTCTTTTTAATTATACAGTTTATTGCTAGAAAAGGAAACACAACCAACCCAATGGAGCAAATGAAAGCTTATGTCTCCAAATAGTTAATCAAAGCACTGGTTACTTTGAATACGTAGTTAGAATTTCCCCTTAAAAGCTTTAATCTATGCCTTTATTCATAGAATCCTTAAACAGATTGATTTTACCTTGGCAGTAGATAACACAGGTAGGCTAGGAAGCTAGTTGAATGTCATCATTTTCTCATGAGGATACCTATGTAAATTGTTTTGCAGATGAAATGTGTAACAAATAGTACCATTAATGCAAAAGTGTGTCCATTGCTGAAGCAAATAGCAGAGTTCCTGAAAAGACCCATGTCTTTAGCTAGGCCAATGCTGGACTTTGCTTATTGAAAGCTTTCAAACCTATTCACTTGAACAAATATCCTCTAGGATACATTATTTACTTCATATCTCTGTAGTTTTTATTTATTTATTGACACCTAATATCAAATTTAAAGTAAGCAAGGACTAAGACAATGTGTGCTGTGACTTTTGCTGTAACAGTGTTGGATTTAGCCATTTCAGGAAGTATTACAGCATAGAATAAAGCTGAGCAGTTACTAATCTCCCATTTGTTACCTCACTATCCTATTCATTACTTATTAGTGGTCTTCTATTTTTAAATTTCTTTGTACTACAATGCAAAGTCATTTTCTCTTTTTATAGAATTTTGTGCACTGACTTTTTCCTGACATATTCATAGTCTCTCAATGGGTTATTACAAGACATCAATCTTCTTCTAATATTCTTTGTAACTATTTGAATCTAGGACCATTAAGTTGACATTACACCAAGATCTGAAAGTCTACAGTTTTAGTTACACATCTTGTGATAAAATCAATGAAACCCATGACTAGGAGGGACATTATTTCATCACGAATCCAAAGGCAGGATTCGCAAACTGTTTTACTAATTCTATAGATGTTCTGTAAATACCGAAAATATGTATTCATAACATTGGTTATAAAACATGTAATTTTTAAGAGTCTTCAGGAAACCCCATAAAAACCTGGCATTAGAGAAAGATATGGTTGAACACATCTGTCTGTATTTTATGAAGTAGGAAGATCACGAGTCAACCTGGGATATCTTGCAAGATCATGTTGAAGAATCACAAAACCAAACCAAACCAAACCAAACAAAAACAACAAACATTTTGCACCAGAAAACATTATCTCTAATTATATTGGTTGATTTAAACTGATAAATATAGTCAAATAAATATGGCAATCATACAATGTGGGGGAACTTATTAGGAGAGCCAAGAAAAGTCAATGAATAGAAAGTGTGAGGAAAAATTAAAATAATATGACTGGTTTACAAATTTCAAATTATGGTGGGAAGAAGACAAGGATAAAATCTTGCAGAAAGTAAAACATAGAACTGGAGAACATGGAATAAACTGCCTAAGAAGGGCAGCTGAAGGAGGTAAGCAAGAGGGTGCTGGAAAATCACTGGAAGCAACAGGAAATTGGACTCAGTTTACCTCACTGGTTTCAGGATGATCAGATACCATGCAACGATGGAATGATGTAAGTATCCTTTGTCTACAGTTTGCCATTCTGACTCACCATATTGGATTTGTATTGTATTGATGAAGAATAACACTAAAAGATTTAAAGTAAATAACGTCTCAGCCTAAAAGTACATTGCATAGCCAGTTAGGTTAGCTCTAACAGAAGAGCGCAGACTGAGGACCAAACAAACAGAAATTTATTTGCTAGGAATTCTGGAGGATAAGAGTTCTTAGATCCAAAGTTTGGTTTATTTTCTTTTAAGTTTGGTTTCTTATTAAAATATTCTTGACCACAGATGACACTTTCTTCCAGTGTCTCCACACTGTCTTTTCCATGTGCCTTTACCTTCCAGGTGTCTTTCTCTCATTATATAGATTGGATTCATGTAGATACACCATTCACTTGACAATTTTTATACAGAATCACCACATTAAGAGTTCCATCTTCTGGACCAAAAATGCTAGTCCTATTGTGTTTAACCATTTTGCCCCAATTTTATTTCGGCCCCTACAAAGATATTATTCACCCCAAATCAGCCTGAAGAAACCCTAAAAGAATGACATTCCATTTCCCTTGAGGGGGATTAGGTAGGTTTTTGGTTGCTTTCTTGGGTTATAGATGTTTGTTTACATTGAGAGTTGGTTATAAGTTACTATGGGTCTTATCTGGAGAGAAAACGAGGTTGGAATCAGGGATATCTCTTTTTTCCTTTATCTTTCTTTCTTAGGTTTGGAGATAGGGGCTGAAAAGAAAGAAAAGGGAATATAGAAATATATAGGGATGATAGGACAAAAAGTCATCTCCTCAACTTAAGTCCTTAATTTTGCTCACAGGTTTATATTTAATTCATTGATATAGAAATTTGTATATTGATGCAAAATAAGTTTAATTTTGACACATTGGTACAGAATTCAAATTTAAGATTATTGTTCACACACATTATATATATTTCTACTCTAATATGAGGTATTGTACCCATATCACTCAAGTAGAATACAAAGTTTACTTCCAATATATTGAAAGTGCTGTTTAGGATAAGTAAGTTAGACAAGTTCATTGTTAATTGATCAAATCATGGTCATGTCAATTACTATTCTATTTATATCATAAGAATGTACATCCTAGGTGTAAAAGATAGGTATGTCTAGAGACAGATAAGGTAAAATAGTTAGATAAGGTCTTCAAAAACATCAGAGTTCTACAGAATATGGCATTTAAAGATTTTTTTTTTATTGTGTGAAGGATTCTTTGAAAATAAGACAGGTTAACTCCTGGCAACACCCAGCCTACCTCAAAAAAGATAATGAACATCAAAAAACCTCCTTATGGAGATGGCTTCAAATGTGGCAAACCAGCTACTGGGCAAACTGTCCTCACTGGCAGAATTCTGACTAAAAATAGGCAAGCTTGGATGCAGGAAGAGTCGACAGCCAAACTCTGTCAAGACAGGATAAGCATGTCCTCAATAGCTCCTGCCTCACTAATATGTCTGTCAGATATATTGGGCCAGAATGTTAAAGATGGTGCTCCAATGTTATAGAGAGTTATGGGTGGCTGTTCAGGCAGCAAACTGTGTCTGCCATTTTTTTTTCAAATTGGAAGCTGCTAACCTGCACTTCTTGTTTACTAAGGTAATTAACTTTATTCCTTCTCAAGTCTCCGATGAGGTTGAAGACCAAATAGTTTATTTTCACAATTAAGCTCAGTTATTCAGGGGTTAAGATGTTTTTAGGTCTGGATAGATGTTTTAATTTGATAGAGATGAGCTATGATACATATTGATTTACATTCAGAATTTTAGACTCATCAAGATAAGAAAATGTTTTATTCAAGGTTGCCAAATAAAAAATAACCAAAACTCTATGAATATAACATTTATATAATTACTGATTTTTTCAGGGTTCTTCTTGCTCTATGTAGCTTACTTCATATATGTATAATAATATAAATGTATATGTAAAAATATCATTACAATTAGAATAAAAATAAACTACATTTTCAGAGAGTTATTTAAAAAAAAACCAGAAAAAGATGAGGAAGCTGAGACATAATCATGTGGACAGCAAGTAGTAGAGTTGAGTTTCCCACCTTGGCTGTGTGCTACCCTAGGACACTGTTCCTGTGGCATCTTCAGGAACCTGAACCACCTGTTAACTCACTCTTTCATTATTCAAGTGAGATTTTCAACATGGTGAGTTGAGGCAGGACCATGGTGGCAACACGGGGCCTGTTCACTTCCAGAGAAGTACAAACAGTAAGTGGAGGTCACAGAAATGAAGGAGCTGGCTTTTCAATTGAGCTGAGTCCAGTGGGATGGTGACAAGAGGAGAGGGTTCCATTGTGTAATGTCTGAGCCACTGAGATAAGTGGAGGCAGCCTTGTGCCCAGGCTGTTGCACCACCAACCTTGGCTAAACTTGGAAGGCTGGTTTGGTAAAGGCCAATGCTAAGCTTAGAAGTCAGAGTTTTGAATGTGAACCAATGACTTAACCACCATGTGACTCAGTTTCCTCATTTGTAAAAGCTATATTAAAAAAGTCTCCCTGGGGAAATTAAATAAGGGCCTATGAACATCCCTTGGTGTGCCTGGCACCTAGAAGATATAATATACAAATATTGGTACAAAAATTGTCCTAACTTTAGCCACCTTGGCTCCTTTAGGGAGCAAGGGAGAGAGCCAGAGTAGGGATGAGAAGAAAGTGTCTTGGCATTTTGTAGAGGAGAGGATGAGCCCTGAAACTATTCCTCCCCCTCCCCTGTGCTGCTCAGCCCAACAAAGCTCTACCAGAAGGAATGTATGATTATCACAGCAAGTTATCAGGGCTGCTGTCTATGGGATTGTTCTGGATAGCAAACTCAATGTCCTTTTGACCAGCCTTATCTTCCTTTCAAAACTCCAATAAAACCAAGAACTTTCAATAATTAAAATAAGAAAATTTCCACCTCAAAATCCAGTGAGAATCTGTTTCCACAGAGCCTCCATCATCTGATTAAACCAAAGGATTAAGAATATTTGATACATTATTTTTATTTATACTAAATATCTACATTTAAAAAGATCTTGTCATTATTCTTTGAGCAGTAAAATAGGCCAATGATTTTCACTGGGTTGCTGTATTAGGAACCCTAAATCATCTTAAGAGAATATGTATAGATTATATGAAAATAACTGTTTTATCTGTAGAAGCAATCCATAATGAATTGCCCATTTTTGGTATGAATCAGAAAGAAAACTAACAAGTAAAGACTATTTGCTTTAACCTGTCCTTGCATGGTAACCTGACCTTCCTGGGAACCTATTATGTGAACTGAGCAAACACCTACCTTGTATGCAGTAAAGGTCCAGCATCCTCATTCCATTCCTCAAGTGCTTGTTTGAGGCAACAATTTCCTTGTTCATGGGTGGGAGGCCACTTCCTCTGTAACACAGCCTTTTTCTCAGCCCCAGGATGCACTTCAGTGATTATTTGTAAAATCTACTTGCCCACTCCCAACATGGTGGCTGCTCTAAGAAAAGTTACTACCCTTCTAGGATCCAATGATAGACAAATGCACATGATCTCAAGGAAAATGCTCCAACATTTCCCATTTCTTTCTATATGTAGTTTACAAAACTTGTTTGGCATCTTAAAGATCTACAGGCATGTACAGCAAAGCCTGTGATTGGGGTTGTCTGTGATGTTCTTTCTGTTGCAGGACCATGCAAGGTGTCTGGAGGCAACATCAAAAATCATTCCCCTCACTCCACAGAAGCCACCTCAGCATCCTGGTGCTCTGAAACCAAGAATATTGATTGTCTTAACAATATGTATTATATTCTCAGAAAAAAAGAATCGCTCTCCCTGCCCACTATACACATGCATTCTTAGGTAGCAAGTCAACCTCAGACTAGAAGTCATAGAGCCCTTCTTGACAACACAACTTGTTCCTCATTTAGTTAAACATGGAGAAACCCCAACAGAGCCCAAGACAGGCTCACTTGTGTGAACTTGATCAAACTAAATATCTCATAGTAAGCCTGACAAATATGATTTCTGGCATAGCAAAATAGGAAGAAGGAACAAATATGTGTTTCTGAAGGAAATTTTATAGTGGTAAAAGCTAGAAAAACACTGAACATAAATATATCATTTGAAAGGTATTCTCAACAGTTCACATTTGTTTGCACACTATTTCTGAAAAAATAAGAAAGAAAGAAAAAAACAACAACAGCATCAACAAAACTCTTTTCTTAAAAGTCTTTCAGATTTTTAAGAAACAACAGTCCGAGTTAGGTGGGTAGGGAGATGGGTATGGATCTGAGAGAAGCTGGAGGACAGTATGAGAAAATACATTGTAGGAAGTGTTCCAGGAATTAAAAATTAAAAAAAAAAGAAATGAACAGAACTAAACCTTAAGAGGTAGGGAACCAACAGCTTCCTCCTCTGACAATGTCAATGAATGTCAAGTAACAAATATGGGAGTTGTGTACACTGTAATCAGCAACTGAGGAAGAAGAGTCTTAAGAACGCAGGTGGACAGTGATGGTCTCAGGGTGCAAGGCAGGCACTCTCTTCACAGGCAGGGTTTCTTTTTTTGAAAAGGTTTACTTATGTACTTATTCACTTTACATTCCTATTATAGTCCCTCCCTTCTCTCCTCCTAATTCCACCCTTCCTTCCTCTTTCCCCCTTCCCTATTCCTCAAAAGAGTGGAGCCCCCACCTACCCACCTACCCCAACTCATCAAGTTGGATCAGTACTGAGCATCCTCTTCTCCTGTGGCCTGTTGAGGCAGCCCTGGCAGGGAGAGAAAGATAAATACAACAACAACAACAAACAAACAAACAAACAAAAAACAAAAACAGGCAGCCGAGCCTGTGTCAGAGACAGCCTCCTCTCCCTTTGGTAGGGGACCCACACGAAGCCTGTACCACCCATCTGCTACATCTGTGTAGGGTGCCTTGGCTCAAGCATTATTTTCATTTCAGTTTTTGTATACATATATATAAAACCATCAGTGAATGTTTAGTTTTTTTATATAACAATATAACAACACTAGGAAGATATGCTCTGGTATTGAAAGTAATGAAATAAAAAAGACAAGACATCATTTTAAAGTTTGTGTTTCTCCAAATGTAGGATGAGGCTTAAAGCCCTATTCTGTGATGTTAGAGGTGTTGTCTGGTGGAAAATGATTACATAATACTGGCTGTATGCATGAATAGGGCTATAAAGGAAGCTTCAGAGACCTGTGTGGCCTCTGAAGACACAATAGTGATGCTTTTCCTACTTATCTGCTTCTTTTATAGTACTCCTTCTCTTCATTTCATGGACACACACAACACACACACACACACACACACACACACACACACACACACACACACACACACACACACCTCTCTGTGTATGGTCCTCACCAGGCACTAGGTTTGCTGGTACCATGATCTTGGACATCTTAGCCTCCAGAAAAGTGAGAAATAAAATTTTGTTGTTTATGAATTACTGAGACTCTGGTATTTTATTGTGATAGCATGAAGGACTAAGGTAACATCTAACCAGATAGAAAAGAGTTGATTGAAGGAAGATGTGTGCATAAGACCTGAAAGCCTACAGGAAATGATGAACACTATAAGATCAGATATAATCTGGTAGGAAGTAATTATGTAGTTAAATTTTCTGAAGTCCCTAAAGGATATAAATAAACACAGAGTTGAGGGAGAGAACTTCATTAGAAAAAAGTACCACCTTTGCCAGAATGAATTCAATCTCTAGAACTCAACTAAAAGGAGCCAGGTGTGGTGGTGCACAATTGCAATCCCATCTCTAGGGAGGCCGAGATAGGCAGATACCTGGGCCTCCCTGGCCAATGAAATGAGCTTACTTAATAAGTCTGGACAAGTAGCAGTTTTTCCAAACAATCAAGGTCGATGGCTTCTGAGGACCAGGGCTGGCTGGTGTCCTTTGGGCACAAAAGTCATGTTCATAGACATGCATGCCAACTACATCACGTGCACCTGCACACATATATATCCAGACACAAAAGGACATAGATAACTTGTGTATCAGAATCCTTTTCTGCAAATGAAAAATAATATGTGTAAACTGCATAAGGATAATAAATATCCCACATGTGAGCCCTTTAGCTAAATACAATGGACAATTAATAACCTCAAAAGCACAGCTCACACTTCATTAGAGTGCGATCAATGTATGTTCCAATACAGTGTTGTTTGACTTAAATATTTACTTATTTTAATACAAAACTTGAGTTTCAGGGTTACATGGATAAAGAACGAGTTTAAACAGTAAGTACAGAAAATGACTTTGGGATCTCTGCTGGAAATTTTGTAAAAGAAAAGATCATACTGAAACCATGTTTTTGTAATACTACCAAGGACATAGAATTTAACACCAATGTAATTGTGCAGTGTGTTGGCTAGTTTTATGTCAACTTCATTTGAGAGGAGGGAACATCAACTGAGAACATTTGTGTTTGCATTTGAAATCTGATGGAGTTGAAGACCAGGTAGCTTAGTTTTACAATGAAGCTTAGATGTTTAGGGGTTAAGACGTTTTTAGGTCTAGATAGATGTTTTAAGTTGATAAAGGCAAGAAGTGATGGAGATTGATTTATGTTCAAGGTTTTTGACACATCAAGATAGGAAAGATATTTTCTTCAAGATAAGGTAAAATTGTTAGATAAGGTCTTCAAAAAACCTCAGAGACATACAGAATATGGCATTTAAATGTGTTTTTATTATTTCAAAGATTCATTGGCAATGAGACAGGTTAACTCATGGCAACATCCAGCATATCTCAAAGAAGATGATGAACATCAAAGAATCTCCTTAAGGAAATGGCTTCAAATATTGAAAACTGCGCAAAATGTCCTCATTTCTACCACACACAGAATTCTGCCTAACAATGGGCAAGTTTAGATGCAGGCAGAGTTCATCAACTCTCTGCAAAAACAGGATAAGCATGTCCTCAATAGTTCCTGCCTCACAAATATGTATGCCAGATATGTTGGGCCAGAAGGCTGAAGATGATGCTACAACATTATAGAGAGTTTTGGGTGATTGTTCGTTCAGCCAGCAAACCATCTCTGTCATTTTCTCATTTTGGAAGCTTCTAACCTGCAATCCCTATATACTCATGTAATTAATTTTATTCCTTCTTAAGTCTCTGCTGGTGTTGAAGATCAGATAGTTAAGGTTTACAATTAAGCTTAATTGTTTAGGGGATAAGATGTCTTTAGGTTTAGATATACGTTTTAAGTTGATAATGACAAGATATGATAGATATTGATTTACATTCAGAATTTTCAGTGCACCAAGATAGGAAAGATTTTTTTTCAAGGCTGCCAAATACAAATAGCCAAAATACTTTGAATGTAACATTTATATAATTCCTGGTTGTTTAGTGGTTCTTCTTGTTGTAGGTGGTTTATTGTGTGTATATATATATACACATACATATATATAATGTATAAGTAAAAAATAATAAAAGAATGGCAGAGTTAACTAAGTGAGGTTTTGCCAGTTATAATATTAATAAGATGGACTCAGAACAGTTGGATAATAAAATGACTATGTTGATGCTTCATAGAATTAAAACACATGCCTGAAAAGTGTAGCCATGTGTAGGTGAAAAACAAAAAGGGGGGTGAAATAACATTCTAGTAGAGATAAAGGATAGGTACAGTTGGGGAGATGGGTGTAAATTTAAAAATAACAAAGAAGTCGTAGTTTTAGAAAGTACTATTCAGAATTGAGATGGGGTAGCTAATTAATATTAATGAAAAACAGTATGGGCTGTGGCAAGAGTGAAGGTATGAGGTTGAGTGAAGAATCAAATTTACAGCAGAGAGTGGGCGTCCGCAAAATGATTGGATGTAATTTGCATAGAATGATCATCTACATGGGCAACAGGATTATCAAGAACTGTGACAATGATGTGAGGAAAATGACCCATGAACAAGGAGCAGAATCTCAAAGGAACAAGTTATAGGCTCAAGAGTCTGTGATAACAAAAAGGAAAGTAGTCAGTTGTATAGTCTGATGACACGAGAGTCAAATTGTGTTCAAAGAGGCTGGAGGACAAAGAACTGTGAAACAAGAGAGACAGTGAACTGACTCCTATAGTAAAACATCTGAAGGAGAGAGCATATCTCCTTAATAGCCCTCAGGACAATGTGCTTAGTTTAAAAAGAAACTAAAGTAGCTGTGTGTAAGTCAGGAGCAAGAATGTACAGAAGCTCTAGGATGATTGTGAGGCATTTCAAAAGATGGGAGAGTATCTATTCTAGACCTAACCCACCCTTGGCATTGTGGAGGCTAAGCAGGAGGAATCTAATCCATAAAATTATAAGGCTATGAACTAGTAACCTAAGGCTGCTGTGGTGACCTTCCAGAGCTGACGTGGCTAAAATAAATAATACACATTTAGTCCTTGCAGTTCTGGATACAGAAACTGAAGACTGTGGTAATGGCACATTTGGTTCTGGAGCATTCTCCATTTTTTGGTTTGTAGATGATTGGCAATGTTCTTCTTTTCCCTTCCTTCTCAAAAAAAGTAGAGGGTCAGAGCAAGGTCCACCCTGTTTTTCCTATATGGACACTAATGTGCTTAAATCACTCTCAACCCTTACCTCTAAGTAACATGATATTAGTGCTTAAGATTTTAACATATGAATTTTTATAGGAAAGGACAGTCCCCTTCAGCTTCCCCCCTTTTTCATCTTTACTGATAAAACATAACCCATAGGAGCAAAAATGCTATATCTTCATAATATTAAAATATTTTGTAACCAGCATCTGGGTCAATAATCCATACATTCCTATCTGTTTTGCGCTCTTTTCCAGGTACTGCTAAGCACCCAACAAGCTACTATGCTGTTCTCACTCCATAGATGGAGTTTATGAGTTGAGTTCCCTCTGGACATCTGTTGATGGAGACACAGGATTAGTCAAGGGTGACATTATCATGTGTATACAGTTCTTCCTGGCTTCCTTTTGAAACATTGATTGTTAGCGCAAAGGCCATGGAATGATAAAGTTGGCCTGAGATCTAGAATCCATGTTGAAAATTGACTACTACTTTCTTATATTCTCATTTTTTGCACATTACAATAAAAGCAGGGTTAGTATGATGTTGTAGTTATGTGTTGATTTAGTTCCTGCCTCCAAAGATACACAGACACACAGACACAGACACACACACACACACACACACAGAGAGAGAGAGAGAGAGAGAGAGAGAGAGAGAGAGAGAGAGAGAGAGAGAGAGAGAGAGAGAATTTATTATATTATCATCATTATTTATTTCCTACGGCTTGATTTCATGCCTCTTGCATGTTATGTAATTTCTAGGATATTTACTAGGAATAAATGTTCATCACTGATTTTAATTCTAATACCAAAGGGAGACTCTCAAATTTTTCTGCTAAAATCTTGTGTTTAACCTAATCCCATGCTTATGGATTCATATGTGCATATTTTACAAAGCTGTAGGTTCTAAATATTTCTCATCAAACTAAAAACCTGTAAACTGATATGGTAGCACATATAATTAGAAAAATGGTGTTTTTCAGTGAATTAGACCTATATTTATTTGGTCTCTTGCCTAAAGTCTGTCCACAGGTGACAGAAATATGTTAATTAAATGTCTGCCAAGCAGAGAGAGGGAAAGTGAGAGAGAGAGAGAGAGAGAGAGAGAGAGAGAGAGAGAGAGAGAGAGAGAGAGAGGAATTATCTTACAATATTTGTAGGGATAAAAAAAGAGTTAAATAACATAATTTCTACTTACAATATTTTATTTGGCTGAATTTCACTGAACAAAGCTGGAGCAAGGCCAGTTGCTAATAATTGCAGGTGAAGGTATTAAGACACAGACCCATTCAATGGGCTTTCCTAACAGTGAAAATTAAATCTGAAAGCCTTTGACTCAAGGGTATGCTTTTCATGGGTTTCTGGATTCAGTGGCTGAAACACCACTGTCAATGACCCTCCAATGGGTTTCTAAGCCCTGTGGAAATAAAACCAGCTCACCATCAAGATCAGTAAATAGGCTCAATTAGTAGTTTGGATAAAGGAAGTGCCATGGTGTTATGAGGATTTATTTGCTACAATCATTAGATGGAGAGCCCAGGACACAAGACGCCGAAGCATGAAGACTTATTGTCTTAAATTTTATAAGTAAGACTTTATTGTGGACCTTTATTTAATCATATCCTTAAATTGTCAAGAAAATTGTAACAGTAGAAAATAGGATATAGATTGATGACAATGTGGTTTCCAATAATATTTCATAGAAATAATGTTTTCCCAATTTATTTGTTTAATTCATTCTGCTGATCACTTCTCAGGGTCTGCTCTGTCAAAGCCACTTTTTTTAAAAACATAGTTTGTTTAGAGTTTCCATTTTCATGGAGTTGACATTATCTTGCAGAAAAAAATCATTGTGCCCTGAAAAATACCTAATTACAGCTATCAGCTGTCAGTTACGAGTCTTTTCTTTGTAAGTAGTGTGCTCCCTGTTCTAGTTCAAAGCTGTCTGTCCTGCATCAACTTGAACAGATGCTCAGGTAAGTGCAAACATATTCATACTATCTCTGGATGAGACTGTGAGTGTTTCTGGAAGAGAGTAGCCAATGAGTTACTGGGTGGAGTTAAGAAGACACACTCTCACCTGTGTAGGCTGCGTTATTGATCCTGTTGGAAGCCTGAACAGAAAAGTGGGAGGTAGCAGAGTTGGTTTTCTACGTTCTTGACATGTCAGTCATTTGCTCCCATCTTGGATATCAGAGTGTTTTGCTCTGGAGTTTATGCTCTGATAGTTCCCACATTCCCAACTAATGCCTCATTAATTCTCATGGACTGTGTCACTCATTTTAGTAGTGCATCTCTAAAGAGCCCAGACTAAAAGATGTCACCGTGATTCTACATGTGTGAAAGATGCTTACTGTCTCCTTTTAGGTCCTCACATGGCCAACGATGATGTCACCCTCCGTGATCTTCAAGCTGGATCACGGATCATGGATTACTTTTGATCACTCAGCATACCTCAGCTCTCAGCCACCAACTTTCTGCTGTGAGTGACTCTGCCACTGTGAACTGACCTCTTTTCTCTACCTTCACCAGACTCCTATTTCCACGCTCATCGGTCATCATCACTCCTCAAACAGACCACCAGCACAGTGGACCGCTAGGTACCTTGCCTTCTGGGCATCTCTTCCCTTTAACCCACTGTGCTTATTACTCTCAGAAAGACCATCCAGAACCCCCAAAAAATCTCACATGCAATGGTTCTAAGCAAGACTTTTATAAAGCAGTCTACAATTCCTATCTGTGAAGATAACAAAGATAAAGGCATTCTAAAGAGCATTCCGTGTAACTCTTTGTATTCCGAAATAACCTCATGCACCAGACAGAATGCTCCATCTATTTGAAGAAGAGAATGGTGTTTCTGAAAAAAAAAATGTTAATGTGGATCAGAAAATTCTTCCTTTGAACTCTGTTTTACTACATGTGCGTTTTGGTCATAAATTATTCAGGTACTAGGCAAAAGTCTAGTGATTCATAACATAGCAATTTTTTTGCAGTAGGAATAGTAGATTTATTTGAGAATTCAGTGAAATCTATTACTTTATCAGAAAAAAATTTGAATTACACTTTTGAAAGTAGATCTTCCACAGTCCCGTGGAGACCATGCTAAAATCCTCTGTAAAATGACCTAAAAAGACCCTTTTGTACAGGGAGACGTGTTTATTTCTTAAGTCAGTATTGCTAGCCATGTGTAAGCTTCTGAAAGAAATAATTTTAAGTAAAAACAGTCTTTATAAACATTTTTCATTCTCTATTTGTATTGAATTCCTCATTTCATCAATGGCTATTCATTATATTGCAAAAACATAAGAACTATAACTTTATTTGTGAGCTACTTGCAGATATATTGTGTTCCTAATTGAAAAAATAAGGTGCCCTCCTCATAGGCCAAAAGTGTCCTTTCCTTAAGACAGCCTATTTCTGGAGCATGTCACAAACCTCATGGTCATGGTTCAAGTGGCCCTGCAGCTTTCTGGGTTTTCCTCAGTAGGGACAGCATGTGAGTTTCCACAAGGAGAGAACCAAAGTTTAATTTTTTTTCCTTTTAGTTATTCTTCCACATCTGTAAAAAATTCTGAATTTTTCTATCCTTATTATTATCATCATCAACTTACCGATATACTGCTATGCTGTGATGCTTAATAAATATAAATCAAATGTAAAACCTAAACTCACATTAGATATCTAATGCAGCCTAGAAAATATCTCAACACCAGGTTTTCCATCCTGCTAATACCTCTGGAGCCCCAAGTTAGTGAGGTGGATGTGTGTGTGTGTGTGTGTGTGTGTGTGTGTGTGTGTGTGTGTGTGTGTGATACCAGTAGTTTGGGAACAAAATTGATCTGTACAGCTGTTACCTCACCAATGCTACCAAAACCACAATCTTTTGGAAAGGATCCCAGGCTGAGGGCTTTGCCATAGCTACACGGCATTCCACCATTCCTCTTAACAGGCCAAAGGGAACCTTTCCTTACGAAAACCCTGGACTAAACAGGTGTTCTTGATTCTGGAGCATACGATCCACAGAGGGTGATTAGAGTTGCTCATCATTAGAAGCAGGAGTCTCTTGCTGGTTCTAAAGCATTTTCAGGGGACTGTGATTTGAAAACCATGATGCCCCACAAATAACCCCCATGCTCCAGAATGAGGAACACATTTACAGTACAGGACTAACTTAAGGAAAGGACACATTTGGCCTGTTAGCAGGGCATCCCTTTTTCTTCAGCCAGAAACAGACTGACCTATTTCCTTCAGTGCTGTGTAGCCAGCCACAACGCCATAGCCCCTAAAGGAATAAGGACTCTCAAAGCCCACACTTCCTATAAGTGAGCTTGCCAACTGCAAATTGCAAATAGAGAGGTAGTGTTTTCTATTCTAGTTCTAAAAGGTACCGTGGTTCATGAATTCATGGCCAAGTAGAATTGCATAGAACCAGAAAACATAGCTCAGAGGATGATGTATGTACTTAATGACAGAAATAATGAGGGCTAAACATTGTTTCTGAATTAGCCAAGAACAGTAGGGAATCTCTAAAAAGCAAGTAAAATTGATGATAATGAGCTGACCTGGGATGTATGCAGTTGTCCCTTTTCTAAATAACAGGGAAAAAAAATCCCTAGAGTTGAAACTTACTTGTGCATTTTATAGATCGATGTGAGCATGGCTGTTGTACCAACATTCGCTTGGTTTCATAAATATTATTGGGGTTTCTACTGTATGCCGACTCCTTAGCACATATGAAGGAGTAGTATAAAAATGCTATAGGACTGGAAGGAGAAGAAGGAAGGGGTTACTACCAAGATGTAAGTGAATAAATAAATAAAAATTTAAAGGTACGTTGCATTAAATTCTCAAAGATTTAATAAAAAATTTAAAGAAAAAAGTAATTTCTAAAAAAAGAAAACAAATAAAAAAACAACAAAAACCTTGGTACATGACTGACACTACATTAAATATCCCTATCATATTTGGGTATTTTTATTTTTATTTTTATTTTTTATTTTTTATTTTTTTTCTCCTTTATTAATTTATTCTTGTTACATCTCAATGGTTATCCCATCCCTTGTATCCTCCCATTCTTCCCTCCCTCCCATTTTCCCCTTATTCCCCTCCCCTATGACTGTTCCTGAGGGGGATTACCTCCCCCTGTATATATTCATAGGGTATCAAGTCTCTTCTTGGTAACCTGCTGTCCTTCCTCTGAGTGCCACCAGGTCTCCCCCTCCAGAGTTGGGTATTTTTTAACTGCCTTATAAAAGTTAAATTCTACTCTCAGAGTTTTTGTTGGTGTAGGTGGTTCTGGGGATAAGGATTAAACTCAGAGCTTTGTACATATAGTACCTCTGGGCTACACATCCTGGCCTTCTCCTTATATTTGTGGATATTTAATATAGTAAAAAATGCTCAGGAATCTCCATCTCATATGCACTTCTATAATATAGTAATAGATTCTATATAGAAAGATTTTTTTTCTCAACTCTGTCCCTTATTCCTGGGAGGTAGATTCTAAACACTTGACATTTCCTAAGGGATCAGAGGATCTGTTCCTATTATTCATATTTGACTTGTTGGACCACATTTAATAGCTTGTTCTCATGAAGTCATTTAAGATAGCAAACAGTTTTACAAGAAAGGCAAACCATGTTATTCAAGGATTGAGTCTTAGAGCACTTGATATCATTCCAAACTTTGACAGAAAAGGTCACATAGCAAAAATTCCAGTCACTCATAGCTGAATCAAGTCACAGCTTAAAAATATGGATCTCAAAGCGTAGGTGAGCCTCCCTTCTTGATAACACTCAGTAGGTTGTATACTTGTATGCCAAGAGAGTCATAGGTGCCTGTAAACTATGGAACTTCTGCATTTTCCTTCATGTGCCTTATGTTGAATGGTTCTGAGTTATGTCTTTTATAGTAAAACCTGTAACCCTCAGCAAATCACGATCCAGGGGCATAAGTGGCAGTCCAGAACACCAAGCTACTCGTGAGGACAACATCAAGCTAGTGGTGAGGACAGCTGATATGGAGGAAAAGTAGTCCAATAACTTCTCCATGTGTCACAGTTGCTGTCTGTATGGCAATCCAGCAATGAATTCTGTCTTCAGTCTCTGAAGTATAGCCCAATTTCAGTTAATTGGTCTCAGAAGTCATTGTAGATTCATTATACTATTTTTTATAAAATTGAAATTTAATGTTTAGTTTTTTATTTTAAATCTCTCATAAACTTTAAAAAAAAGAAAAATAACACAAAGACAATTTTAGTACTACCTGTGTGTCTCTGAGTAAATCCTATCAAAAACTCTGACTTATCTCATTTGGTGAAAGAGTCTTTTAAAAATTTATGCCTGAAACAAAAGATGATCAACTGATAGTAACTGTGATTGCATTTAGTTTTTTTCCAAATATGCATATATTTTAAGGTAATGAGAAGGTCCCAACTAGACATCTCTCATTACCAAATGAAGCCTTGGGTGCCAGTAATGAGTTAAATAGAATTGAGTTTTTTGACAAAGAGGACCCAGAGAAACTCTCAAACAACCCAGGCTATCTATTGACCAGGCTATAGATTGTTCCACACAAACTGATGGTAAGGCCCTATTGCTGAAGACAGTAGCTATATAACTTGTTGAACATGAGAAGTCAAGCTGATGCCTACCTAGAGTTTTCACCCCTACTGACTATTGTTGATGGTACTTGAAGATACTCTGCAAAGTACCAGAGAAGAAAGGTAAATATGAATGCAGCTACAAACCCTTTCATCTACAATAGTGACATGCCTGCATGATATGCTTATGTAGTAGTGGCACAAAAATTATAGGAGTAACCAACCACTACCTTATCGGATTTGAGGCCTAGCCCATGAGAAGGAAAACATTCCTGACATGGCTCCAATGGGCAAGAATCTGAATCTAGAGAGGCCAGGGACCCAAGGAAAACCCAAATATTGGACTAAAGGAACATAGCAATTAAATGACTCTTAACAACATTCTGCTACATTCAGAGATCAGTGTTTTTCTTAGCCATTATCTTAGAAGCTAGATTGGGAAAAAAAAATACAGAGACCCACAACTGGAGTTTGTATAGATAATGAGATACCTTGGAACACTCATCCTTAAATGGCAGGTCTCCATCAAAACCTTCCATTAGAGTTCAGGAAATTTGCAGAAGAGCAGGCAGAAAAATTATGAGAGCCAATAGAAATAGAAGACACCAAGGAAGCAAGCCTCCTAGATACAAGGAGACTGATTAATACATGAAAGTACAGACTGTGGCAGCATGCACAGAGCCTGTATAGGTTAAGCCAGATGGAGTAACAATGCTGAGAGGGAAAGTAGACACAAGTCCCCATCCCAATCCCAAAGCTATCCCCTCTTGATAACCACTTGCAAATGAAAAATTAGTTTTCTCCACAGTTGCTCCACTCTGAACACAAAGCACACTTAAGAGCAGTAGATGGTCAACACAAAACAAGCTAAATAATATTTTGGGGAAGGTTTGTGTCTTACAATGGTTTGTCTAGGCGTCTTTTCTTTTTTAACTTTACATACAGATCTTATACTTACATATTATGAATTGCATATCTTATACTTACATATTATGGGTCGTTTGTGTGTGTGTGTGTGTGTGTGTGTGTGTGTGTGTGTGTGTGCATCTGTATGTGTTTCTTGTGCTTCTTCTTTGACTCTTTTTTATGCTTATTTGTTTTGTTCTATTCCAGTTTTGGGTTTTTTGTTTGTTTTTAGTTTTCTGTTTGGTTTTTTATTTTAATTTTCCATAATTTCTTCAGATTACATCCTGAATGTTATCCCCTGGCTTGTATCTTCCTGTTTCCATCCTCCCTCCCTCTCTCTCTCTTCTGTCCTATTCCCCTCCTCTAGACCTCTGAAAGAAGGGACCTGTCCTCTTCTACCATATGACCACAGAATATTGGGTCTCATCTGGATAGTCTGCATCCCCTTCCTCTGTGTGCTTCCTGGCCTCACCACAAAGAGGAAGTGATCAAATCAGGGGCACCAGAGTTCATGTCAGAGGCAGTCCCTGCTCTCCCCACAACCATGGAGAATGAGCTATGCATTGGCTAGATTTGAACAACAGTGGCTTTAGGTTTACCTGTGTGCATTGTCCGTGGTTGGTACAATTTGTGCAGGTCTCCTGGCTCCAGATACACCTGCCTTGATGGTCTCCTTTTAGGGCTCCTGAGCCTTCTGGTCCTTCCATCCCCCCATTCTTCCCTACCATTCTCAGAAGTCCATCGGGAGCCGCGCAGCAAGTCCCAGCATCTGTTCTGATCCCCTCCTGAGTGGAGTCTCTCAGAGGACATCTATGTTGGGCTAATATCTGCTTATAAGTGAATATAGACCATGCATGTATTTCTGAGTCTGAGTTACCTCACTCAGGATAATCGTTTCCAGTTCCATTCATTTGCCTGCAAAGTTCAAGATTTCCTCGTTTTTAATAGCTGAGTAGTATTGGATTCTGCAAATGTATCTTTCTCCAATCTTTGGTTGAGGGACATCTAGGTTGTTTCTAGAGTCTGGATATTATGAATAAAGATACTATGAACGTAATTAGGCGAATGTCCTTGTTTCATGGTGGAGCATCTTTCAGGTATATACCCAGGAGTGGTATAACTGGGTCTTGAGGTAGCACTATTCCAAGTTTTCTGAGAAAGCACCAGGTTGATTTTCAAAGCAGCTGAACAAATTTGCTCTCCCACCAGCAATGGAGGAATGTACCCCTTTTTCCACATCCTTGCCAGCATGTGGCAAGCACTTGAGTTTTTTATCTTAGCCATTCTGGTAGGTGTAAGATGGAATCTTCAGAGTGGTTTTGATTGGCATTTCCCTGATGAGTAAGGCCCTACATTCTCCCAATCTTCCCACCTTCCCACCTTTTCCCTTCCATTCTATTTCCCCTTCCCCCTTCGCACCTTCTCAGCTTCCCCACCTCCCACCCTCCCACCCACTAAAATCCACACTCTTTTTCTCTCTTCGAAAACAGACAACTAAGAACACTTAAAGAAGTGCTCAAAGTCCTTAGTTGTCTTTTTCTAAGAGAGGAAAAAAAGGGTATGGATTTCAGTGGGTGGAGAGGTTGGAAGAATGTGGGAAGAGTTAGAGACAGATAAATAGTAATCAGAATATAATGTATGAAAAATATATTTTCATAAAAATGTAAATTGTGAAATTTAAAAAATATACTTATTGTAACAAATACCACTTTAAGAAAAATATAAGTTGTCAAATTTAAAGATGTTTATTTTAATAAATATCACCTAAAAGAAAAATAGAGGTGACTTGATGAAATGTTGGTATCCATAACTTCTTTTTGTGGTAAAACAATCTTTATTCTTCAGTCTGAAATACATTCCAGCAGCATATTGTGAGTTTGGGGTAAAATAAGTGGAATCTCAATGACAAAAGTCAGAAAGTACTACGATGCTCATCTCACCGTGTGCTACTTGTAAACTTTGGTAAAAATGCAAAGAAAGGGAAAAAAAGGATGAAAAGATGAAGGAAAGGTAGAAGAAAGGAAAGAAAAGAAACAAAAACAGAAGCTTTTATTTATTAAAAGTTTTGTACAGTTCTAAAATAACAACTAAATCAAAGTTCTGTTTTTATTTATTTCAACCTTCCACAATTGCCATGAGCATCCTCCTTTCTACTATATAATGAATTTCCCTCTCTTGTGTCTTCATTGTCTATATCTGCATTATAGGTAAAAGGACCATAAGTAAATTTCTTAAAGTCTTGTCCATGCTGCCTTTGACTTCTAGAGTAGTGCTTTGCTATGTTTCAAAATACATATTAATGTAGTTGTATCAGTGTTTGCAAGCACAGACCATCTTCTCTATACACTATCCCTGTGACAGATTCTAGTCCACACTATGACACTGTTATATGGCTGCTTTTTTAGTCATTTCAATGTGCAAAACCAATTCTTGAGTCTGTCCCCGTGACAAGTGTGTTTCTGACAAGCTGGATATATCCCCACCTATAGGAAGATAAATACATGAAATGGCTTAAAACATCTGAATACTTCAATTAGACTTTTTAAATTATATATCTCAGCAGACAACATATTCAGAGGTTCTACTTAAGTATTCTTCCTGAAATAGACTGTGTATTAAATTAAACTGCCAGATAAAACAACGTCAGCTGAACCATCTGCCAAGAAAGTGACAAGTCACCTAATCAGTTGGCAATACCAAAAGTATTCTCAGTTATTTCCCTTTTTTTTTTCATAGTGTGATGCATCAAGCCCACAGGTGTAAGTAGTTTTTATTAAACAATAGACTATCATGTAATACCTATGCAAATGTCCTCTGTGACTCATAATATTCATGGTAGATCAGGTCTATGAATGAGTAAACTTACCAAAATTATTGTTCTGGCATACCATGCAGACAGCAAAGTAGTAGTATGAAGTAAGCTTTGAGGAAGAGGAAATCAAGTCATATATACCCTTCACCCCCACTGTCCTCTATCACTTTGAAAACCACTTCGGCCTAGCAGTGAAAGCGTTAAGATTCCTAAAGCTGGCCTGAAGTCCCACCCACTTTTTTAGAGTCTCAGATCATTTCTGAAGGTGTAACTACTTAGAACAGTAACTACTTAGAACACCCTAACAGCTGAGTGCTCCAACTGTGAGCCATCACACTGGACCAGTCCCTTAGGGTTACCAAGGTGTCTGAGACTGACACCAGTTTTTTCACTTTTTTAATTTCATTTTTTACATATACATTTATATTATTACACATATATACAATAGATTGCCTATAGCAAGAAGAACCATGACCCAATCAGGAATTATATAAATGTTACATTCGTAGTGTTTTGGCTATTTGTATTTGACAGCCTTGAAGAAAACATCTTTCCTATCTTGGTGAGTCTAAAACTCTGAATGTAAATAAATTGTAAATAAATCTCCATCACATTTTGTCATTATCAACTTAGAACACCTATGTAGACCTAAAAACATCCTAACCCCTAAACAATTAAGCTTCATTGTAAAACTAAGCTACCTGGTCTTCAACTCCCTCAGAGACTTGAGAGGGAATAAACTTGGTTATCTGAGTATGCTGGGAGTGCAGGTTAGTAGCTTTCCAAATGAAAATATGACAGAGACAGTATTTTACCTGAATAGTCACCCAAAACTCTCTATAACATTGGCACATCTTCTTCAGCCTTCTGGTCCAATATATCTGACAGACATATTTGTGAGGCAAGAGCTATTGATTAATTCACTGGTATAGAATTTTGTATATAGATGCAAAATAAGTTCTAGATGCAGTGGTATAGAATTCAAATATAAGATTATTCTTCACACACACACTACATATATATATGAATTACTATACCCATATAATATATAATATATACAATATATCTATATGAGTTACTGTATTATATATAATATATATAATACACACTATATATATGAGTTACTCTACCCATATAACTTAATTATAATACAAGGTTTACTTCCAATGCTTTGAAAGTGCTATAGCAAGCTGTTTAGAAGAAATAGTTATACAAATTAAAGGTTTGTAGATTAAATCATGGTCATTTCAATTACTAGTCTACTTTTATCACAAGAATATACATCTTAGGTGTAGCAGATATATATGACTCTATAGAAAGATAAGGTCTTCAAAAACCCCAGAGACATGCAGAATATGGCATTTAAAAATGTGTTTATTACTCTAAAGATTCATTGACAATGAGACAGGTTAACTCCTGGCAACACCCAGCCTACCTCAAAGAGGATGACGAGCATCAAAGAACTACCTTATGGAGATGGCTTCAAATGTGGCAAACAAGCCACTGGACAAAAGGTCCTCATTTCTAACACAGAATTTTTCCTTTAAAAAGGGCAAGCTTGGATGCAGGCAGAATTGATGGCCAAACTCTGCCAAGACATCATTTTTTTATATTTTATTAATTTATTCATATTACATCTCAATGGTTATCGCATCCCTTGTATCCTCCTATTCCTTCCTCCCATTTTCTCTTTACTCTCCTCCCCTATGACTGTGACTGATGGGGATTTCCTCCCCCTGTATATGCTCATAGGGTATCAAGTCTCTTCTTGGTAGCCTGCTATCCTTCTTCTGAGTGCCACCAGGTCTCCCCATCCAAGGGATGTGGTGAAATATGGGGCACCAAAGTTCGTGTGAAAGTCAGATCCCACTCTCCATTCAACTGTGGAGAATGTCCTGTCCATTGGCTAGATCTGGGTAAGGGTTTGAAGTTTACTGCACGAAGACACCAATTTTTAAAAGGTAGGAAGAAACTGGGCAGTGGTGGTGCATGCCTTTAATCCCAGCACTTGGGAGGCAGACACAGGCGGTTTGGTGTGAGTTCAAGGCCAGCCTGGTCTAGAGAGCAAGTTCCAGGACAGCCAGAGCTGTTACACAGATAAATCCTATCTCAGAAAAAAAGAAAAGAAAAAGAAAAAAAAAGTAGGAATAATTGAGAGAAACAAAGGCCAAGTTTTGTGTCTAAAAGAAGGGAAGGCTCACAGAAGAGGCCTAGAGGACCTGGTGCAGGCTACAAGGCAAAACCTTGGGAGATGAGCCCACCAAGACACTTTTAAGGACACTGAATACAGATTAAAGTCTTAATATTATTTACTTATTATTTTATTCATATAAGGTCTCCCCATGTGATCTAGGCTATCTTCAATCTCAAGACCTCTTGCCTCAGACTCCCAGAGCCAGGACTACAGATTTGCACCATCATGTCTAGAGTTGACTTACAGTTTAGCACCATGTACTGGGTTTTCACTCAAGCCTTTTCATTTGTTATTAGGGTTATAATATTATCATTCAATACATTCTATTGGTCCTCTATATGATGATTACTATGTCTATAAATTCAATATTTGGGGAAAATCATGACTGTACTAAATATTTATTAACCTTGTCATTAGTCCTGAAACAGTGCAGTGTATAATAATAATTTGTGTAGTATGGGCATCGTATAACACAGTACAATGTATGGGAAGAGTGCTCAAAATACAAATAGGCTATGAAAAAGTTCTGTGCAAGATCTATACTCCTGCATAATGGACGTGGACATCTTTCCATTTTGGTGTTTGTGTCTCCGGAAGTAACTCCCATGAATACCCACAGACAACTATATTTTAAAGCCCATCTCGATTGTAGTGGGTAGATATGAGATGTGTGGGAAGAAAAGAAGGGAAGTGGGCATAGTAAAAATTTAAAACCTGTCAATGATATTGCTTGTCAGGCAACCACAAGAAGAAAAATAAAAATTGGAAAAAATGGGATATTCTGAACCTTTCTGCTATTTACTACTTAATGGAATGTTGGCCGAAAACAGTCAAATAAATATTTCATTTCATCCAGCACCACTTAAAAAGCAGGTAAGACACAAGCCCTTTTGAGACAATTGCCGAGGCGGTGTGGGGTAAGCACAATGGGCTTCAAGCTGCATAAAGTTTAAGCTAATATTCCTGGGCTGAGTTCTTCACCTCCTCTTCTTCCCTGAAATAGTCCCTTACATGATTCCCATAGGTAAAATAATCTCAGTGGGGTTGAAAACCAGTGTAAATAAGTACAAGTTCGCTTTAAAGCTCCAGCTCCATATTAAAGTCAAATCAACACCCTTTACTAAATGGAGATGTTCAGAAAAGATAAAACAGCTCAAAACCGGGCGCTGGGTTTGTGCTGCTATTTCATGTCAAGGCAATTACAGTGATAGTATTAGGAAGATCAGGGCGGGAGCGGTGTTGTCATATGGGGAAGGGAAAGCAAGCCTTTAAGCAATCATGTAGAGCATGCAGAACATCTTAGAGCTGGGCATGGAACAAAGCTTCGCGCTGTCGGAATATTGATCTGCTCCGGAAGGTGCGGGGAGCTGCACTGCGGTGATTGCCTTCCCCGCTGGGTTTAGAGAGGCCTGAAAGAATACAGTATTGATCTGGCCTCACTCCCGAGACACAACTTACAGATAAGCCCCGACTGGAGGCCACCAACCTAGAGAGCAAACTGTTGCAAAGAAGCCTCGTTTGCCACACGTCCAGCATCAGAGCTAATGCCATGGGGAGTGATGAGAACAGACTCCCATCTCGATCCTGGATGGGCTGGTCCGGTGGTGCTTCTTCTCCCGTGTAAATGACAGGTGCTTCCAAACCCTGAGGCAGGTGCAACAGCGGAACACACAGAGAGGTGCACGGTGCACTTTTGAAGTCCCATTCGGGAGGCTGCCTTTTCTTCAATAAGGGGGATGTGAAGTAATGGAATTATATTAGTTTACTTGAAACCATTCACAGCCCCATTCACTTTGTATTTCGCCCTCCTCAAAGACTACTATTTACTTGTGAGTAAGGGCATTAAAATATGCATGTGCTACAGTAAACTCTAGGCCCCATTCCAAGACATCAGGGCAAGGGGAAGTTTTTTGTTTGAGTATGTGTAGGTTGGTAGTGTAGGTATATAGGTGGTGTGTACACACGTATGCACTGGTGCACACACGTGAGGACACAAAGGCAGAGGCTAGAGGGGAAGGCTGGGTGTCTTTGTTTCCTGCTTTCTAACTTAATTGTTTTGGAACAGGATCTCTCACTGAAACTGAAACTTGCCGTTTCAGCCAGGCTGGCTGGTCAGTGAGCTTCAGGAATCCCCCTGTCTCAGCCACAATAGAGGTTACAAGGCCTCTTGTTTGAGTCATACATGTTCTTATTCACTGAGCCATCTTCTCCAACTCAAAGAAAATTCTTTCAAAAACAATTACGAATATCACCTCAGACATTTAAACCAACAACCTCTGACCACAGTGATTAATCAGAAGATTGTGTCTCTGTGTCTCGCACATCTTAATGGAACCTCACTAAGGTTCGGTTCACAAAAAGTGCTCTGGACTCAATGCCAGTAAGCAGCAAAACCACTCAGAAAGTAGGAAATCCTAACAGCAAGCGGGATGCCAGCAGGAAGTAAGGAACCCTTTATCATCTGCTACCCAGGTGCTAAAAGACCATGAAATAGAAGAGGATTCGATGGTTAGGAGCAGGTACCATTCATCCAGAGGAGCAGAGTTCCCAGCAAACACCAAGCACCTCACAACTACCTGTAACTCCAGCTCCAGGGGTTGCCTCTAGCTTCCAAGGGCACCTGCGCAGTGGAGCACATACCCACATAGACTCATACGCATGCAACCATAATCAAAATAAATCTTTAAAAATAAAGAAACAAGTTGTATAAGTTAACAAAAAAAAAGAACATTGTTTTCCTTCAGAAAAAGGGAAGCCTTTGATATTTTCCCTTCCAGAGATTTACGTACAAGTCATGAAAGTCCATGGATATGACCTAACTTTATTTCAAACGTGGAAATAAAGCTCCACTCACCTGCAGTCTTCCCATTCCCATGTCACTCTGCAGCTTGCTCCCGGTTTCCTGGTTGAGATTAGTGTAACCACAGAGTTTTGCATGGTTCCCACCTCCAACCACAAGTTAAACTGGGCCAGATGTAACTGCAAAGCTGGGAAACAGGGCTGTCAGTGCGAAGTTCAAACTCCAAAGGAAAAAGACATTTGGAGTGGGATTTTAGAACATGATGAGTGTTTTTGTTGTTGTTGTTGATAGTTGTGGTGTTTTGTTTGTTTGTTTGTTTGTTTAGCAATAGTAAGGACATCTCATTTGCAAAGGAAGAGGATTTCAAGTTTACTTATCACTCCCCTGTGAACTCAACAAGTTTGCCAAAGGACTAAAAATCCTATCATGGGCAGCACTACTGCCTCAATAATTTGTGTATGGAATGCAGTGTGGGATGGGGTCAGGGGAGATGCTGCAGCAGGTGAAGGTGCTTGCTCTTGCTGGCAACACTGATGAGTTTGATCCCTGAGGCCCATAAGGTAAAAAGAGAGAAGCAGAAGTGACATCACCAACTAATGTTCTCATCTCTACATATGTGCTGTGGCATACACACACACACACACACACACACACACACACACATGAGAAAGAGAAACACACTAATACACTGATAAACCAATGTACTAAACATTCTAAATATACACTTAAATAAATGCAGCAAATACTTAATTCCCCCTAGCAAGGATTTTTCAGTCACATATAAAAACATTATTCCAGCTTAGCCATCTGATTTGGTTCATCTCCAAACACTTCTAATTTAATTCATTATAGCTGTGATATTATAGTTTTACCCATTTTTAAAATAAAATATGTTTTCTCCAAGGCTGCCAAATACAAATAGCTAAACACTATGAATGTAACATATATATAATTCCTGATCATTTTGTGGTTCTTCTTGCTGTAGGTAGTTTAATATATATATGTGTGTGTGTGTGTGTGTGTGTGTGTGTATGTGTGTGTGTGTGTGTGTGTAATAATATAAATGTATATATAGAAATATGTAATAAAATAAAAAATATAAAAACATTGTATAAACAGAAGCGTCCATCAAGTATATAAACAACACCAGACTCCATATTCTTTTGTATGCATGAGTTCACAAGGCCTGGATTCCAGATGATTCTCTCTGAGCTAGAAAATGAACTGGAACAAAGTGTTGACACCACAGGCAAGAGCTAAGGACTGTGGATGATAATAACAATAGCTTCTCAGTGTTGCCTAAGTGCTTTCCTTTGTTGCATTATCTGGGCATCACCAATTTTTGCTGTGGTCCAGGCCTCTGGAGGTGAGTGTGCATATTCATCCCTGCTCCACTTGGTCTACCTTTGCTTGACCACTGACCAAGTTTTCTCCAAGCAAATGGGGAGTTCCCCAGGAGAACTTAGAAACTGGGCAAAGGGGCTCCAGAGGTAGTTTGATTTCACCACAGTCATTTCATCTTCCTTAGCAGTAATCCCTTGAGTATATAAACTGGAATATGTAAACTTGCCTCTGCTCAGAAAGCTAAAATGGAAGGCTCCCCTTTCAAAATTTAACTCATCTCTCTGAAATGCACCAAGAAATCATCCTGGCCTGTAATTACCCAACCTGAAATGCAAGATATGTGATCCTTTGTCCAAGGTTAATCACTAACCTTTTTAAAACTTTGAGAAGGTGTGTTTGAAACTGTGACACAATTGTGAAGTCAGATAAAAATAATACTAAATATATATATGTTCCATCAGAAAATGTTTATTTCAAATATTGTTTATTTCTATTACCAACATATATAGCTTTAGCCAGCTGCAAGCTTCAGGTTTGCACCTCTTATATAACAGTCTGCAAAGCTCATTAAGGTCATTGGTTTTATGAGATTTGTCCATAATTGTAAAGCTATAGTAGCTGCCTTCCTTTCAGAAGGACAGGTTTCAAAAATAACATTTGTGACAGAGATTACCGACCTCAAAAGCTAGAAATGTACGTCAACTTAAGAAGTCTTTATATATAAAACAGGGAATGAAAGCGTTATAAATAGACATCTTATGCAGCAAGCACACAGCCTATCCACACCCTGTGTTTGTGAGCACAATAATTACCTGTGTGGTAAGAGCTTCAGAGTCCTTTGTTACATCTTTCAGCACGCCTTCCTTGCTCCCTTCCCTGGTTTTGCTTTCTAAGAGAAGTCAAGGTGAAGGGCTTAATGCCTCTGAAGCTAGGGCAAGAAAACACTCACCTTTTCCAGTGGCCAGTAAAGAATACAAGGACAAAGTTAAAACACAGCCACTGAAGTGAACAACCAGGATGCTACCCAGAGGAGAGAAACCCCCTCCAGGTACGCCTGACAGGGCTCCCTTTTGGTTGCAAGGCCAGGAGGGTCAGCCCATCTCTGTGGCATTCCCTTTCAAGTGCATGGGCTGACCGCCAGCAAACAGGTTCCGCATGACTGCTGGTACACAGGGAAACTCCTCAGAGAGAGACCCCTGACCCACCAGAGGGGTTAAAACCAAAGGAGAGATCAGGCACTTTATTTCAAGTGTGTGTGTGTGTGTGTGTGTGTGTGTGTGTGTGTGTGTGTGTATTACAAAGACGAAGAAGCCTTTCAAATGTGGAAACATCACACGCATGCCTGCATAAGGCAGAAGCAAAGTAGGAAATAAAACGAGAGAAATCTTCCCTTCAGTAATCCACAAGGACCAAGATATAGAGAGCACTGCTGTTGCTGGACATTGAGAAGGTCCTGTTTTAATTGGACTCCACTGTTCTGAATAAGAGCCTTTATGCTTTTACGTATAATAAACAGTTCTCCGGGTAAGGTCTTCCCTCAGCACGTGCTTCTCCATCAATGTTTGACACATGCAAAGCTTAGCATTAATGGTGCTAGCAGATGCCACTCTGTTATCAGGAGTAGAAGATTCTCTCTGGTGTGGGTGACAGGGCTGGGGTCTTTAGTTCCGCTGTTCATCCGGGGCGCTCACTGTTTACTTGCTGTGCAGAGCTAGTGACATTATCAATGCCACATGGGTGCCACTAGCAAGTTCTCGAAGACACCACAGCCTGTCAGAGCTAAATGTTTCCCGTGTGCAAAGTGGCTTGCAGTACTGCTTCCTCCCAAGCAAGGCTGTTGCAGCTGAGGCCCCCTCCGACTCTCAAATAGGTTGTCGGGTGGCACGGAAGATGTCCTTGGTGCTAAGTGCGATACTAAAGCACTTTGGTTACATTCCATTTCTACAGAAATGTCTCTGAGCCTGAGCAAATGCGAGTTTTGCTGTGCATCAGTAAGCGGTAGGTTAAAGCCGCAGTCTCAGCGGCCCCCCATGTAATGAAGTTCCAGCAGAAAGTTGGCACAGAGGGAACGCGCTAAAGCCGGTTCGAGCCTCCCACTTACATTTGGCAAATATTTCCTTAACTCCTGCTTTATTTCAGGTCCCAGAGATACTTCACTCTGATGAACTCAGCCCAGCTCTCACGGAGCTCACATGCCAGGAAGGATGGCAACAGGGGATAGGTAATTCAACTTGCGTTGAGACACGTGACCAAAAAAAAAAAAAAGTAGTGGATACTGATGGGACATCGAAATGAAGAAACTTAGAGGGAAGACTAGGGATGGAGTTCAGGAGACTGGCATGTTTGGTTGCTGGGGAGTGAAAACCAATGTAAACTCAACTTCAAAACCTGGTATTGCTGGTTCATTATTAGAATATCACATGTACAATAATTTGCAGACTCAATCTATCGACTGTGAGCCTATCTATACTGACTTATCTTGTCTTAGCTTTCTTAATGCACTAGTTGGGTTTGAAAACTCCTTTTCAATTAAATTTGGAAGTCTCAGAAGGCAACATGCTCAGTAGACTGTCTGATTAGAAACAGAATAAGAATTGTGTTCTTTCATCTGTAATCAAACCTTATAAAAAGAGCCTCATACTTCAATCCTATAGCAAGTTTATTTTTGACAGCACTAATTCTATCCCGTCACATCTTCTAAGACATTGTCTTTATAAAATGTTGGAAGTCTTAAATGTTTTGAGGGAGAGATATAAGTATAATGTAAATATAATGAAGTTCCTTTTTCAAGAAAAATTGGGATATTAACTTTTCATTTTACCGAGCTAACAGAAAACACCCAGTTTTTTTTTTTTTTTGATAAGGCTTAAGGTAGTTGCAGGTATAGTGGGCTTCTGAAAGGGGAAAATAAGACTTTTAAAATGTGGAATTTGAAGATAAAGTATAAAACGTTGAGTTGCCAACTTACGGCATATCAAAATGTCAGCTCAGCACCTTAAAGAGTCTAAAGGGATTATTCAGCCCAATTTTCTCTGTGCTTAATGCCATATACTGGCTTAGAGTCAGGCTCCTCTGGAAGAAAGCTTAACTCTTTCTTCACAAAATGGCCTCATTTTAAGCAATGAAGTTGCCATTTCCCAAAATGAAGTTCCCAAAGTCTGAAATATTTCCCTCAGCTTTGAAAAGACCCTGGCTTGAGAATATAAGCTTACACACTGGGATGATTTCTTCCACTCTGTGGCAAGAGCAAGCCTAAATCACACGTACTTTCCAGCTAGTAGACTATCGAGCAAATGGGATAACCCTAGCATGCTTACTGCAGTTTCTGAAGGCCTGTGCTGAGTACTTGAAGGCTCTAACAATCAGTTTCAGAAAGAATTGGCACATCACGGGGTATTTGGAAGAGTCCTGGGAGGGGAAAGTGTACCATCAGCATGGTTCAGGAGTCCTCCTCGCTATTCTCATGATAGGTGGACACAAGGACTCTGGGTCTCTGGTTATCAGTAATCTCCCCATGTCAAGACACTGGCCACACCCTTGGTTGATGAATCAGAAATGAATTTAACCTTCTTGAGATATTTCAATATTAAGGCTGCAAAGAATTATTCCAATCATTTGCCCATAGGGTACCCATAGTAACATTATAGTGAAATTACTATTTGATTTACCTAACCATTTGAGCATCCATTATGACTTAGAAATGAATCGAGTTAATGGGGTTACAGTAGTCAACAAACAAAAGTTGTTTCTTTTATCGTGACTATAAGACCATGCCCACTCTTAAAATTATTTCTTTTGTGGGACTCAGATTCTATAGAGGAATAAAATCAGAAGTAAGTAAGTAAATAAGCAAATAAATAAGTAAAAGAAGTAGAGAAAGGAGACCCCTCTGGTTTGCAGAATGGAGTTGGTAGCTGCACATTCTTCTCAAATGGTAAGAGAAGGCCTCATTTGTAAGAGGTAGGTAAGCAAAGGCCTGATAGGAGTGGGCCAGATGGAGACAGAGGGATGAGACAAGGGTCCTAGCCTCTGACACTTAAGATTGATACATAGATTTCACCTCTACCATCACTTTGTTTGATTGGAAGTTCTGTCCAGATCCAGGCCAGTGCAAAGAAAACCAATGAATAATAGCAACTATATTGTCATAGCCACACAGGGGTGGGGAAAACACAGCCACTGTGTGTAGACTATAGATCCACAATATATTTGCTGCACCCCTCTCAGGATCTTTGTCCTAGCCTTGCTCAATTAAGTAAATCACTCCTTGTGGCCTTTGAATTTATTTATTTATTAATCTGTACAATGCTTTTCCTTTCTTAGGCATAAAGATGAGCTAGTAAATCTCTATAGTAAAGGGTAAAAAAATTAGTGTTGTAATAATAATTTAGGACTTGTCTCATGAGTGCAGAGATGGTCTATTGGCCCAATGCCCTAGTTCTAAGCCTTATACTGAAATGCTTTCTCTCTAGAAGCATGTTAATTTGATTTGGGGAGGATTTCTCATCTTGCTCATGTGTTTAATGCTAAGTAGCTGTCAAGGTGTCAAACATTTCCTTCTTTCTTTCCTTCCACAGGTGAAAACTTCATGGGGGAATCCAAGGAAGCCTGTCTGCCTAGGAAAGCGCCACATGTCAAGTGAGACACCACTCGCTTCCATCCACAAGTTGTAGCACACAGCATAAAGCCACAGTCTGACACTGCCCATGCCTAACAAAAGGTTAATGGCTTAGCTTTTTAAAAATTTGGATCTGTGTGTTGGTAATTGGAATAAACATTCAAATTTGAGCATCAAATTTCTCATTAGTTTCACATCAATACCTGTGCTGCATCTATGGATCAGCGAACTGGGCTCCTCGCTGCCCAAGTGAGTTCATTAATCATTCTCCCCTAAGATGGGTGTGTGAGTAGACAGCTGTTGTAAGCAGCTGTCTTCAGGCCCAAGTCCTCTCATACAGAGTGAGGGAAACTTTGTGCATGAGTTGGCTGTTGCTTTACATAGAAACCTGACTTGTATTGACAGGTCCAGAAGCAACTAGATCTCAGATCAGTTGCACATTTTAATGTACAAATGGTCTTTCTGTGGTCACAGAAAGAAAGGTTTAAAGCCATTAAGGATAAATTCCCATGCCTTATCTGAGTTACCACCAAGAAAGGGAAATACAAAGCTCTGCTTTTTGGGTCCACACTACCTTTGGTAAAAAGTCACAACCCTTTCTCTAAAGGTTCATGATCCTTTCTTCTTGCCCAAATGATATGATCTGGCTCCTTAGCTCTCCTGATCTTCTGAATATAGAGAGTTGATTTTATTTTTCATAATTTTGGATACACTTGGGTGCTTAGAGATCAGACTCCACATGAGGCTCCGATTCTCCATTATATGAAGCAAGTACTCATGTAATTGGAGCTTATCCTGTCTTAATATGTGCAATCAGGAAATTTGAAGCAGCCTTGATGGCCCCTCTAGTATTTCCCTTAGATGCTCGCTGATATGTCAGTGGCTATAAGTTCACCACACAGCCATGACCTCAGATGCCAACCTTTCCCCATGCACTAGAACACTTAATAGTAACCCGAGAATGACAAAAAGAGACAACACTCATTAACATGAACTCAAGAGCTATCTTTCTTTTGTAAGCGGAACTTCCCAGCAGTTCACTGGAGAACTTAAAGTCACAGAATGCAGGCAATGTTTTTGAAGGAAGGAGGTGGCCCTGGAGACTTCAGGGAACCAAAGGATTGCCAGGCATATCTATTTCCTGGATGTGTATCTTAGCCTTTTCAATACCATGGAAAAGCGAAGGAGATGGCTAAAGTTCAAGTCCTAGAAACTTTCATTTCTCTCACTAATTAGCATCAGGAAGTAAACACAGGAAAGAGAAGAGAATGGATATGCTTTCTAGATACTTTGTGGGCCACTAATTTAAAGTGTGTGTTCCTCCTCTCTACCAGGAAACATTCCGAGATAGACAACGCATTCCCGAGTGAGGGATGAGGCAACTCCAGGTCACTTACTCATTCAGTATCTTCTGACAGGTAAGTACTGAGTAGCTACCTCTGGCCAGGTGCTGTATTAAGGACTGGGACAGAGGCAGACAAGGCAGAGAGAAGTCTGGCTTCAACAGTTTATGTTTAGTGTGCAAAGTGGAAAAAAACATATGTTTAAATTAAAACGCCAGTTGCTAAAAACTCTCACATGTAAAAATAAAGTAGGATGATACCAGAGACAGGAAGTTACTTCAGGTTGTGTGATGCTAACGGTATCATTGAGTGCACAGGTCATGCCAGCTTAGGAACATAAAGCAAGAACCAAAATAGAGTTGGCAGAAAGAGCTCTACTTGTTCGTAATTCCCGAATCTGGGAAGCAGGAGAGAGAAGCTTGCTGAAAAGATGAAGCTAGCCTAGTCTGCACAGCAATCTCCAAAGTATTCTGGAATGTACAGTCCCCTGTCTCTAAATTATTAATGCCAACACAACATAGTTGTGGGGGGGGGGGGTAGGGAGGGAAGGGTGCTGGTGCCCAGCCCTGTATGACTGCAAAGCTTCAATCTTTCTACTTATTTCCGTTTTTACAGGATCATGTGCAGCCTTGTCAACTCTAAAATCAAGAAGATGCTAGGTGATATATAGAATAGAAAGTGTAGAGGAAAAGTAACTAGATATTGTGTGTGTGTGTTTGTGTATGTGTGTGTGTTTATTTATAGCCTCCTTTGGTATCCATCTAAACTAGTTAGCTCGTTTTTTTTTTTTCTGAATAATTGCCCCCAAAGAGGGCAATTTTCAGCTGTTTATAATTCTACCAACCATCTTATAGATTTTCCTAATTACTAAATTTCACATATTTACATATGTGCTACATTTTGTATTCATTGATTCTGATTCTGATAAACCAATGAGGTCCAAGCTTTCCCTAATATTAAACAGGCTTTTGCAAGAAGGGTGTTGCAACTAGATCTTTGCTTATGTATAAGCTAAGAGTGGGATGTTATAAGAACATAGATTAAAACATGTGAAATGCCTGTATACAAAACGATAGCCAGCCAGTTTTGTAGAGTTGGGCCTTCTCTACCCAGTGAGTAAATTAATGGTAATTGCTGATAAGTATCTTTTAAAGTAACAATCCATTAAGGCATCAAAACTTTCAATGGAAGGTTTTTGTTTTTTTGTTTTTGTTTTGGTTTTGGTTTTGGTTTTTCGAGACAGGGTTTCTCTGTGTAGCCTTGGCCGTCCTGGACTCACTTTGTAGACCAGGCTGGCCTCGAACTCATGGCAATCCGCCTGCTTCTGCCTCCCGAGTGCTGGGATTAAAGGCGTGCACCACCACGCCTGGCTTTCAATGGAAAGTTTTATCTCTAAGAATCATCTAATGTTTTCTAGACTCTTGACTCCTGGGATGATGCCACTTATTGCTGTACTGGAACCTTTTCTGGAGCTGGTTTTTTCAACCTCTCTCACAAACTCATCAGAGACTTATGCTCCTATAAATATAGATGACTGAAGAACCATTCAAGAGCCAGCCCAAATGTTGATAACCTTTAACTTTAAGAGTCTTCAAGACCCACTGAAGTGAAATATGATCTTTATACTTTTCACTTTTCTTTTGTTTTATGCCCTTATCTACTTGTTTATATAATTGGTGGTTCGAACCCATCAGAAAAAAATGTCATTGTTTTATGGCATAGATGAAGGAAATTGCCAGGCAATAAATATTAATATAAAGATGAAGACTCAGATTGTGAAATATGATTTTTAATATTACATCCATAAAAATGAGTTACATGGTACTCCTGGAATGTTCCTCCTTCCTCCTGCCTTTGCTGAAATTCCAAATATGGATCCCATTTCTTCTTTGAATTTGAGTTATATTTCATCCCACTGGCTTCAACTTCAAGAATCCAACAAAAGTGAATTCTACATATTTCATTATGTTGAATATAACAATAATATAGAAAGATTTGTATAAATGAAACTGGTGAGAAAATAAGTACACATCCATAAATCATACATGCATACAATTTTAACTCTGAATTTTGTAAAATATAGTCTTTATCACATTATAATTTCTGGCAGCTGTATCATAAGTGTGAGAACACTGAGCTATTAGAAATAGTCACTTCAAGAAATTGGGAGCTAAAAGAAATTCAAAACACATCTAGTCTAGTTTTCCTCTTTAAAGATGTGAAAAAATCCAGACACTGAAAAGAAATTTTACTGGTCTTATGTCTAGTCACAGCTCGTTAACGGTAGTGTCAAGGCCTTCTGATTGCTTTGGAAATAGCAATGAAGAGAACATGCATTGAGTTATCAGTGTGAGATTACTTTGGTCGAGTCATATAGTTTTAGTTGGGAGTCAGTAAAATGACATAGCATTAACCAATTTAACCTTAATAATACTACCACTGACAGAAAAGATTTTACATTATAGACTGGGTGTCTGTATTTTCCCTAAATACATATGTTGAAACCCTTGTCCTCAGTGTGTCTGTATTTGGTCATAAGGTCTCTAAGGAGTTAGAGTGATTAATGTTTAATTAGGTCACAAAGATTATTGGTTCTATGAGAAAAGATCCAAGGAAATGACAGGATACCTCTTCCTTTATTCCTTTCCTCCATCTCCTCAGCAGCAGGTGCTATGCAAAGCACATTGCCTGGTAACACCACCTACAAACCAACAGGGGCCTCACACTGTAATGTTATTTTTTGGCTTCTTGGTCTTGGATTCTCTACCTTTTGGACTCTGAGAAATGCTTCCTCTTATTAAGCTTCCCTGTGGAAGCCTTTATTTCTGGCAGCCTGGGTGGACTAATGTCTTTAATAATTCAAATGGTATTTACCTAAATTTCCCATCAGTGTGTGAGGTATTGATTCATTAATTTATGAATTTATTTTATTGAGTAAAAGAGAAACTGTGTAACATGCCTACTCTCTGTCATGGGGTGGGGCATATGATTAGCTATATTATTATATAGTATGTGCTATGCACAGTATGTATTATAACGTTATCTCTGTCATAATAAATTTACTATGGTGATGTTTTATATATACATTGGATTAGTTTTCTTATGCAGTTTTTGAAATGTGGCTTTACGGGTGAAAGTATTCAGTTTTAAATATTTGAAGAAGGAAATTTTCCACAGAAAAGTTAAGTGACTATATACTATCCGAATAATTACCTCTGTTAATAGATTTGTCATGTTGATGGTAAAAAGCTCCAATTCGGTGTATGCCTGCTTCATAAAGCGCTCCCAAGCACTTAAGAAGTTAGTCTTAGAGGGAACATGGTAAGTGAGGGAGCACCGGGAGTAATGCGAGTCAACATCAGACCTGGGGTGAGTGGGAGCAGGAGGACAGAGGGCTCGGAGAGAGAAGAGAAACCTTAGGCTTCTCTGTGACAAGGTGGAGACCTATAAAAGGGTGGGCTCCGGGCAGGATATTAGGGTGACGCTAGCTGAGATTCCTAGTATGGGGAGGTCATGGAGACTGAAGAGAACACCCGCTAAACACGACTCTTACAGGAAAGAGAGGAAGACCAACCCAGCCACGGAAATTTCAACCCAGGAATTACTCCGCCTACAAGATGTACAAGAGAAAGAGACGGAGCAGATTGAGGAATTGAGGAAATGTTCAGCTGATGCCTGGCCCAACCTGAGACCCACCCATGGGATACAGCCAACCCCTGGCACAGTAGGCGACACTCTTCTATGCTTGTGGATGGGAGCCTAGCATGCTTGCCTTCTGAATAGCTCCACTCAGCAGCTGCTTGGCGGAAGCACATGCCGAGGCCAACAACCAAACATGGGGTAGACCGCTGGGAATCTTGAGAAAGAGTTGGGGGTAGAATGTAGAACTCAGAAGGGATTGGAGCTCCAGGGGAGGACCCACAGAGCCAACTAACCAGGGCCCACAGCGGCAGCAGTGGTGGTGGTGGGGTGCTTGTGGAAACTGGGGCTTCAGCCAAGGACCATGCATGGACTTGACCTGGGTCGCCTGTGCAGATGTAGTTAATGGGCATCATGTGGGGACCCTAGTGAAAGAAGTGGAGGTTGCCTCTGACATGGACTCAGCTGCCTGCCTTTTTTGTCACTATTTCCTGGCAGGGCTGCCTTGCTGGGCCACTGGAGATGGGGAGGGTCTCAGTCTTTATGAGACTTGATATGCTGTGGTAGTTTGGTGGGGTTCCCTTTCTCTGTGGAGTAGGGGATGGATATGGGGAACAGGGAGAGAGGCTGGACAAGGGGGAGAGCATGGGGGAGTCTATGACCAGGATGTAAAGTGGATGATTACTAATTTTTTTTAAAACATGAAAAAGAAAAAAAGAAAAAACAATTTTAGATTGTGGTTTCCAAAGAAGTTTATGGTCTCCGGGTTTGTCATCTCAACTGATTAGGTCTGCCAAGGCCACAGAAGGTCTTAGCAAGCCTCTGCTTCAAAATGAAAATAAAGGTGCTCTTAGAATTAACCAGTGGTGGGACTCCTACCGAGCACACAGTGGCTTTCAAGGGTTAGTATGCCTGGCATCTAGGGAAATCCAAACCAGCACACAGTAGGTTCCAAGTTTAAATACACCTGGCATCTCGGGAAGAGTAGCTGGCAGGAAGTTTGCTGGAGCCCCTGTTAGAAGGTGGCCTTCAAGCTGAAAATATTACCTCCTCAGGATTTATAATAATTGATCTAAAGTAAGTCCCTTGAAGAATGAAAAAAAGCAGTGTTTACATACGAAATTACCAGATCAAAGGATTCTAGACTAGCCTACTGATCAAGCCTTATATTTTTCTTTTTCATTTCTTTGGGTTTTGTTACATATATATGTATACATACATACATATATATATATATATATATATATATATATATATATATATATATGCATACACACCTACATGTATACATACATATAACATGCATTTTCATATATGCGTATATCCACACTCATATATAATTCCATATATATGGAATAAAACCCTCCAGTTTCCTATAAGATACAGTTGGTGTTCCCCTCAGTCACTTTTCCGTATGACACTTATAAAGCACCCTCCAATCTCAGCCAGCACCTCCTGCCAAGATAAGAATTGGCTATTCTACATCACTTCGTATCAAGAAATTCTTCAAAATGACTGACACAGTTAAGCCTCCCAGGACACGAACAGTTTGGAAGCTTTGGCTAAGCAACCCAGGCACTCTCGAAAGTCTTTCTGGCTTGTGGCTGCTTGGGGAATTTGTGAACTGAAAGGATGAGCTCCGCATGCCTTCCCCCGGACCCACATCCAGCTGAGGCTCCCCGAGTTGAAAGGTATGTGGTTTGATTCCAGGGATCTTCCTCCTGATAGAGCACTGGAAACAAGAGCCCTGAAGGATGAGCTATGATCTGAAAGTATAAAAAGAGAGGTGATTGTTTCTGGAGGAAATCCTGCTGCCGCTGAGCATTTTAAAGCCAGGGTGTGAAAGGGTGTCTCTCTGCTCGCCATATCCTCCCAGACTCTTCCCACTGTTTATCCCTTCACATCCTATGAAAAGTTAAATTTAAAAAGGGGAGAAAGTATATCATAGAGATAGACTAATCCCCTAATTCCTTAGAGGAGTGAATAACCTTTCCTCTTGATATAGGAACCAAGCATTGATCTGTCACACTGTTTGTTCTAGTAGAGTTCCCAGAGGCACATTCAGTTTGAAACGTTAAGGCTAGTTCATTAGGCGTCCCTGGCTCGTTTCTCCGACAGAATCAAGATAACACTGTGGTTAGTTAATGGCTTTCTCTTGTTTCCCCCAGAGCCTGCCTGTCTGAAGCCTGCAGGCCCAGAAGCTTCTTCCTCCCTTCGCTTTGCTATTAGTCACAGCTGGTAAGGCTCACAGGAGCCCAGCCTGTTTGAAAACAGTCAGATCATGAAAACATTTGAGTCTTTCTGCTGCAAGCAACAAACTTGGCCTGGGCTGCCACCAGAGATGGAGGAGGAGAGGGGGCAGGGAAAGGATGCCCCAGAAAGGGAAGGGGGAGGGAAGGAGGAAGAATGAAAGAGAGAAGGGAGAGAGGAAAACACCACCTTGTATTTAAAAAAAAAAAACCTAGGGGAAGACTGGGTGAGCACCCTTGATAAAGTAGGCAGATTTGAAGCATTAAGACCAAGTATGATCTGGAGGGTCAGTGCCTCCTGCCCACTGTGCATAGTGTCTCCCTAGAGTCTGGTCCTATGTGTTTAGAGGGAGGAGGCTAATGATGGGATGGTATGTTTAGTAGTCAAACCTTGTCTATGGTACTTCTTCAAGACTAGCTCACTCCTATTTATCCCCTAACATTTTATAGAACCTGTCAGGAGTGGTGGTGGTTGGGGGGGGGGGTGGAAAGAGAGAAAATAAAAATAAGGATTACAGATAAAGTTCAATTTCAAAGCCAACACCACGGTCCTGCCTTCCAGTTTAAAGCACAGGTGCTAAAGAAAGGGCATATTTCCTCTAAGGAATGTCTCCTTTACCATCCGATCAGTGCCTTGGTTGTTTCATAGATTTCTCCTCCCCAAAGCACTTCTAGGAGCACAGACTTTTTAGCTCTTGTAGCAGATAGGGCCTCTTGAACAGTTAACAGTGGCTGGGTGTCTGGTCAATGGGTTGCTGGACAAAAGGTATGCTTATACAACAAATGATAAAGATGACATTACTAGGGACAAGTCACTTTGTGGTATTTCTTTCCTGACTTTTGAGTGCTATGGTGGCATTGGGTTTATGAGTCCAATAAGCATATGTACTTTGGAGTCAAGTTTAAATACAAGCTGGAAAGGTTTCATTCCTTTCCCTGGGTGCTGCCAGGATTAATATTGTATTGAGAGATCACAGAGGAAGGCTTTACCAGGGATCAGGTTAAGCCCACAAAACTAATGGGGTTCTTTGTGTCACTTCTTTCTGGGGGTGGTTCCACACCTTGCCTGGAGTTTTCAGATGCTATCCCTTCCCCTTAAATGGTCTGAGGAAAGTTAGGTTTTCCTTTGAACATGGAACACACCAGTGACTAACTGAAGATGACAAAGACTGGACTACTTACAGAATTCTAGATTCAAGCTTCATTGGAAAACAGGAAATAACACAAAGAAAGTATGTGTGTGATGTTTCTAATTGCTAATATCTACTGCAATTGTGTTTCAGGTCTTTGTTCCCACTCTAAGATCTTGGATAGAAGATACTGAAGGTCAAACAGGAAGATGACATTTAAGATCCATGGTACCATGACAAATTTTTCCATTATAATGCATGTCACACAACAGAAAAGTGATCACTAATAGATAACTATTTTATTTTATGTTTACTACTAAAAGGATATGGGTACTATGTGTTTATAAAATTTAACAGTATTTTCTTTTTTAAAAATTTTAACTTATTATAATTCATTCAGATTACATCCCAATTGTTATCCCCTCACTTGTATCTTCCCTTTCCCACCCTCCCGTCCTTTCTCACCCTATTCCTCTCCCTGAGACCTTTGACGGAAGGGACCTACTCCACCACACCTGACCACAGCCTATCACATCTCATCCAGATAGCTTGCTTCCCCTTCCTCTGTGTGCTTCTGCTGGGCCTCCCCACCACGAGGAAGTGATCAAATTGGGGCACCAGAGTTCATGTCAGAGGCAGTCCCTACTCTCCCCACCACCATGACTAGATCTGAACAAGGGAATTAGGTTCACTGTATGCATTGTCCTTGCTTGGTGTAACAGTTTGTGCAGGCCCTCTGTGTCCAGATCTAACACCCTTGATGGTCTCCTTGTGGTGTTCCTGATCCCTCTGGGTCCTTCCATGCTCCCATTCTTCCCAGTATTTTCTATATCAAGCATCATATCAGTTATTTAATCAGTCAGATAGAAACAACCATATCATAAAATAAAGTCAAGTCATACTCATGAGATTTTACTTAGACTGTTAATTTTAAGAATTCTGCCTAAAATTAGATATGAGCTTATTGCATGGTATTTAGACACTCATTCTGAGAGTGAAAGTTTCTATAATGTATATGAACTTACATTAAAGTTGTTCATTTATTCATCAGGCACCATCATAGGTTGCATTATTTAACATGACACATTCTCAGCACTCTGCTTTCTGCCTGGCCTTTCTCTCAGGTGTGTTATTTTCCACACAGATTGCATGTTGAGTGTCCATGGTCTCCTAATCTATATTTTGGTTCTCAGAGAAAGGAAGGCCATGTTTATTCACAGAACGCTATCAGATTCTGTGTCAGCATGCCTTCAGTGGTCATTACTGTACACATGGCAGCTGATTTTTTTTTAGGTAAACATAGAAAAGGCAAAGCTAGGAAAGTCTGAATGCCCACTCTCTGGACAGATATTAACAATAGTTAGTCACAGTAATTCAAAATACTTCATTGGCTCTATTTACATAGATGAACTCTCTGTAGACAGATGAACTCATGCATTCCTCAAAGGAGCCCTGGGAATAGGGCTGGGAGGGGTCTTATTATGATCATTGTAAATCAGAGGAAATGGGAACACTGAGTGCTGGATATATTGCCCAGTGCCTTACAAATAACTACTAGGCAAAGAGAAATACATAAAGCAATGTGCATGAGTCCCAAGCAGATCAACATGGAACGTCAACTTAGGGGAAGCATTTATGCAACTAGCATGCCTACATCTCTGGGAAGACAGTGGAGGGAAAGTTGGTCTTTGGATTAGGATGATAATCATAGAACAGGAGATAGACATTAGGAAAGAAGCAAAATTGGAATCCTTGAGGAGCCGTCCTGGAATCAGAGGAAGACTTAATGCATTCTTCTGCAACTGAAGGTATGATCCATATGTCACAGCTTTCGGGATCCGGGGAGGCAGGACAGCAAGTGTGGGCCTGAGATGATCTGGGGAGAGAAATATGGAAAGAGAGTTCAGGGAAAAGTATAGAGAGTACATTACAAAGGACTGCAAGTGTGAGGTGAGTTTTATCTGTGTATTTTATGCTATAAATAGCTACTGCCCAATTTTTAAAAAGGAAAACATGATAGAACTGCATCGTAGTCAAGCTAATTAGGACTTAAGATATCTTTGAGGAGGTTACAGAGGGTATTTGCGGATTCTTAGAAATTATTCAAAGTATCTCTGTGAGTGTAAGCATAGATAGTGAAAGATAGATGGATATATACATACATACATACATACATACATACATACATACATATATATATACTAAAATGACTGTAAAGTAAAGATGAGGGCTGGAGGGATGGCTCAGAGGTTAAGAGCAATGGATGTTCTTATAAAGATCCTAAGTTCAATTCCCAGCAACCCCATTATGGGTTATAACCACCTATAATGAGATCTTCTGGCATGCAGGTGTGCATGCAGGCAAAACACTGTATACATAATGAATAAATACATCTTTAAAATAAAAAATAAAGTGAAGGGAGGGGGCTGCAATTGAGATGTAAAGATTTCAAACTGGAGAACAAACAAGTAACACATTTCTAATGCCACTACACTCTGAGACAGGTAGAGATACAAATGTAAATGCATAGAGAGGCTTCATGTTGGCCACAGACTCTCTGTGGCTTATTACTAGAAGCCATACTTAGTATGGCATGAAGGAAGATTTGCAGATGCCTTACATTGGCTCATATAGTGATCAGAGAATGAGCCTTAATTGTTCTGTGCATCCTGCACACCTCATACAATTATAATGTTAGAACTGTATAATGCTTGTGAGAAATTATGTTTGCAGAACAAAAGAACCGGACACTGATGCTGGATCAGATCTGACAGGATCCATGCCTCTCAGCATGCTGGATGCTGACATCCTGCATCCTCCTTGCTCCATCCCCAGATGCCCCTGCTGCTGTTACCCATCAGATTTTGGCAGCTTCCTGGACAGCATTGTGAAAGCTTCTGATCTAATTTGGACCAGCATTTCAATCTCCTATTAAACCTGGAATCTATCAACATTTAGAAACTGGACCACAAATGCAATCCCTGGTTTGTTTAACAATTTCCCCCATTCTTTGGGGGCCACTTCAAAGGTATTATTCACCCCAATTCACCCTGAAGAAATCTCAAAAGATTGACATCCTATTTCCTCTAAGTAGGGTTGGTTAGGTTTCTGTTTGCTCTGTTACTCTACAAATGCTTATTTTCATCAGGAGGTGGTTATAAGTTATTGTTGGTCTTATACAGAGAAAAAACTAGGTGGAACTCAGGGACATACATCTCTCTTTTCCTTTATCTTTCATCCATAGGTAAGGAAATAGGAGCTGAAAAGAAAGAAAGGGAGATATGGAAATAAAGAGGGAGGATAGAACAAAAGGTAGATGATTAAACCTACTCCTTAACTGAAGGCCTTAATTGTTACTCATAATGAAGGTTATATCTAAATAACTGGTATAAAATTTAGTATGTTGATACAAAACATGAGCATGCCAAATACCTGTCAGATTTTAGCACAAGAATATGTATCCTAAGTCTAACAGATAGGTACGACTCTATAGATACATGAGGTAAAATAGTTAAATAAGGTCTTCAAAAGCCTCATAGAGACACAGAATATGGCATTTAAAGATGTTTTTATTATCCTTAAGTTTCTTTGACAAGACAAGTTAACTTCTGACAACACCCAGCTGACCTCAAAGATGATGCACATCAAAGGACCTCCTTATGGAGATGGCTTCAAATGTGGTAAACAAGCCACTGGGCAAAATGTTCTCACTCCTTTCACACACAGAATTCTGCCTTAAAATGGGCAGCTTATATGCAGGCAGAATCAATGGCTGAACTCTGCCAAGACAGGGTAGGCAAGTCCTCAATAGTTCCTGCCTTGCAAATAAGTCTGAAGAAGCATTGGGCCAGAAGGACGAAGGTGAGGCTCCAAAGTTATAGAGAGTGTTGGGTGACTGTTCAGGCAGTTAATTGTCTCAGTCATTTTGTTTGATTTAGAAGCTGCCAACCTACACTGCTGGTTCACTCAGGAATTTAAGTTTTATTCTTTCTCAAATCTCTGAGGGATACTGAAGACCAGATAGTTTAGTTCTACAATCAAGTTTAGTTGGTTAGGGAATAAGATCCTTTTAGATCAAGATAAAGGAGTTAAGTTAATAGAGATGAGATATGATGGATATTGAATTTCATTCAGAAATTTAGACCCAACAAGACAGGAAATATGTTTACTTCAAGTTTGACAAATACAAATAGCCAAACCATTATGAATGTAACATTTATAGAACTCATGATTGTCACATGGTTCTCTCTGCTGTAAGTAGTTTGTCTTATGAATGTGTAATAAAATAAAAGTAAAACAATAAAGTGAAGATTAATTCTAAAGTCACTGTATAAAAAGAACACACACATTATATAACTGACATCAATCAGGTTACAAAAGATGAGTGAGGGACGGTTGTTGAATTTGTAGACTGGATGACTGTTGGGTAGGTGTTTCTTCTGAACTGAAACACTCCTTCCTGGAGAAGGAATAGAGAATAGAGAAGTTAATAAAACTCACAAGGCTCAGGGAGTTCCTGAGACTTAGAAGATTCATAGTTGCCCTACCTAGGATTATAGCCATGAGTGATTATTAGGGAGAAGATTCTCTGCTACCACCCTGAAAATTGTATAAGAAATAACCAGGAATGCTGCTTCCAGGAGCATCACCCATGACTGCCCGTGCAGCATCCTGAGGCACCCTCTCTCCTATAAGTAATCCCTCATCCATATTCTTGTAAAGAATTCTGGTAAACTCATTATCTCACTAAGCTAGACCTGGGTAGAATTTTTTTCTCCTCTGTCCTTGGTGGCCTATCTGGGATGAAGAGACACTTGTTATTGTTTCCCCAGAAAAACTGATATATAAAATAATGGTGTGAAAATTATGACACTGAGTTTAAATTATCACAGTAACTAGTTAGTGTACTCTTTGAAAAGATAGGCTTGTATTCAAACTTGACTTCTGGTGCCTACAATGTATCAAATTGAACATTCCATCAGACAGTAGAAATGTGTGTTTGTGCTCAGGAGAAAATTGAGATTAAAAACTCAATCTTTTTAAATTAGTTTTAAAATCCATTTAGATTTACAGAAATGCTATAATAATAAGGACATTTTCATTATACCATGCTCTCACATTCTGCTGTTACTAACATCAAAGTAACTATTGTGCTTTTGTAAAAATTAAGGGGAAAATTAGGTTTTGCTTGATGACATTTTCTATTTCAAAAAAAAAAAAAACTTGTCGTGGAGCCTGGATTACAGTAGCAATGGTGGATCCCAAGGCTTCTCTTGACTGTTGCAGTATCTCAGACTTTCCTTAGTTTTGACAATTTTGGATGAATACTGTTGATAAATTTCCTAGAAAGCCATTTTTATGTATAATATAAAAAAATGACAGTGCTCTTAACCTCTGCACCAGCCAAGGACAATACAGGCGGTAAACCTTAAACCCCTACCCAGATCTAGCCAATGGGCAGAACATTCTCCACAGTTGAGTGGAGAGTGGGATATGACTTTCTCACGTACTCTGGTGCCTCACATTTGGCCATACCCCCTGGAGAGGGAGACCTGGTGGCACTCAGAGGAAGGACAGCAGGTTACCAAGAAGAGACTTGATACCCTATGAGCATATACAGGGGGAGGTAATCCCCCTCAGGAACAGTCATAGGGGAGGGGAATAAGGGGAAAATGGGAGGGAGGGAAGAATGGGAGGATACAAGGGATGGGATAACCATTGAGATGTAACAAGAATAAACTAATAAAAAACAAACAAAAACAAATACATACATATATATATATAATGACAAGAAGGTACCAGGCAGCAGATATAATAAGACAACAGATGTCAAGTATTATATAAGGGTTATTAAATTAGCATGGAGGAGATGAAAAGGGGGAAGAGAGAGAGGTGGACAGAGACAGAGGAAGAGAGAAAGGGCATAAGCTAGTAAGAAGGGAGTAGAGGAAGAGGGAGAGTGTAGAGAGACAGAGGAAGAGAGAAAGTAAAAGTAAGAGAGAGGGGCCAGGTAGGACTGTCCTTTTATATAACCCTGGGTGGGGCTGCACCCCTGTGGCAGGTAAGCAATGACATCAGATAGGCAGACTGGAGCAGAATTCTAACAGCCACTGCATTGAAGTTGTTTTCTCTTAGGTAATCAGGGAATCATACATCTTTGGAAAAAGCCCATGGTAAAATGTCCTTTTCTTTACTTCTTCTCAAGGCTACAATACATGTCATGAATATAAACATGGGTGTTAACTGGGGAGGACAGCTTGCCAGAACTTATCCTGACCATCCCCTAAAAATGTTACTCCCCCATAGTCATCTTTCCTGCTCTTCAGGAAGAAGACTCTGTATAGTGCATCCCTTAGGGGTGCAGAGCTGCTTCCCACTCCTGAGAAACTCATATCTACTTCCAGGACCTGGCATTCTACTTCAGTTATTAATTTACATATTCACTCAGCTATTTGTATATATTATTAACTTTGAGATAGTCTATATTTTAAATTATAACCCAATAACTTTTTTTAGCAAACTGTTTTGGTCTTGGCTATTAGGAAACCAACCCCCATGGTTTTGTTTTTTGTTTTTTTTGTTTTTTTTTTTTTTGCATGCCCCATCTTGGTGGGGGAGTGTTTGTGAGGCTGGTTGATTGGGTTGGGTTAGTTTCTCAAAATGCTTCTTTTCTGGTACTCCGAAGTGTTTAATTTTTATTTAAATACTTTTTATGCTGGCCCTATAATCATCCATTTCTCTAAAGGTCCCTGGATCTTGTTAGTGAATGGGATCAGAAGCTAATATCGGAACACTTGGTGTGACAGCTAACCTTGATTTTCAGATTTAATAGATTAAGAGATGCACACTAACTTAATAAAGGAAATCTATAATATATACATGAAGGTGTTTTGAATTATAATTAGGTCAAGGAGGCTCTGACATAATACATTGTTTTTACACAGGAGGAGTCAGCATTAAATAGATTGCTATAATGGCTACATGGGTCACTAAGAGTGTGACTTTGAAGAGTGTATCTAACCTGAGCATCTTCTTGCTACTCTTGTTTACATCCTGGCTGCTGTGAGGTTGAACAGCGTTCTTCCAGCTTGCCCTTGTTCCATGATGCTCACAATGATGCCAACCATGGGGTTTCTTGGCAAGAAACCCCTGAAAACAGTAATCAAATTAAATCTTCCGTCCTTATAAATTACGTTTTCCATATAATTGCCACATGCCAAAAGCAACGGTATTATACTATTATTGAACATTTGCAACTATCGCTGTTCTTTAAATGTTATTGCTTTTATGCATCTATATTAACCACATGCTAGTTCATTTGCTTTTTCAAAGTGCTAATATATTAAGAAGTATCCTCCTCCTGCTCTCTTTAAATTACCATTAGAACAAGATATCTGGCTCCCAACATTGTCATTCATTTACTTCCTTGTTCACCTCCAGTAGTGAGGCCCAGTAGTATCAGAATGGTTAGCCCAGGGCAAACAACCCTTTCAACTAGAATATAATGCTTATATGCAGTTTACTTCCACTTTGGTTTTATAGAGCTATTTCTAAAGCCACTTAGGTCAGCATCTTCCCATAGTCTATTGGAACACAACATGTAGGTGCATCATTTGTACAGTTAATTGTACATGTCAAGAATTCTAATGAGTTTGGTGCACAACAGTAAGGACTTTGCATGCAAAGAGAAGTACATTTAATCCAGTTACTCCTGTGTGTCCCAGCATATCCAGGTACACCTCTTGAGTACTTCATTGATAGTTGGCTCAAGAACACATGCATTAAAAGTTCCTCAGCCCTCACTGTTTATCTCAGCCTGATTCCACATGTTATACTTATTGTCTTCATTGAGACCTAGTTATTGCATTGTTCCCTCTTCTTCTCGTCATTAGCCAAACTTACTGATTCAAATTCCTAGATCTAGCTTTCCCTCTCAATTATGAGCATATATAAGGGGAGGAAGTCCCCCTCAGTCACAGTCATAGGGGAGGGGAGTAAGGGGAAAATTGGAGGGAGGGAGGAATGGGAGGATACAAGGGATGGGATAACCATTGAGATGTAATATGAATAAATTAATAAAATTTTAAAAAATCTTCAATGATACACAATTTACTTATTTCTTTTAATTTTCTATCACTCAACTTCTTCATGAGTCCTTATTTGTGTCACTTGGAGAGGAAGAAATTGATATTGATGTTAGGAATCACTTGATGAGCACCAGTAGTATACATCAGAAGAGGTAACATAGGTTTTAAACTCTTGAGCAGCTAAATAGAGTAAACATGGAGTGATAGGGGAAAACTTGCAGAGTTATATAAAAGAAAGTGTATAACGGACTTAACAATTATACCGAACAAATTATATGTAGCTTTGTGATGAAACTTCCAAGGGAATGGATGGTAAACTTGATGAGTTACAAGAACTTTCACTGGTGGGACTATTATGGGCTCTGCTTAGATCCAACACAACTCAAATACCAGGTCAATGCAAATGACACATTTATTGTAATCAAGCCACTATTGATTGATCAGAGCTGCAGAAGAGGCTTGGGGAATGAACTTTCCCAAGTTACAGTGACATTTTCCCACCAATCAGGATTTAGGGACCAGGGCTTTCCTTATGTGATTGATCTTTGTCAACTGATATGAAATGTAGGCTTTACAATATAACCAATCAAATCCATTTGCTTTTCTGAGCAAGAACAGTCATTATGCTTTCGGGAAGGAAAGATGGATAAGGGAAGCTTTTCAGCCATTGGGAAGTCCCCAGCTCCCTAGGGCCTGGGGCCTGGAAATTAGTTGCCCCTATGATTAAATGGAGTCTGAAAACAAAATGGAGTCTGAAAACTTAGGACAAGTTTCTTTTGCTTGTTCCCAAACTTGTTTTAGGCTTCATTCAGAAGCAGAATAGTATCAGACTACCTGGATAATCCTCATGTACAACTCAACAGAGCATCAGTTACTGTACCATAGGTTGTTCTTTTAATACCAGTGTCTTTCTCTGGAATTAATATAAAGTACAGATTCTGGTGGGTGGGTCTGGAAAGTAGGTGGGTAAAAAAATAGAAAATAGAAATTTAAAGTTTGCAGTCCTGAAGCAATATAGGAATAACAGTGCCATTAAATGAGACAGGAGAATGAGGTTTGGGGGGAGATAAGGGGGCCAGAATTAGGAGAAAAGAGAAATCTGAGGAGCCTGTGAATCACTAAAACCACTTTCAAGGCATTGATCTGGGTCCATGTCACATAATAGTCTGGCCATACAGCAAGCAACTTGTTCCCTGCTTCTCCATCTATTAAGTCAAAATAGGAGGCTTAATCACTTTATGTCTTATCTCCCTTGAGTTTAGTCTTAATCTGTATCTATTTTTAATCTGTTAAATTTTTGAATGTTGTGTGTATACCCCACAGCCAGATTATAAAGTGTTAAGCACACAAACACTTCCGATTGTTTCCTTTTAAACCTCTAATGCCTTGCACAGTGGTTTCAATTTCATTGACAGCGATGAATGAGTAAACAGAGGGATAAATGAAATGAATGAATGAATGAATGAATGAATGAGTCTAAACGAAAATGAGAATTAAGCTTTCAGCTCTGGTAGTTCAGCCATCATGCTTTATTTCATTATTACTGCTTTTTTTTTAATGCATAGCCCAGGCTGGCCCCAAACATGTGATCCTCCTGCCTCTGCCTCCTTCAGCAAATCCTAAGGGCACAGTCTTCATGTTTTATATCAGAGGTAAAAAGCAGGATTCACTCACACAGGATTTAAAGGTATGGGAATGTGAATATACAAAAGCGAAAGGGCTAGGGTGGGGGGAGATGAGGCACTTCTGGCTAGGAAAGATGGAGAGACTTTCCCAGCACCGAGAAATATCTGGAGAAGAGTCAGGGTTGAGCTCAGTTGCACACTGAAAAGTTCTTTCCTGTTCTGCCTCTCTCCAAGGAAAAGTGGTCCTTGCCCTGCTTCCTGCTTCCTGCTTCCAGCTTCTAATAACATCTGGATCAGCTGTGCATTCGACCAAGCCTTGAGCAAAACCCAAGGTATCTTGATATTGATATATTAGTGACACACTGCTTTTAGAATTTAAAGTATAAATGTCTGTATTTCTGTTTGCTGAAACAAATGTGTTCACCAAAATACTGCAATTTTTAAAGCAGAATTTTAAGCTTCATTCTCAGATCTTTTTTTTTTCTTCGCTAAGCACAAGTTATTAGTTGCTTGTCTAGTTGCCTGTCTATATGTGAATGTAAAATGTCTGTTTCCAGAAGACCGATGACCAAGGAAACAGACACCTTCCTGAACTATCTCAATGTAAAGGCTGAGCTCTGGTTAAGTCCTCACAGCACACTCCTAAAATGGATACAGACTGATGTCTACTCAAGCAGGCTGCAGTGAGTTAGACCTCCATCTTAGACGGGCTGGAAACAACAATGCCCCCCCCCCACACACACACACACTCTCCAGAAACACACAACCCCTGCACAGCCGCCAAGAAAGAAGGATACAAGCCGCTTCTTTTACTTAAAGGGAGCAGTGACCCAATGTGTCCTTTTTCTCTACAGAATCTGTGATATGGAGTCTCAGATGCTTCGAAGTCATGAGAAAAAGAATAAGACAGCAAAAATTTGTGGATGTTTAATCAGCTTAGTGATTTACTCTCTGAGGTTCTTTATGGTTTAATCAATGTTGAAACTTGACTGGGAATGGGAAGAAGGACAGAGAGTGTCTGGATTCTATTGCCTAAGCTTTCTTTGGTTCTGCATATGTATAAATAGTTGCTCTTTTTCTGAGCAGCAGAGTTTATGATTGAAATTTGTATCCACAAGAAATATTACCTTCTTAAGATCTTTAATAAGACAATAAGACAAGAAAGAGTAGCTTCATAAACAAGAACCTGTAAGGATTCCTACCTTTTAGAAAAGCATTTGTGAAAACTTTACTGCCCGGGTATGAATTGTTTTCATTCGTGTATCAAGAGTTATGATGGGATCATGTCGAGGTGTTCCATAATTTGGGGAATAGGAGAATGCCGAGTAAGGAGCATTGTGGGAAGAAGTATGCTTCAACATAGCAAAAGGCAGCTTGAGACACAGAATGATTTTAGCAGCGTGGTGTAACTGAGCTGAGGGGATTAAGCTTGGCAAATCCTTTTATCTAAACCCTTTATACACACACTTCTTAGACACACGCCAAGCAAGACACTAAAAGTCAATTTGAAACAACAATGAACGATTGTCACCTTAGGTACCCATGAAAGCTTCATTTTTGCCCCAGAACAATCTCACAAAAACATGGAAAATCTTCCTTGCTCCTTCGGTGAGGTGAATGCACTCTTCCATTAAACACATGGTGTAGCACCAAGGTTACTCCAAGATGCCATTAAAGTCAGTCTTGAATAATGTATTTATATTTGCTTTTGGGGATAGGGATGGCGGTGGGTTGTATGCAAACTTCTGAAATAAAACTTAAGAGTGTCTGAAAGAACTTCATTTCACATCTGACCTTTTACAGTAATTGGATCTGAATTATAATCAGTCACCTGAATCCTGAAATAGATAAAATAGTTTTTTAATGTTAAAAAGTTTTAGCCCTTCGTTGATTATCTATCAGTGCTTACAGTCCTGTGAAAATAAGATAAATGAGAAATTTGGTCTCTAATTAGACTTCACTAGATTTACAGCTTTTAATTTATACGCCAATGCAGCTCAGGCCGGCACTAACGTACATAGAGATGGAGCCACAGTTTTCAATTGATTTAACAATTTAATTGCAGCATTAACATCCATTAACATTTAACTAACCTTTTAAACTAACCTCAGGCACAACCTTAAAGACTAAATGAAGTAAAATTGCATATAAAAAGGTACTAACATACAGCTGTAAGAAGCCAAAGTGAATCTTGAGGGAGACGTAGCCAGGCTTCCTCACATCAGCGGGAGGGAATCTGTTTGCCTTCTTGCAAAATTCAGTAGGGAAGCAAGCTCTAATTTATAGGAAAGGGAAATAGGCACACTTGATAGTTATTAACTCCCTTTATGTCTTCTTGTCTGTGGACGTGTCTGAAGGACCCCTTCAGCAGAGAAGTATTATAGCCTCGAGGGGAATGAGCATCCAGAAAATGGGCCCAAAGAAGGAGTCACTGTAAACCATCGTCTTATTTGATACAGAGGTGGAATATAGTGTATTGCACACTCTGCTGCATTCAAGAAACATGTCAGAAGGCTCAAAATATAGCCAGCACAAATAAACTTTCTTTTCACTTAATTGTTTAGATCTGTGTCTTGGGTACCTGGGTTAATGTATCCTTTAAAAAAATTTTTTACGCATTTTACTTTGTACTTTTCCATTTCATGAGAGGAACACTGGTGGATAATGGATTATAATTTTTCTGAAAAAGAACTCAGGATTGCTAATGTTGGATTGGTTTTAGTATGAGAGCAGTGTAGAGAGAAACATTAAGATGGCATCCTTTGGTGTCTGGCTTCAATTAGAAACACGGAATGCCCTGTATAGATTCACACAGGAAGATGACTTTTCATATATGACCAGCTCTGTGGCATATTTGTTCTGTTAAGTTGGGTTTCAAAAGTTTCTAGAACACAGTACTTGGAATAACTCAGACAGTATAGAAGTATTGTTCCTAGGCCATTCCCATGTGGCAGATCATGGACTCCAATGGCATGGGATTAGTCTCCAAAGGACTGTCTTGATGGAGAAGCTTAGGAAACAGGGAAGCCTTCCAGACAGCAAAGTCACAATGCTCTCCCAGCCGATACTTCATCCATGTAGCAGCAAGTGGTCCAGATAGTAAAAGCCCATAATTGGAAGCATCAGCTTACTATATCATCACTCCGTGCTATTTTCATACTTCGTGACACTTCAGTTCCAATTTATGGTGTAAGTTTCTAAGGATCCAGTGTGTGAACATTGTACTTATCCAAGAAAAATGGGAGTATTACAGACAGGCTTGCCTTAGAGAGTCTCCACTATCACTTCTCAAGAAGGGCTATAATTAGCCTCAATAAATGGAGATAAAAAGCGATCATGAAATTCATCAGAGTCAGAGCATGTTGTAATCATTTTTCTTCATATTTGGTTTAGTATCCCTTTTGATGAGTATCGTTTACTGTGTTGTAGGTTGATCTGCATCTGAATCCAGTGCAGAGCCGTGGACTCTGAAGTTAACATGGGTGCACAGCCTACCTTCGCCATGAGAGCTAGTTCCCTGTCCGAAGCCAAGTCCTTGTGATTGAAATAGATTAGACGCATGTTGGAAATTCTCAAAGAATAAACAGAAATACACAATATTCATACAAGTAACATTATAGTGACTCTGCAAACTATATATATATATATATATGAATATACATATAAATTATGTGCATATTTATCTACATATAATATATACATATATGAATTAAAGACAAAGGACATGAACTTGAGAGTGAGCAATGTGGAATTTCATGAGACGAGTGGGAGGGAGGGAAGGAGGGTCAGTGTAATTACATATATAATTTAACATTTTCCTTTTTCTAATTTTTTATGTAATAGAATAACTACATAATTTCCTTCTTTCCTTTGCTCCATCCAAGCCCTCTCATGTACCATCCCTTATTTTCTTGCTCTCCTTTCCTCTCCTTCCAGACTCAACCCTCACACGCCCCTCCACCCATTAGTCCTTCTCCTTCTCCTCTGAGAAGGGACAGGTCCCTCATGGGTACCAACGCACCCTGGCATACTACGTTGCCATAGGACTAGGGGCATCCTCTCCAGCTGAGGCCATACAAGTAAGCCCAATTAAGGAGTTAATGGAATGTGATCCAAAGGCAGGCCTCAGAGTCTAAGAGAATCCCCACTCTAGTTGAAGTACATACATGAAGACCAAGCTCCACATCAACAACATGTATTCAGGAGGTGTAGGAACAGTTTGTGTATTTTCTCTTTGCTTGGTGTCTCAGTCTCTGTGAGCCCCCATGGGCCCATGTTAGTTGACTCGGTGGGTCTTTTTGTGGAGTCCTTGACCCCTCCAACTCCTTCAGTCACTCCCCCAAGTCTTTCATAAGACTCCCTGAGCTCCGTTTAATGTCTGACTGTGGGTCTCTGCATCTGTTTCCATCAGCTGCTGGAAAAAGCCTCTCAGAGGAGCTATGCTAGGTTCCCATCTACAAGCATAGCATAGGAGCATTGATAGTGTCAGGGATTGGTTTAATTTTGTTCTCTCTCTCTCTCTCTTTCTCTCTCTCTCTCTCTCTCTCTCTCTCTCTCTCTCTCTCTCTCTCTCTCTTGTCTCTGTGTGTGTGTATGTATGTATACGTACATATGTGTATATATGTATACATATATGTTGGGTGATATTTGTGTGTGTATGCATGCATATAAACATGTTTCTAAATGCATAAATACAACCTGCTCAATCTGTAGATGAAAATGATGAAGATGATGATAATGGTGGTGGTGATGGCGTGTGTGTGTGTGTGTGTGTGTTTATGTGTCTATGTGAATGTGTGTGTGTCTGTGTGTATATTCAGACTTGAGCAACCAATAGGGGTTCAGTTCCTTGTAAAAAGTGCCCTCAGTGTTGTTTAGTTGTCTTTAGGTTTTGGTCTATGATTGAGGCTTCATGACTCCCTCAAACCCAATCCAATACACATTACCTTGTCTATTGGTGTGGTCTTTGTTTAGTTGGTCATGTTGTGTAAGACTTCATGTATCTACCTTCTGACATTTCTAGAAGATACAATCTCACAGCAAACTCCATAATTCTCTAACTTTTTAACAATCTTTCTGTCCCCTGAGCCTTAGTTATAAGAGGTTTTTTGTAGGTATATCTATTGGGACTGGGATACACAACTTTTTTTTTTTGATTGATTGTGGTTTTCTTTAATAGTCTCCTTTTGTTACAAAGAAAAAGTTTCTTTGCTGAGATGAGAACCAAATTTATAGGTGGATATAAGGACAAATGTTTAGGATGTTGAGGACTAAGCTGGTTTAGTAAAGTTGTAGTTGTAGTTTCTCCTCCACATTAGTTCTGGATAGTTGCCTGGATAGCCAGTACCATGTGTAATTTTCTTCCTGAGTCTCTTAAGTCTAACTAGAGAGATATTGGTGACTGCCAAGGTAGGCATGCCACTACTGCACCCTTAGGTTAACATGTCATGCCAGTTCTTGTGGTTCACAGTTATCAGCACTGGGTAGAACTATTAGTTTCTTCTATCTTTTGGAGGATTTTCATAGCACCTTCTCGAACCAGGAAAGCTAGTCTTCAGAGAAGAGGCATCCAGCTGAGCTCTAGACCAGGGGTCTCTGTTTTCTGTGTCTTTTTTTTTTTTTCATCTGATTCCTGCTGTCTGTGGAAGTTTTATTTATTTCTCAGAGGAAGATAAATTACCAGTTGAGGTACTCTAAATAAAAACCAGTGAATGTTTTTTAGCAACTGGGCATGCATTATGTAGATTTTTTTTCTATTTAGACACTCATAGGATTATCACAAATGAAAGTATTTTAGCTTATGCTAACCTCTTCATCTTATTACTTTAATTCCTCAAAATAGTGTTATTTCTTTTTTGCTTTTAAAAAATAGTTTAATTAATTTATTCAGATTACAACTCAATTGTTATCCCATCACTTGTAACCTCCCATTTCTCCCTCCTTCCCGCTTTCACCCTATTCCCCTCACCTAGGTCTAGGACCTAGGGTGAACTCCTCCCCGACTATATGGTCACAGGCTATCAAGTCTCACTTGGTAGCCTGCCTATTCTTTCTCTGAGTGCCATCTGGCCTCCCTATAAAGAGGAAGTGGTCAAATATGGGCCACCAGAATTCATATTCAAGTCAGTGCCTGCTCTCCAAACAACTGTGGAGAATGTCCTGTCCATTGGCTAGATCGATATTTACTATTTGTATTGTCCTTTGTTGGCACAATAGTTTGAGCAGACCCTCCTGGGTCCAGATCCACCCATCATGATGTTCTATTTGTAGGTTTCTAGGACCCTCTGAATCCTTCTATGCACCCATTCTCCTACATTTCTCTCACCTAGAGTCTGAATAGGATGTCCTCACATCTATCCCAATCTCCTGTTAAGTGAAGACTTCCTGGGACATGCCTTTTAGGCAAGTGTCCAATTATAAGTGAGAATATACCATGTGAGTCTTTCTGCTTCTGGGTTAACTCACTCAGTATGATCATTTCTAGTTCCAAAACAATTTGGCATCTCCAGATATTTTCTGTGTCCTAAGTTCATGATGACCCCAGTGATAAACACTTTTCTGTCACCTCTGTGGATTACCCTAGGGTAGTAGTAATAGCCTGTAATAATTTGGGAGGCTCTTGGACAACTTTGATCACGAACTCAAAAAGAGGACTTCTCATGGCAGCTATTGGAGCTTTTATTAAATGGTCTATGGCTTTGAGGAAAAGCATTCTTAGCCCAGATTGAAAACTTTTTTTTCGAGACAGTGTTTCTCTGTTTAGCCTTGGCTGTCCTGGACTCACAGTATAGACCAGCTGGCCTCGAACTCACAACAATCCATCTTCCCCTGCCTCCCGAGGGCTGGGATTAAACATGTGCACCACCCCGCCTGGCAGGAAAACTTTTATTTAAACTAAATATGCATATTTATACAATGACTTCTGTATATCCTAAGTATTGTTGACATATAGTAGTATGATTCCTTATGACCTTTTCTGACTTCCTTAGTGTTATTTTGCTGTGCTTAATCTTTATTCTATAGTTATCTTCCTCCCTCGTCCATAATTGGAGCCTGTACACCTCTACCTTTCCATGCTTCTCTCTCCTCCCTTCCCTGCTGTGTCCTCATATCTGAAGATTTGGAGTTAGGAACTCAGAAGCAGAGAGTACATGTGCTGTTTAACTTTCTGGCTTTGGGTTACTTTAGACAGTATGATATTTTCTAGTCCTATTTACACAGCCATGTCATGATACTATCTTTCTTTACAGTTGAATAGTAGTTCATAGAGAATATGTATCACATTTTCAGTATCCATTCATTAATGGAACGAAATTGAGGTTTATCCCATAAATTAGCTCTTGGGATAGAGCAGCAATAAATATGTCTGAGCAAGCGTGCAATGAGGAGGATGCCCGCCCTTTAGGCATTAAGAAGCAGTATAGCTGAGCCACATGGTAGACCACCAACAGTGAAGAACGGTCCCTTCCCCTCACATTCCTTTTAGCATTTCTTCTTTGTCATTCTGCCTGAGGTAAGATTAATTCTCCACATTGTTTTCATTTATATTTCTGTAATTACTGGTGGTAATCAGCATTTTGTAAATATTCTGTAACCCTTTCTTTCTTTCTTTCTTTTGAGAACTCTTTGTTTGGATCCCAGGTCTATTTCTTTAATGAGGCATTTTTCTTTGACTGTTTTTTTTTCTGTTCTTTATATATTCTGAACATGAATCCTTTCATATAAATAGTTGGCAAAGACTCTCTCCTATTTCTTCCTTTACATGTGGAGAAGCTTTTTAATTTTATGAACTCACACTTATCACTTTTTAGATTTAATTCAACATCTATATCTTGTATGGTATTGCCTATAATATCTTTCAGCATTTTCAGTGTTTCTGGTTTCCTCTTTTTTAGGGTCCTACTCTGTTTGGAGTTTGCTTTTGTACAATGTGATAGGTACAAACATGACTTTATTATTTTACATGTGGAAATCCAGATTTCCCAATACTATTTGTTGAAGATGTGTTCTTTTTCACCAGAAAAATTTTTGGGAATCTTTATCAAATATTAACTAGCTGAAATTATGTATATTTATATTTGGGTCTTAATTTGTTCCATATGTTTATATGCCTGGTTTTTTTTTTTTTTTGCCAATATCATAATTGTATTACTATGGCTCTGTTGTATATCTTGAGCTCTGGAATAATAGTCCTTCCATCATTCTCTCTTTTTGCTTAGAGTTCTTCTGGATATCCAGGGTCTTTTATGGTTCCAAATGAATTTTAGTATATATTTTATATTTCTTTGTACTATGAGATGAGAATTTTTATTGGAGATTGTATTGAATCTGTATAGGGATTTAGGCAGAATGATCATCTTCACAATATTAATTCTACCAATCATTGAATATGTTATCTCTCTCTCTCTTTTTTTTTTTATTCTTTGATCTTCGGAAGTTTAAAATTTCTTTCGTAGCTATCTTTTATTTCCTATTTATTCTTAGATATTCTATTTTCTTTGAGGCTACTATAAATTGGGGTGTATTCCTTATATTTTCCTCTGTACATTTGTTGCAGGTTCATAGAAAAGCTATTGATTTGTACAAGTTGATTCTAGATCCTCCCACTTTGATACATTTATCAGTTCAAGAAGTTTTCTGGTAGAATTTCTGTGATCTCTAATCTCTAACATATAACGTCATGTCATCTACAGATAGGGACAGTTTGACTTCCTATTTCCCTATTTATGTCCCTTTAATTTCTGGCTCTTTCCTAATGTTTATAAATAGTGCTTTTGGTACAGTTTGAAAAGAGAATGAGGGCCATGGATATATCTCTTTCTAGATCTTAATGAGTTTCTTTAGATTTTTCTCCATTTAGAATAACATTAGCTCGGTTTTCTCATATATAACTTTCATTATCTTGAAGTGTGTTCTCTCCAGTCCTGATTTTACTAAGACTTTTGTAATAAAAGCATGTTGGAGTTTTTCCAGACTTTTTATATATCTATGGATATGATCATGTGAATTTTTCCTTTAAGTCCACTTATATGGTTTATTACACACCCATTTTCTCCTCTCTCCCTCTCTCTCTCTCTCTCTCTGTCTCTCTGTCTCTGTCTCTGTCTCTCTTCTCTCTCTCTCTCTCTCAGGCACACACATACATACACATATATATATAATGTTGAATCATCTCTACATTTCAGAGATAACGCTAACTTGGTCACCAATTTGAAAAAGAAAATAAGTGTTATTGGGAAGAGTTGAAAGAAAAAAATAATGTAAAAATGGTTTTCTAGATTTTAATTTAACAAATATTTAAAATAAAAATTTAAAATAAAAATAACCGCTTATTTTCTATAAGATTATTGTGAGTGTTAAATGAGCAGCTCATAGTATCATATGCATTAGTTGTAATGGCCATCAGGGTATCTTTATTTCACAATAATGGAAAAAAGAAAGAAGGATATGAGGGAGAAAGGCAAAGGAAGGAGTGGAATAGAAGTGAGATTCAGATGACTCTAAAACTATGAGGATTCTGTCAAAGCATCATTGATATCACTCTTAAATATAGGTAAGAAAATGTTGCTTCATAGAAACAAAAGTATGATTATGAAAGATGCTAAAGATCCGTAGTGAATTAGAGTGAACAAAAGAACCAAACACAAAAGGATATGATCTGTATAGCTTTTTTTTTTTACATAACATCTTCAAAATTATAGAAATAGACCTGAGATTAGTGGTTCTCGTAGGGAGGTTGGACACTGAGTGAATAGACACAATGACACAGTCTTGACCATGACAGGAATCAATCTACTCTTGGCTATGATAGTGACATACCATAATATTCACATGTCACAATCACATGTAATATGGCACACATGCATATACATAGACTCTCACACACATGTACTGTACGTGTTTAACAAGATGGATGGCCTTTGAATGAAGTCTGTAGTCTCAAGTGTCAACATCCTGACTAATAGATTATGTGTTATTATAGTTGCAATACTTTACTATAAAGGAAGATTGGGTGAAAGATGCATTATATGCCATTGCACTTCTTACAATCATAAGGGACTCTAAAATTGTTTCAAAATAAAGTATCCAATTAAATGAAAAGAGAATATTTGTAAGCATAAGAGCAGCTTTAACACCAATTATTCCTGAGTTAGGAGTGTACCAGGAAGGTTAGTGAGTCTTTAAGAAGGCCATGTACCCAAATATCCTCGTCAAAGAGAATAAAAATGAAAGAAACCCATGTATAGAATCATAGTGCACAGAGTGCCATAAAAAAAGGAAACAGGTTTGGAGAGATGCTGTAGGCCTGGACTTTTTCAAAACTATACTTACCTGCCATTCAACCCTCCTGCCGTAGATAGGAGAGAAAAGAAGTTAATAGGAATAGGAGAAGTAGACATTTATAGACTCAGTTCCTTGGAATGATCACAGTTAGGATTTCAACAGACCTGTTAAACAGCAAACCAGCAATTCAGCAAAAGTGACTGCAACTGCAACAGCTGGAATCCGGAGCAGCAGTCAGACCCAGGAACGACATCAGAGGGTTCTCTGGCTTTCTCTGTAAGAGCATCTTCAAGCACAGCAATGAAGAACTGAACAATAGGAAGTGATGCCAATACCAAAAGGCCAAGGCTCTTGTTTGGAGCTCAGATATATAGCTAGGATGCTTATCAGTTAGCAAAGACCATGCCTCCAGAAGAGGCAGTTCCTCTTCTAGTAGACAAACACCACATGTTCTCTCAAAAGTCTGTTTCCAGCGGACAAACACCACACACCCTCACACAAGTCGGCTTCACATCCTTCACTTGACATCAAAACAAAAACATGTTTACATCCACTGCGGGACACCCATACACAGCATGCCACTGAAGATATCTTCCCAGAAAAAAAAAGTATGTTCATCACCATTATTTATTTGGTTGCATTGTCCTTTCATCCCATTAGATACTGGTGTTTTGGTCTCTCCAGTACATATCTGGATTCAGAGGAGTTACATGTAAGCCCTCCCCCAAGAAAGGAAGTCTCTTATGTGAGACTTTGAGTGCTTGAGTAGGCCTTTTGGTTCACTCTCTAAAAGATGAGGAAGAATATTTTGTAGAGGATATGTATTTGGAGTTGGGTGTTAAGAAGGGAACATTTGTAGTTGTTAGTCAAACTTTCAGATTCATTTCCCATCCTTTCAGGACTAGCCTAAGGGTACATTTTCCTGGTTCCTTGAAACGACTAAGAACACATGAGGATGGCTTTAATAGACAGTGCTCAACTCAGTAATTACCTATTATTTTGCCATCATATCTCATAATGTTCAAAAATTGCAGAGAGTGGACAGCATGGAACAAAAAGTCTATTAGCCTGAGATAAGGGTTTATAGTGAATGACAGACTATTGGTTTTTGGTTAAAGTGTTTCCTACTACAGCAGTACCTAGTTAATTCTGACTGATACACTGTTCTCAAGTTATATACAGTAGCTCAGCACAAACAAGTTGCTATGAGCCACTAACTTGGCTTGAGGTTTGGTTTGGTGTCCATGATAGACTATAATTGTATCCCATTATCTAGAAAATGGCCTGCTATGATACATGGACAAAAGGCAAAGCTTGCCTTTTCTAAACCTGTGAAGAAGCCATTTGTTTGTTTACCAACACTGCATACACTCTAAACTTGACAAATGAAATGTGTCCACCTGACGCTGTACTCCACAGATAGTGGTAATGCCGGGACTATATTCTGATTACAGTGGCAACAGCATACACTTTTCAGAGACAAATGATGATGAATGTAGCAAAGATGCTTGCTCACAATGTCTGTTATGACTCTGCACTGGTTTTGGGGGGGGATGATTAAGACTACTATGCGTGGTTCTGAATGGCTTCTGAGGTTGATTTAATAGCTGTCTCAGAGATTCTGTAAGCTGCCCAGCATTCTTGTAAGGCTCTCCATTGTGTCTGAACAATTCACATTGGTACTTCCTGCTACCAATGAAGAGGTCTGATTGAGGTAGACTGATATGGATATTATGTCCTGATTGTTGATGGCATGGAGATGGCTTGAATGAGACAAACTCTCCTTTGAATTCTGAATAATCGTTTGAAACTGAGTATGAAGTGTAATTGCTTGAATAGGAAACTTAAATATTATATACCAAGAGATCATTGAACTCTCATATGTCTCAACTATCCAAAACTAATTTTAGGTGAAGAAATTGCTTAAGAATATTTTCATGTGCCCTAAAGTAGACACCCCTAATGTCACAGTTGTGCCATAGGGAAGCTAGCCAAAATGTAAAGTCGGGGTTTACAAAAGGCATTGACTTTGAATAGTCAAAAAAAATTCTTCCATATCCTTCATCATAAGAAAAGGGGTATCTGAGAGGAAAAAAAATAACTGAATCTTTTCCTTGTTTTTTGAGAGGTTGGTAGCCTTACTTGTTGATTCCCGTGCCATAAAAACCACAGGTGTTCTGTCATCAAGCTTGTGTATAGAAACCATAATCATTGTTTTCTAGTAAAGACTGTGTCAAAATCTGTCAATGTATGTTTCAAAGATGAACAAAGCAGTATTTCCTATTTTGTTAACATTTTAACCTGTGTAGAGCCTATAGCTCTTTTCTTAAACCTGACCGAGTGAGTGGTACTGTGAAACAGATGAACATGGGTTACTAACACCACACCCTTTGCCTTGCCCATGGAAAAATTCCTTTTGTAACACAGTGGATGTACTGTGAGAAATCCCATGTCATCTCTGCTGTGTACCAGGCACCAGGGTCATTAAAAATGGTACTGATAAAGAAGATGACAATAAAGCAGACCAGTAGCTGTCATTAGTCCACTGTAAATTTGCGTTGAGCACTGATGTTAGTCCTCAGGTCTTTGTCTCCCAGTCCAGTATTCCCACAATGTACCACCTTCATTTTTAAAAGTTTTTTTAAAATCATTGATTCCAGTGCCATGTCTTGAACCTTGGAAGTAAAACAGGGTCTCTTCACCTTCCTTGATGGAAGGCTGGTTGGATTGACCTTGTGCAGGTAATCATAGCCTCCTGTGAACTCATGCGTACAGCAGCCTCACCATGTTCAGAAGACATTGTTTTGGTTCAGCCCTCCACAACCTCTCACACTTACAATTGTTCTGCTCACCTTCTGTGACGGTGCCTGAGCTTTGTGGATGGAAGAGATGTGCTACAGATACTCTGTGACTGGGCACCCCACTGACACTTATTATCGGCATTTGACTAGTTGTGAGTTTCTCAGTCAATCACCACTGCCCACTGTGCATAGAAACTTCTCTGGCAAGGCCTGAGAGCTGCACCAATCTACAGGTACACAGTACTTTGGAGGACAATTGATACTATATCCATTCAATAGAATGACAGTAATGGGTTCTCCTCTAGGGACTGGAGCTTCCAGACATGGGTTCCTGAACAGATTTACAGTTGTCCTGGCATTCCTTCCTTCCTGTGGAGGAGTACATATGTATGGTCAGAGGGTAGTTGCTTTCCCCTATATTATAGGGCCTATAACATTCTTGTATCTATAGAAACCTATGCATACTTTCTCCTTGTCATGAAAAAAACTAGGCCTACAAACACAAGTTTGTTAGAAAAAGTACAATTTTGTTAGCTAGAAATCTAGAAATCCAGAGAGGCCTTAATGCTCTCTGGAGCTAAGGACAGCCACTGCTTGTACTTCAAGAAATAAAAAAGAGAAAAGGATTGTTGAATGAGAATATTCATTAAATTAAAACAAAAAATATTACTTAATCCTCACTGTCATCTCATGAGTATTCAATTTTGTATAGAAAACAAAACAACAAAAAAAGGATTAGTCAGAATAGTTTACTGAAGATGATAAAGATGACAAAATGAGTTCCCAGTGGACATCAGCACTTGAAACAATAGTTGCCATGTCCCCCAAGTTCTTGCTAATAACCACCAAGCTAAGCCATGGCGATACAGGAGAATTTAATGATGCGTGATGCAATCACTCTTGTTGTAAGCTCAGAACACAAATGTCCAATGTTCAAAGTCTTTCTTTCTCTGACTAATATGAACTCCTCTGACAGAAATTGGTGAAGTGAGCCCCTTATTATTTCTCAGGTTCAAATGGTTTAAAGATTTTTCACTTTGCTTCTATACACTTTTATGAAATATCTCATGTAAAAAAAAAACCTCCTGGTTTTGTTTTCATTTTACTATCTACATTGCAGGAATAGTTTCACAGAAATGAAATGAAGACTAGTTAGCCCTGACCTAGAACGGAAATTTGGGGAGAATATTCTTTTGAATGCCGGGCATGCTCCTACTACAGTGGCTTCCCAGATGAGATAAATGTGTTGGAAGCCGCATGGCTGTGGTGTGGAAAGGTTCCCCTGACTTAACACGGTTCACCACCTGCCAATCTTTCTCCCCCAGCTGACTTTATGATGAGATGGGTCATGACAAGCTCAGGGAGAGGGAAGATGTGCACTCAGGAGCCCGAGAGGTACATTGGCCCTCTAGAGACTCCCTCACTCTTAATCAGTGTCGCATGGGTAAAACAGAACTTTTGTTCTTGTTCTCACCACAGAAGCTGAGGGATAATCCTACAACTACACCACAGCAGAGAAACCTCAGCCTCTATTGGTTCTCAACAAATACATAAGCAGCAACCTGCTCCCCATCCAAATATTACATAATCACAGAGGGCTGTGGTTTGTTTTAAGAGGTTGTTTTGTTGGATTTTACCATCTAATATGAGCAGACGGGTCATTTTCTTCTCTGCCATTTGCACTTATTTATTTTTTGGCTTTCCCTTTGTGAAATCCATGGATTCTTATTGTGTCTTTTTAGAAATGGCACTAAGATTTATCCTTCAGCTCAATATGAATATAGATGCAAACAAACGAAAGATGGAAGAAAAGCAGAAGCTTATGAATATATGGAAACAGAAAAAAGGGACTTGAATAAACTGTAACAATGTCTCTACTATATGGTTTATAGTTGAGAAGAATTGTGAAATGTCTCCATGGCCTGTGAGTCTGTTCGATAAGTGAGTAACTGAACAAGGGTTTCAGTGTCCATGATTAGTTTTAAACATTAAATGTTACAAATAAAAGGGTTGATGAGTTGGCTCAATGGGTAAAGCACCTGCCATGCAAGTACAAGGATCTGAGATTAGATGCCCCAAACATATGTAAAAGTCCTAACAGCCGAACCGTCATTGGACACATGGCTCAGTAAAACCAGTGCTTGGGCTAGGGAGTGAGTACAGACAGGCGGGGCCCTGTAGCTCTCTAGCCAGCCTAGCTCAGTGAGCTCCACGTTCAACATCGACCTTTTCTCAAAAAGGAAAATAGAGAGCAATAGAGGAAGACACTCCCATGTCAACACAAGTGTAGGCATATACAACACACACACACACACACACACACACACACACACACACACACACACACATGATAAGTAGCAAACTATTTTAAAATCTGAAAATAGTGCTGAATGAGGTTAAATGGGAAGAATGCCAATTGGCACAGTATTTCTGGAAAGCCATTTGTCAATCTGAACAGAATGTCCTTAATATGACAGTGGAAATGATATCAACTGCTGAAAAGTGTGTCCTACACATGATGGTTCGATCTATACTTACAAAGTTGTGAATAGGGAAAGCAGAGGCAATCTGAAATCAAAGGGTTAAGTATGTGCTGCTTGGACATAAAATGAAGATTTGTAAGAAAAGCTTCTGATGTGTTCTGGGTTAGAGAAACTGTAAATTGTACATGTCTGGCAGGAGATAGAGAGAGTGGTGAGTTTATAGTTGGTGTCTGTCCAGTTGCTCACCTTTATTATTTTTCCTTTAAAAATGGCCATGCTCTACTATGTGCTTAAATATGAATACATGTACATACTGAAGAAGGAAATGTTCCTCTGGCTCTATCAGAGTGTACAGAGGACAGTGATGGGATCTAGAGAGCAGATCGTCTCAAGGGTTTTTGTCCTTCTGGACAACAAAAACCAACTACTGAATAGATCCCAGTGTTCTTTACAGAATGTTAAGGTGCAAATGAACTAGGCAATCACTTTCTACTTGCCAGGGGGAGGGGGTTGAAGCTTAAGAAATCCTTGATTATTAACAGAAGCAATCATGGAAAACATCCCTGTGTTCAAGGCATCATAGGACACCCCCCCAGCAGTCTCCAAAGTGAGTAAATATATCCCCATTTCTGTCATGTCGAAGTACGGCTGATACCTACTCACCAGAAGTCTGGGATGCCATAAACAAACAATGACAGGCTTAGATACTCACCGCCATACTGGCAAAAACAATGCCAAGTGTTTAGACCCAGCACTTGGGAGGCAGAGGCAAGTGGATCTCTGTGGGGTTAAGGCCAACCTGGTCTACAAAGTGAGGTCAGGACAGTCAAAGCTACACACAGAGAAACCCTGCCTCAAAAAACGTCTCCTTTTTGTCCAGAAAATCCAACACTCCCAGAACCTTGGTGCTGACCATCACCTTTTTTAAATCCTTCCTACAGTTCTCCTTGATTCTGTTAATGTCACCCTTCCTACAAAGGCAAAACTGCTTTTGAGTAAGGCTTAAGTATTCAACATTAAAAATATATGACTGAGCAAAACCTCCTGTTTTACCAAAATTCCTTCCCTGGAGATATGAACAATGTGTATTCCTTTGGCTAAAGGTACCAATGACAAACTATGATTACACCAATATTCACCTCAATGATCCAAGGAGATTATTAGGCTTACTTGAAGTTAATGAGTGACAAATTAATGGATGACCTCAACACAGACTCATTATAACATCTTTCTCTAGCATCTACTGTGTTGCTACTATTGCAGCTCTCTCCTTTAATATCAGACTTCTGCTTCCTCTGCCTTCCAGACATCCTTTAGGGTTTATTACCAGTTTGGGACCACTGTGACATCCATCCTTAGGGACTGAGCAGGTACCAAGCCCTTTGCCATTCCAGTATTAGACAAGCTTTGCTGAGCTACTCAGAACTCATTGTGTAAGCCAATCTCTTTAATCTCCCGTGTAATGTATAGTCCGTCAGTCATTCTATCAGCCCTTCTGCTAGAGAATCCTGCGGATACATACACAGAGAATAGCCAATAATCAAACAACTGTAGGCACTAGTGATATATTAGAGCAAGGTGCTGGCAGTCCAGGTTCTTATGCACACTCTTCTGTATCTTCCAGTCATGTTTGAGATGTATATTAGAAAACTGTCTCTCAGGAAAATGATGATGACAAGCTGAAAGGTAATGGACCAGGCTTCATGGTGAATCATTGCTCATGTTTCAGACATTTTTGGTGTGGAATTCAGGACACAGAATGTAAAGATGTTGACATCTCCAATGATGTACTCAGCCTGTGGGCTCGGAAGCTCCTCTGTGCTTTGGTTGTGGGAACTTCTTCAGGCTCAACACTAAACCTTTTGATGCATCTGACTGTTTTGCCCCGAGGCTCCACTCAGGCTGAAAGTAGACCTGGGGACAGCACAGCCCTTATCTATCCTTCCAGGACAGATTGCCTAGGTAAGTCATATTTGATTTTTTACTAACTGTGGTGTCCAACTTGTCAATGTATAGCCCGTATCACTTTCACAAAAAGTTAAACAACCACAATCATATTTAATATATTTTAACTTTTTAATTCAGAACACTTGGATTCATTTTCTGATTCAATCTTGATAAAAATCTTCAAAAGCAATTTTAAGAATTGAATTATATAAATAGGTATGAAGCTTGTTTCCTGTCAAATTCAATAGATTTTTGTTAATTTTCTTCTTTTGGAGTTACTACTTTGCTAACTTATGAATAATAGACAGGATTAAAGTTTTAGACTTTATATACTATTTACCATAAATTTTTCCAGTTTGGATCTGTAAGTTTCTTAAATACTGGTATTATGCTATTCCATTGTGTTAATGAAGAATTTGAACCCCCAAGCTTGACATTTTTGTCAAAGTTGCATGACCAGGTCTGCAGGTGCATCTCTGCCAGCCTTCTTCCTTGCCCTATGTAAACACCATACCAAGATGTGATCCTTAAGACATACCCATCACGTGATGCTTCCTTATAAGGTCCACTGTCCTACTGTCTCTCTCATTGTGTTTATTGATCCATTGATAAATCTAATCTTCATTCCAAACAATCAGGACAGTCTCAATCCAATAAATCTAACCAGTGAATCTGCAAATTGTACTAGTAAACCTACTTACGGAATTCTTCATTGTTGATAAACACAGACCTGAAGTCATTGTCTAATTGATTTTTAAGTTAACATGCAGAGTAAATGGGATTCCTTCCAGTGTCACCACACAGGCTTTCCTGTAATTCATCCCCTGCTCCATCAGCTGCTCCTTCCACACATCCTCCTTTTAATAATCCTTTTCTTCTTTCATGTTTCCCCACATCATGTTACATATGTGTCCCATTATTTCCTGACCTTAAGACCACTTCTGACCTTTTCATAGACCCCTTTCTAGTTTCACCTCATATGTGTGTATATGTTCATGCGTGTGCATGGGTGCATGGACACACAAACACACACACACACTCATCACAAATATATATATGTATATATATGTATATATGTATGTATATATGTATGTATATATATGTATAAATTTATGTCCAAGTTGTATATATGAGATAAAATATAATATTTGCCTTTCTAAGCCTAGAGAATTTCACATTTCCTAAATCATCTACTTTTCCTGCAAATATTATGATTTTTTTCTGATACATGAATAAAACCCAGTGGTGTACATATGTCACATTTCATTATCAAGTCATCTTTAGAGGGACATCTAGATTATCTCTTTTTAAAGCTATTATGAATAATGCAGCAGTGTGTGCATTTGCAGTGCAAGTATTTGTATGGTGTATACGGCCAGGAGAACTACACCTGGGTCACATGGTAGTTCTGTTTTTAAAGATTTTTGTTTTTGTTTTTAGGAAAGTCTGTACTTATTCCCATGGTGCCTGCATTTGTTTGCACTTCCACCAGCACTGTTTAAGGGACACTCTGAACTGATGTTAGTGATAAAATTTTAAATGAGATATTCTTCTGTTTTCGAAGTCTATTTTCTACTAAATACTTGCTCTAGATACTCAGAAATGACAGTAAGACAGTAGTGAGACAAAAGTAATGGTGTGGCATTGGCATCATGGGCAAAGCGTCAGATCTAACCATCCTCATTCACCGTGTCCTCTACATTCTTCTTTGGAACATCCCTGGTGACCCACTGTGGGAGCAACAACAGACACATACCATAGGAGATTATCAAATTATTTATGAATTTATGCAAATTAAAAGCATAGAGACATGATTGGGTAATAAGGAGTAAAAATTAGAGAGAAATAAAAAAATGGAATGAAACAAAAGAAGAATGAAGATGTGGAACAATAATAAATTTCCATAGCTGATCATATGATGTTTAAAGAAAGTATGAATTTGCAACTTCATGAGTTTTACTCATTTATATAAAGCTGTGGTATTTGTCTCCAAGTTTTGTGGTAGTCGTAGGTTTAAGCATAAAATCAACAACTTTGAATTCTTCTAAAATACCCATCTAAAACTACTGTTCCAAATTCAGTTATTAAATTAGTTTTAATTAGATATTGGATGCTTAGGACAACAGTATCAGAGTCGACTAGTAAACTGCTTGCCATGGTCAGTATTCTATGCTTTCCTCCAAGTGGTATTTTATTCCAATTGACAGTAATCAACCAATAATTTAATCACGGTAACAATTGAAAATATCCACCTGAGTGATAGCATCACTTATGTACTATACTAAAATTTTTATTTTTATAATTTTCCATTGATTGAAGGGTATGTGGAAACCTGTTTTTTTATTTAAAAAAACCTGTAGATTAAGATGATTTTCCATTGTTTAAAATATCTTCACACATCATTTCTTTTCTGAATAGAAAATCTGTTTTCAAGATGACTCCTCCAAAGTTAATAGCAACCACAGTTCCCAACCACAAAACAGAGTTTATTAGAAAACTTTTCACTAAAATATAATTTGGGGAGAACATTAAAAAAAAATAAGTTTAATCTCATCAGTATGAAGACTTGTTGTTTTCATTCTGAACCATTCTATGGTCTTATAATAGGTGGTGGTGGTGGGGTTCATATCCTAATCATGTGTAAAATAACACTACATCTGATAGCATATGGCTTTTGTAATATATTAAAATGATAGACCTGACATTATTTCCAATTCTAAATCCTATTTTAAGCGGTTTGCCCTAAATTAGCTGCTGTCACAATTAGATAAATTCTAGCAACTTCAAAAGCTCCTAGTTGATGAGTATAAAAATGACGGCATTCTTTAGTTTGTTTTCTAACTTCCAGAGTGTAATAATGTAGAGAAAATTTGAGAATTGATGAATTTAAAGAAAATTTTCTTAGTTATATGAATAAATAAAATTACATTGAAATGTTTGGTCAATAATATTAAAAGTGAGCATAATTCTTTGTAAATAGATAAAAAGGGAATCCCATCTATTCATGTATCCAAGTAATAATCTCCACATTAGAATCTCCAGTGAGACATACCTATGCAAATCTCTATGTGAGTATGTGTTTTATTTCCTTTAAACTATATATAATATCTAACACTTACGGTTATTTATAATTTGGAGTCACATTTCCATAGAGATCCATGAGTTCCTGGCTCTGACCAGAATCTAAGAATGACTTATGAAGAAACTTCACAGTTTCTTCAGATATTGGTTGGAAGTTTCCATTTATTCATATGATATTTTTTTAGTTTTATAGAAATTTACTTGGGTTAAAGGTCATCCACTTTAAGTATAAAATTAATGAATTTTACTACATTTATAATTTGGACTAGTTTTAGACTTTCTCATCACCTCTGATAGTTCCTTGGGTATTTCTTGCTTTCAAATCTTGCTCTATATCCAACCACAAGTCAACATTGATCCGTCATTATTGATTTGCACTTTCTGGAAATTTATCCTTGTGGTTTCTTTCACTCACCGTGTCTCTGGAGTTTGTGGGGTTGTAGAGTAAGGCAATACTCCTCGCTTTATTACTGTTCCATGTAGTACATCTTATTATCTCAGTCACAAGTTGAAGCACACTTGGACTACGCACAGTTGTATGTTATCTTAGTAATTTTGCTATGATATCTGTGTACAAGTCTCTGGGTAAGCATAGGTGTGATGGCTAATCATGGCTGTCACCTTGACTGCATCTGGGATTCACCAAAACCTAGGAATCTGGGTATACCTGTGAGAGATTTTTCTTGATTGGATTGTTTGAGCTGAGAAGATCCTCCCTAAATTTAGGGCACACCTTCTTTTGGCAGCCCATATAAAAGGATGAGGAAGACAGAAGTTTTTGCTTCGTGCCTGCTTTGTCTCATTTTTTCTGTTAAGTCCAACTATCTTACTGCTTTGTTATTACTTCACTGGTATTTGAACCCTCAGACTTCCATGTAGACTGGAGGGGAGATGAGACATCTAGCCCATGGACCGAACAACGATGACATCATTGGTCTTCTTCTCAGGAGAAACCTGCTGTTAGGCTTGCCAGACCACAGCCTGGAATCCACTCTAATAGGGCCCCTTTTAATATGTATAGATTTAGTCTACCAGTTGGTTTCCCTAGAGAGACTTGACTGGTACAATAGGTTTTTTATTTTCTTTGAGAAGAAATCCATGAAAAAAAACTATTTTATTAGCTATGTTTATGGTATTAAAAATATTTCAGCCTTTCTCAATGAGTCAACACCCAGTATCAATGTGCAAAATTTTCAGCTTCTTCCTTTCCTTACCACCACCTGGTATTGTCCAACTATATATTGTAGCCATGTTTATACTTGTGGAGTAGCAGGATCTTGCTGAAATTTTCATTTCTCTAAAGATCGTGGGCACTGAGCATATTTTCACATATTGATTGTGTACTTTTATGTTTCCCTTGATAATGTGAATAGTCAGTTCACTTACTTCAGATTTTTAATCTTCTTACTGCTTAATTTATAAAATAATTTCATATATTGTGATAAAATCCTTTTTCAGATGTATGATTTGCAAGTTCTGGGTTTTGGTTTGTTTATAACTATTTTCAATCAATTGGGTTTTTTAAAAATTTTATATGTATTGGTGTTTTGCCTGTATATATGTCTGTGTGAGGGTGTAAGATCTCCTGGAACAGAAGTTACAGACATTTTTGAGCTGCCATGTGGGTGCTGGAAGTTGAAGCAAGGTCCACTGGAAGACTATTGAATGCTCTGAACTGCTGAGCCATCTCTCTGGTCCCAACCATTAATTTTTTTCTTATAGGTGTCTCTGAGAAGGGAGAGCTTTTAAAAAATGATATTCAGATAATCAACTTTTAAATTTTGAAATGATGCTTTTCCTATCATATCAACTTTCTTGCCTAATTTAAGATTAAAATACTTTATTCTAAAGATATTTCACTTTTGAATTGGAGTTACCAATTCATTTTGAGGTAAATTCTCTATGTTATATGAGGTACCACACAAAGTGTGCTTTTATATTGACAGCAGTATAATTCTTCCAGAGACATTATGCGAAAAGATCATCATTTTCCCCAAGGAAGTCATGATCCTAGGACCCCAGAGAACAGGCAGTGCTTATGCCTACCCTCTGGATTCCTTTCCACTGGCCCACATGCCTCCTTCCCACCCTTACTTCTGTGGTTTACATTTGAAATAAATTAGTGTAAGACCTTCACCTTTATTCTTTTTTTGTAAAATTGTTTGCTTTCAGCTTTTCAGTTTCTCCAACAGAACCTGTGGGGTCTTAGCTTGGGATTATGCTGTATCTGTAGAATATTTGAGAGCGAATGGTCATATTAAAATAACTTGAAAGATTTATGGCAATACAATTCCTTCATGTGACACAGCCTATCCATTTTACGTAAGTTTTATTTAGCACAATCGTGGAGCTATGTTAAAGGTTGCCACAATCTATTGTTATACCATTTCACTGTCACAGTAGGAAACCTTTGATATAACACCCACCCATCAATTTCCTGACTTCTCCAACCCTAGGCAAGCTCTAAATACTTACATATTCAGGTCATTTCTATAACAAATACCTATAAAGTATAGAAAGTTCCTTTAGAATTAATGTTAAGAAGAATATGGAAATTTCTTAGAATCACACCACCTTTTATTTTCTTATTAGTTCTACAGAAGTTTACACAATTTGTTTTTATCACATTTTTTCTGCCCACCAACAACTCTTCCAATGATCCCTTCACTCCCCTACCCCCTCTGCCCAACTTTGTGTTGTTTTTGGCTCCCCTCCCCCATATCGAGACCAATCCATCTGCCGAAATCTCAGTAGATGTGTGGCTTTGCACTGGAGCACGGCTGACTTACCGGGGGCTACATTCTTAGAGAAAACTGACTCTCCCTCTGCCTGCAGCTCACAATTACCAATAGTTTCTCACCTCAGCATGGCATTAGGTGCTCAACTCCTCTCTTCCTTCTGGGGCTTCACCTGGCTTGCACTTGCACAGGTATTGTGCACGCTGTCACAGCTGCTGTGAGTTTATATGACGCTGCCATGCTATATACCGAAGACACTGTTTCTCCTCTAGTCATCCATCATTCGGGCTCTTGTGTTCTTTCTGTCCACCCCCTCTTTGTTTTTTAGTTGATAATTAAAACTTTAGTAAAAAAAAAAAAAAAAGAATTTCAATTTTCAATTTGAAAAGGTCAGATAGGAAAATTAGCCAGACCCAAAGTCTATAATCACCCAGAGACCTTCTGTACCATGAGAATAGCTATCCTGAAACTATGGAAGAACTCCCTGGAGATGTAAAGTACATCTGCTCCCTCCCCTTGCGATGATGATCCCTGAGCCTTGGGAGGAGGGGGCACAGTGCATGTGTGTTCCATTTAGGACAGCACAGGCTTTCTATATCTTTCTCACTTAAAGGTCTCAGTGTTAATCACCATCTACTGCAAAGAGAATCTCTCTGGGGAGAGCTGAGAGATGCATTAATCTTTGGGAATAAGAATAAGTCATTAGGAGTCAGCTTAAGTTTGACTAGACTTAGAGAGATAGTATTGACGTCTCACCTGGGGCCAATGACCTGTTTAGACATAGGTTTTTGGCCATCTACTGTAGCAGGTATGGGTTTTTCCCCTTGTAGACTTCAATCTAATAAGAAGTCAGTTGCTTTGTTCTATGGTGTTTATGTTTCTCTTATACAAGTGAGCATGTTTTGTTGACCATGGTCAATGTTGTAGCTGTAGGTTTCATGGCTGGGTGAGACTGATAAGTCATTTTCTCCTCAGTTACTGTGAATAGCACCTTTCATCACTATGATAGCTAGCCAGGGGGTTCTATGATTCCATGTCAGTACAGTTTATCAAGAAGTGGCTTCTGAACCATTTTATTATTGTGACTCTAGATGAGAGAAGTATGGGAGAATGGCAAAGTAGAAGGATCCAGAGGATCCTAGAAACCTACAAGAAGAACATTATGATAGGCAGATTTGGGCCCAGGGGTCCAGCTCAAACTATGGTATCAGCCAAGGACAATACAGGCCGTAAACTTCAAACCCCTACCCTGATCTAGCCAATGGACAGGACATTCTCCGCAGTTGAGTGTAGAGTGGGGTCTGACTTTCACATGTACTCTGGTGCCTCATATTTGACCAAGTCCCCTGAATGGAGAGACCTGGTGGCACTCAGAGGAAGGATTAGTAGGCTACCAAGAACAGACTTGATACCCTATGAGCATATACAGGGGGAGGAAGTCCCCCTCAGTCATAGTCATAGGGGAGAGGAGTAAGGGGAAAATGGGATGGAAGGAGGAATGGGAGGATACAAGGGAGGGGATAACCATTGAGATGTAAATGAATAAATTAATAAAATTAAAAAAAGAAATAGCTTCTGGATAAACTTTATGTGCACAGTGGTGGGAAGGAGTAGATGGTATTAAATTAACCTCCTGCTAAATACTATCCTGTGCTGAAACTGCATACTATCCACCCAGACTAATTTTGGTTACATTTTTCCTTCTGATAGAAGTAGTTCCCTTTCTAAAGTTTTATATACCAAAAATGCTTTAAATTTAAGAAGCCTGTTAATTAATCATCACTGGGGAAGTGGCATTTAATTTTATCTCTATTTTACAGTATTAAAAACCTGTGGGTCAGGGAGCTTCCACAAACATTATTCTCTGCACAGTGGCATCGACCAGACTGAATTTTTTATCACACAGATTCACATAGTCACACCTGAGAACGTCCATTACATGCCTGGGACTTAAGAGACAAAGAGACTGCAAATGAAGATACACCAGCAGCCGTCCTCCCACAATTGGCATTAGAATGACAGCTTCATGCAGGTTCCTTCTGCTATAAGCATCTGCGCACTGGCGTCTGGATTCTGGAAACTTCTCTTGTGGCATAGACCAAAAAACAGCTTTCTCCTTCTTACATCGGTCCACGAGTCACACACAGGCTCCTGCCCAGAAGCTGGAGGACATGTCGTTCTCTCCTGGACTCATGAAGGGAACAAATGATCCTTGAGAAGCCATGGAACACACTAGTGAGGTACATGATACAATTGCTGGACTTAATGAACAAGCCAGTGAGGAAATTTTGAAAGTTGAACAGAAATACATCTCTTCCAATTTTTTTTTTTTACATAAGAGATCAGATTTGATCACGACAAACCCCGAATTTGGGAGTAAAATTTGTCCCACATGCAAAAGTGGGGAGGAGGAAGAACTATTTGACCTGATGTGAAGTGACAGAATTTGAAGATAAAGGTTTTTGAAGTTTTAACTCACTTATGTATACGAGTAATTTTGATTAACTCCTGTGACAACACTATAAAAATGTTGCATTGAAGTGGCTTCTCTATGCACCTTTCTCTTCTTCATAGTTCAGCAAAACCTCCACCAAATCTGATTTTATTTATTTTAATCATGAAATATCTACAGCCACTCATCTCAGGGTTAGAGAATCATCACAGAAGAAGTGATAGAAAGAGTTTAGGGGCATGAAGTGATGGATGGCTACAATAAAACGGTGTTTTCAGGCTACAACAGAGCAGTTTTTCATATGTCCTTATGGTGCTTGTAGCAGCAGTCACACGACTGTGTAAGATCAAACCATCCAAACCCACAGCATGAGGGGGAGAGGTGGCTACAGCCCCAGCCTTCAGTGAGGAACAGCTAGCGACTGATGGTTGCTGGTTGAGGTTGAGTCAGAGCTCCTCAATAGTGAGGCTCCTGAGAGGCTAACCACGCACACTCAGTGCCCCACACCCATACACATATTAATTAAAACCAGAGGGTTACACACACACACACACACACACACACACACACACACACACACACACACACATACACACACACACACACAGAGGAAGAAATAGTAGTGTGGCAACGGCAAAAGAATTAGGGGGAGAGGGTTTAGTCAAAACATATTGTATGTGCATATGAAATGGGAAGAAGAAGAAGAAGAAGAAGAAGAAGAAGAAGAAGAAGAAGAAGAAGAAGATGATGATGATGATGATGATGATGATTATAGTGATAGTTTTGCTGGAATGTTTTAGTGTATTTATTTAAATTATCATGTTTATAATGGTTTAAAGCAGACATATCACTGAAACAAATTCTGCTATTGGTTTAAGCCTTTAATAGAGTTACTGTGTTTTGTACATTGCTATTTTGTTGGAAATTTTTGTATGTATATTCTTAAGATAAGAATTATTGGCCTGTAATTTTCTATCTTGTCTTAAATGTCTTCACTGTCTGTAGTGCAGCACCACAGTAACACTGACTTTGTAGAATGAGTTGGGAAATAATTCATCTCTTAATTTTTTAGAAGAATTTGTGAAATTTCTTATTCTTAGATATTTATTAGAATTTGTCAGTGAATCCATATAAGTGGAAGATTTTGTGGAAATATTTCAATTGAACTTAATTTTTTATTCTTGATAGTAAGTTTGTGTTATATATTTCTACTTGAGTAATTTAAGACCTTAAAGGTATTTGCTTATTTGATCTACTTTATCTAGCTTTGATGCCTTTCATTATTTTGTCTGATATATTTTTATTTCTGTTAAGTTGGATAGCTATCACTTCTTTCCTTACTGAAGTTGTTATTTTAAATCCTATCTCCTCTTTTTCTTGAGTACTCTGGATAAATGTTAGTCAATTTTGTTAATCTCTTCAAAGAAGCACTTTCTGATCTTATTGATTTTCTCTGTTGTTTTTCTGTTTCCCACTATTTGATTTGACTAGAATCTATCTTTTCCTTTCCTCTGCTTGCTTTGTTTATAGCTTTCTAATCTAAAATTATATGGTTCCTGATAAGTATATCAGGTTCCTACCACTGCTGTAACAAACTAGCATATACTTATTAGCCATCATTTAAGTAATTGATTAGTTATTGCCCTTGTTTCCCTGACATACCTAGGGATGGGACTCAGAGTCTTTTACATGTTAGACAAATGGATATCACTGAAGGAAACTTTCAGACCAAATGGCGGCTTGAAGCAGTTTTTTGTCTTCCAATTCTATGATTTTAAGTCAAACATGCCTTTAATCTCAACTCCATATTGTTGTAGCACTGGCTTTCATTCCAGAACCTTACAGTGAAGGCAAGTTCCTTTAGCCTATTGAGTCTCTAGAGATCTCCTGAGTTCTTCTGATCATGATTGCCGCTTCCTTTGAAAGAAACAACCACCACTTTATTGCCAAGTTCCTCTGATATTGAAACTTTTTGTCTTCCACTTTGACACTCCATACAATTATACTTCGGTCCCACAGGTAACATACAAAATACCTTAACTCAAGGTCACTGCATGATTTTATTTGACAATACTTGAGTATCTATTTCCTTATAGTCCATTAGAGGGAACATGCTTTTGTGTTTTAAAGGTAATGCTAAAATACTTCAGTGTGGGTCCTCTGTTTTACCTACCAATCCTTGACAAATTTCTTTTAACATTGCATTAATTTTCCTTCATCTTCAAATAATTCCTGATTTCTTGTCTTTAAGTCACTGGTATTTTTAAAATGTAATACTTTAATGTCCACATATTTGTAAACTTTTCAAGCTACATGTGCTATTAATTTATATTATTCCCTTGGGGTTGAGGGACATAATTCATATTGAATTTTTTGAGGCTTATTTGCTGGCCTAGGTATGATGTCACCTATAGGTGTTCAATGTGGCCTCTCTGTGAATTCTACTATTGTAAAATGCAGGGTTTTGGAGACATGCCCTGTTTCTGGGACATTTATAGAGTACAATCCCTCTATAGCAATGGGAATTTCCCTAAAATTGGTACGCAACATTAAGATTTCCAACTATTATAGTAGTTGAATTTTCTATTTTCTCTCTAACTTTGAGACATTGGTAGCACATCTTTTGGAGCTTTGTTTATAGGTTGGTATATTTATCTATTTCCATGAGTTGTGTAAAAATGTTTGCTTTTCTTACCTTAAGTTTTCTTTATTTACCTTAGTGGTGTCTTGGGTTTCTAATGCTGTGATAAAGACTATGAGCAAAAGTAACTTGAGAAGGAATGGTTTACTTCCTCTTTTATTTCCAGGTCCCAGGCCACCACTGAGGGCAGTCAGCAAAGGGATGTGGATGCAGAAAGCCATGGAGAACAGCTGTTTATTTCCTTATTCCTCCTAGTTTGCTCACTTTGATTTTTTTTTTATACACCCAAGGACCACGTGACCTGAGATGGCATTGCCTGCCGTAGGATAGGCTCTTTCATTTCAGTCATAAGTTAAGAAAATTCCCCCATGGGCTTGTTTACAGACCAATCTGAGAGGGGAATTTTCTCAGTTGAAACAGCAGACCCATCTTCAACTTGACATGCAAACATACCACTATTAAACCATAACCTTTCCTTTACTGTTTGTATTTACTATGAATCTCACATTAATAGTAGTATCAAAATATATAACAAGCGATAAATTATTTTTAGTCTTCGTTCCAAGTATACCTTTTCTAATATCAGGAAAGGTGATTCTATCCTATATATGATGACTGTTTGCAAGATGTGTTCCTGAATTCTTAACCTCCAACAATTATTGAATCATTATTGTTTTTTACATAGGGTCTCATCATGTAGCTGTGCATGGCCTGGAGTTCATTACATAGATCAGTACGGCTTTGAGCATATAGAGAGACTGCCTGCCTCTGCCTTCAGAGTGCTGGCTAGAAGGTACAGACTACTACAGACAGACCAAGAGCCTATTTATATTTTAGAATTGAGTGTTTATCTTCTGTGAACAGTATACAGTTTCTTTCTTTTCTTTTTTTCACCCAGTTTTAATACCTCTCCAGTTTTACTTGCTTGTTTAAATCATTCTCACTTAATGTCATTATTTTTAACTTGATGTGTTGATTTTTGAGATTTTCACACGTGAGTAGTGTATTGACATCATTTAAATCCCTTTTCTCCTCACTCACACTCCTCTCATGTTACCCCTTTTACTTCCTCTCAAATTTGTGACTTCTTTTAAAATTATTATTATTATTATTATTATTATTATTATTATTATTATTATTATTATATACACAATAGAGTATATTTAGTTTTACTCCTATATATACATGTTTAGACTCAACTACTTGGGACTGGATAACCTCTCACGGGGCCTGACTCTGGAGAACACCAATTCTTCCTCTTTCTCTCCTTCTGCAGCCGTTGAGTGACTGTGGTTCTTTATGGCCTGGACTTTGTGAAATATCTTCATTCATGCCGCCATGTCAACTGCTGCTGTCATCATTCAGGTCATGTTAAAGTAAACATAAATGCAGAGATCTCACGGACTTTGCCTGAAAGCACTATGTAGCCGCAGTGATTGTGGTCTTCCAGATCGTATGATCTCTCTGCTCCCATGTATGTAGTTGCCCTGAGTCATGAATGTAAAGGTTATGTTGGAGGTGTGTCAGTTGGAGATAGACACCCCAGAGTCCCTATCTTTTGACCTGTTGTGGACTTCTATAAGATTTCCTGTCTCTTCATGGAATAAACTTCTTGGAAGAAGGCGAAAGATATACTTATCTGTGAGCATTAAGATAAATATTTAGAATATATTTTGAAATTATATTGGTTTAGGAAATAGAAGCAGTAAATTTTCCTCTGGGCCTAGACCTCTCCATACAGAGGCTAGGTTTGTAGTACCAGGTATGGATGTTGTCCTATTTTTCTGTACTTAAGTCTAATTTGACAGATGTTAGTTATGCCCAAGATTAAAGTGTCACTACTGTACTACTGAGGATGTCTTGGCAGGTTAAGCCACTTTTGTGGTTCATAGTCTTTGCAGCTAGTTAGGACTAAACTAGTCAGGGATTTCACATTACCCTAATCAGAATCACTATGAATAAGAAAACCACTGACAACAAATGCTAGTGAAGATGAGGTGGAAGGAAACGCTCATTCACTACTTTTGTATTGGAAACTGTTGTAATCACTCTGAGCATCAGTATGAAGAAACTGCAGAGAGTTTAAAGCAGATCTACACTATGAGTTGGGCAAATATTCTAAGGATTTTATATCCTACTACAGAGATACTTAGACATCCATGTTCGTTTTTGTTGCACTCTTAATAACAACTAGGAGTACAGAGATACACATACGTTTCATTGCTGCTCTACTCATAGCAACTACAAAATGGAAACAATGTAAATTTCCTGTATACACACACACACACACACACAGACACACACACCCATACACGTGTGTGTTGTTATATATATATGTAATATATGTGTGTTGTGTTTTATGTACACACACACACACACACACATATATATATATACACACCCATACACTTGTGTGTTGTTTTATATATATGTAATATATGTGTGTTGTGTTTTATGTACACACACACACACACACACACACACACATATATATATATACAAATATATGTATATATATAATAGTGTAGTGGCGTTGTTTCCTGTAAGTACATAGCATATAACTTATAATATGGAAATAGACTACCCAATCAGAGCCAACAGAAATTATACATTTAGAACTATTCATATAACAAGGGTGTTAATTGCTACCCCTGTGTGGGTGACATAGACTTACAACTCAGCAGAGGAACAAGAAGGCTTTAGGAAGGAAAGCAATGGAAGACCTAAAAATTGCTACCCTGGAAGTTGCTGTGATGCGAATGGTGGTAACTAAGATGTGCTAACCTGTTTAGTGTGGATCATACATGTGCCTTTCCCTCAGAGGGCCTGGGGTGACGTGATTCAAATATATAAGATCAAAATATTAGGAGCCATTGAATCCTTCCGGTGATTCTGGACCAACTGCTATAGAGGCAGCTTACAGAGTCTTATTCTTAAATATGATCTGTCCATTTTTCATTGTCTTATTCAGCCCTTCCATATATCATTCTTGGTCCTTGCTATTGTGCTAAAATTATTTAATAGCTCTAGAAGTAATTTCGTGGGTTCATAGGACATTCAACACACAGAACTATATCATCTATCATCTATAAATAAGAGCAGTTTTATTTCCTCATTTCTAATTGAGTATCTCATAGTTTGTTTTTCCCTTTCAGCCTTCTTGCTACAGGGACTAGCCAGTATAGTTGTCTTAATCTGCACTTGACAACATCAAAGAAATACCTGAATGGTAATAAAAAAAAAGGGGGGGGAGAGGTACAGGAAGCACAGAAGGATGTTAGCTGAGCATAGTTAAGTTGGTCAGAATAAATAGTGATGAGTATATTTGGCATCAGAAAATGCTGTTACTATGGCTTTAGTTGTTACTACATTTATCTAGAGTCCATATAACCTCAGTAAAGCTATAAACACATTACACTTTGTTAAAATACAATAAGTAGCATTGGGTTTCACATTGAAGTGCAAAAGCAACAGCGTAATCGAACAGACGTGGAAAGAGGCATTCTCATTTGGAAACTCACTGTGCGTTATCAGTATTGACGATAGCACAACACTGGTATGAAGATACGCAGACATCAGAATTTATCAGGTAATGCTCATGTTCAGCAAAGACGCAGTGTGGTGTGCAACAAGCCTGTCTCTTTATCTGAAACCAATAAACAAATACCTAACCTTTCAGAATTTGACATTTCTGAAAAATAAAAGTGCACATGTGGCATTTAAAAAATAGTTCTTCCATCTCTAAGTGTTCATTAAATATAAATGTAAGAATATTCTCATAAGACATTTGCATACAAATACTCACAGTAACTTAGCTAAAAGCCAAAACGTGAAACCAGTCACATCACATGTCCTTGAAGATTTGATTTAATAAACAAGCTGTGGTGTGTTTAACCAGGTATGCTATTCAGAGATAAAGAGATAAAAGAGTAAATTATTGCTGTATGACATTCCTGGATGAATCTTATAACTCAGACATTGATTAGGTCTCCAAGTAGTACACACTGTATTGTTTCATTAAATAAAGGCAAAAGCTTTTTTTATCTGGACACCACCAAGTCATATTCATGATGCAAGACTCTACAAACAATAAGTAAAATGTAACTAAGCTAATTAAAATGTACATTTTTGAAATTACAATAGACAATATGTGAGAGAAACAATGATCACAGAGGAATAGAGTCAGCAATTTGTTTTTATACATTTTACTATTTTACATGTTTTATACATTTACTATTTTATATGTGTATGTAACAAATATTTTATATGTATTATGTATGTATAAGCAATAAATATGGTTAAAGAAAAGGATGCCACGAATTTGGGAGCAAGCAGTGAGGGGACAGATAGGAGGGAAGAAGTAGGGGGAAATGTATTATATTTGAAAGAAAGGAAGAAAGAAAGAAAGAAAGAAAGAAAGAAAGAAAGAAAGAAAGAAAAAAGAAAGCTATCAAGATGTTACCATGTAAAAGCATTTTTTCTCTAAACTTAACTTTGATCCTTAGGACCCACACAGGACCTTCATGAACAGTCATGGCATGGGTGTATCACCTGTGCCCACACAGATATTTTATATTAAAAAATAAATAAATGTAACTAAAATAATTTTAAATTTATAACAGATAATGGTTTTTTTTTAGGGCAAAGACATGAGAACTTGTGCTGTGGTGATTTCAGAGTAAGCCAGGGTCGTAAGTTGTGTTTTAGTACGCATTTATTTAAAAGACTTGAGTGTACCCAGACAAGCTCTTCATTTCCCCTGATGACACTATTACCTAGCTTTAAAGCAGACACCCCAAGATTATTAATATCTCCTGTTAGATCCCTTAGAATAAAATGAAGCTATAGTCTAGACTAATAGAGATCAGTACTTCTATAGTGTTAGTCTTGTATAAACATTCGATTCATGTAAAGTACGTCATGATGATGCACTAGTCCTGAAAATCCATGGATGCTGTTCAGTCTTGCTTTGTAAAGCTTCAAGTACTTCTCACTGGCAATCAATATAAGTACATATTGATATATTTAATATATTTAATTTGAAAAATATATATTATGCATGCCTAATATATAGTATTCTATAAACTCAAAATCACCTTCACATCTTCAATCTCCATTAATGTTAAGTTATACTGAAATTCCTCAGGAAATATATACTGTGAGTATAAAAGCACTGAAGGTATTAATTATGATTGACTTCATTAATTATCTATGTCTAATGGCAGCCTGAAAATACTGAGTCAGTAGTAAATTACACTCCTAGTTATAACCTGAATACATTCCTCATTGCATTGTTCTTCTGTCAAGTAAAAAAAAAAAGATTTTAATATCATTTATGCTTAAATAACTCTTTAGTTTTTTGAAAATCATAGTTGTAAAAATTACCTAAATTTTAAAAAACAGAGACTTTCCTGATTACAACTGGCCAAACTAATACAACATCACAACCAGTAAATTGTGACCCATAAAGTAAGGATAAAATTATATGGACATTTACTTCTTAGAATATCATAAAAATTGCCTCATGCAATATGTGACCTTATTTTCTTTCACTCAGTGTAAGTCTCCTGATATCCTTGCTGATCATTAAAATTAACAATACTTCACACTTTTCTATTTTTAAGTGTGAGTTTCTGACACTAATTGTTCTAGATTTAAACAAACTTATTAAACATTCAAACATATATGTGAGATAGATATATATATATATATATCTGGAGATATATCTCCAGATATATCTCTCTCCATATATATATATATGGAGAGAGAGAGAGAGAGAGAGAGAAAGAGAGAGGCTGGTTAATTTCTCTACTATAAATATCCAAGACTGCTAGAGTGGTGCAAAGTTTAGGTTAATAAGAACACTGCCATGCAATTTTCTAGATAAGTTCTACAACATTTTTTTTTAGCAGTGTACATGGTTCAGCTTTGCTTTTTCATTACAAGCATTTGATGATGATGCTCATCTTTAGATCCTAATAAGCTTATAGGAAAATGAATTGACAGCTCCACTTTGAACATCCCTATTGCCCAATTATCATTTTTAAAGCACTTGACAATTTCATACATGTATATACTGAGTTTCGGAGAATTTTCACCTATTGTTACTCTTTCATTTTTCCTCTTTTCACCTTTTTTCATTTTTTTTCTCCTAGCTGAATGTTGGTGTTTTTTTAATGCTGAGTTCAATTAATTATCTTGCATAAGCATGAGTGGGGAGTGTTGTACAGAAACAAAGAGAATTTATAAATGAAAAAATAATCACTGAACAAATCATACCTCCTTCACCAGCAGCCATCTTACCTCACTCAATGTTAGAGACTCAAGAGTCCCTTCCCCATGGGTGATGAAATCTCCTGCAGGCCTTGGGCTGGTAAGTTCATGAGGTCAAGGATGATGTCACGTCATGGAGACATTTTCTAGCACCCACAACCTTTGTTTCTCACAATTTTTCTACCTCCTCTTCTGAATAGTTTCTGGTGTCCTTGAGCCTTGCACAGAGTGCTGCAGATATTCCACTTGGGTTGAGCACCACAGCTGATAATTCTCCTTACATCTTCCATTTGGGAGTCTCTCTGAATTAACCGCTGCTGGGTATCACAAGAAGCTTCTCTAGTGAACATGCGTTCAAGCTACCATCTAAATATCTCAAGTGTTCCTGTTCAACTTTCTGCTTCTATTCTTCAATGCAGTGTCCCTTCACGACTGATTGATTGAATTATTTTCTTTGGTTGTCTTTTATGATTACTGTTCTAATTAATTTATTAATCCATAAATATTTTACTAGTGACCTTGGATAGTTCCTAATAAATTCTAAATGCTGAGTCTTGATTAGTAACATACTGCAAATACTTTTCCCATTCTTTGAGGCTTTCCAGTTTCGAAAACATGGCTTCAATGGGGGGAAATATTTCTCATTTTGCTGGTGTTCACTTTGTTAATCATTCTTTTTATAGAGTAAAATTTTGGTATAATACATAAAGCTTCTTAATCTAGCTTTGGAAGCCAGAGACCGCTGATATTTTGTCAAGTTCTTCTATAATTTTGCATCTTTTATGCCTGCAATTCTTTTTGGAGTAATTTTGTATAAAATGTCAGTCTTAGTTTAAGGTCACTTTATTGATGTATAATTACTCTGGCACTCTTTTTCAATGTTTATCTTTCCTCTGTTAAATTTCACTGAAACTTTGTTGAACTGGTTGTGCTCATTTTCTATGTCTGTGTCTGAGTCCTGTATTGTAATCTGTCTTCCCACCAGCATCCTTCCATCAAAATGTTGACTACTGGGGATGTTTAATGGATATTTGGCAGGAATTTTATAAAACCTGCATATAAATATATCTGATGGGGGAATTATCATGAACAAGCATGGCATGGGTCTCCATTTTGATCTTTGATCATTTGCATAAGTCTTATATAGTTTTCAGCATGTAAGAACTATATATTTATTCAATTTTGCCATGAAATTAATATTTTATTATTAAGTTTGTAACTATAAATATATACTATACTGTATACACAAACACTATTGAGCTTCCTTATTACTACTAAAACTATTTATATTTATTGCTAGGAATTTTCTACATTCGATATTATTTGCGTGAGCAATTGTATTTCTTCTTTTTCAGACTAAGCATATTTTATTTATTTTCTTTGCTTTTTGCACTGAGTACACATTCCAGCAATACACTGAATACAATGATGAGTAAAGGCGTTTTTCATTTTTCTGATACTGGAAGAAAATAACATTTTAATATTACATTTATATTTTTATGGACATCATTTATCAACTTGGGAAAATTCTCATAGGTAATTTAGGGAGAGTTTTATCATAAGTGTTGAAAATTTCAACTATTTCTGCACTAATTAATAGGGTCATACGAATTTTCTTCAATGTTTTAACATAATTGATAATAAGAATTACTATTCAAGTATTAAATACACTTTCACTTTAAGATTAAACTCCACTTGATCCTGACATAAAATTGTTTTTATACATTCCTCTTTGTCCTAATGTTTTAGGGATTTCCGTACCTACATTTATGATATTTATATATTTTTCTTTTTCTATTGTTTTGTCTGATTTTGATATTGGTTTAATAATTACTTTAGAAAATGAATTTGAATATGGACATACCTCTCCTTTTTCTAGAATAAAACCTTTCCTGTACTTTTCCACATGACTCCTCAAGCTCCACCTTAATGTTTGGATGTGGGTCTCAGCATCTGTTTCAATATGATGCAGGGTGGAGCCTTTTGGAGGACAGTTATGATAGGCTTCTGTCTGTGAGCATAGTAGAGTATCATTAGTACTGGCAGCGGTTGGCTCTCCCTTATTGGGTGTGTTTCAGGTTGAGCCAGTCAGCGGTTAGCAATTCCCTCAATTTCTGTTTTATCTTTATCCCTGCTCATCTTGTAGGCAGGGTAAAGACTTCCATTGGAAGTCTCGCCTGGCTAGAAGGGGCCATTTCAATCTCCATATCTCCTGCTGATAGGAGTTTCAAATAAGGTCACACCCATGTCCTCCCAGTCTCCTACCAAGATTCAGGTCACCAATAGATGTCAGCACAGATTATTATACCCAGTGAAACTTTCAGTCGCCATAGATGGAGAAAACAAGATACTCCATGACAAAACCAATTTAAAGAATATCTATGCACAAATCCAGGACATTATCTTTTAAAGGTCTTCACCATGTGAATGAGAAGGTCACGGTTTATTAGTAAATAGTACTCTTCTTTGCAAATTGCATTTATTTATTTATTTTGTTTATGTGGCTATATGCGTGCGATAGCATGCTAGTAGAGGTCAGCGGACTTCCTACTGGAGTTGGTGCTCCCTCTCTCCACTATGTGAGTCCCTGACTTTAAGCTCAGGTAGTAAAGCATAACAGTAGGGTGAGGCAACTTTACCCTATGAGCCATCTGGTGGGCCCCATACTACTCTTCTGTATATTTGTTTCTAGTAACAAGAGGGCCCTGACATATTACATTTGCAATTAAATGTGCTTTTTTATGGGTGCATTGATCATGTGGATGGATACAAGAAAGAATGACTGCATATAATTATAAATGCATCAGTGACCTGTTCAAGATGACTTAGCTTTCAAGCACAGAACACCATGATTAAATACCAATTTAGCTTAATCCAAAACGCATACATACTACTATGTGTTGTCTTCTGTCAAATCTAGTGAAAATTAAAGCTATGTATCTTAGTAACACATAAACTAAATCATGACTATAGAATACAGGCAATGACAGCTCTAACATTACACAGATTCTAAAGTTAACTCTTGTTACCAACAGACGTAGAAAAAACCTCAGTAATTTTAAGCAAGCATTTGTTTAGTACTAAAAATTTAATGCTAAATTCTGGCAAAACAGTGTTTAAGCTCCAATGTATGAAACATTGGTTTTGTGAAGGCTGTTCTGTGGAATCGCAGAAGCAGGAAGGAAAAGAGTTTAGTCTCGCTAGGTGGGTAGTATGCCTTTGAAAACAGGGCAGGGTGCCGACTGCTTCTCAGAATCTTTTAAAAGCATTCAGCGGTAGATGCAGGGTGATGGGTCTGTTCTTGACACACTATTCTCTGGCCCCTAGAAAATAGTGTTCTTTCTCATCAACTTTAGTCAATTTAAAGGTGTTAGAAACAAAAATTATAAATAAGTGATGATCTGGAATTTAGCAAAGTTGTAGACTATCAGTCATGATTTCTAATGGCAATTATGGGACATTTTTGTGGATATTATAGTGTTAAAAATGCCTTGTAGTTAGTTGTTGTACAAGGATTGACTTTTCTGTGAATTTCACCATGTAAACATGTTTTCCTATGAAAAGTCAGATGAAATGCAATAAACATTAGTGAGGAAATAACAAAGGCTCATTTGTTGAACAAGTAGCTTTGAGTCCACACAAAAGAAAACATGAAACTAGGAAAAACAACTGCTGTGGGAATCCTGTCTTCAGAGGCTGCAGCTTCCTGGCATGACTTTATAAAAGCAAAGATTCCAATAGCAAGAATGGCCTTACCTGGCATTGGATCATTGATAACCAGCTGAGTTTTGTCCACGTAAGGGGCTCATATTTATTGGAAAAAACATTCAGAGAAGGATAATGTAGGCATTCCAGTGTATGAGATGACCATTGCTCTGTGGAATGACTGAAAACTGACCACCCTTGATCACTTTTTAATTTTAACTTTTAAAATAACTGACTTTTTATTGACATGTGCAAACTATATTTATAGAATATCATGTGATCTTGAGATAGCCACCTTTCATTTATTTCTTCTCAAAATAAAGGGTTTAGAAACCACAAATTGCTCTAGCTAGAACTTCAAAAACTATATTGAAGGGATATGGAGAAAGTGGGCAGCCTTGATTGGTCCCCAATTTTGTAGGAGTTTCCTTGAGTATCTCTCCACTTAATTAATGTTGGCTATTGGCTTGCTGTATATAGCCTTTATTATGTTTAGATATATGCCTTGTATTCCTGATCTTTCCAAAACTTTAAATATGATTGGGTGTTGGAATTTGACAAATGCTTTTTCGGAGTCTAAGGAGATGATCATGTGTTTTTTTTTCTTTTAGTTTGTTTATATGGTAGATTACATGGATGGATTTCTGTATATTAAACCACCCCTGAATGCCTGGAATGAAGCCTAACTGGATATGGTGAATGATATCTTTGATGTGTTCTTGTATTCAGTTTGTGAGTATTTTATTGAGTACTTTTGCATCAATGTTCATAAGAGAAATTGGTCTGAAATACTTTATTTGTTGGATCTTTGTGAGGTTTAGGTATCAAAGTGACTGTGTCCTCATAGAATGAGTTTGGTAATGTTTCATCCATTTCTATCTTTTGGAGATAGTGTACATAGTGTCCCCCAAACTTACACCAGAGAACTCCTGCAGCTGATAAACACCTTCAGCAAAAATGGCAGCATACAAAATTAACTCAAAAAAGTCAGTAGTTTTCTTATATACAAATGACAATCATGCAGAGAAAGAAATTAGGGAAACTACACCCTTCACCATAGCCATAAGCAATATAAAATATCTAGGAGTAACTCTAATCAAGCAAGTGAAAGATTTGTTTGAAAAAAACTTCAGATCTCTGAAAGAGGAGATTGAAGATGACATCAGAAAATAGAAAGATCTCCCTTGTTCAAAGACCGGGATAATTAACAGTAAAAATGGCGATCTTACAAAGCAATTTACAGATTCAATGCAATCCCTATCAAAATACTTACACAATTATTTATAGACGCTGAATGATCAATTCTCAACTTCATATGAAAAAAAAAACCCAGAATAGTTAAAACAATCCTGTACAATAAAAGATCCTCCAGAAGAAACTCCGTACCTGATTTCAAGCTGTACTATAGAGCAACAGTAATTAAAACAGCATGGTACTGGCATAGCAATAGACTGGTTAATCAATGGAATCGAATCAAAGACCCAGAAACGAATCCACGCATGTATGGCCACTTGATCTTTGACAAAGAAGTCAAATCTATTCAATGGAAAAAGGATAGCATCTTCAACAAATGGTCTAACTGGATGTCTATATGTTGAAAAATGCAATTAGACCCGTATTTATCACCATGCAAAAAACTCAATTCCAAGTAGATTAAAGACCTCAACATAAAACCAGAGACACTGAATCTGTTAGAAGAAAATGTGGGTAAGAACCTGGACCTCATGGGCACAGGAGACACTTCCTGAACAGAACACCAACAGCCCAGCCCCTAAGGTTAACAATTAATAAATGGGACCTCATGAGGCTGAGAAACCTGTGTAAGGCAGAAGACACTGTCAACAGAACAAAGTAACAGCCTACAGACTGGAAAAATATCCTCACTAACCCTACATCTGACAAAGGTCTAATATCTAACATATATAAAGGGCTCAAGAAATTAAACACCACCAAACCAAATAACCCAATTAAGAAATGGGGCTCCAAATTAAACAGAGACTTCTCAACAGAGGAATGTCAAAAGGTTGAGAAACACTTAAAGAAATGCTCAAAGTCCTTAGTCATCAGAGAAATGCAAATCAGAATGACTCTGAGATTCCATCTTACACCTACCAGAATGGTTAAGATCAAAAGCTCAAGTGACAACACATACTGTCGAGGATGTGGAGAAAGGGGAACACTCCTTCCTTGCTGGTGGGAATGCAAACTTTTGCAACCACTTTGGAAATCAATCTGTGCTTTCTCAGAAAACTAGGAATAGGGCTACCCCAAGACTCAGCTATTCTACTCCTTAGAATATACTAAAAAATGCTCCATGACACAGTAAGAACATATGCCCAAACATGTTCATAGCAGCCTTATTCATAATAGGCATAACCTGGAAACAGCTTAAATGTCCCTCAGTTGAAGAACTGATAAAGAAACTATGGTACATTTGCACTATGGAGTACTACTCAGCTGTTAAAAACAAGGAAATCCTAAAATTGGTGGGCAAATGGATGGACCTAGAAATGATCATTTTGAGTGAGTTAACCCAGACCCAGAAAGACACACATTGTGTATACTCACTTATAATTTGACACTAGCCCAAAAGGGATGTCCCATGAAAGTCTTCACTTACCAGGAGATTGGGATAACTGCAGAGACCTCCTATTGGTACTCTAGGTGAAGAAAATATGGGAGAATGGGGGAAATAGAAGGATCAAGAGCGTCCTAGAAACCTACAAGAAGAAAGTCATGACAGACAGATCTGGACCCAGGAGGATCTACTCAAACTACTGTACCAACCAATGACAATACATGCAGTAAACATTGAAACCTTATTCAGATATAGTCAATGGACAGGACATTCTCTACTGTTGTGTGGAAAGCAAGGATTGACTGACATGAACTCTGGTGCCCCAATTTGACCATTTCCCCTTGGTGGGGAGGCCTGGTGTCACTCAGAGAAAGGGTAAGCAGGCTACCAGGATGAGACTTGATAGGCTGTGACCATATGGTGGGGGAAGTAGTCCCCTTCTGTCACACAGACCTAGGGGAGGGGACTAGGTTGAAAGAGGGAGGGAGGGAGGGAAGAATGGGAGGATACATGTGAGGAGATAAAAATTTAGGTGTATTCTGAATAAATTAATTAAATAAAAATTTTTTAAAAGAAACCACAAATTACACTAGTATAGGCCAAATTATACCAAATATTTTAAAAAGTTTTTTTACATACACATTTATATTATTACACATATATACAACAAACTATCTATGGCAAGAAGAACCATGATATAATCGGGAATTATATAAAATGTTACGTTCTTAGTGTACTGGCTATTTGTATTTGACAGCCTTGAAGAAAACATCTTTCCTATCTTGGTTTTTCTAAAATTATGAATATAAATCAATCCTTGTCATTATCAACTTAAAACATCTATCTAGACCTAAAAACATCTTAACCCCTAAACAACTAAGCTTCATCGTATAACTAAGCTACCTGGTCTTCAACTCCATCAGAGACTTGAGAAGGAATAAATTTGATTACCTGAGTACGCCAGGAGTGGAGGTTAGTAGCTTTCCAAATGAGAAGATAACAAAGACAGTTTTTTACCTGAATAGTCACCCAAAACTATTATGTTATATCGTCTTCTTCAGCCTTGTGGCCCAATATATCTGACAGATGTGTTTGTGAAGCAGGAACTTTTGAGGACTTGCTTATCCTGTCTTGGCAGAGTTTGGCCGTCAACTCTGCCTACATCCAAGCTTGACTCCCTTTAGACAGAATTTTGTACCCATATAACTCAATTATTATACAAGATCTACTTTCAATACTCTGAAAGTGCTACAGCAGATAAATAAGTTATACAAGTTAATTGTTAACTGATCAAATCATCGTCATGTGAATTACTAGTCTACTTTTATCACAAGAATATACATCTTAGGTGTGACAGATAGATATAACTCTATAGAAAGATAAGGTAGGATAGTTAGATAAAGTCTTTAAAAGTTTTTTTAAGTAAAAGAAATTTCTACCTATAAACTGAAAAGTAAAGTCTTCTGTATAGAGGAAAGCAATATTTTCTGTTATTCAAGTACTTTTTCTTTGTGGATTTCCATAGGGATGAATTAGTCTTTCTTTTGCAGGGGGTGACAGCTTTTTGTAATTTAAAACGTTTAAAGCTTGCTTTTTATCCTCCATCCCATTAGCCACCCACCCCATGGGACGGCAGTTTATGCTTTCTTCCTTCCATAGAAAGGGGAAGTGAATGAAAGTCTCATCCATGCAGGATATGACCTGCTGGTGCAGGAGGTAGTTTTGTTCACATCTTGTTTGATGTGAACCCAGCTGTAGGGCAAGTCAATAGAGAAATAATAAAGTCCCTTGTTATTTTGTTGACAATTTTTTTCCTGAAACCACCTTTTCTAAACCTTAGCCTCAACAGTTACTCTCAATCTTTGCCTTTGTCTTGTTTATCTAAAACCAATACTGAGCCCTGCTCACATCAATCAATGCTGTTCTCAGAATGATGACAAAAGACTCCCAATTCTCTTGTTTAACAGCTTATTCAACACCCATTACCTTCAGAGACCTTTCAAGATCTACACCTCCTGACTTCATGGCCTCCGATATTCTAAGATGAAGAAAAAGAGGACGAGAGAGACAGTTTAGCTGAAAAGTAGAATAAGATTTCCTCATGTCCACAATGGCGGGAGTAACCATTATGAAAAGAAACATCTTATTCATCAAGCAGATTTCAAGACTTTCAAAGAGAAATACAAAGGTTGAAACTTTTTCTTTTTGGACTAAAATAGGAGTTCAGTAAGTGCTAGGAACTTAGCACCTTGCTAGTCTGAAATGTCTAATAAAAAATCTGAGGGCTGGACTGAAACAAATCAATGCAAAAATAGTCCATGCAAAATTGTCTAGCAAATTACCAAGGTAAACAAAATGGTAACCAAGAATATTTGTTTAAGGCAAAAAAATTCAAACACTAGAGGAAAGCATATATTTGCATATAATCATGGAATTATTTACACATGCTAACTGAAAATCTTGAGTGCTACCTTTCATTTTGGAAGTTCTTTATTCTAAGTGATCACATGTATGGGAAAAATAAAAGACATTGTGATACTGTTAAAATTATAATTCTGTCAATTATTAAAGCATATGAGTTGCTTCCTAATTAATTTAAGTAATTAGTGCCTTTTAATAATAGTTACATAGTGTTTCAAAGCAAATTGATCACATAAATCCTACTATGATTCAGGATCAAATAATTGTACTATAGCTTTTTTGTTAATGCCATCAAGAAGAGTATGCTGTATGACACTATACCACATGAAAACAAAAAATAATATGACTCAAGTAAGTGGAGGCAATACCACCAGAAACTTATTCCATGTCATATGTTCATATGGATATTTTTATAGTGTACACAATTAAGGTGTTACATTTATGTTATTCAAATAGATAAATGGGTTAAGAATGAGTAATAAAACATATGAAATAATTTATTTTGTTTACTGATAGTATCTATAACATTTTGCATACACAGACATGATCATAATCATCACTGTGGTTGTTTTCTATAACATTTTCTATATGTATATCTACATATATATTTCCTATGTATATGTTTTTCTAAAACAGAAACATAGTTTATTTTTCAAAACCCACAAAAATTTAAAATTAAGTGCTTCTTTTTATAAATATCTGTTTTCAACAGTGGTTAAGTTTAAGAACATTCTCAAAAATTAGTAATATTCTCTCAGAACATTATTGAAATTAAACGAATTCTTGTATTTTTTTGGTCAGTTGGTCATATGAACGCTTCAAAAGTATTACATTGCGATCTGCTCAATGAGTAGATATGAAACTTAGTGAAAGCCCTCCTCCCAGCCGACTTCCATCTCCCTGAGACTTATGTGCATGTGACCTGGGTTTCTTCTCCTTCTCTATACTTCTTATTTATATATTTGATATTTTCATAGTGTTCCAGATTTCCAGGATGCTTTGTGCCCGAATTTTTTTAGATTTACTATTTTCTTTGACTGATCTATTTATTCTACAGACCCAGGGTTCCCCTCATTCTTCTACACCATCCTCTTTAGTCATTTTCTTATCCCATTTCCATTCCTTTGGGATTCTCCACTGGCTCACAGAACCATTATCCACCAGGGGTCCCATAGCTGACATACTTGGTGGAACCCAGGTAAGCTACCTGTACTCTTTTCCTCATCCTTCATTTTAGTATCTCCAGAATACTCAGACTTCAGCTGTCTCCTAGCCTCATTCCCACCTCAGAGTTGGCATCCACGCCATTCAGATTCACTGTCACTCATGGCCAGAGACAGATCTGGCCTAGCTCTGTCTCTGCTACCCTTCATGGAGTGTGACCTGCACCCTGGACACACATCTTGCTTACGAGAATCCCAAGTCAGTACCCTTCCTCTATTTGCAATCTTTCCATCAACTAACACTTACTGAAGTAATCTGAGACTGTTTGGAGTTAAATAAAACAGTACAAGATATCTATACCAAGAAGCATCGCAAACCTTATTACCCCAGATGGTAGATCCCAGTATAAAAACATGAACATGAAGAAACAAAACAACATGCCTCCTCCAGAAGAAAGAAACCCTATTGCAATAGTCCATGGGTAAAGCAAATTAGTTGAGCCAAATTGCAAGCAAAATAGCAACTATGAATATGTTCAAAGTTCTCAAATAGGATGTGAATAGATACCATAATGAAGATTGTGAAAACACAAGCAAACAGGAGAATGGAAAGATGAAAACAATCCAAGACGTGAAAGTAAATTTTAATAAAGAAATAGAATCACTAAAGGAAACCCAAACTTAAGTAAAAGCTCACAGTGTCAACAGCCTCATCAACTGTTGAAAGCCATGGAAGAAGTAATTTCAGGTCTTTGAGATAATATTGATGAAATAGACAGTCCTGTCAAACAAAATGTAAATCCAAAAAATGAAAGAAAGAAAGAAAGAAAGAAAGAAAGAAAGAAAGAAAGAAGAAAAAAGAAAATTTGTTCAGGCACAAAACATCTAGGAAATATAAAACACTTATGAAAGAATCAAAACTATAAATAATAAGTGTAGAGAAAGAAGAAAAATTGGGTTACAGAGACAGATAATATTTTAAACAAAATCATAGAAGAAAATCTCCCCAATCCAAAGAAAATTATCAAGGTATAGTCAAATGAAACACTAAATAAACAGAATGAGAAAGACAGGAGCAAACAGGCAAACACCTCTCCACAACACTTAATAATCAAACATAAAATGCACAGAACAAAGAACAGATACTAAACGTTACAAGGGGAAACAATTAGTTATGTATAAAAACAGGTCCATTATCATAACACCTGATTTTTCAAAAAAGATTCTAAAAGACAGAAGGTTCTAGATGAAAGTTCTCTGAATCTGATAGAAGAGAAAGTAGGAATTTATTTTTAATTCATTGGCACAAGTAGGACTTTCTGAACCGGATCCTGATATCTCAGGCAGCAAGACCAATGGTTAGTAAGTGGGACTTCATGAGCTGAGAGAAAAAGATGCCATCATTCAAGCAAAGAATCAGCTTAAAAATGGGTAAAATCATATTTAGGAAATATAGATCTGACAAAGGGTTGATGGCTAGATCAGACAAAGAACTGAAATAAAAAACTGATCATCAAGAAAATGTATAGCATAGAGTCAATGAACCTATATCCGTGGGTCCTTACAGAGACAGAAACACTAACCAAAGAGCATGCATGGATGGCACCTAGGCCCCTTACACCTATGTAACTGATGGACAGTTTGATCTTCACGTGGGTCCCCTACTAAGTTGAACACGTGCTGTCTATGACATAGACTGTGGCCTGCTTTAGATCACTTCCTCCTAATGGGGCTACCATTAGGATAACAATGAGCTCAGTCTTGATGCTACCTGATGACTTGTTGGGCTGTGGTGGGTTGGTTGGGGGAACCTCCCCAGTTCTGAGGACAAAGAGGTTATGGAGAAGAGGGTCAGAGGGAGGAAAAAGGAGCAAATGAGGGAAGGGTTACAATCTGGATGTAAATTGAATATGTACATTTTTAAAAGATTACAAAAGCAAAACAACAACAACAAAAAGAAAATGCATAACCAAAACTAAAAATGATACAACTTTATGCAAGTTACAACCACTTTGGGATTTCATCTTATCCTAATCAGAATGGCCAAGATAAAGAAAACAAATGTAGCACATTCTAACATTGACAGTTGGAGTGCAATATTGTACAGCCACTATGGAAATCAGTGTAGTGGTTCCTCAGAAAGGTGGGAAGAAATCTACTTTCAGATCCAACCATGCCACTCTTGCGTATATGCACAAAGAATTCTACATTCTACTGCAGACATTTTACCCATCTAAGTACATTCTTCCTTTTTTATATAATAGCCAGAAAATGAAAACAAATTAGATGTTCATGGATTGATGAATGTTGATGAAAATGTCAGACATTTACACAATGGGATATAATTCAGCTCTTAAGTAAATGAAGCTATGAAATTTGTAGGTAGCCATATAAGTGCTAGAAAAAAAGCCATCTTAAGTGAGGTAGCCCAGATCCAGAAGCATTATGTTTTCTCTTTTATCTATCTTATTTTTTAAGCTTTAGATGGGAATATTATAAGTAGAGTAGCCACAAAAGTTAGCTATCAAGTACCAGACCATTTAAGGAAATGTACATAGAACGTGGCATTATATTAGATGAAGGAGAAACTAAAATAGGAGCTTATTAACCAAAATTTTGCTTAATTATCAAAATACAAGCATTGGGAAAAACCTTCCTGTGATAAAATTTTGAAGCAGTTCAATTCTGTTTCCGTTGGGGTTCCCAGCAAGTGTAACAGACGTGAAGGGGAGCAAATCTGTTCTACTCCAACATAAGGTTAATATAGTTTTCTAACTGGTGGGTAAAAAAATCTTCCTTGATTGTTCTACATTCCTTTTCAAATTATAGCATAACTTTACTGCACCACCATGCTTAGCAAGGAGTACTGGCACGAAATATGTGATATTTCTTTTCAGAATTATGTTTCTCTTTTTTCTCTACAGCTGTTTTCTTAAATTAACACGAATAATTCATATACATTTGAAGTAATAATATTACAGGTTTGCCACCATTCATAAAATGACTAATTCAAAATCACTTTGGAACCCTGTCCTGTATCTTGACATATTAGATGTACATGTTTATTTAAGGCTCCATGGCAGGAGACATGGAGATCTTTTTGATGCAGATAAGAGTTAAGGTATAAATCTGCAATAGATGTCATTTGTATATACATTTTGAGTGACTGGGGAGCATATGCTTATTAAGGACTGTGTGTCTAACAGTTTATGCTAAGTGTGTGCTATGTAGAGTCAACTATCTAAGCTTGTTTCACATATATACACACACACACAACTTCTAAGTGAACAGAGTAATAAATACCTTCTCCTTATGGTTTTGTGTTGGGGTTTCCATATGCAATACTGTATGTCACCCCTTATTTAATACAATTTTTATGAGCACCTCTGCTGTTTTGACTAATTTGTGTCTGTCTAAGCCCTTATGTTGGAGTCCAACTCCCTATGATATAAAATGAAGCTTTGGGTATGATAAGATAATGATGATAGAGCCCTCAAAAATGAAATTAATTCTTTTATACAAAAGACCTTAAAAATTTGTCCTGTCCATTTTAGCAAATACTATTTAATATTTCAAAAGCCCTCACCTGATACCAAGTCTTCTAGGGCCTTGAATTTAGATGACTGAGCCTCTAGGTATTTGTAAAATAAATATCTGTTGTTCATAAGCCATCTAGTTTATAATGTTTTTATATCATTATACACAAACTAAGGAAACATCCTACATCTGTATATTCTAATGCATACAAGAACACAGGTGGAAACATAAAACAATCTCTGCCATTTGCAATCCAGTCACCTGTTTTATCACTGACTGTTGAGTAGCCAAGACAGAAGCCATAGTACAAAACAACAGTTGTTTGTACTGACATTTGGTGAAGACATTGCAGAAACCAATTTTTGTACATCAAAAGCTGGTCAAAAGGATCCTGGGTGACCAAAAGATAAAAGACAATAGCTGACCTTAAATAATTTAACAGGGATGTTTAACACATAAATGTTACAAAGGACAGCAGGTTACCAAGAAGAGACTTGATACCCTATGAGCATATACAGGGGGAGGTAATCCCCCTCAGGAACAGTCATAGGGAAGGGGAATAAGGGGAAAAGAGGAGGGAGGGAAGAATGGGAGGATACAAGTGATGGGATAACCATTGAGATGTAACAAGAATAAATTAATTAAGGAAAAATGTAAATAAATAAATAAATAAATGTTACAAAACACTGAAACCATGGCCAAAGTGGTGCATGGAACAAAAAGCAAGCGCTGTCTCAGGAGATGTTAGAGCACCACTCTGACAAGAGAGGTCTTATGGGTAGTCCTGAGATCCCTGGCAAGAGTGATGTGCTGCAAGTTCTCTAGACAGGAGTGAGACAAGGAAAGCAAAAATGAGTAGAAGGAACTGTACAAAGGACTGAGAATTCAGAGCCAATATAATGTAGTTACCAGCAAGTTCGTGAGGTAACTGACAGGAAATGATTGAAAAAGAAGAAGAACATTTCTATTCATTCCTCTCAGATCAAAGTAAGAAGGAGAATCCTAAGACCAGTCTTGAGCAACCTGAACTTCTGGGAAGGGAAAGACGGAGGCCCAGCAAGCACCAACGGGAGTGGTAGCTGCCCTCTGCAGTCTCGGGTAGCAGCTCTGACAAGCAGAAATTTGAGGGCAAGGAAAGGACTCTTAGGAACACAACTCCATAATCAAAAAGGCTCTGAGTTTTCATTTTCCTTCCTGGTCATGTAAAATGGCTGCAAAGATTATCTCCACTTTTTGGCATTCAGAAGAGGGAAACGGACATAGGGAACATAGAAATTAAGCCGTCACTCTCAAACACACGGTGGACAAGGTTGATGTGGCTATAACCCCATAAGATCAGAATAATGCATGGCAAACTGTAAGCAGCAGAGAAACCATTGACCTGTTGACCACAATCCAGCCTTTGGGTCAGCTGGTTGGAAAATGGGGAAGGAGGATTCTATATCTCTAACAAACTCTCAGCTGCTGCTGGTATTCCTGGTCCCACAATCATACTGAAAAGCAAGCAGCTAAAACTACAGAACAAAATACAATTAAAATACAGAAAAAACACAAACATGGTTCCCCATAATCATGGAAGCAATAATCTTAACTGGAAAGATGGTCAATACGTAAATGTTCGCTGTGTCATACTGTAGGCACTATCACACCCAACTCATGGCTTTTTTTCTTCCTCTCTCTCAAGGCAAACACAATCAAAAGCATACTGACATAAAAGCAAAAATCAAAACAAGCTGACAACAATATACCACGACAAGCCAAAAAGGATGCGTTTAGTTTTGTGTTGGCCAATTACTCCTGGGCATTGAGCCTACCCTGGAGTATGGTTGGTATTCCCAATGTCATTGCATTGGAAAAGAAAAAAGAAAAAAAAAACCACCTGATTTTCCTTTTCTCAGCAGATATCAACGCAAATTGCTTCTTCATTAATGTCAGGATTTGTGTCTGTTCCTCCTTCTTCGTGTTGGCATTTTTGTCTGTCTTAACCTTGTGTAGGTTTTTGGAGTGTCACAGTCTCTATGATATCACATGTGTATCAGGCCTCATACTGTCTGAAAAAAATGATGTTTCTTTGTGTCACCCAACACCTCTGGCTCTTACAGTCTTTCTGCCTCCTGTTTAACAAAGATCACTAAGCCTTGAGGGGAGGAGTTTAATAAAGACATACATTCTGGGGCGGGCTGCTCCCAAATCTGCACATTGTCTATTCATGGGTCTTTTTGTTAGTGCTCATCTATTGCAAGAACCAGATTCTCTGATGTGGTTTGGAGCAATTCACTGATCTGTGGGCATATCAGCACACCATTAGTACTCATTACATTATTTTATTTATTTAGCAGAATAATAGCAGTAGTTCTACCCTAGCCCATGACCAAACTAGAAACATGTACCTGACCACCTTATCAGATATGAGTTCTGTCTAGTCTCATAACATTTGTGCCAATATTGCCGCAATGTATCCTTGCAGGAGGGTTATTGTTTTAGGCTGCAGGGTTAGCAGTTGGAGATATTGATGATTATTTCCCCCTGTAGCATGCAAAGTACTTTCTAGCTACATGAATATTACTGAGTAGGCATGAGGCTTCTATTTGGGCTCCAGCTGTACTTTTTCATGTGTGCTTTACCAGACACCAAATCTATTTGCCTTGATTTGGATTTTATAACTCTTCCAACTTTAAGAATAACTTTCTGTTGTCTATAAATTACTCATCTTTTGTATTTTATGCTCAAAAGGTATAAGAAGTAATTTTGGAATGAATAACTTTCATGGATTACAAATTGTAGAAAGTCAATATGAAGAAAAACATATTACAATTTGTGAATTATAGGATATATTCTCCATCCACTGAAAGGTTGTAGTGGTACAGATTTTGATAATGTATGTATTTTACCTTGCTATTCCAAGTTACTTTTGCAATTTGAAGGAAAATTAAAGTATACTGATAGGAATATCAATTACAGCTGGGCATGGTGGCATACACCTTTAATCTCAGTACTCTGGGGGCAAAGGCAGGCAGATCTCTGTGAGTTCGAGACCAGCCTGGTCTACAAAGCAAGACCAGGAAGCCAGGGCTACACAGAGAAACCCTGATTTGAAACAAACAAATGAACAAAAGAAATTTCAGTTACTTTATATCAGGAATATGTAGTAATATCAAGAATATGTAATAATCAATAACTTTAACAAATATGATGAATTTGCCTCTGCTAATTCAACAAAAAAATAAAACTATTGTGTTTCTAAGCAGAATGCTACTTATAGGGAAACAAAACATTATCATGATCTATCTACTGTGTAGAGCTTATAGAAAATTGATGGTAAATAGGAAGCTAACAAACATACAGCAACAATAACAACAAATAGTGATAGGAGTGCAAAAGTCCTTAACACACAGTACAAGAAGAGCCCTTTGAGCATCTATCATTATTTTCCACATTTCTGGACCAGTTGCCAGAGAGAGAAAGTGTTTCTCTTCCTCAATATAATCTGTCCATTTTTACTACTTAAAAATATGGCATTAGGACATTTAAACACTTGATTAAAAAATTAGGAAAAAAACCATACTACATAAAATGTGACATGAAGACATTTAAAAATTTGAAAAAAGTTTAGGAACAGCCAAATCTAGGGGTAGGTAAGAATTTATTAGATGACAATCAGTCCTCACTAGTATAGGAGTGAGCTAAGAAGAGGGCTGACTACCCCTGACTTCAGCACATTCCTACATGACTATAAGTTTCCTCTTCAGAGAGAGGGATGTTTCAGTAAAAGACAAAATGTACTTCTAGTCGATGGATGCAATGGTCTCCTCCATCAAGAGCCAATACAGTTGAGTTGTTCCATGACATGGACAAGGGGCAACTGCTAAGGGAGATAAAGTCATCCTAGAAAAGTGTCACGCTAAAGGAAGAAATGAAAGAATTATTCCTTTTCTCCTTTAATGATATAATGTACTTTCCTTTACAGAACAGCAGTAGTGCAGTTCCTCAGAGCATACCTGCTCCCCTCCGAGGGTCCTCACTTCTCTGAATTACTCACGGGAGCTAGTGTTTCCTTTTCTTCTTTTTTCTCTGTTTTAACCATGCTTCCACTAATACTGTGGGCTCCCTTGCTCTTCCAATCACATGCTTGCTCTCAGGCATCGTTTGCTCTATATAGAAGTACTCACATAGACTTACTTCCACACTTACTCTCTATTCCCTATGGTTTTTTTCTTTTAAACTCTAATTAAAAATGAATTTAGGTTAAAAAAACTAAATATGCTGAATTTATAAAAATAAAGCCATGTTATTTGGATAATCAAACAAAACTAAAGGATTTGTAACAAGGAGAAATATTAATAGTGAATACTTATGGAACAATCTCCATGTGCCACACATCATTATTCAAATTCTTAGGGATATTAAGTTATTTATACCTAAAACTTCTCAGTGGGAAGAAGATCATATTATCTTCATATCAGCCTTGAAGAACCCCAGCTCTGTGTGACAGTAAAGGGAAAAAACAGGATTTCAACCCAGGTGTGCCAGACTGAAGTGTTCTATGTATGAAACACTGCAGCATAGTATTGCTTATTTTAAGCAAATTATGTAACATCTGACTGAACTGCTATAGTCGCTCCTGCTTAATATTAATCTAAAAATTTCTTGATTATTGCCATTGAAGCCATTCATTCATTTAAAATATGTGTCTCTTTCAAAGAAAAAGCAACTGGAACCTTTTCTAAAACATGAAACTCAAGAGAAAAAAGAATAACTGCATTCAGACATATTCGACTGTGTGAGGGAACAAAATCCTTTCATTTCCTTGGCTTGGCTTATTCCACACCCTGTGAGTATGGGAAAGCAAAGAGGATATTAGTTATGGAGGAGAGGTTTCAGTGGTATTTGTTTTAGAGTCATGAAACTCCTGGGACCCCGTGTAAGAGATTTCCATTGGATCTAGCAGTAAAGTGATCACTAGTCTCCTTAGCTTTTAACAAAGCAGAGAAAACAGAAGTGGGGTGTTGTTTGCAGAAAAAGGGAACTAGGGAGGAAATAGAATCTAGGCACAGACACTCCCTGGAGGGGACTCCCAGACAGAAACACAGGAAACAGAGTGAGAAGATGGTGTTCTGGATGGAGTATGCACTCATCCTTGGTGCTTCCTTAGCGGATGCCTGAGTCCTACTCCTCATAAGCTGAGTACTTCTGCCTCCAGAGGAACCACAACCATTACACCAGATGGGAGCCTCTCACTTCATTTCAAGAACACTGAAAGGCAGAATTGTCCTCTTTCCCTGGCCCAAACAGACAGCGGCTCTCAACTATGACGTTTACACCACTCTAGGAAAGGCAGTGTAGGTGTTATTTACTGACTTATTCCCAGGGCCACAGGAATAGTGGACGATGAGCAAAGCGCACTGGACTCAAGATTAAAAGTATTCGGAGGAAAATGAAAGTCTGAACAACAAAATAATTGAACAGTTCAACATAGCAACTGCTGACAAGTAAGCCTTCCACGGTACCTGTCCACACTACTGCTGAGTCCTGTGAAAACTCCTGGAGAGCAACGGAACGCATTATGAATGCTTTGCTCACCTTAGAAGTCTTGCGGACATGGTTTGTCACTGGTGGCTTCGAGTAATTTCCCATATGTGTCCAAGCCCGTTGAAACCTTGTAAGTCTATCTCCCCCAGTGACTCCTCCTGTCTCTCTAGTTTTCATCATTGCTAAGTCCCTTGTCATCTAAGAAGTAGGGATCTCCATGTCCCTACTTATCACTAAATTAGTGTGACTCTCTGCCTGGGTTATCTTCCCTGAGAAATAGGGATTGGCTAGCTTGTTTCTATTTCCTTCCCCAAGGGCAGCCAAGGGGGCATTATTAACCAAACAAGCAAAACCAAAAACAGAAATCCATACACTGCTAATAAGACATATGGACATATAGACAAATGAGCCTGTTCTACTCTAAACATCCGAGATGAACAAGGCCATATTACAATCACCTCTTATTCCACAAATCGAGTTAGCCTACAAGTGGTAATCAAATCTCCCTTTTTCTCACGAATTCATTTTACCATCAACAGTAAGTAGGGAGAGATGATATGCAAGGATCCATGGGAAAAAAGAATAATGATATCTGTATTATATAAAAGATATTTATAAGGGTGGCCTACTTTACTTTTGTTCTTAACCCAAATGCAGAGAAACTCACCTACCCAAGGCCTTTTCTTGCTGTGGTACACAGCTGGCTGGCATTTTCAGACGTTTATTTTAAAAACTGGTGATTAGCAGAGCGGCGTATCAGTGCAAGGTGAGCATGCTTGGCAAGAACTGAATGATTAATCATATTCTAATATCTGTAATTAACAAAACAACAAAGAAGCTGTTATCTAGAACTATTGGAAACCACGCTTGAGTTCTGACCAAGAAACTAGGGAAAAAGTCATTTCCCCCGGCAAGCAACAGAGAACACAGACGCAAGTAGAGGGTTAAGGTAGTTAAATAGAAAGATATATGTTTTAACGGAGTTTGCTTTAAAATTACTTCTAATTTATCCACTTACCAGACATGTATTGAGGTAAAATGATCACAGTAATGTGCACTGGGAAGATATATACTTTTTAAATTGTAGCCAAGAGGAAAAAAGCAGCACGGAATAACTTAATCATTGCTAATTATAATATCACTGAGGTAATTACAATAGATTTTGATTGTCTCATTTTCACACCAGAGGAGGGCACAATGCTGGCATTTCTCTTAATACATATTTGTTTTTAAAGAAGCACTGACAATTACACTAATTGTAGTCACAGCTTGAAACTTTGTTTTTAAGGAAAAATTTGTCTACATGTCACATGGAATAAACGCACCCTTTCTGTTTGGTTAGGTGCAAATTAAAGACACATTAATTGCTTTGTTTATTGTGGTAAGAGATCTCTGCATTCTTGCAAGCATTACCAATTTTGCAGGAGCAAAATCCACTTCAAAGTTCTTAACACCCAAAAAAGTATCCCACTGCTTAAATGGGTCACCTGCGTGAAAGAGCGTTGAGAGACATACTGTTCTCACATTTGAGGAGCCGCAGGAATTCTCAAATTTGCAAGTTTCATTTGGAGAGTCAAGAGCAAAACGTGATAAAGTGCCAGTGCAAGCCGAACTGAGAGGCGCCTTCCGCTGCTGCCGGAAACCAGCTGGTGCCAGTCACTCCCCTGCAGAGGAAAGCAGCCTATGAGGAGCTAGCTGGGAATGTCTCAGAACCAGGGGCAGCTAAAAGCCTGACCCTTGGCACAGCTAAGGAAAGGAAATCAGAAACTGCACAAAAAAATCAGAATGGGCATTGGGTCAATTGGATCTTCCTTTTGTCCACTGTCTCTATATTGGCTGCTGTCTGTCAATAGAGAACACAGACTCAGTATTCAGTAATAAGCTCATGTAGTGAGAGCTGTGCTCCCCCTATGTTTTCTGAGGTGTCTGAGTCTACCTTTTCATAATCCATAGTTGGACCAGTGGTTCTTTCTCTTCCTCCCACCTCTTTTTGAATTGCCTTAATGAGGCTACAGGAAAAAAGAAAGCCGGCTAGGCAGCTGGACAGCAAGCAGAAAGCAGGAAGATCCTGAGACCATGACTGAGTGGGTTCGTACGCCGTGGAGGCTCTGAACTCCATGGCACTTCATTACACAGTGGGTTGGGTGGCCTCTACGGAGGGGTAAACTACCTTCTCAGGAGCAAATTGTATTCTACTGCAATGTTCCAACAAGAAGAAAAAATACCAATGACTAAGAAATGTATGGTTGCCTCATCTTAACAGATATCCACATTGAGCAACACCATTTTTGATAGTAAAGATTTGAAGTGTTATGAAATCCTGTTGATAATTGAGTTGATTATTGAGTTATAAAAACAGGTATATTCAGAAGGGTTTATGTACGTATGTTCATATATATATATATGTATATCATATAAATCTTTTTATCTAGAAGGTAGTTTGACCATATATGTCAAATTTTATAGGCATATATACCTTGATACAGTTAAGTCAACATACAAATCTCAGATAAGAGATAAAATGAGAGTTTGACAGAATGACTTTTTAACATATTTACTACAACCCTATCTATAACAAAATGACCCTTTAGCATACAGTTTAGTTAAAGTGAGGCAGACACTCAATATAACACTAGCAATCAATCATATTTGCTTGCATATTAAGCATTGTGATAAAAGGAAAATTTTAGAAAAGCAATGCATAATGTGATTCTACTGTATAGAGGGCATACCTGCCTATGCAAATATATAACTTTTAGAATTTTATATATATTTATAATTCAAAAGAAAAACAGTGATGACACTTGATTGAAAGAAGAGACAGGTTTTGGACAGGAGCTGAGGCTTACTCCTGGCAAACTGTAAGTTTCTGTCTCTTCATTTTTGCTCACTGAAGTAAACACCCAAAAGGTGTTTAAATCACAAAGTGACATCACATTGCCACCATCCCCACGTTATACCTGCGATTCCAAAATAAATGCTAGCGTAAACCAAAGTAAGAAAATATTTTCACTCATAGAGCAAGTGAAAAAGGGGAGAGAGAAGAGAGAGAGAAGAGAGAAGAGAGATCAAAATGAACCAATGCACACTAGCACTGTCCTTGATCTGGCCTCCAGAAGAAGAGATGGGCTTTAGGACAGGGGACATGCAAATCGAAGTGAAACACCAGACAGGACACTTTGAAATAAATGGCATTTGTCTCCAGATTTTTTGGGGGCGGGGAACTCAATGTATATGAGAACCCTTCGGGACTGATTAACACACTGAAGCTGCAAGGGTGTCAGAGGATCAGCATCTCTAAGGGTTAAGCTGGAAACCACAGGGCTACTGCTAAGGGGTGCTAGGACCTGACAGTAAGGGTCTGTTGTATCCTTCAGCTGCCTAACATGATTTTGTGGAGATGAATGAACTATGGCATCAATGATTTGATAAGAAAACAGCGATTTCTTTAGATAGGAGTGAACTATGATACCAATGTAGAATAAACTTTATGAATGTTATGACTTCAGTATTCATAAATACTGTAACTATGTCTTTAATAATTTATAAAACTAGATATTTTGTTTCAAATAAAATTTGGAAGAAAAGTATGTTACCATATCTATAAATACAGAATTCACCAACCTCCCCAAAGCTTTCTCCCCTTTCTGGGACCCTTCTATTGGTCATTTGGAGTTGAGTCTCCTTAGTCACCTGAGGTTTCAGCATTTACATATTTGGTTCTGACATTCAGGAAAGAGTATGTACTCTCGATCAGGTTATTAAAAGGTTACAAAAATATGTACGTTGTGTAAAATTTTTTATTATTTGTATAATGAGTATATAAGGCATTTTCTCAGTTCATATTGAGTTTTGGTTATAAAGGGCAAATGAAGTTATTTAATAATTAACATAATTTATATGTTAAAATTTATATGGCTTTCTTAAATAATAGACATAATCCTAAGTATTACCTAGTCCCAAGATAGTATAAGCTTTATCACATTTTTAAAATCATAAAATGCTCAAAATGTACTGCACAAATGCTCTTTATTCTGTTGTTTTAAATTATGATCAGATTAGATCTAGGTTGTTATAGTCTCACTTGGGTCTTCCTGTCCTCCCTCCCTCCCTCTTTCTCCCTATTCTTCTCCCCTCGTCCTCTGACAGAAGAGACCTCCTCTCCAACCATATGACCACAGCCTATGAGGTCTCATCAGGATAGTCTGCTTCCCTTTCCTCTGAGTGCCTCTTGGCCTCCCCACCAAGGGGAAGTGTCCAAATTGGGAGTACCAGAGTTCATGTCAGAGTCATTCCCAGCTCTAGCCACAACTGTGGAGAATGAGCTGTCCATTGGGTAGATCTGAACAGGGGATCTAGGTTTACTGCATGCATTGCCTTTGGTTGGTGCATCAGTTCATGCAGCCAAGTCCCCACCAACCAGTGGTCCAGATCGGCTGGCTTTGATGATCATTTTGTAGAGTTCCTGGACCCTCTGGGTCCTTCTATCCCCCCATTCTTCCATACCACTCTCACCTGGTGTCCAGCAGCCATTCCCAGCATCTATCCCAATACCCTGCAGAGTGGAGACTCTCAGAGGACATCTATGTTGAGCTAATATCCACTTATAAGTGAGTATATATCCTCTTAAAAGACATATGGACCAGAGACTGAGTAGCACACTGGCCTGCAAGTGTGAAGAACTGAGTGAAATCCCCAGAAGCCACTGGAAGCCTGGCAAGTCAGGCACATCTGAAATCCAAGGGCTCCCAGGCAAAGTGAGAGTTAGGGGCAGGAGAATTCCAGGACGCTGTCAGGCTAGCTAATCTTCAAAAGCCCCAGCAAATGGCAGAAAAAGAGACATGGTCTAGAATTGTAAAGTCTAAAGTCTAAACCAAGGTGGAAAATGAAGGCAGACACCTGAGGTGTTCCAAAGATCTCCATATACACATTGTGGCACAAATGTACCCTTCAATACAAGTGCACCTTAAGGAAAACAAACGCATACATACTGTGGTACAAATGTACACTCATATATACACAGGTGTCCACACTGTGGCACAAGTGGGCACACACACACACACACACACACACACACACACACACACATACACACAGACATGTGTGTATACTTTGGCAGAAGTGGACTCTTAGATACACATATGCATGTACATTGTGGCATAAGTGGAATCCCATACACATGTGTATGCACACTGTGGCACAAGTGGGCCCCCCACATGTATACACTATGGAACAAGTGGACCTTCACATACAAACATATGCACACACATTTGTACATGCATGCAAGTACATCCACAGGCACACACACACATATACCTGCATTTTTGTATATACACATACTTGTACACACAGAGAGATATTCAGAAGCACTCCTATGCTTTACTAATATGTAAAAACTTCTTTGTATGCATTTGAGGTTCAAGGTCAAGTCTCGATGCACCAAATAAAATAGAAGAGGAGAAGGGCATAAAGGAGAACAAGAGAATAGAGTCGAGAAATGCATTTCCAACTTATGTTCATGTTTCAGAAAAGAAGCTCATTGCTGTTACTGGCAATTTCCAACAAAATAAAAAGTTGCTTTATTTACCCAAGTGTATTTATCTTCTACCTTAAAATAATTGCGTTAGATCAAACATGAAAACATTGCAAAGTTTTCCAATACTACATTATCCCCAAATACCTTATTAATTATAATTCTTCATGAAATTATTAGTTCACAAATACGAAGGACAGGGAAAAAAATCAAACATTCTCAAGCCCTACAGGCATTGCAGTGGGGAATGCAGTGTACATTTCTATTTAGTACTTATCCCCTAAGCTGAGTTAGTTTCTCAAATTTGTTACGTTTTCATTTTCCAATCTATCGTATTGATTTTTCTCTTCCTCCAGGTTGGTGCAGTTTGGAAATTACACCTCCTTATAAAGATCTATGAAATCTTTTATGGGAAAAATAATCAAGTTCTGTCAACCAAAGCTCTGCTTCTCACTGAAAGACACACAGGGTAAATTACGGCTGGCCATAGTGACCTTCTCAAAGCCACAGTGCCTTCCCAGCTCTAAGCTTTATGTCTACACCCTGTGAGGAGGAATGACTATAGGAGGAAAGCTTGGGCCCCATTGTAAATACTGTATGCAATATTTATGCAGGACACTCCCTCTGGCATGTAAATAATTCAGGATTTAAAAGTATTAAGTGAACAAATACTAAGAATTCAACATGTTGCCATACTCTCTAAGTCATAACTTATCCAACCTTGGTACAATTCCACGGCCTAGAAAAGGCACCTCAATCTCCAAATGACTACTTATTTCTAGAAATATGCATTCTATGGACTGGTTGTGTTAAAAACAAAAAGCAAGCAAGAAAACAAAACAAAACAAAACAAAACAAAAACCTCACCATTTTATTTAACAGGTACAATGGTTAGTAAAAAAAATGGAGGGATTGCATTGATCCTATCTACTTTATGCATGTAGAACTTGACTAATATGTTTAAAGGGCTTTAGAAAATCCACATGGATTGGGGTGGTGATGGCAGATTCAAAGAGAAAGTAAATGAGTTTTACATTGGCTTGACTGCAGCAAGTTCTTCAGAAAAGAGATGGGACTAGACAGGCAGACCCTTGGACAGTAAGGCTAAGACGCTTGTAAATACAAGAAGTAATACAGCCCCATGAAAAAGACAAAGGAAAAATGAATAAATGATGTTTCATAATGGTTCTGAGAGCATGGGCTTCCCATGATCTTCCACTTCATCATTTCTACTTTACCCCTAGTTTGAGAGTGTGTATTTCATGAGAATCCTAGCCGTCAAATGAGACTGAGCAATTGCTCACAGGTAGACACTGGGTTTTTAGTGACTCTGTAAAGGAGGCACTGTCACTCCTTGCCTTCTCTACTATATCACTTTGGTTAAGAAATTCAGCTTGGGCCTAGCTCAAATTCAGTCTTTACCTGATGCCATGCCTTCACTGAAGTTGTAAAGCAAGAAAGGCATTTTGCTATAACATTGTGCAGAGAGAAACTGTACTCTTGTATTCCAGCTCCCTGTACATGGTCATGATTATGTCAAGGTAGTGAAAAACACCTTCTTTCCTTTGTTATGCTCAGAGCACAGGAATATTTGTGCATGTCTCTGCTTAGATGTGCTGTTTCACCTATCTGGGAGCACCTCATGTCTTTTGCTCTTAGAAAATCTAATTTAAGGATAAGGCCATTCAGGTGGTGTGGTGGTTGGAATAGGAATGACTTCCATGGACTTATGTGATTAAATGCTTGACTCAGAGAGTGGCACTATTGGGGGGTATGGCCTTCCTGCAGGAAGTGTGTCACCATGGAGGTGGACTTTGAGGTCTTAGAAGATCAAATCTGGCCAATATGTCTCAGTTGCTTTCTGCCGCCTGGGGATCAAGATGTACACCTCTCACTCCTTCCCTAGTGTCATGTCTGCCTGCATGCCGCCATGCTTCGACCCATGATGCAATAGACTAAATCTCTGCGGCTGTAAGCCAGGTTCAAGTACATGTTTTACTTTGTAAAAGTTGCTGCCGTCATGGTGTCTCCTCATGGCAATGAAACCCTAGGTAAGAAAGATGGGTGTCATTGTTTCCTTTGGGTTTTGGATACAGCTCTTTCTAACATCTTGCAGTTTCGTAAACCATCTTCTGCAATAACCTTTCGAGCATTGCTGGAATAGGCCATGTTCCTTCTGGACATTGTGCCTGGAATTGAGCCTGATGTACAAATAGCTAGTGATAGAACTTTTAAAAATACCACTGTGTGTGTGTGTGTCTCAGATTAATTAACAATCAGCTGACCATAGAAGAAAATGGGCTTTTGTTAGAGATCAGAAACATTTTCTGAGTTCTTGTCTCTTTCAACTAGCTCGTGTGTGTGTGTGTGTGTGTGTGTGTGTGTGTGTGTGTGTGTGTGTGTGTGTGTATGTGTGTGCACACATGTGAGCACCTGGGGTCCAGGGGTAAATGTTGAGCATCTTTCTCAATCAGTCACCACCTTATCATTTTTAACCAGAATTCTACCATGTTTATTTTTACTTCATGTTTATCCCTTCACTCACTTTGTATAGCTATCTCTGTGTCTGTCTAGCATCCTCATGCCTACATATGTGTGCTAGTGAGGATGTTAACATGTTCTGCTGCTATGGCAAAGAGCATCAGAAAAATGAGTTATGGTCCAGATACGATAGCTTGCATTTCTATCTAACCATGAAAAAAGCAGCCAGGAGGATTACTATTGTATCAAGGCTATCGTTGACAAGTTAAGGCTAGCCTGGGTTATGAGTGAATACCTGTATTCAAAGAAAAGCTAGATAAAGAGGGAGGAAAAGAAGGAGGGAGAGAGGAAGGGAAGGAAGGACAGTGGGAAAGAGGGGGAAAACCCAGTCAGAAGAGGGAAGGAAAGAGAAAGAAAGTCCAAAAGAAGATAGAAAAGATAGGAAAGAAAGGCATATAGAAAGCTATAACCCAGTGACATATTTCCTGCATCTATATCCCATTCAACAGTGAAACTGTCCATGAATTAATCCTTTATGACAGCCAAGCCTTCATGTCCAGTCACTTTCAAAGCCTTGTTTTTCTCAGTCCAGGGGACCAGGCCTTCCACACAGAAGTGTTAGGTACCATTCCAAGTAAGACACATAACAGGAAAAATTCAAAGTCAATGTAGTTATCATGACATTTCATCTCTGCAACAGTCACACAACATAGTGTGGACATATATAAGCTACGTCTGCAGTGTAAAGAGAACATGTTAAAAACAAAAAATATAAGTATAGATCTACGTTTTACATTTTGTTTTTAATTAATGAAGAATTTGTGTATCTCTATCTGTGCCTCTCTGTCTCTCTGTCTCTGTCACTTTCTCTATTCATGTGTGTGTGTGCATGTGTGTGTGCGTGTGTGTGTGTGTGTGTGTGTGTGTGTGTGTGTGTGTGTGTGTGTGTGTAGCTCACCAACGTGTTTAGAGCAGCTGAAGGACAAGGCCTGGGGATCCTCCTTTCTCCACTTCCCTGTGAGAGGAAGACAAGGTTCCACGACATGCCTGACTTCCTACTTGAGTTCTGGAGACCTGAGACCCAGGTCCCTATGCTTGTATGGCAAGCACTCTACAGCTTTCCAGCCCTGTTCATACGTTTTATGTAGGGCCTATGAAAACAAACTTCAATATGCAGTGAAGTGAGGTTATTTTGTTTAAGATTACGATTACTTAATTGCGTTGAGGTACATAGTACAGAATATATATATATATAATATATATTATATATTATATATATGATTACTTAATTGCGTTGAGGTACATAGTACAGAATATATATATATATATAATATTTATATTAATATAAATATATATTTATATTAATTATGAGTAAAGGGGCTAGTATAAGTGGGTTTGTTTGCTGGGGGGTTATTACCAAGTATAAACTGGAATGATAAATGTGGAAAATTCTTTTTGTTTTTTTTTTTCTTTTCTAAGTAACTTCCAACCCCCTCTCAAACCTAACCCCCCTTCTCTCTCCCTACGCCCATGCTCCCCTGCCTCCCTCCCTCTCTTTCTCCTCTGCTCCATTGCTGGCTCACCCTGAGTTCTGGGATCCCAGCATAGTGTGCCGCCACACCTTAGCTCTGTTTCAAACCTTCATGTTGAGCATCTCAACTCGTCTGTGAACTGAGAACCACAGTCTTTTGCTGAGAAGATAGGCAAGTTCTTAATTCATGGGGATATTTAATTTATAAGATCATTTGCATATGTGAAACCAACCAAACTGCCAGTGGCTCCTTCCTTTTAACAAACAAACAACAAAAATAGCCCAAGATTGGTGTTTCCTAACCTGCCATTTTAAAGACCTTGCCAAGCTGCCTGAGTTTTCCTTCAGCACTTACCAGGATGGATTTTCCCCATGTGCACACTCGCTGTATTCTCTTGGCTGCTTACACCCCATCACCTACCAAGTTCCCCCCAGGTCTCTCTAAACACCACTCATTTACATGGCCTCTCAATGGTGAAGCCTGTGAAGAGCTCAAACCCACCAGCAGACAAACATGGTTTCCTTGCCCTCGGACACCACCTAAGGTGTCCAGTACAAACTCACAGAACAGGCTTTGTTTTGTGTTTCACACTGTTGCCTCCTTTAACTGGTGCAGTCACTTCAGAATTCACATCCAGCACTCCTGGGCCACTTTTCTATGTCCTGGAAGCAAGGACTTCAATGTGACAAGGTAGTCTCTATAGCATCCCTGAGGGAGAGCGCTCATGTAGGAAATGAAAGGCAACTCTAATTCTACACATTTAACAATTATGTATGGTACAGATATTCTACCATTTTCATGAATTTATGTAATACTTCTTTTCAAAACAATTTTTAGACATTTAAATGTATATGTTTTCAGAAGGCTTGCTTTATCAACTATCCAAACACTTAGATGTAGTAAACAGAAGAGTTACACTGGGTATGTATTCAGATATTTTAACTCTTTTTAGCTATCTCTAATGTAAATGTCATGGTCTGCTAGGAATTTTATTTTCTTATTTTTAATATTTTTATAAATTCGTTTGTAATGACAGAAAGTTGAATTTTCTATTAAGAACTTTCTTGATGACACGCGCCTTTTTGCCAGTACAGAGAACATGCCATTTTGAATTTTAAACTGTGTAGTTATAGATGCAAGCATGTTAGGAGTAAGTTTGGTTAAATACCAGAAATAATATATATTATTCAGTTTTGTATCAAAGTGTAGAAATTCTAGGCTAAAGTAAGTTTACAGATTTTTTTTTCTGATTGCATTTTTATACATTAGCACATCTGATTTCTGAAAATACAATGCATCAAAATAAACTTTCTTCATTGGTGATTCTTGTGTGTTACCCCCAAATTTAACTATGAAAAACAAGGCTTTTCTGCTTTCCCCCCATTCTGGCAGAGAATAGAAATGCACCCAGCTATGTGAGCTGTAATAAAATTATTTCTTCAAATCAAGAATTCCATATCAAAATGGTAGAAATTTTAACTTAAACTTTGCACAAAATTTCAAGTCACACATACACATACACACCAACATATTTTAAAAAACAAAATCATAAAGGTATCACTGCATACCTGACAGGATAATTGAAATGCAGAACCCTGGCAATCCTTCTGCCTCAGCTTCCTGGGTGATGAGATTAAAGGAATAAACCACCACAAACCATGCCTGACTACACGGAGGTTTATAGTGACTTTAAAAAGTTTCCCTGGGTGGTGATGGCACACACCTTTAATCGCAGCTTCAGGGAGGCAGAGGCAGGCAGATCTCCTTAAGTTCATGGCCAGCCTGGTCTACAGAGTGAGTTCCAGGACAGCCAGGGTTACACAGACAAATCCTATGTCAAAAAATTTTATTATGCATACTTAAGGAATATGCCATACAGGTTGTGAAAATTGGCTGTTAATATGAATCAAATTAATATATTTATCATCTCAAATACTTACTTATGTACGTTTATGTATATGACAAGAAAAGCTAACATACTTGCTTAGAAATAAAATACCTGAAAGCTAAGTCAAGTGTTCAGAGATAAGAATAAAACAGACGTACATCTCTCAAGCCTCTTCTGAGAAGCTTCTGTTTGCAGTAGATGATGGCTAACACAGAGATCCAGGATGGGCCAAAGACAGAAATCCAGGATGGGCCAAAGACAGAGATCCAGGATGGGCCAAAGTGCAGAGAATTAAAGACTGTACAACGCTCAACCTTACAGAGAACACAAGTACCACACTGTCTTCTTGGGCTCGGGGATCATTTTGGAGGATGAGACAGAAAGAGTGGAAGAGTCAGAGGCAGCAAATGACCACAAGGAAACATGTGGACACAACATGATGGTGATGACATGAACAGAACCCTGTGGAAGCCCACGCCAGACCAAACTCCAGTACAGAGAGGGTAGCTGAGCAAGAACCGCCACCTCTACACATGGACCTATTAGCAATTGAGAGTTGCCCACAGTAAGAGAGTCGGATCTCTGGAAATGAGTAACCCCTAGGGAGCCACTCACATTCCAATAGAAGACCATGTCCTTATTTGGGCAGCATAAATTGGTTTTGAAAGTTTATTTGTTTGTTTGTTTGTTTGTTTTTTGGCCACAATGTTGTATAAAGGAAGAGCTAGGGGTGAACACTCTCAATGCGCTCTGAAAAACAACTAAAAGTTCTCCAGTAACTAACTATTCTAGGCAAAAAAAGAATAAAACAGTTATCTGTCAACAGCCCTGTAGAGGAAAGAAATGGAGGGTTGTAAGACACAAAACGGTGAAAGGTTGTTAAATAAAAGACAATAAAAAAATATCAATTTGCAGTCAAACATATGATGGACCTAAGGCTATGACTGCTTCTCAAAGGCTGTGTTGTGTGAGCACTTCAGCCTTCGTTCTGAACACACAACACTCTACACTTTGCACTGTGCTTGGTGTCAGGCCTCATGGCTCAGACTAGTCCTGGTTGAAATACCTTGACAAGATTGCCAGCACATTTTTGCTGCCTCTGCTTCTGCCCCTGCCCCTGCTTCTGTCCCTGCCCCTGCTTCTGCCCATGCCCCTGCCTCTGCCTCTGCCCCTGATCATGCCCCTGCCCCTGCCCCTGCCTCTGCCTCTCAAAGACAGGGAATAATGGCATGATTTGCCACACCTAGCTGTAGCATTTGGTTATTAAAAATTATGGTTTGAATTATTACTTTTTTATTTCAAATATGTTATTTAAATGAAATTTGTATTGGGATTCAAATAGGATTTCCAATTGTCTTTAAAAATGGCTGAACATACTTCTTCATTTTGTACTATATATGTGTGTAAAGCAGTACGGTTACTATTTTCATTATAAAATCAAAATAACAATGAAGTCTTAAAAGTATTGAAGATGTTCTGTGTCCTTCAGTAGCAAATAGTCAATGAAGATTTAGTTCTTTATATAAAAATAAACAAGTAATTCCACCTAGCACTATGAAAACTTTATTTTGTCTTTAATGAGTGGCAAATGTATATGTATATAAAATAATTATTTTAGAATGAATTTCTTTATGACTTATTATTAGTAAATTTTGATTACCTATTTTTATCTACTTATACGCCCAAACTCATAAAAAATTTTTCTCTAGCAAAAAGTAGGTCACAAGGGAAATAAGTTTAAGATGAGCTGGGCTAGAGGGGACAGAGTGGCAGCCATCCCGGGTTAACAATTTTAAAGATTTGATGTACAACACAGGGATTATAGTTAATTATTTAGATAGAAGCTTTATTAATAGTGCCCCCCTGAACTTGTAGGAAAGCATTATGTGTGAAGGTAATAGAAGGTGGGTGAATGGTAGGTGGGTAAATAAACTGTAATAGACAATATATTTTAAGAAATAAGTCATGTAGGCCATAAAGCATGAAGAAGCCTTAAATACATGCTGCTGATTATAAGAAGGCATATGGAAAGGTCAACTGTGTGAATCCACATATGTAAGATGCAAGGAAATGCAAAACTATGGAGACAGTGAGGGGTTCTGGATTGCCAGGGTCTGGGGATTCAGTGATGAGCAAAGACACAGGATTTTGGGGAGAATAAAGTTCCTCTTTAAGGTATCAGAATAGTAAAAGACACATGTGACAATACAGTTTTCTAGACCACTTTTTTAGAATAGCAAGAGGGAACCTTGACTTACACTATACTTTGGGCACTGCGAGGAGTCCATGCAGTGTCACCATGTGTAATGGCTGTCCCCTTCTTGTGGGCTGTGTTGGTGTAGGAAAGCTGTGAAAGCGTGAGGAAGGTGACGTGGGATATCTCGTACCTATTTCACAGTTTGGCTATGAACCTAAAGTGGCTCAGAAATATTTTAGTTTGACTCTCCTTACTGCTCTGCTAGAGGACCTGAGGTCTGCGCCTCTTCTTAGGTGGCTTCACAGTTGCCTGTGACTCCAGCTCCAGTGTATTTGATGCTTTGCCTTCCATGGCACCCACACATGTCTGCATATGCACACACTGACACACATGTACAGTAAGTAATTTTTTAAAATAACTTTGAAGGGTCAGAATTTAGGACAACACTAATCAGACACCATGACAAAGGCCAAATGTCCCTGTACCAGCTAAATTTGCTGTTCCCAACAATCTGAGACAGAGTGTCATCCTCCTATCTACCTCCCAGACTTGGGCCATGCCAGGAGGCCAGATGCCATTACCGCTCCTAGGCAGACGTGGAGATCACTCCAGTCTTTTTACCAAACACAGCTCTCCGAGTTACATTTCTACCAAGGGAATTGTTTTTTTCACACATCTTCCAAACCCCCACCCTGAGTTTTAAACACACAATAGAACCCCATTTCCTGTGCCCTAGTCCCATGCTTTAGCACATATCAATAGAGCCTTTTGTTCCATGTCACAACCCGTACTTTAAACGCATTATCAGGAAAACTCTTTTTTCCGTGTCACAGTCTAGTGTTTTAAACACGTATGAGTAGAACCTTTTGCTCCTAAAGAATAGACAGGAGTTTTCCATGGGCACAGTCAGAATGGGGAGGAATACGTGGCCTCTGCCTTTTCCTGGAATATAACTGCCGTTGGTTTCTTTCTATGTGTTCAAAAGCATTTATGAATCAGGAGAAAGACAGGGAGCATATGCCCTTAAATACAGCTTTTATACGAAGACAAAATAACTAAAATATCTTCTCTAGGTCTTTAAAAATGCAATGATTTTTCTTAAAGTACATAACTTTAGTTAGTTAGTTAGTTAGTTAGTTAGTTAGTTAGTTAGTTAGTTAGTTAATACATGTGTGCAGGTCCCCTGGTACATGTTTGTCCTTATGGAGGCCAGAGGTCAGTATCAGATGTCTTTCTAAATCACTCTCCTCTGCACTTTCTAACGTGGCCTTTCATGAAACCCGGATTTGCCCAGGGTGACTGCCCAGCAAGTCTCAGAGACCTACCTGTCTCTGCACCACAGTGCTGGGATTGCAGATCGGAACTGTAGTGCCCTTTCATCCATCGCCCCACAGCCTACTTAAAAAAAAAAAAAACCACATTTCTCTATCACTGCATCAATGACTGTGAGCTTGGCTCTGGGATCTCTTTTTTACACTACACTATGCATAAAATATTGACAGTTCATAGCTGCATGAGTTTTGTGGGAGCGAGTGCCGTAGAGAGAGTCTGGGTCGCAATGTCCACGTTTATCTTCATGCGGACAAGCAGAAACAGGGAGAATGGGACATACCTGCTTCACACCTGGACAGATTTTTATCTTACCTTCACACCTGGACAGATTTTCATCTTAACTTTATGCCTGGCCAATTGCGAGTCTCTTCTCTGGAGAGGAAAATCAACTCTCTGACTGATAGGTTGTTTCCATCTTTTATTTGAGTCCGGGGTGGCAACTGGAGACCGAAGGGAAAAATTACATTGTAAGGAGGCTTCTGCAATTGGTGAATCAGGCAGCAAGGTATGAACTGATTGGAGGCCTAGGGAGTGTTAGGCCCTTTTCTCTAAATTAAAGGTTCAAGGTTTGTACTTAGAGAAGAGATGTCTTGTTTACAGAGCCAAAATTCTAGAACAAGCAGCCACAGAGCTAGATATTATGGCACCTATGTGCTGTTCATCATTGTATGTGATCCAGCATACTTCTTTGCTTATTTAAGTCTTAAACTTACATTAGTACACTCACGATCTAGTCTAAATGGGGGATGTTCGAAAAAGAAATGTATATAGCGTTTAATTTTTGTAATAGAAAGAATCAACTCGATATGCAATTTAGTATATTCCAAGAGCAATATTTGAGGAGCATTGCTGTAGTTTGATATGAAATGTACGTAACATGATCAGATTTTGAGCACATGTTGCCCGGCTAGTGTATTGTTTCCTGTGGGCTATAGAGCCTTCAGAAGGTACGGCCTGGTGTTCGGAAGTGAGTGACTAGGAGTGGACTTTCAAACTTAGAGTCACTGTCTGCCGTTGCTCTACCAGCACGGGGACAGCCATCATCCCTCTTTCCTGACACCATAGACTGGGCGACTCCAACCTGCCTTACCTGCCATGATGCTTTTCAATATTTGAAAGCGTCATCCAAAAATAAATTCTGCTCCTATAAACTGTTTCTGCCAAGTGTTTTCTTACAACAGCCACCAGTAGCGCAGGACACTGGTACCGGAGAACTGATGTCCTTGTTGAAACTAAACCTGGATGTGTAAGATCCTTGGGACTGACTGGTAGGAGGAATTTAGAGAAGTTTGGGTATATGTGCTGGAGAAACCTCAGATGTCATAAATGGAGGTAAATGGGCCTTCCTAGTGCAAGGTCAAGAGACCAGAATGCACATGAGAAGGTAAATAGTAAGGACCCTCTGCCTGTGGCATAGTTATTGCTCACAAGTTTTCGCCAGGTTTATAGTGAGAGCTAGGGACAAAGCCACAGAGGAGTTGATTTGGAAAAAATGTGCAGTTTGGCCAGAAAAGAAGTTCATTGAAACTTTCAAAAAAATTGACTATGACTACTAGAGAGCTTTATGTTCTTAAAGAGAAGCCATAGATTTTGCACGACACCAAAGGAAAGATGCCTAAAGAGGAAGACCACATCTAAAGGCTCCAGAGCATGAAAATGCACATGGATTTAAGACTTTCATTTGAAAGACTCTTACCTACAAAGAGATAGCCTCCAGGTTGTACTGCTGGAAAAAAAAATGACCAGGCAGAGAAGTGCTTCACTTGTTTTCACAACTTGCTTTGGTTAGTTTTAATGTCAACTTGACACAAGCTGGAGTTAGCAGAGTTGAGGATCTTGATTGAGGAACTAGCTAAATAAGATTGCCCTATGGGCATGTTTTGGGGAATGATCTAGAGTGTTAATTGATGGAGGAGGGCCTATGCCATTTTAGGAGTGGTCCTGAACTGTATAAAAAAGCTAGCTGAATATTAGTCAGACCAAGAGTCCCCCTTGGTCCCTGCTATAATTCTTTGGCTGTGGAATAAGTTCCTCACAGGCAATGCTCTATGAAAGAGCAATCAGGTTGTTTTCAAGTTCCTGCTACATCTTTCCTCAATGATGGATGCTCACTGGTGATGCTTGGTTTATGTCAGCTTGACACAGGCTAGAATCATTTGATAGGTGAAACTCCCATAAGATCAGGCTATAGGCAGGATAGTAGAGCGTTTTCATAGTGAGAGACTGATGAGGGAAGGCCCTGTTCATCATGGATGGTTTCACTCTGGGGCTGGTGGTCCTGGATCTATAAGACATCTGAATCAGCTCCTGCAGGTTGTAGCTCAGTTTGAGTTCTTGCCTTAAGTTTACCCAATGGATTGTAATTTGTATACATGTAAGGCAAGCAAACTTTGTCCTCCTCAAGTTTCCTTTTAGTCAGGATGTTTTATCATGTCAATACAAATAAAACTAGAACCTCATCAAAGTATTCAGAGGCTACCACTGAAGCCATGATCCAATGGGACATGGATGCTTCTTGGGATGGCAACATAATTTAATACTATTATTATCATTTTGCTAGTTTTGAAAACATACAGAATGCAAGAGTTATGGGCTCATGAATGGAAGCTTGCACCAGGGTTCCAGAAAAAGAGAAGTCTACATGTTAAGAGAGATCACAGGGTATTAGAGGTGTCAAGAATTGGGCATTTGCCAAGAAAGGTTTCAGAAAAAGAGTGAACTAAGCCAAGAAAAGAGGCCTTGTGTCCTACAAAATGCCAGGCTCTAAGGACAGAGCAAGTCAAGAGAGTTGGAGGCCATATCATGATACCATGTGCTCCAGATGCTGAACATGGCTATCAAAATTAATGTTTGTCATAAAACTGACTATAGAAGTTATCATTTCCCTTGCAGTCTTTGAATATTGCTTTGGTTCAAGAATCTTTAATGTCCTCCTGTTTTCTCCTATTGGGTGAAAATATTTCCTTTGTGTAATTGTGTATTAAAAACATATAATATTCCTTTTTATGTCACAAAGATTTGCTGATAAAATATTAGAGTCTCAGAAGAGATTTTGCAGATTAGACTTCTGACTAGTATTCACATGACTATTCAAGCTAATATTATAGTTAATGAATTATTATTATTATTATTATTGTTGTTGTTATTATTATTACCAATAATTTGCATCTATTCACCAATTCTTTAAACATATTACTAATAATTTATATATATGTATCCCTTTTTATCTCATTAGCATCTCTTTTCTTAATTATTTGTTATCCTGTGTGCTTATTTTATCTTGACTTATTTAGAATATTCAATACATGTGTAGTATGCTTGAAAATATGTATCAATCTGATTGTATTTGTTTGTTTAACATTAAGGGTTGAAATCATAAAGTCTGTAGAGTTCTTTGTATTACGTATTATGTATTATGATTTTGGTCAATACTACATTTCTTCCACATTGTTGCTCATACTCATTATTCATTTACTAATACTAGTGAAGTTATTCTTTTTACTAAACCACAATTAGCAGTTTTCCTATTGATAAATATATAGATTATTTACATCAATTGCTATTTTAAACTTAGAAAAGAGGTTTCTATGAAAATTCACATCATGTAATCTGAGGCAAATAAGCTTTGGATTAGGGGAAATTTAATTTCATGAGATAATTCTAAACAGCTTTCCAAACCACTTGTAATAAATGGAAAATTTTACCAGCAATATATTTTATCTATACTCTGATTTTTGCCATGGTAGTGGCACAATGTGACTACATCTCAGTAGTCTTCATTTACATTTATGTGATTACTAAGACAGCTTCAAGTGAGTAAATATTTGATACACTTTGTAGCAATATCCACTTTGTCAAACTTAATTGTCCCATTGTATATTTCTTCTCACTAATGAGATATGCTTGTACTTTTGTTTGTAATAATATCATGTGTATTAAGTAAGGTTTGTACAAGTATATGCATTTCCAATATCATCTGTATTCTGTCTTATGTCTTCTATTTTTGTTTTTAGTCTTCCATTGTTAATAGTGTTAAATACAATTACATTATTAATAATTTAATATCAAATGCCTGGGGACTCATAGGTGATACCACAGATGAAAGAGCTCCTTAGCTCTCAGAATTATTGCCTGTTTTTTGAGACAGGGTTTCTCTATGTAGCCTTGGCTGTCCTGGACTCGCTGTGTAGACCAGGCTGGCCTTGAACTCACAGTGATCCACTTGCCTCTGCCTCACGAGTGCTGGGATTAAAGGCGTGCATCACCACATTCAGCTTCAATATGTCCTTTTTATGTTGCTGTTTCTTCCAAACTGAAACCTTTTTGTCTGGAGGGGGAAAAGGACATTTCTAAGATGAAAGGATCTACTGAAAATTATATTATTGCAGAAGCTCACTAAATATTATACTTGGGAAGCTCAGAATTTACAAGTTTCACAAAGCCACTCCTCAAAGTTTATACAGTAAACTTCTGGGAAGACCAGAGGGTTTTTGGTGGAACTGCTTGCAAGTTAGTCATGAAGTTTAAGTTTGCCTCTGTGTGTGTGTGTGTGTGTGTGTGTGTGTGTGTGTGTGTGTGTGTGTTGGTTGGGTGGTTTGTAAATGTCATTGCCTTTGAGTAACCCATCGCTCAGAAAGTAATCCCTCACCCATGCATCTGTAAATTACCCCCATATATCCATTGGGTCACAAAGCTGGATGAACTTGGGCAGAAGCGTTTTCTTGCTTGGTCCTCAGTAGTGCCCTCCATAGGGAGAATCAATATGTATGTCTTTCCTGCTACACAACAATACCTTCAACCTGAACTAGGTACAACTTGAGTCCCTGTTCAAGTTCCTCCAGGACTTCCTAAAGCTAGATTAATTAAAGGTTTCCTCCATGTGACTGTATCGTTTTTGACATTACAATTGTTAGTACTTATTTCTTTTGTTTGTTTGTTTGGTTTTTTTTTTGGTTTTTGTTTGTTTGTTTGTTTGTTTTTCTTTTTCTTTTCTCCTTTATTAATTTATTCTTGTTACATCTCAATGGTTATCCCATCCCTTGTATCCTCCCATTCTTCCCTCCCTCCCATTTTCCCCTTATTCCCCTCCCCTATGACTGTTCCTGAGGGGGATTACCTCCCCCTGTATATGTTCATAGGGTATCAAGTCTCTTCTTGGTAACCTGCTGTCCTTCCTCTGAGTGCCACCAGGTCTCCCCCTCCAGGGGACATGGTCAAAGGTGAGGCACCAGAGTACGTGAGAAAGTAATATCCCACTCTCCACTCTACTGTGGAGAGTGTTCTCTCCATTGGCTAGATCTGGGTAGGGTTTTAAGGTTTACCGCCTGTATTGTCCTTGGCTGGTGCCTTAGTTTGAGCGGGACCCCTGTGCCCAAATCTGCCTATCATAATGTTCTACTTGTAGGCTTCTAGGACCCTCTGGATCCATTCTCCCGGGACTCTAGATGAGAGAATCATGGGAGAATGGTAATGTTAGTACTTATTTCTAATGCTAGAATAAAAATTATTTCCTACTTTTAAGTTTGCCTTGAGAATTCAATGAGTAACTTTCTATAAATAAATATTCCTAGTTTATTTTATTATGACACATTAATTTTGCCCATTATATAATACTCTAATGATGATTCCAAATTCATCTAGCCGTAGCATAAGTATACAGAAATTATTCATCCATTATTTAGTTAGGACACCATAATTCAAGGTGCCTAACATTGATTATTTGTAGCTAAGTGTACCCAATGTTAGGTTTCTGCCTAAATAATCTAAGATTGAAATGCCAATATATTATACATTTTTAAATCCATGATTTAAAAGGAAAAGAAAAGTGCCTCAGGGTGTTGAATAAAGCTGTGCATTTGTTTGCAATCGTGCGTTAGTGCGTTCATTCTGCCCCCATATCAGGGAAAGTTTCATCCAGAGTATCAGCCTCACACATCCCAGGCAGTTACAACCTCGTGCTTACAAAATCAGCCTCTTCCTCGGTGTCCCTTGAGTCTAGGGCCTAAGTATAACTTCTCAGGTGGGAATCTAGTGTTGGTAACAGGAGCAGTCTGTGAACTTGGAACAGAACCACTCACTGGCATCTGTGGTAATTGAAATGTAGCCTCCAAGTCATTGTACCAATAAAGGAAAATTGTTACTACTGACACATGGAGCAGAGATGACAAGGAACAGGTTGGCCCAAGTGCTAGGGAGGTCCCTAGGGCAGGTGAGCTAATTCTCGTACCTTCACTGAATGCACAGAGTTTCAGGAGACTGACCAATCAAAATGTATACTCAGTAACATAGATTTAGAAATCTGTTTCCTTTTTTTTTTTTTTTTTTTTTTTTTTGCCACTCATTATTTTATTTCCTTTAGGTTTGATTAAATACCCTGCTCTGTTCCCAGAACAAAATTAATGATTCAAGTGTACAAGGAACCAAATTAATCTCTCTTGACCTTTCTAATATGAAGTGTAATCTTTTGTGGCTATATTTAAAAAAAAAAAAGAACTTTGCACAAACTGAGGTTATGCATGATTAAAGAATTCCTGGGTAGCGTGGAAATATCCAACAAACTGTCTTCTTGGTAAGAGGTTTCAGAAATCGAGGCAAGATTTTTATACCTTTAAAAAAAGTCTTTCCTTAAAGATAATACGGGTACTGTTGAGGTTTAGAAATGGGACAAACTTAAAGTTATAAGCTGCTAGTTTCCTTTGAATTGCCTGTCATGTATACATTTTTTTTTTAACCATAGGATTAATCTGTGAGCAATGGCAGCTACAGGTTTTACATACTTAGTTAATTAGCAATTCTTACCAAACCGAGTGTATCATTTCTCTTTAAAATCCTACACGGCCTCGATTAGACATATTTACGGGAAAAGTCAATGGATAAGACATTAGGGGCCAACCTCAAAGTCAGAAGAGAGCAACCATAGACCTCAGAGAAGTGCTGCGTTTGCCAAGAACTGCTTGGTTATTGATCCCGGTCTCTGTCTCTGGTCACAGTAGCACTTACCCTAATTTTTCTAGTGTAAATATAAGTAAATTTGAATGGGTGTTGCTGAAAACAATCTGTAAATCTACATTTTGTGGTTTTGATTGTAATTGTAGTTACTGGAAGGTTCAATATCTGGGGCATGTCGAGGAGACAAGGCTGTGGCCTGGCACCCTGCACTCTGCAAATACCTCCTGAAGCACTTTCTCTGGGCTATTAAGGCGACTCTGACTCTCTCTGCTCAGAAGCCCAGAAACCACACGGGTACTCAGCAGAGAGGAAACTGGAGGCAGGGGATGAGCATTGTCAGAAGATACATTGTGCATTTAACTTGGACTTTGCTTTCCCCCTGAGGTCAAGCAAGCAATTAAGGCAGAAAGATATGAACTGAGCGAGCCGATTCCCTGCTTTCTGGGGGGTAAACAACAATGCATTCACGTTCGTTGCAACATTAGCGGGCTTTTTTTTTCTCCTTTATCTTCCTTTCGTGTCCTTTGACAGTCCCTCCCCCATGCTAAGTTTGATTTTAGAGACAGCCTAACACTGTATTCTCAGCACAGCCCAAGTCTTCATCTTACTGGGAAACACCTCCCCTCCGCAGAAGATGCTTTGGGTTAATGAGGGTTAATGGGTATTGTATTTCACCTGGATCCTGCCAAGAAATTTAGAGCTGAGAGAGAGTGGGGGTGGGAAATGGCTTCACTGGTAGGGTATGGCAAGAAGAAATGATGTACTGATGAGATCTCGCCTCTGGAGCCCCACCTCGGATCTATGAGTCTCCCATTTGGGATATCCACTAGGAATCCTCATCACTTTCCTTCTTCCAAAGAACACGGTATGCCCAACTACATCGAGAGTTCACATGAAGTCGTCTCAACCAAAGGGAAAGATAAATGCGGGAAACCGGAGTGAGTTAACGTCCACGACCAACACCTGCAGGCACACAGCAAATTACAACAGGAGTCTGCGCAGGAGACAAGGTGGGAGTTCAAAGCACCCAGGTAGCTGCTTTCTGGTTGGAGAATGGCTCCACTTTCACTGATTCATGTTCTCTCTGATTTGTTTAATGCCAACCATGTTCCCTCTCAATGAGCAATTCCTTTGTTAACGGCCGTCGTCTATAACTCCGATTCCTCCCTTCCTATCGCCTCCAGCCCGTGGATTCACTACAAACTTCAAACTTTGTATTTTCTGTTGTGCCTCAATGCATTCATTCTTAAATACTCTCCCCTCCACCATTTTTTTTTTCATGACTCCTCCACCTGAAAATTTCTTCATACTTATGACTCTGACAAAGTGTGGCCTCCCCTGGGAAGCATGACCACCACCCGAGTTCAGTATTCATATAGAAATACATGATCAATTCAAAGAGTATAACGTATCTGTTGTTTTTCTAATCTGTGAACACTCTGGAAACAATGTGTGTCAGCTTCTATGTCTGCAGAGAACCATTACCACAGTGTTCCTTTTGTTTGTTGTTTGTTTGTTTGTTTGATTTTTGATTAGTTTTTCAAGACAGGGTTTCTTTGTGAAACCTTGGCTGTCCTGGACTTGCTTTGCCTTGAACTCACAGAGATACACCTAGATCTACCTCCCTGAGTACTGGGGTTACAAGCATGCACCGCCACCTTGCCCAGCTACCACAGTGTTCCTTATACCATCACAGTGAGCACCTAGAACGGATACATAAGCAAATGAGTGAATGAATGAGTGAGTGAGTGAATGCAATAAAATGTTTTGCTATGGCTACACCAGATCACCTGAGGAAAATAAAATAGAAAACTTAATTATGCATAAACACCCTAGAAAAAAACTAACCTTAATGTGTCTGAATGGCATGCATACGGCTTGGGAGAATGAACATATACATCCTTTGTCACCATGTCCTCCACTTTCCAACATAAATCAAAAGTTTAGGTTTTTATTTGCAATGACCCACTCTTTTCAACGTCAGAAATTTGCCATTTCCTTCTGTGGCTTATACTCTGCCAAATACAAAACTTGACTAGAAAATTCCACAGTGTGAACAAACCCCAGCCAATTTTCTTTATCTATAAAAGAATTCAAAGCCACCTGTAGGCAATGTCATGGGCAAATCCCAAAGATTTCAAGACCTGGGAACTAAATGCGTCGGTGACTTTACAGGGTTGGTTGCATAGAGTATGCCACTCCAATTTCTACCAGAAAAAGAAAAAGAAAAAAAAAAAAAAAAGAAGAAAGAAACTTGTAGAAAGAATTAAGAAACTATTCTCAGATACTGAGACTCACGGACAAAACTTTGGACAGAACAAAAGGAATTTCATGGAAGAGTGCGTGTTTGCTTGGGGAATGGGGGTGGGGGGAGGGGCGGCTCATAGAAAGGCCTGGGGAGGACAGAAGCTCTACTAGAAGACCAACAAAGCCAACAAATCTGGGCCCAGGGTGGCCTGTGGAAACTGATGCAACAACCAGGGGCCATGCATGGAGAGGACCAGGCCCCCATTTCAAAGGTAACCCATAAATAGCTCAGTCTCCATGTGGGTCCCCAGTAAGGGGAGCAGTGGCTGTCTCAGCCATGGACTCTGTTGCCTGCCCTTTGATCTTCTCCTCCTGGTGGGGAGGCATTGCCAGGCCACAGAGGAAGAAGATACAAGGTAGTCCTGAGGAGACTTGATTGTCTGGGACAGTTGGTAGGGGAAGAGAGCTCCCCCTTTCTGAGGTCAAGGGGCAGGGGATATGGGGGAAGAGACAGGGGAGGGTGGGAATAAGGAGGAGATAAGAGAGGGGTTTAAGATCAGGGTATAAAATGGATAAAATTTTAAAAATAAATTTAATTTAAAAATAATAAAGAAAGTGTATCATCTAATGCTTATGGCAGCATCCAATGGAAGTTAAAACTAAATATTTTATCAGTGAAATCATGATGGAACAGAGCGAGCTACAGAAGCCTGGACCCCAGAACCACATACCATCTCGACCTCAAGGGTACAGCTAATGCTCTTTACTGCAGATCCATCTCTTCAGTCCCCACATCCCACTTTTTGAGTATCTTCTTGTACCTAGGAGGTGTAAAACTTCTGCAGCTCATCATAAAAACAGATTTTAGTAAATTCTCAAATGTACACATGTGAAATACATTACATGTGAATCAAAGAAAAAAAAAGGGCTCCTAAACCAAGGGCAAGACCACAACTGAATGAACTGTGCTGTTCTCGTCCACTGTTGCACCATCCATACTAACATACTAGAGGCCATATCGAGTCAGCTTCTATTTCAAATTCTATGTTTACAAAAGCCATCTTATGCTTTATTATGTCTAGTATATGTGTATACCTTGATGTACACAGGACTTTTTCATTTTACTTAAAATTTCATGCCACAAGTTTTGATCTTGATATATCTGGCTGGTATAACTATAAATGATTCTTTCCCATCACATTTCCCTTTAAACAGGTTTTCATGTAGCCAAGGAGGGCCTTGAACTCGCTATACAGCTGAGGATGACTTCTCAATTTCCTTTTATGACTTCCACGTGTTGGTATTGCACGCATGCGCCATACCACATCCAGTTTACCTAGTGCTGGAAGCTGAACCCAGGACTTCATGCGTGCTAACCAAGTATTCTACCAGTTGTATTTCTTTGTTTGGCTTTACATACACTTCCTATTATTTATGAATTCATTGCAAAGAGCAGGAATTGCTTTTATAATTATTCTGTCCACTTAGGCAAAAATACACCATTCACGTTTTAACTTTGGCCTTGGCTATAGGCCAGAAAGTCTGTTCTCAGGATGTGGGGAGAGAGAATGGATCCTTCCTGTGTAACTGATGGTTACGGCCTCTGACCTTTTCTTTGATTAACAGTGAGGCCAACTGACTGATTTAACATGGTCCATTTCAGGCAGATGGCTCCTGCAGCCTTTTAAACCATCCTTTCAGGTGATCTATGGAAAGAGTAGCAGTCTTCATAACCCGCCTTTGCTTCACTTGTTAACAACGTGTTTTTCAGTCATGATGCAGTCTGAAATAAATGCATATTTAGAAACTGTGATAGGAGCTAGCTTCCATATGTATTCAACAAGGAATAACGCAATAGAATTCTAAACACTGTTGATTTCCCGTTTCCTAAGACTTCCCTGTAAATTACCTCAAACCAAAGGAGTTGAAATAACAAAAGTTTTAGTCCACATTTCTGGAAACTACAAATCACTCACACACACAAACACACACACACACACACACACACACACACACACACACACACAACATAAAATGTTCTTACTCTCTTACTGAACAAAATCAAGGATTCCTTTTCCCTTAGTACTATACATGGTTTAGACACAATTAAAGTGAGAACCCTTTAAAATTATTTTGATGTGACTTTCTTCTATCAGTATATGTTTTGGGGTGTGTGTGTGTGTGTGTGTGTGTGCGCGCGCGCGTGCACACGCACGCATGAGTCTGCACATGCTTGTGCGCAGGTGTTTTTCCTTTATTCTATTCCTCTCTTCCTTTTGAGAAGGAACCATGCCTTTACTTTATCTTTACAGCTATTTACTGTGGCTTATGCATGGCTTATGCATGCATGGCTTAGAACATGCCATGGCATGTATGTTGGTTGTGAAAGGCCAGCTTGTAAGAGTCAGTTCCCTCATTTCATCATGTGGGTTCTAGGGATTGAACTTGAGATCAATTGGCAGCAAGCAACTTTCCCACTTCACCGTGTCCCGTGGCTTTATAACAATTGCAGCCTTAAATGATTCTTAACCATTTGTTGAAAGAGTATTCATACAGAAGCTACTAGGAGAGAAAAGGTTCTTTTGATTATGGATATCTTCCATAGTGACCATCGTAATGCCTGGAATATTCCTACTATTTGGAAATTCAAGGCTACACAAATAAATGAAAGGCCCATCTTCCTGATCATAGGCATTAGCTTAACCAAGAACACAGCTCTTTAAAAAAAAGCAATCAAATGCATTATAGTCTATAATGATGAAAGCATTTCATACCAAAATCACTCTGAGAGGCCTCTAAGTTTAAGAATGTGTTATGTACATTGTACACTACAAAGGAAAAATGAGCTTTCAGTTTTATTCAGCGTGAGATTATATGTTGAATTCTGTCTGTTTTAATCATAGAAACAAATAACAACTGAAGTCATTTCTAGTTAGCAATGATCCCAACAACTAGGTATACTATCCATGTGGAATTCTTGGTTTCAGTGTGGTTATGCGTGAAAACACATAAAGCATGTGTGTACACTTTTGCAAGTTTGTGTTTAAAAAGTTGTAACTTTATAGGATGTGGGTTTAGTACCCTTAGAGATTTCTCTAATTAGACTATGTTTCTCTTCTTAGATGAGTTTAGTATCCAAGTAAATGAACTAATTAGTATTCTGTTGTTGAATGAGGCTACAGTGTTTTATAAAGCCCATGGACATCATTGGGAGTTCCTACACAAGACAGCAATTAAACACTCCAGGAAAAAAAATTTCCAAAAGTGTTACCTATTCCCTCATCTATCCCAGTCTATCCCAGAACTGTAAGATTGTTGGTTTACACTTCTCTGTTCCCAGGTGGACTTGGGCAGACGTCCACGGAAGACAGAAAACAGACAGCTCAAATCTGGGCTGCAAAATCCAATGTGGGGATGAAAAGACAAATGTTATTCCCAGGAAACCAGTATTCTCCTGAATGACCCACCTGCAAGCCTTTGAATTTCACCTTGATGTTTAAATGAAGGCACACAGAAAATGGAGGGGCTAATTCTATTGATTGCTTTGACTTAGGAATCTAACATGAAAGCAACTTACGATGCAGACAGTATGTGTTCTGCACAATCTTCTGTCAACATGACATGCAAACTAGAGGTATCTGAAAGGAGAAAATCTCAACTGTGAAAATGCCTCTGTAAGATGGGACTGTAAGAAGAGGGAGGGATGGGGTACGAGAGGATATGAGTGAGGGTGTAAAAATTGGGATGTAATATGAATAAATTATTAATAAGTCAATCAATTAATTAAAATTAGAAAGAAAGAAACAAACAAAGAAAGAAAGAAAGAAAGAAAGAAAGAAAGAAAGAAAGAGAGCAGGCTGAGCAAGCAATAGGAAACAAGCTGGTAAGCAGCACCCCTCCATGGCCTCTGATTCAGCTCCTGCCCTCCAGGTCACTGCCCTGTTTGAGTTCCTGGCCTGACTTCCTTCAATGATGAACAATGCTGAAGAGGTATAAACCGAATAAATTATTTCCTCCCCAACTTGCTTTTAGGTTATGAAGTTTTGTTGCAGCAATAGAAACCTTAACTAAGACAGTCGATATGACTCATGTGTGCCCTTTTTAATATCCTGACAGATACTTGCAGCACACATTAACCTGGAGTTTTATTTGGGACATATTTGTTGATAAGCAAATAAGGCAGATCTCCATAGTCATTCTATACATTGTAGTAATATTTCCTTATTATTATGGACTACAGACCCTCAGTCTATCTACTCTACCTCATTGTGGTGAGGGAAAGGAGGAGGTCTGTTAGTCTAGACCAGTGGTTCTAAATCTTCCTAATGCTGCAACCCTTTAATAAAGTTTCTCATGTTGTAGTGACTCCAACCATAAATTTATTTTTGTTGCTACTTCCGAACTATATGTAGTCTTGGTACTATTAAGGATTGTAATGTAAATACTTTTGGAGATAGAGGTTTGCCAAAGTGGTTGTGATCCATGGTCTGAGAAACACTGCTTTAGAGTTCCATTCACATACCATTAGAAGCTAAACCACCAGGTCCCTCTATAAATCGGGATAAATATGTAATATCTAGGGCTTCACAAGACTAGAGAACACTAAATGTTGTAATAAATCTAGGCCTGTGGAGCAGTAGAACAAAGGGGAATGCTTCATACACTTCAATTTTCTCCTTATTGTGACATTTCCTAGGTGACTCCCCTGCTGGCATTTCTTCAAACCACATACCACAGCAGCCTCACCTACTTATCCAGACTCTTCTCTTACAGATCTTACCTTGCTGTCAAAATCTGAGTCCCATCATCTTGAGTACTGGAAGCCCACCAGCTCTCAAAGCATTTCTTCTCTACTGACCTCTTTAATAAAGCAAAGGGAATGGAAGCCCTGGGAGCAAGGACTGAAGAGTGAACAGTGTAGGAACTGGGGCTCCGAAAATACTATCCCTTTTTCTCAGGAGGAGAAAGAGGCAGAGATGGAAATGCAGGGTCTTCTCTACAGGCTGACAGTTCCTTTTCTACAACATCTAGAAAGAAGGGTATCTGTTACAATGACACCAATTCCCATCGGTTCCAAGGAAGTCACACCGCTCCCACTGGTTTCCACATGATTCTGTTTTGAGAACTCACTCCCAGAGTTCCTTGACAAGTCATCTTTGAGTAATGGGACAACAGGGAGCCTGTGAAACTCTTGCCTCCTCCATCCAGGGAAGAGAAAGAGCCTTTCACCTCACTGCTTAGATCAGTAGCAACCTACCAAATCAAATTTTAATTAAAACAGGAATACCTAGTAGAGGTTTCAAGTGTCTTTGAAGATATTATGCTACGATGTAATATTGGAAGAAGAAATAATTTGTTTACAGAAAACTGCCTGTCATAACTAGGACAATACACTAGGAACCACCAGCATTTGTCAAGTAGAAAGAAACTGGTGAGAGTGTCTTGTGTTCCCTGAAGTCTCATTTCTGTTGACGGAGCCCAACTGACCTTAAAACAAAGCCAGCAAACTCCCAAGGACATGAGTTGAGGGAAAAGTAAAAAGAATTACTTAAAGTGAATGGGAAATACATATGAAACTCATATGTTCCTCAATATGCTAAGACATTTCAATGCCAATTAAAAATTTCGTTAATAAACGTCAAGAAGATGATAGGACCTATGGAAATACAGCCAGTTATTCAATGTCCCAGTGAGCACCATCATTGTCTAGAACCCTGCATGGTACTAGGGCTGTGAACAAGTGCACAAGTGGGTCTCTACAATATCCCTTACCTCACAAGCTTCAGGGAGCAACCGAAGCCTAGTACACACTCTTGAAGACTTGGGCACTGTCCCTTGCTATGACCATATCACCTCTTTTTGCAGAGTGTTCTAGAAAAATAGCCAGTCATATGTATAAAACACTGTGACTAGTGTCTAGGATACAGTGGGGGGGGGGGTGCAAGGGAACTCAGCTAATGTTAGATGTTATCATTACTAACTGGTACTCATAATGCTGACCGTTCTTGCAGACCTGCCAACATAGTCTGAAGGATGCACTTTAGACTCTGTCAGTATTCCAGAATGGTCCATACTGAGTAAAGCATTTGGAGGTGGGTTTAATGAGCCACCACCCATCTGTTAACCCATGCTGAGTCTTTTAATAATCTTTTTGGGTGAAGGTCTCCAGAGTACTCTCCTTGCTTCTTTGGTCTGGCATTCTGACAGAAAGTGGTCTCTGGCATCATGCTTACAATTACACACCACTGCCCACAACAGGGTTCATTAATGGCTCTAGTGAGTGGAGCACCTTGTAAGTAAGGTAATGTTGGCATTTTCACATTGGTTTCCATTAAGTAAAAGTCTATGGTTGAAGAAATGGTTTCAAATTTACTTCAGCATTCCAATATCCCACTTAAGAACATTGCTTTCTTCCTTTCTGGCAGTCATTCATCCATTGGGAAAATACTCAGCTCCTCCGATTGAGGCGGGTCAAGGGGTAGGCTTGCTCATTGTGCGCTGTAAACGAAATCCATTCAGTCCTCCCACCTTTGTGTACTTTTTATTGAGGGGGGGATGCACAGTCAGTCCTCAGGTAAAGGTGAGACCTTGCTTTCAACAACATGAGAGAAATACAAGAGGCTGAAGGCAAATTGCATGGAACACGAGTTAGTCTAATCCCTAGATTATGAAGTAGGGGACAAGAAGGCTCAGTTAGATATTACAGCACACCTGAGAGAGAATCCAGGCCCAGTGAGGAGTATGAGGACCTAGCCAAAGGAATTGGGGCACTTGGTAGAACAGGAAAAAGGGGAGGCAAATCATACTTCAACTGGAGTATGTGACTATGTGGACAATGAGAAAAGTGACTAAGAAAGGAACAGAGAGGTACAGAGCACCCTATTTGAAGAAACAGATTATTACTCCATACAGTATCTGTACAGACAGCAACAGGAAGCTAAAGATGTTGTTTTTTCTTTTCTCTTGGGCTGTAGATAGGTTGTAACTAAAATTAATTGGCGTATGTACTTGAGGTTTGGAAATTCTTAAAAAGTGTATATGACCACACTTCTACAAACCTTACTTAATCTCATGGGCACAGCTTAAAAGCAACCTCCATTATCGTATCCACTCTTTTATCTTAATTTTTATTTGTGAGTATGTATGGCTATTTGTGTTGTATAGTATATGTCTGTAAAAATGTCTGTGTATAGGAATATGAGTGTGTGTGTGTGTGTGTGTGTGTATGTGTGTGTGTGTGTGAGCGTGCACATGAAGGCCAGAGGTCAGCATCGCTGTCCTTGTTGATTGCTTTTTAGTTTATCTTTTTAGAGTCTCTCCCTGAACCCTGTGCTCACTGGCTAACTATAATGGCGGTCCCATAGCTGCAGGGACTCTCTTGATTCTGCCCCCTTTCAATCACCAGTGTTATGGTTACAGATATGCACAACCATTCCCAACTTTTACATGGGTCCTGGAGATCTGAACGTGGGCCCTCATGATTGCACAGCGAGCACTTTATTAAGTGAGCAGCTTTCCCCAACCACACATTCCACCACGTATCAGAACAAAGGAATTTCTCCACATCCATTTATTCTTTTGTTTATTGTTTTCGTTCATTAATTATACTGGGCAACTAACACATTGTCTTGTGTACCAGGAGCCTGATTCTCATACTAGAGTTTTTACTAAAAAACTAAAATACAGTTTGAAGTTTCTTTTGACTCATTCGTGCCTTACAGTTACATAATTATTCTCTTTGTCAAAAGAATGTGGTTTTAAACATGAGTGAGTGAGGAAGAGAGTAGCAGAATACTCTGTCAGGAAAAATAAAGAAGGAACTTCAGTTAGTGATGCGCATGTGAACACAAATATGTACACTCATATGTATGTATATGTTTGTATGCTACACTTGCCCCTGGCTTATAATGGAGCTCATCTCAATAGAGCCTTTGAAGAATCCTAAGTTGGAAATGCCTTGAATCTATGCCTCTTATGGAGCGCTACACTCAGCTGCACATTGCAGTGTCTGCTTCTGTTTGGTTGCCTTGTTATCACGTGGCTAGGTAGCAGCTAACGGCTCATTGTTACTGCTCAAGGAGGATTGGTGCACACTTTGCCTCCATAGGAGAAGATCCACTTTAAATTTCAAAGTGTAACAGTCTACAGTATCATGTTCTCGTTACTGTAACGTAGAACAGCATAGGTTCAAATATGGCAGGCTGGGGATTGGCTTTATCTACAACTCATGTAGATATTTACTATCCATGTGAATTACAAATGCTGCCAGGATCAGTGAGGAAATAAAGGTTGAAGGGGGATTCATGAGAACGTGACTGGCTGAAGGCATGCTACTTTGTATTGAATGACAGAGCAAACTCAAAAAGCTGGAATTTCAGCTGGAATATGAATAAGTCATGTGAATACCTGACAATATCAAATACCCTCTCTATCAAAACAGGAGGGGGTATAGACAAAGCAGGAGGGAATGTGTCCAGAAATAAAAACAGTGGGATGTGTTTGGACTCATAGAGACAGGTGGAGTTTGATTATACCCTGGTGTTCTTAGAGATCTTTGAAATTACTAGGATTTTGAGGTTTACATGTACTGGCTGCTTTTGTAGTAATATAGATTATAAGAAAGTTTCAAGGAATATGAGGTATCCAAAACTATGTTCTAATTTTGAATTAAATATTCATCACTTACACTTGACCTGACAACACTTTTCAGAACTGTCCCTCACAGCAGACGGTATCTGTCAAAATTTCCTTCTGACATGTAAACAGCAAGCTTGCCTGATAAAACCAAAACACGAGACTGCTAGAAAATGACTGGAAATCCTTGCTTCTCTCCTGGGATGACTGGCACAAAGGAAGGACTTCAGACTTAAAGTCTTTAGAGAGAATTGCTTAATCAGGAGAAAAGGACAACTGAGTCCTGAAGTGCTTGTCAAAGGAAATCTTACATATTTGGACATGTTTAATAAATGAAGTGTACGAAATTAAGAGCATAAAAAACACATTTATTTCAAATATCTTACATTTAATTCTCTCTCTCTCTCCCTCTATGTGTGTGCAAGTGTGAGTATATAAGTGCTTTTGGGCACACGTGTGCATGTGCGCACTTGCATGTGTGCATGTGTGTGCATATGTGTGTGTATGTGCATGTGTGTATGCATATGTGTGTGTGCATGTGTGTGCGTGTGTGTGCGTGTGTGTGTGTGTGTGTGTGTGTGTGTGTGTGTGTGTGTGTGTGTAAGTGCAGCTAGTTCTTTTCTTCTGCCAAGCATTAGAATTAGGTCATCAAGCTGACCAGCAAGCACCTTTACTGCTGAGCCACTTTTCTGACCCCGAGAAATCCTTACTTCTTAAGCAGTAGTGCTTCAGCACCTTCTAGGAAAAAATGCTAATATCTCCTTTTTTGCTTTTGTTTTTCGAAATGTAAATACATTTTTACTTACAAAGTATTTAGGGGAAATATTCTTAGGGTATGGCTGTTGTAATTACACCAGAGTCATTTAAGAAGCAGAATGACAACAGATACTTTTCATAAGACATAGAAGATGGAGGAAAATGATAAATGTCAAAGTGCCTTAAATATATGAAATACATCAAATCCAAGTAAACTACATCAAGGTGATACACTGTTAGTGACTTTTGGGAACAGTACAATGCTGCCTCAGACTGGTGATCTGAGTTCAATCCCCAGAATGTACATAAAGGTGGAGGGAGAGAATTGACTTCTCCAAGCTGTCTTTTGACCTGCTCATGCGCACTACAACACACAAATGCATGTATACATACACACACTACTGGTGGCGGTGCTCATGATAATGGTGATGATATTTTTTAAAGATTTATTTATTATTCATACAAATTCTGTTCACATGTATGCCTGTTGAAGCAGTTACACCAGTTTGTATTTTTGGCATGGAATAACTGTAAGTACAATGGCCTTAAAGAACAATACTCCAATGTGTCCGTGGTATCAATAATAAGGAATATGACACTCTCACTTGGTCTCGAGTAATGCTTGCTCATTTACCTCACCTCAGTCCCCAGGAGAGATTGTTAAGAAGACTTATTCTAATATATGAAGATCGCAAGGCTCAAAGAAATGAAGCCACTTGCCAGAACCAAGGAGAAAACAAATTTTGGAGGCAGAGTTATAGTCGGTTTTACTCAACTGCTTAATTCTCAACCACCTGAGTGGCCTCAGAAAAGCATTTTCCTTGCAGTTAGGAGAGACGTCAATCTTTCTGTTGCCCTAACAAAATACCTGAGATGAGCACCCTATAATGAAGAACGGTTTCCTTGGAATCCAGCTTCAGAGGTTTCTTCTGTTATCACTTGGTCTATTGGTTTGGGGAGGTATGATGAGGCATTAGCTCATAATGGGAGCTTATCATAGAGCAAAGAGTGTGGCTTTATTATGGTGATGAAAAAGAAAACAGTATGAGGACCTTCCATAGCACCCCTCCTCTTACTTCGCTTCCTTCCAATAGCCCCCCATATTATAAAGATCATGCCACTTCTAATAACACCATGAGCCAGGAGCGAGCCTTCACACAGAAACCATTGGGAGGAGTTCAGGATGAAATCTGTAGCATCTACAAATGTATGCTGATATCACAGAACCTACTGATCCTCAACAAAGTATACATTAAGTCTTTCAAAAATATTTATTGTATATAAACTTTATTTCAGTAAGTAGAGGTACAGCCAGGAAGAAAACTAAATTTGTCTTTTCATCATTTATATTCCAGCTGATTTTACATGTAAGGAAAAGGGTCTCTAAAAGGGAAAAATATAGAGTTTAATACACAACACAGTGTCTTAGAGTGTCAAGTGTTAGAAAAAAAAAAGGTGTGGTAAGGAACAAGGCAGGGTTGGAGTGATGCAGGTCTTCTAGATCGTGAGCTTTTGGAAAGCATCCTGTGACCATATTTTGCTTAAACACCCTATTAAGAAATCAAAGTGCCACCTGAACTTGTGTCTAATAGAGAGATGTTTGTTAGGTATTAGAGAGACAGCAGTTCACACATGGGGAGAAATTCTTAGCTACAGAGTCTAAAGTTACAGCTTCCAAATGGGTAGAAAGTCACATTTTCAAGTGTCTAGGGCATACGTCGTATAGCATGGTGTGTCTGTGCTGTATATCAGAGACATTGTGTTGGCTTAACTGCAGTGGTTGTGTTTATTCCAAATGACTTCCAGCCAACTCTATCATTCTCTTGGTTTTATGAGAAAAAAATAGCATGTTGATAAAATTAACAAGGGAAAAGTAAGCTTTACTAAGAACAAAACAAAGTTGATTTTCTTTTAAGATAGAGAATCCATTTTGGTATTGTAACTCATTAAAAGTGTCTACTTTTAAGTCAATAGTAAATGACTATGGGTTAATTTTCAGTTGGTAAATCTCTCATTAAAATTAATGCCAACTCAAGCTTCTAAACTGGGCCTGTTAATAAAACTGTGAATTGATAACAGTCAGAACCAGGACCTTCCTATTGACACTTCAATTTGGAAGAGATACTGTGCAGTGTTTACTCCTAGTTGCACACAGGAACACAGTTCCTCCTTCAGGGAGGTTTATCTTGGTACAAATATCTAAATGCAGACCCAAGGCAGAAAAGCACTTGGCATTCGATTTGGACTTCCTGTGACATTCCTAAAGCACAGCACCAACCTCAGATGATGCTGTTAGTGCTTAGGTCCCAAGGGTCACTAGCTATGGAAAGCCAATTGCTGCACTTAAAAGCTGGACCATCAGAAAGCTTGGTGTTCTAGACACCCTGGCTCCAGCTCCATCTACGCAAATCTAAGTGGCATTTGCTAAAAGTGTGGGAAAACCATATCCTGTCTTCATCCAAGTGAAGCATCATTGTACATCTTATAACTTCACACAAGATGAACAACCTGAACAGGGCTGGCAGCCAGTACTCTGTGTTCAAATATTTCTAATTCATCAGAGAAAAGGGTTTTTACTTGAATCCTAAAGAAAACCAGCTCCCATGCAAAGAAGAGCACACAAGCTCCTAGTCTTTAGATTCAGGAGGAGGCGTGTGTCTCCTAATGATTCTTTAAAAACATCCCTAAGGTTCAATGCTGAACTGTGGCTTTATACTTAACATTTCTGAGTGTATTAACTTACTGAATCTCAGTGAAGAAAGGAAATGTTTGTAAAGTTCTATTGGGAAGCCAAAAGGCCCCCCCAAAAAAAAAATCTCTGGTTGTTGTTTTTTTATTCAAACAACATGTGAGACAAAGTTTTCTCTTGCTGATAGATTTCAAAATAATCAAAGACTAGCCTGATGGCTAAAGAGAATTCAACATATGCCCCTGACCTCTCTGCAGGGCTGGGGGATGAAAATGGCTGTGATTAAAAACAGTACAAATACGTTTCTGTAAGATTAATCTTTAATCCAGGTGCCTAGAAAGCCTGGAGTATTCAGAGGTCCCCAGCAAACACCAGAAGGGAGTTACTCACCCTCTCCCTGTATTTATATCAGAACAGGCAAAGAAGCTGGGCACATCTGCACTCTGTGCTGTCCTCAGCCAACATGTAAAACTCCAGTTAGTGAGGAAAAGTTGTTTCAGCCCCACTGTGTGTCAAACATACTCTGCGAATGGACTTTGATAGAAAGAGTCTGGAACGGAAGGAGTTGTCCTCTGTCCCTAAAAACAAGAGAAGCTCACACCCTCGCTAGCTCCCTCTCTCTCTCCGTCCCTCCCTCCTTCCTTATCTCACTCTTGCTCTACCTTCTACCCTGCCTCCTTCTCTTCCTTGTAGCTAGATAATTGGTCTTCAGTGCTCCACTTCTCAATTACTCATTAGATGATGTGGTAGGTGCCTTTGGTCAAGGTTTGAATAACATTTAAAGAGAACTTTGCAGAAAATATTGGGAATTTGTTTTCAGTAAATATGATTTACTCAGGATGGGAGCTTTGACAAGGACAGCTCTGTGATGACTGTAATTCAACTGTAGATAAGTTTCTGTTCTTTTTTTAAAATTATTTAATATTTTTGTGTGTATGGTAAGTACAGGAACAAGCATGTATGTACGGGTATGTACACATGAATGCAGTTGCCACAGAGACCAGGAGGATGTTGAGTACTCTGGAGCTGAAGTTTCTACTTACTAGTAGGTAGGTAAGCCAGTTTATATGGGTACTAAGAACTGAATTCAGGTCCTCTATAGAACAATATACTCTCTCAGCCACTGACGCATCTCTCCAGCCTAACCCACTGTCATCCCGCTGAGCTGATAAACCAAATCCCATACTTTCATTTTCTTTGCCCATGAAAAGTTCAATTTGTATAGTGTATTAAACTTTCTTTTTAGATATTGTATAGTTATTTCTCATTATATAGGTAACATAACACTAAATGAAAGGAGGTAATAATTGCAGGGTACTTTATGACAGCTGGAAGTCATATTTTTCTGTGTTTAGCTGCTTTTCTTAGTTTTAAGGTGGACATGTATATTTTTCATTAGGCAAAACATTCTCACTCTTGAATGAGTTCTATAGTATTTTCTTTATATTTCCAATTTTTAGTTGACATAATAATTGAGCATATTTATGAGAATGTTATGTTATTTTGAAACTTGAACACTATGTGTCTACCCAGGAAGCTTAGCATGTACATTGCCTTAAACACTTACTAATTCTTTAAGCTGGGAATATACAAAATCCTTTTCTAGCTATTTTCAGGTACATATTACATAATTATTAAGTACACATACAATCACACACATGCTCTATATAAATGTAAGTAATTTTGAAATCTTCTTTGTTCTTTCTACATCTTTCTTTTATTAACAGAGATCATCTCTCTCTCTCTCTCTCTCTCTCTCTCTCTCTCTCTCTCTCTCTCTCTCTCCTCCTCTTTACCACCTGTAGATAGCTTCCATAGCACTTCTGCTCTTAACATACACAGAGACCTGAACCTCAGAGCTCACATGCTTATGTACAGTAAAAGGGCTGATTAATAAGCTAATAACAATAATTATGTGCCTTGTTTTTTTTCTAGTCATGATTCACACTACAGCTAACAATGCAAACCTGTGCTTAATGTTGTTTTGTGGATCTAGACTTGTCATAACTGGCAGAGATCACATGAGTCAGCATGCCTGTTGCACATTCACTCACTTCATTCTTTCCATAGGTATTTACCAAGCTCCTTCTGGGTACTAAGGAGTAAACTAAATGGCTTGTTCTTAATATAAATGGGTACCCATCACTGCCTAGAAGTGAAAGGAAAGTATGATATCAAAAATTACAGGGAAGAAAGCCACGTGGTAAATGTCAGCATTTGCTTTAGTCAGCTGTATCTGGGTCATTTTTCTTCTTTCAAATCATGTGAGACTCATCTACCTAACACACACACACACACACACACACACACACACACACACACACACACACAAAAGATATGAAGTACTTTCTAGACTCTTGAATAGTTCAAGGAAGATCAAATAAGACACTGACACTATCTAACCACCTTGACAGACCTCCAGACTCGAAAACTGCCCTGAGCTTCCATCTGTCATAGGCATTTGTTTCATCTCACCTTTGAATCTGACACATACTCTTCCATTGATCCTATCTCACACAGGAGTTACCGAGTTTATGTTACGGGGTGCCTCTTGACCCTTAGACCTAGATCATAACTAGCTGAGCTCTCTAGAACAAGGATCAGGCACAGCACCTCCAGCACCCATCAGACGGCCCAAGTAGAGGGCAATTCAGGCATTTTGCTTACAACATTATTGGACAAGCAGATAAATGAACTAAGAGTCAGTAATGTCTAGTCCTTGAGGGAGGTTGTTGTGGTTAATTTAAATGGAATGATGTAATAAACATTTATTAGGCTTATAATCACTATGGCAGTATTATTTACCCACTTACATAATCAAAAAAAAAAAAAGACAAAGGCACCTGTTGTATTTCAGAATATTCTTCATTAACCTAGAACAGGGCAAATATTAATCCCCTACACTACCTTCCATATCTCCCAGCTGCCATCCCATGCCATCTGCTTCTAATAATTTCTATTTGCACTACATCCCAGTCATAATCTATAAATACTTGCTAATGTTTTCCATCTCCTCCATCCAAGCTTATCTATGTGCTCTTTCCACCTAACCCATCACCGGTGACACTTTCCTCCTTCTGTACCTGGCGTTCCTTCCTCCCAAGATATTCTCTGTCCCACAAGCATACACCTTCCTTTTGCTCCACCCCTTCCTCAGGCACTGCCCAGTTATTGGCTTTCATTATTAATCAAGCAGGGAGGCAAGGTTAAACAGTAAAACTTGAGCTGTGTGACAGTCAGCTGTAAAAATCTGGGAGAGGGGCATGCAATTAACAAATACAATGCATCAATCAGATAATACTCCAACAGGAGGTAATTCAGGAGAAGAGATGTATTCCATCATCACATGGAAGTCATACCAAAAATAAAACCCTGTCATGACTATTTGAAAGTAGAGTGGTAGACTTGAGACATGTATCAATTGGTAAACTTAAGGACCTGGTTTGGATTCCTAGTACCTACATAAAAAAGCTGGACTTGGCAGGAAATGTCTAAAATTTCAATACTGGGATGGTGGAGACAAAAGGATCACTGGGGCTTGCTAGTCAGCACATTTGGCTAAACTGGTGCTTCACAAGTAAAATGGGATATGTTGTGTCAAAAAATTAAGGTGGAGTTTAGTTGAAGAAGACACTCACTGTTAACCTCTGGCCCGCATACACACACACACACACACACACACACACACACACACACACACACACACACACACCACAAAAATGTATACAAACACATACAGTGAGAGAAAGAAAAAATAGAAAAATAAAATTCCATATTTGGGTATTTTATTAGGGTACATTATGTTCCACGTGCTGTTCATGACCATGGAAACACTGTACATTTACCTCTGAGGAATGGCAGTCAGTTCTGAGTAGCAAGTTTTAATAGGCATGTCAACTGAGTAGCGTGTGAGCAAAGACTGGTAGACAGCCAAGGTCTGCAAACAACTCTCCCTATGAAAAGCAGTTGGAAGGGAATGTTGACTATCTTGACAAATAGGGAATGCAGAGGAAACCTGGTAACAAAACCCAGTGGCACGAACAAGGCTCAACACCACTGTATACTGCCAAAGGCCGTGTTATACATACTTAAGAACTCGCCAGCAGAAGTGTTACAGGCACTTCAGCTACCCCAAGAACATTCGATACCATAAAGTAGAAAAATGTCAAAGAAATGAAATTTTACTGCTACATGTATTTAGGTATTTATAGCCAACTTTGAATTATGATTACTTGCATTTTCAAGTAAGATAGACTCCATTGCCTGCTTTTCGATCGCTTCCCCCATGGGATGGCCTTGCCAGGCCACAGGGGAAGAAGACAAAGTCCTGCTGAGACTTGAAGTGCTGGGGTGCCTGAGTAGAAAGGATCTCCCTTTCCGAGGAATAGGGAAGCGTGAGGGAGCTTGAGACTGGAAGGGGAGGAGGGAGAGGGCTATGCTTGGGATATCAAGTGAAAAAATAAATAAATGTGTTTTTAAAAGGCTGGGATAGAAGGGCCAGTATTCCAAGCAAAGGGTTCTTTGTGAATTTACTTGGCCGAATGAACCTAAAGCTTTCAGGGAAAGATGACAGATATTAACAGATAGGGAAGCAAGTGACTTCCCTTCCTATTTATGGGTGCCTGAGTGTCTTCAGGAGAGGTGGCTGCACTAAAGGGGGTGTTGATACTTCTTCCCGTTGAAGGTGCTAGCTCAGAATATGAAAAGTCATAGAGGAAACAAGATAAGAACAATGGAAAAGAACATCTAGGAGGCACTGGCTGACAGCAACCAAACTAGATGCTAAACATTGCTTAGACTCATCCTCAATACCCTTACTGCATTTACCTCTAGGTTACAGTAGAAAACATGGTATCAGACGTGTTCAGTCACTAGCTTCATGTGCTCTATGTGAATAGCTACCATAAGTCTGGTGTAACCCTATATGGAAGAACTATATGAGTCTAGAGGGAATTCTGTCAAAGACAAGACACACGCTACATGATTATGCCTATATGGTAATATTAGAATAGTAAAATTATAGAGAAAATGTAAGCCTGATGGACAAATTCATGGATTTAAATAGGAGAAGAGAACAGGAGAAAGTAGGTATGACTATTTAAAAAATTATCATCAAGGATCTCTGTGTAGATGGCAATGTTTCCACCTCTGGTTTTTAACAGGTTAAACAACTGAAAAAATAAAATATGGACACTGAAAACATGATACACAGAAATAGGTAGATGTAAATCTGGAAGATTGCTTCCAGTTTCTGCTTTTGGAGTTCTAAAGTATTACTATTGGGAGTCAGATCAAAGCATCGATAATATTTCCCAGCTTTGTTTCTTATAACTTCATGTGCATTTATAATTTAATTAAAATAATCAGTTTAACGAAAAATAAATAAACTATCTGAAGTACAAGGCTGAACTTCAAATGAAGGATTCTTAAAATTTTCCATTTTGTTTTATTTCTGCCTTCTCTGAGAGAACCACAAGTGATTTTGTTGATTAAACAAGATGCTCAGAGGCTGGCACACAGTAGGTAGTCAGTGAGCGGAAGGCATCATTAGGGAAAGCAATGGACCGCTCACATCTCAAAAGTGGATGTGGCCTTGGTTTCTTAGTGCCTCTTCTGGGTTGGGTGAATGAGCACGAGGCAACACTGCACAGTCTGCAGTCTCCAAGCTGCTCCTCACTTTTAGTTTGAATGCTTTAAGTGTGTTGATTCATGAAGAAATAGAGAAGCACCCCATATGAGAGCATGGTCTAGCTGACAACGATCCTAGGAACATGCCCATGAGGCTTCCAGCTGTTCTTTGTCCTGTGATCCCCGTGGTTTGACTGCACTGTGCTTGCTGCTTGCTTGCTTGTTGATTGGTGAGCAAGGAAGGGAAAACACGTAAAGGAGAGGAATATGCTCCTTATCATGGCTTTATGCTTTATTTACCATGAATGTGTGTCTTCTCCCATGCCATGTTTTTAGTTACATCATATGTGGAAAACATCTCCATGGTCAAAGAGAATCGGAGGCCCCTTCTTGAGAGGGGAAGCAGGGCTTGTTTGCATGTCACTCTCCTCAGTGCCTGTGGGGCTGTGTGAATAACAAAAAGAGTCCATACATCCATATGTTTCCAATTTTTTTTGCCTGCATTGTCTTAAAAGCACCAAATTAGAGTCATTTCTCGTCTTTTGAAATGGCCCACCCTACGAAGAATGAGAGAGAGCAGAATAGAAAAATCTTAATAACCCAGGAAAGAAGCCAGAGCTGAGGTGCAAGCTATTGTGACGAGTCTCTGTGGTACAGACCCCACAGAAAAGCCTGCAGCCTGCCAAGCTGCTTCTCTAGGAACAGATTGGCTGGAGAATAGTGCAGATCCACTGGCACCAGGAGTGTCCTGCATTTGCTTTCTCCTCTTCTTGAGGTGACCATTTCCCCAAGGCCTGGAAAGCACGGTAATTCGCAAAATTGAAATGGAAAGCACCAGGCCTGGCTGACATTTTTATCAACCCAAATTTCTAAATGAGTTCTTTGGGAAGATAAAGACCAAATAAAGCAGGCAGTCACCTCTGAAATTACTTTCTTTACTATTCGTTGTAGAGTAGGTTACAGAAAGCAGTAGGAAAGGGGCTGAGTTTACTAAGACAACAAAGAGTGCTTTGGAATTGGGCCACATCCAAAGAGGAGTATGACATTTGCAACACCTGCCAGTAATTTAATGTCAGACCCTTTCTACATCAGCATCCGCTTTAAAGGGCAACACCTCACCCACCTCTTTCCCCCAATCCCCACCGTGATGAACACTGTCCTAGGTGCTGAAATTTCACAGGGTCAGGTCTGATCTGTCTTCAAATGAGCTACTTCTTCCAGGGCCAGATGGTTGGGGGTAGAATGTTCTCTTCATATAAAGAGTGGAACAATTAAAATTGTCCAAGTTAACTAGGATTTCCAGGGGAGAGAAAAGTTTCCTTAGCATAGACATGAAGCATAAGAAGACACTGTGAGACAAGGATTATGGAAGGCGTGGAAGGAGATGAGAAAATGCCAACCAGAATAGAAGAAGGGAAGTGACCCGAGCAGTGTGGCTCGCCACAAGGGCACTGTGCACTCTTCCCTGAAATATATGGCAATCTGCAGAAACAGTTTTGATTATCTCAACAGGGGTGGGCATATGGTTTAGATGTTTCTAGAAGTTGTACGACTCACAGGACTTCCTCACAGCAGAGAATAATTCTGCCCAAATAATGAGAAGGCCTGTGTTAGAAGCAAGTCTTCAGGAAGGCTCTATTCACAACTCGGGCCATTTAGACCATGCATGTGTTCTTAGGTTCTCAAAGGAGTTAGAATATGACTTCCATGTGCTATGTCTAGACATAGAGATTTTCATCTCACACAATTCTAATCCTTTAGGACCTTGATAGGTGGGAGAGAGAGAGACAGAGAGAGAGAAAGAGAGAGAGAGAGAGAGAGAGAGAGAGAGAGAGAGAGAGAGAGAGAGAGAGAAAATTTAAAGTACATATTACTGACAGGTTGTTATAGCCCTGTTTGCTGATGCCATGTCTTATCATGAGTTGTTGACCATTGTTTCCTCTTGGTGTTTTTTACTCTTTGGGCTGCTTTTGTTGTTCCTCATTATTTTCTGAGAAATACATGAAGATATACTGGAGATCTTATCAAAATGATCAACGGGAGAATTTCAGATTACTAGAATTGATAAACATATAATTACCCAAATAAGGTAAATTTGGATAAAGATTCTAAGATTTCATTTGAAGGCTGAGATCAGTTTGGTTATATTATCTGCATTCAGATATTGACAAATGTGTCCAGGTTTATATTGCCACTTACTTCCTATTACTATATGAATGAAAGTGTGTCATAAGGATTCTGACTGCCATTAAGAACAGGATGTGGGAAGTGCTGATAGTGCGGAACAGTGACATGCCACTTCTGGATACTACATATGATGTAAAATCCCCCTTCTTATTTGCTATCTTGACAATCCATACAACCCTTAAACAAAGGGGAAGAAATCAGTTTTGGAAAATCTTCTTACAAAGTGAATATCTAATATCCCAGGCACATATTTGGTTAATGTAATCTAGTGTATGCACAGGCATTTGCTAAATGCTGACAGCATTGGATAGCACTTAATTTAACTAGTGCATATTTATGAAATTAATGACATAACACTTACCATCCCTCCTAACTTTAAGTGTGGATGATGGTATTTGATCCTGTGGGACTGCATGGTTATTAAGACTAGAATTAAATGCAAAACTAATCTCAAATTTTGCAGAAGTGACAAAGAGAGATGAATACAGGAGACCAAACTGTATAGTAAATGTAGGAACTTAATGAGAATAAATTGAAACAAGCAAAAATGATCCAGGTACTCTTCCTTACATTTCAGTTTAGGTTTCAATTTTATGTGGCCCATGACCACTTACATGACAAGAAAAGATTACAAAATTTCTAATTGTGCCATCCCATATGTGTGCTCCATCTCCAGATAAATATATTTACCAGAAGTGACATGCCTCATTCTAAATGGCTGGCATACAACATATATGGATGTTAGAAAGAGAAAACTGATTTCCCATGTTTCCAGTGAGGGAGATGAATTTTAATATAGCGTTATTAAAAACATTATGATGGATTATAGATCACAACTCTTTGTTGTTGGTATTTGTAATGGTGTCTGCAATAACTATGGGCAGCAAGTGATATGATGGCATTTTCCCAAGTGTTATGTGACTTTTTTATTTATAAAATCCAACCACAGCGACAGGTCAATGATTTCATATTCCAGGAGTGAGCCAGAGTGTCCTTACATCCTTTGTTCTGAATAAATGAATTTCTGAATATTCTCAAGATGGAACACCAAAGCAAAAGTCAGTCATCCATTGCTGCCACATCAGTTGGGGGTGGAGATCCAGTCCTCTACTTAGAGAGACTATTGGAAACATGTGTTATGTTCTAAATGGCCAAGAATTGCTTAGAGACCATTTAAGTGGTTTGCAACCACACAATAGTCCCTGTCTCCTTGAATATATCAGCGATGGCCAAAGAATTTATCGTATGGATTTGCTGTAGCTTTCTACAGTAGCTTTTTGAGACCACATTTGCTATTTGAGGCTTTTTGAGGCCTCAGTTTGATGTGTTTTTGTTGTCTCTGCTACACATATGAAAATACAGCAAACATCACTAATATCACACTCTAGGGCTGTCTAGAACTCACTATGTAACCCAGCATAACACTGTATTCACAGCAGTGCTCCTGCCTCAGTCTCCCAATTGCTGGTGCTAGTGGTATGAGTCACAAATTGAGACAGCTCTGATAATATTAATAAATAAAGGTTGAGAGGAAAAGACTATATTTGTGCAGTTTTCTAGCCTGGACACAGACTGGGTTATTTTCTTGATGTTGTGGTAGATAGGCAAGTTATTTGCGTGCTACATTTATTAGGTCCCAAGAATTATAAGGATTTCAGTTAAATCTTTTATTTATTTTATTTTATTTTAATTTTAGGCATTTCTTTCATACCTCTGTCTAATCAGGGCAAGAGTTAGGAGCAATATAGTTTGTCATAGATAGAGCTTTGCTCTACATAACTAATGCCACTGAAACTTTCAGGAACTGGCAAACTAAAATGTGTTAATGAAAACCTTGCCTTTCAAAATTAAGAAATATACCAATAATGCTTCAGAAATACAGTCAGGGAAGTCTAAAATCAAGTAGTGTTTAAGAAGAAAAGGGAGAGGGGACGCAGTCTCCAAGCATGGGGAGCAACATAAGAGACTTTGATCAAAATTAACTTGGCTTTTCTTTCTATAAAAATTTCCACTGAAGCCAGTGCCTCAGGCTTTAGTTCCGGTCCCCAGGGGAGTTGTGCCCATTGCATGACTTTCAGAGAACTAGATGAAGCGGGGAAAACTGAGAGGAGGGAGGAAGAGGCTGTCTTCTGAATCTGTGTGTTCTATGAACGAACATGCAGTCCGGCTGAACCTCCCTAGCCTCAGCTCCTGCCTCGTTTTCCAGGCTGCCTTAGCAACCGCCGCATACCAAAAGCCACAGTTTTCCACATACCTTGATGAGCACTCCATTGAAAATCCCTTCCTTGTTATGATGAGGTCCCTCCATCTCCAGGATTTCGTGCTTAAAATAAATACTCTGTAAAAGGTTTGTGTACAGGCCCTGGCAAGCATGGGGGTGGGGCAGGGATGGGGAGGCGAAGGTGGCTTGTAACATTCAGGCTGAATCTGCACCGGGCTTAATAGATGCATTGTCAACTATAGTCTGAAACACTGAGCATACCGATGGAATCTATACAATGTTTAAAATCGTGCATTTGTTTCTTCATTTTTTACCCTGCTAATGCTTCCTTTAGGGGAGTGTGAAGAAACCAATAAACAAGCACATCATTCTTCTGTTTCGTAGCATCTCTAGAATAGCAACTTTTTGTTTTGTTTAAGGGACTAATCTGGTTATTAAGGGGACCTAGACATCCCTGGTTCCTAACAAGAGCATAATGTGAAATGATCAAGGTGGTGCCCGACTGGCTGATGACTTCATACAACCGTGTCCCGGCTCGCTGACCCACAAATCTCCTTTGATATGCCAGGCAGGAGAAAGAGCTTGAAAGGATCGGGAGGAGAAGGGGCCCCGCGATGAAGCCATCATGTGACAAGAATGCCAAGCATGAGCAGGAGGCGAGAGGGAGCATGGCAGCTGATAGAGACATCCTCAGAGCCACAGGAGTGACCTGCTCGTGCAAGCGGCGGAGACCACCGAAGACGCGTCCGGCGCAGGCCAGGCAAAGCCGACAAGTAATCTTCGCTAAATTAAAGAAATCTCCATGGAAATTAGCATGAAACATTTTCTAATCTCCCGCTTTTCACTGCCGACAAGGGTCACTGGTTTACCTTCCCTCTTATTTTATTATTCCCCAGCCGCTTCCACGGCATCTTTCTACCTGCCATTGGCCTTGGTGAGGCACGCCGTGTCCACACTGCTGCCTGCCTTGGATCCTTAACCCTCTTGGCTCTTGCCACAAACAACAACAAAGGGAGTTATGATTTTGCAGGCGTGTGCTTTCCTAATTCCCAGATCCCGCCATCGCGTTGCTGGTTTCACCAGCTCCAAAACAATCCAGCTGCCTGTCAGTGTGCACTTTGTGGCTATAGCAGTCAAGACAATGGTGTGCCACCCCCGCCCTGACTGCTGTTACCATGGAATGCATTGTGCTGTTCACACCTGGCCAGGGAGGGGCCACAGAATGACACAGTGCTGAGTGTGCGGGAGCTAGAGCCGGTGTGTCTGTAGGTGCCTGTGCGCAGGCTTTGACTCGGTAGTCAAATGGGAGTCTTATGTCCTCATGAGGCTGAATTGAGCACTGCAGAATTTTGTAGAAGTGACATTTTCTTCACAATACATGTCCAGAAATAGATTGGCACACACTTTGCAATAATCAAAACCCAACTGATGTAAACTATCAATGCTTCTTTAGGTCTCTTATTCATTAAAATGTCTATATGGAGAATTTGTATCATAGCTCAAGTTTTGTAAAATATACTAAAATGGAGTTGGGGGAATCAACTCATTGAGTACAAACATTTGCTAAACAGCTTTATAGATACCATCTCTGTTTCTTGCAATGGTTTCTTATCTGTGGAGGATGGTCTGGAGTCAGAGACTCTTTGTCATGCATTCATCTTATCGCTGGTTCCTCAGATAGATTACAGCTCAGGGAAGAAGCCTGCGTTAGCATCAAATGCCTCTGGGTTAGTTCCATTTTTACCTTTGCAAGCAAGGGATTGATCTTGTGAACTCTGAGTTAAACATTGCCCCGTTGCACAGAAGGAAAGCTGCAGAGATTAAAGGAGCTCACTACACATTACACCTTCTTTGGGAACTGCTGATGCATCATCAATGACCCCCATCCTGTGAAAGGAAAAGACCAGGGACAAGAGGTATACATAACTTTGCCAAAGCCCCAAAGCTTCTCAATGTTATCACTGTGTTAATATGGACACTTACGAATTAAAGTGTGAGAATGTAATACATATATATGTAATACGTGCTGAACAAATCAAAGTGATGTTTCCATTTTGTTTCATTCTCTTGTGTTTCAAGCTTCAAACTCCTCCCACCTACTTATCTACAGAATACATAATAGCTTATTTTGATAATAAGTTATAGAGCATAGATCTAGAAGACGCATATGCAGCCCTGGTACCTGTGTGGCACTTATCACAGTGCTGGAGGTAACAAGGTGTCATTCCAAAGTTGTCACCGTGTCAGACTGAGCTTGGCTTAAGCAGATCCTAAGATCATGCCTTAGTACTCCTAATTATTTGTTTTTAAAAAATGACTTTGTATAATAAATTTACAATTGACATAGAATATATATGTATACATACATACATACATATATATATATATTACACTATTTGCTGAAAGAGTATCTATACTGTGAAATTGTTTTGTCTTCCTTTTGTTAATGCTTTTCAGGAAACAATAGTTTTAAGGAAAAATTTGTACATCTGCTCTCCCGTAGCAAAAAAGAAAAAATGAAAGAAAAGAAAAAACAGCACCAGCACTATCAACAACAAAATATATTTCCAGATATAGAATTGTAATTTAATTAATGTTGACTTTATATGTAAATAATGTATTATTTTTGGATATAGAAGAAAAATAATAATTTAAATAATCTGGCATAAAATTAGCATTTTTGAACCGAAATCTGAATTTCCCCCTCAATTGGGTATATCCAGTTTCCCACAGTTTTGGGTATGTGTGCTCTTGAGTGTGCCTTTGATCCTGGAAGGTTGATGGGGTGAGAATATGGAACACCAACAGGGATAGACAAATAATAGGGTGCAAGCAAGAAACAAACAGATTGTGGTTTATACTGTTGCTGATTGATTAGAAAAATATCCATTTATTTCAGGTAGAGACTTTATTTAGATAACCACTGCACTGATGCTAAAGATAGCTAGGCTACTAATATTTTCTTTAAAATTAAGAAGTTTCCACAAAATCTTAAGATGAGTTTTTGATATACTAATCTCTACTGATGCAAAGTATTGGAACACTGATTTTGTAAGAATGACTAATCCCAGGACCCAACAGGCCTTTCCTGTGGAGGTTGCTATGTGTTCTAGGTATCTGCAGCCTGTGTCTGACCTGCAGCACTGTTTTCTTTATCACCAAGAAAGTGTGTACTATGGATGGAGGATGTAGCTTATGCCAACGAATTCTGCTCAGTTGAACAGCATTAAGAACGCAAAGAACAAAAAGTAGGTTGGCACATACTGTGTGAGAAATATAATTTAAAAAATGAAACCAAAATCCAATAGGACAATTTAAAAAAAATAGCGACTGGGGCCAGTTATAAAACTGGACAGACACACCTAGTGACAACCTAACCCAAGAATTTAGGTGTCGCTATTGAATTTTAAAAGCATAGCAGAAAGAATTGCTAGGCTGCTTGTTTGAAGATGATAGCCAAAGCACAGATGCTAATAGGCAGAAAACAGGCAAAAATAAACATGAATACATAATACAGAACCAAATAATACATAAACGTGAAGCATTTCCCTGAGTGAGATTGATACCAGATACTGCTGCCTCCAAACATTATATTTCTATAGAGCTTCAGTTATACGTGATTTCTCTCCTCTCTTTATCTCTGATTTTTTGTTTGTTTGTTTGTTTATCCACTCGTTTGTTTGAGACAGTGGCTGGCCTGAGACTCTATGGAGCTGAAAACAATATACCTGCCTGCACCTCACCAGTGCTAAGATTACAAATATTCACACTCATTCCTGTTCAGCATTAGTGATTTCAGTTTTTTTTTTTCCAGATACCATTTCTACTCTCACATCCTTAGGGAACAATCAACCCTGCCTTAAGATATGAGTGTCTTGTTCTAAATTTCCTTTTATTCAGTTTCCAGGTAGAAAACGAATGCCTGAATCCAATTAAGGAGATGCCAGAAGTTGGGATCTCTGTCTTCTTCTCGAGTATGGAAGGTAAATTCATCCTTCTCCCTTTAGACATGTATACAAAGAGCCATATGCAAGTCTGGGAACTTCCAGCAAAGCCACCCTCCAACATAGTACCAAGATTTGCCGTGAATTAATCCATGTTGAGCAAAGGAGTGAAAAGGAAGGATGCTGGGTACCAATTCCATTGTTTGCTCATCTTGAACCTCCTCTTAGGTGACTTCAAGGCTTCTCTCTCACTTATTAAAAATATCATTCCAGCCAGCATGAGCTATGTTTTTGTAGGCACTAGTAAATGCATCCTAAAGGATGCATACTGAACTCTACTCCCCAAATCACACATAGAGGTTTTTAACTAAATAAGAGTCTCTAAAGATGGATTGAGATGCAGCTCCAGATGGTAGAATACTTGACTAGGACACAAAAATCACATGGCTTGATCCCCAGCATCACAACAAAATAGGTGACCTATGCAAAAAAAGCAAGTTCAAGTCCAGCCAGGGACACATAACATACTATCTATAATGAATATATAAAAAGTATATACAGCCTTCTTATTTGGTATGTTTTTAAATGCTTCTTGATTGAGTGATGTTGATCAAATTTTAATATATAAACATTTAATTGCATCATTTTCCATGGACATGACAGAAGAACAGTCCATTTTTCCTCTAATATCATTGATTAAAGACTCTTTTTTCCTAATGCTAAATTGCAAAAGTATTTTTCAGATCCATAACTATATATATATATATATATATATATATATATATATATATATATATATCCTTTAAAATTCATTTATTGACATACACTCTCTGTATGGAAAAATATGTATAGTTATAGGCCCATAATAATTAGGAATATATATATATATGTATAGCACCATAGGAAAATAAGAAAATATAAATTTGTATCAATTTTCATGTAAACTTGATGTAATCTCGAACTTGACCAGTCCAGGAGGGGCAATAAAAATGATCTCCACTTTTGCCCAATTGCCAATCAGAGCAAAAAGATTTTCCAAATAGAGATAACCGAAGCCAAGCTTCACTTGTGAGTGAGTGTGTGTGTGTGTGTGTGTGTGTGTGTGTGTGTGTGTGTGTGTGTGTATGTGTTCATGGACTGAATCTGGAGCTCACAAATTGTCTATACTGGTTTGGTAGCAACTCTGATCTGCTTGTCTCCATACTCTCAACACCATGGCCATAGGTATGTGTGGCCATATCTGATTTTTACACAAGTGTTATGGCTCTAGGTTCAGGTCCCCATAATTGCTGGCAAGCTTTCCCATCCTCAAACCTAAAATTACCATTTTCCCCTTGAGAAAAGCAGACATTCCTAGTAGGAAATGGAGATATTAAAGTACAAAAAAAAAAAAAAAAAAAAAAAAAAAAAGAGAGAGAGAGAGAGAGAGATAGGAGAATATTTATCAAAACACACCCTTTGCAGTGATAGATCTTACACTTCCCGAGTGTGACCAGGTCACAGCTTGAGGGACATGTGCTTTGCTTTTATTTATTTGTTTCTTCTTATAGTCCTGAGCATCAAACCCAAGGTCTCTTGTGTGCTAAGCAAGCACTCTATCACTGAGCTATATCCTTATATCTTACGTGTTTGTTTTCTGCTAAGAATGACAAATCATTTTGTCCTACCCTCTTTCAAGTGGAACAAAATTACAACAAAGCAAAAGCTTGAAGATTAAGGACCATAGCCAAAATTAGCTGAAAATGAAAGAAAACACTTCTTAATCTTAACACCAACACCCATAAAATATAAGAGGGATCTCAAGGAAAAATAAACAAACATGAATCTCTACAATACATATAAATTGTTTGTAGAACAGTTTTCTAAGCAGAAAAGCATCTTGAAATCCTATGCCAGAGTTGTCTCCTGACCATCATAGGTTGTAATACAAACTAGTTACAGAGAAAGCATTTGGAAACTGAATGCGGGCTTATGTGGGATAAAAATGCCAATGTGTTTGTCTGAACAATCACTTGCACATTCTTACTGATTACACTGATTTCAGTTCCTAAAATAGTCAAGTGTACAGCCATTAATTATCTTCTAATGTGCTAAACGTTCTATATACCAAGATACTGCTTGCTGTTGGGATCTGCTTTGTTTGCTTTAGTTGACAGTCCAGTCTCTTCCATGATAAAAGCAGTTAATAGGCACTCAAATGCCTAGAAAATATTTATCTGGCCTACCATTTCTGAAGGACTCTTATCCATCACACTTTGACTTTTTTTTTTTTTTTTTTTGGTCCACAGATGAGCCTTATATTTAAGGTTACCAAGCATTATCTTGGCTGCAGATTTCAAAAACGAGTTCTTCAGAGAGATAGGTGGGCTGTGTTCCAGGCACAATTAAGACACTTTCTAGAGGGTAAAGGCAGGGATAATAAGAGACCATGAACCTTGACAACTGCCCTGGTGTTAATGCAACAATCATTGTATCTTTGTGAAATAGCACAGTATTTTAAATGTTCTCAGATTATTCAACCAAGGAGGATGAGATATAAATGCTAAAGGTTTTGTCACTCTAGTATGGAATGAATTTGATTTAAAATATATGAGCTATTTCTCTAATGATGTTTTTAAGACTGTTTTCCTCTAGGATGCATGGTGGGGCAGTAACTGGAAGATCAAAAGGAGACGAGAAGGGAAATGGGGTTGAAGGGGGAAATGTAGGGAAAGACAAGTAGAATTGCAGAGATATTGAGGCATGATATGGAAACCCAATGCAGTGGAAACTTCCTAACATGTGTGAAAGTGAACCTAATTAAGTCTCCCAATAGTGAGGGAGACAGAATCCCAGCTGGGCATCTTCTATAACCAAATGAAGTTTTCAGTTTCAGGATTGGGTTATATCAAACTGAGTTGTTGGCCAAAAGGATCCCATGGTAATACGGAAAGAAAACAGATTGTTGTCAAGACAATACGTTGCTCTCCACAAACAAAATTCCACCCCTGAAGAGAATACCCATAAAACTCATTGAACATGGAAAGGCCAAGCTTTTGCCTACCTAAAGCCTTCATCCCCAAGTTCTAGTGTCTGTGGTACAGGATGTTACTCTGTAGGTTACCAAAAGAGAAACATATATACCAACCCAGTCACAAAACCTTTGATCTACAATACGTCCCGCCTGCAAATTACACTTGGGGAATTTTGGCACAAAGCTTGTGGGAGTAACCAACCAATGTCCAATTTGACTTAAGGCCCACTCTATGAGATGGAACTCATACCTAACATTGTTCTTGTGACTAAGAACCAGAGACTAAAAAAAGACCTAGAATAAAACCAAATATTATTTTTTATAATAAAAATGTTTTTAAAAGAACATAAAAGCACTCCTACTGATATTCTGCTAAACTTATAGATCAGTGTCTAATTTAGCCATCATCAGAGATACTTCCTTCAGCATCAAATGGGAACAAACACAGAGACATGCAGCCAGACACTATACACACTCTCACAGAGAATCTTTGGAACACTCATCTATGAATGGACTGTCCTCATCGAATCCCTCTCCTCAGAGCTCAGAGAACTCCACTTAAGAGAATGCCAAGACTGTAAGAGAGAAAGGGGGTAGAAGATACCAGGAGAATAAGGCCATCTAAATGAGCTGAGCAAAACTCATATGAACTTACAAAGACTGAAGCGGCATGGTCTACATCAGGTCTTCTGCACTTGTAGAATAGCTTTCAATTTAGTATTTTAATGAGACTCTTGAATGTGTGAACCAGTTGGTCTCTGATCTTTGTGCATTCTTTTTCTCCTCTTTTCCTTCTGTTGCTTTGCCTTTGTCCAGGCTCAATGTGATGGCTTTTATCTTGTCTTATTATATTTTATTTTGTCACATTTGGTGAAACAGACAGAAATGTAGTGGATCTGGATGGGAGAGAGGGTGAGGAGGAATGAAGAGAAGTTGACGGAGGGAAAACGAGTAATCAGGATATATTGTGTGATAAAGTAATCCATTTTTAATAAGAGGGGATACTAAGAACATTTTCAGACCACAGTCCTCAGACAGAGGGAGCCCTCCTTCCCTAGCATCTGACCTCAGCCTATCAAGTTTCATCGGTCTGCATCCTCTTCCTCTGTCTTATGGCAAGGCCATCCCACCAAGGCAAGCAGTGATCAGTGAGTAGGCACCAGAGTCCATGTCAGAGGTAGCCCCTACTCCCCATATTATAGAACCCACAGGGTGACTTTCTGCCTATCAACTACTCAGAGTGGACTATGTACTCAAGATGCATGATCCTTGGTTGATGCATCAGTCTATGCACCACTCACCCCCATGCCAAGATTTGATGGCTCCATTGGTTTCCTTATGGAGCTCCTGTCCTCTCCAAGTCCTACTATTCACCCCACCTCTTCCATAAGACTCCCTGTGCTCCACCCCAAAGTTTGGCTGTGAGTCTCAACATCAACTTTGATTTCCTGTGGGATATAGTCTTTTGAGGATCTCTAAAGTAGGCTCCTGACTTGTTCCTTCTCTTCAACTGCTTCTGGTGTTTACTCAATTTGCACTTCTGAATGAGAATTAAGCATTCTCCCTAGGATCCTCATTATTTAGGTTTTTTTATTTGTTTGTTTTGGTTTTGTTTTTTTTTTCAGTCTGTGTATTGTAGTGTGGTTATCCTGCATTATGTGACTAATATCTACTTATAAGTGAGTATATACCATGCACATCTTTTTGACTCTGGATTACCTCATTCAGGAGGATCTTTTCTAGTTCCATCCATTTGCTTGCAAATTTCAAGATTTATTTCTTTTTAATAGCTGAGTAGTATTCCATTGTGCAAATGTACCACAGTTTCTTCAACTATTCTTCAGTTGAGGGACATCTAGGTTATTTCCAGATTGCAGCTATTATGAACAATGCTGCTATGTTTTTTGGTGGAGCGTCTTTCAGATATATGCCCAGGAGTGGTACAACTGAGACTATTTCTTTAAGTCAAACATTCTAACATAGTACAATACAGAGATAAATTCCTTTTTTTTTTCCTTTTGTGCTGAGGAGTGATGCTAGAAAGATAATGAAATTTTTGCTTCTCTGTAACTACAACACTGTTTGTGCAAGAGCAGAAAACTTAGTATGTACAATGAAAACACTCTAGGATTCCCACTTGAAACAGCCAGGAACCTAAGATGGATGTTTCCAGCACCACTGGCTGCCATTGCATCCTGGGACATCAGAGTGAGAGCTGAGTACTTACAGACAAGACTAAAGGGAGTCAATGACGCGGCTTGCCCCATCGTTCTCAGAAACACCTTAGATCCATTATGTATTTAAGTTTGAATTCATTTCTAGTTACATTGTACATACAGGAACTTTTACTGTTAATTTTTGTTCACAAACCATTAATTCATTTACAATATCCTACAAGCTGCCATGATCCAGTTTGAGAAGCTAGGAGTTAAACAGAATAAGGCCTGGCAAGATGGCTCAGCCAATAAAGATGCTTGCTACCAGAAGATATAAGACTAAGGACCTGAGTCCAATCAATCTTATATAAATGTGGAAAGAGCATTAACTACACAAAATTGTCCTTGTGATCTACACATATGGTGTATGTTGCCACATCCATCCCACATACATTCTTATCACACACAAATAATAATAACATACAAATAATTTTTAAAGAAAATATTCAAAATCAAATGCCATTGTGTATGTGTGTTTGTGTGTGTGTGCTCACAGACATGGGCACATGATTGCTTGCCCAAGAAATACTTCTCTGATATTGTGTTAAAGGGAACAAAAACAATTTATATGAAAGTGATCAATATGTAAAGGCACACCTGGAGGATCAGGTAAACTACTCATATAGTCTTATAACCCCTAAGGAAATAGAAGCAGTCATTAAAAAGTCTCCCATTAAAAGTTTAGGGCCAGAAGGTTTTAGTGTAGAATTCTACCATACTTTCAAGGAGGAGCTAATACCAATTCTCCACGAACTATTCCATTAAATAGAAACAGAAAGAACATTGCCAGACTTATTCTATGAGGCCACAGTCACCTTGATATGTAAACATCACAATGACCCTACAAAAAAAAGAGAATTTCAGACCTGTCTCCTCAATAAACATTGATGGAAAAAATAATCAATAAAATCCTCACAAACCAAATCCAAGAACACACTGAAGATATTATACACCATAATCAAGCAGCCTTTATCCCAGCCAGTATGTTTCAATATTTTTAAAAGTCCACCAATTTAACCTACCATATAAAATAAATGAAAGGATAAAAACCACATGGTCATCTACTAGATGTTGAAAAGCATTTGTTAAATCGAACACCACATCATGTTTAAAGTCTTGGAGAGATTAGAGATACAAGGTGCATACCTAAAAGCAATATACACAATAAAGGTAATATACAACAAGCCAATAGCCAACATCAAATTAAAAGAAGAGAAACTTAAATCATTTCCACTTAAATCATGGACAAAACAAGGCTACCCACTCTCTCCATATCTATACAACATAGTACTTGAAGTTCTAGCTAAAGCAATAAGACAACTAGAGGATATCAGTGGGATAAAAATTGGAAAGGAAGAAGTTAAAGTATTTGTATTTGCAGATGATATGATAATATATGTAAGTGAGCCCCAAAATTCTAGCAGAGAACTCCTATAGCTGATAAACACCTTCAGCAAAGTAGCTGGATACAAAATTAACTAAAAACAATCAGTAACACTCCCGTACATAAAAGGCAAACAGGCTGAGAAATAAATTAGGGAAATGGTACCCTTTACAATAGCCACAAGTAATATAAAGTACCTTAATGTAACTCTAACCAAGCAAGTGAAAAACCTGTTTGATAAAAACTTCAAGTCTTTGAAGAAAGAAATTGAAGAATACATCAGAAGATGGAAAAAACAATTGTGGTCATGTATCAGTAGAATTGACATAGTAAAAATGGCCATCTTACAAAACGCAATCTACAGATTCAATGCACTTCTCATCAAATGCCAGTACACTTATTTAAAGATCATGAAAGAAAAATTCTCAATTTCGTATGAAAAAACAAAAAACCCAGAATATCTAAAATTATCCTATACCCTAAACGAACTTCTGGAGGTATCTCAATCGTTGATTTCAAGCTTTATTGCAGAACAACAGTAATAAAACCTGCATGATATAGGCATAGAAACAGACTGGTTGACCAGTGGAATCAAATCAAAGACCCAGAAATAAGCCCACACATCTACAAAAACTTGATTTTTTACAAAGAAGCCAAAAAAAAAAAAACATACAATGGAGAAAAGTTAGCATCTTCAAGAAATGGTGCTAGAAATGGATGTCTACATATAAAAAATGCAAATAGTTTCATATTTATCACCCTGCACAAAAACTCAAGTACAAGTGTTTCAAAAAACCTAACATTAAACCAGATTCACTGAGTCTATTAGAAGAAAATTGGTGAAGCGTGTTGAACTTATTGCCTCAGGAGTCAACTTTTTGAACAGAACACAAACAGCTCAGGCTCTAAGGTCAACAAATAATCAATAGGACCTCATGAAACTAAAGAGTTTCTGTATGCCAAAGGAGACTCTCAATAGAATAAAACAGCAGCCTACAGATTGCAAAAAGGTTTTCATCAATCCCACATCTGACAGAGGGCTAATATCCTAAATATATAAAGAACACAAGAGATTAAACACCAACAAACCAAATAACCCAATTAAAAGTGGCGGTACAGAGTTAAACAGAGAATTCTCAAAAGAGGAATCTCAAATGGCCTAGAAACACTTATGGAAATGTTCATGTTCATGTCCTTAGTCATCAGGGAAATGCAAATCAAAATGACTCTTATCCCGATTAGAGTGTTAAGATAACAAATTCAAGTGACAGCTTATGTTAGAGAGGATGAAGAGCAAGGGAACACTCCTCCAGTGCTGTTGGGAGTGCACACTTGTGCAACCATTGTGCAAATCAATCTGGAAACTTCTTAGAAAATTGGAAATAGATCTACCTCAAGACAGAGCTGTACCACTCCTGGGAATATACCCAATAGATACTTCATCTTACAACAAGAACACTTGCTCAACTATGTTCATTGCAGACTTATTCCTAATAGCTAGAAACTGGAATCCAGATGCCCCTCATCCAAAGAATGGATAAGGAAACTGTGGTACATTGACACAATGGAATACTACTCAGCTAGTAAAAACAAGGAAATAATGAAATTTACAGGCACATGAATTGAACCAGAAAAAAATCATCCTGAGTGAGGTAACCCTGACTCAGAAATATACACTTGTTATGTAACCACTTATATTAGCCATATAGTACAGGATAACCATACTATAATCCACAGACCCTAAGAAGCCAAGGATAGCCCAAGGGAAGGTGCTTGAATCTCACTCAGAATGGGAAATACATTAGACATCAGAAGTGGATGGAGGGAAGGAATCATGTGGAAGAAAGATGGGGTGGAGATAATGCGAGTAGGGATCAGATGGGCAGAGAGAGGAAAAGGAGAGATGAAAAGAAGATCTAGGTAAGGGAACATAAATCCATCAAGGAGGGCATCTCTGAGACAGAGGGGGCTCCTGAGAGTCTTTGGGGGTGACCCTAGCTGAGACTCCTCCAAGCAAGGAGTGTTAAGGAACCAGATGGACTCCCAGCAGAGGGAAGGGAAGACAAAGCCACACCTAAAACCTTCTACCCAAAATGTGTCTTGTCTACAACAAGCATTGGGGGCAAATATGGAACAGAGATTGAGAGAATGGCAACCCAGTGACTGACCCAACTACTTGAGACCCACCACATGGGAGAGGGCCTACCTCTGTCACTATTAATAACATTCTACTTTGCTTACAGACAGGATTATATCATATTTGTCTTCTGAGAGTCTTCCTCCTGCAGCTGATAGCCAAGCAATGGGCAGAGCTCAGGAGTGCTGTGGAAGAGTGGAGGAAGGATTGAAGGAACTGGAGGGGTCAAAGAAACCACAAAGAGACCTACACTGTCAATTAGCCTTGGCCCACAGAGACTGAACCATAAACCAAAGAGCACAGATTGAATCTAGACCCTCTATACATACGTTGCAAATGTGCAGCTCGGTAGTCATGTGGGGCCCCTACCAACAGGAATAGAAAATGTCTCTGTATCTGTTACCTACCACCTACTGCTGGGTCACTTTCCCCTAGCTGGGGGAGCTTTTCACTTCCTGGTGGGAGAGGGTGTAATTAGTGTGCTGTGACTTGAGATACTAGGTCAGGTTGGTACTAATTTGGGGGCCTCCCTTCTATGGGAGGGCAGAGAGGATATAATGGAAGAAGGAGAGTATGGGGGTACGGGCTGGGAGGAGAGATGGTGGTATACAGGATTGGGATGCAAATTGATTAAATAAGTAAATAAATAAATAAATAAATAAATAAATGGAGGAAAATAGTTCTCAAATTAATGGCTCACTAAAATAAACACACTAAGGTTATAAGCCCTTGTATTTTGATGGAATTTGTCTACAAATCTGTAGTCTTCCGGGGATATTTGAGATGTCTGCTGCTAACCATTTCCCTCCAGGAGCTATCTATGTGATATTATCCATGTAGCAGGCTAGTAACTTACCCTTTGACATTATTAGAGACTCAGAGAGCTGAGAAACTAATTAGTCGCAGCTGACATCATGAAGTAAGATGAAGCAGAGTACACTACATCCCTTCTTTGTTCTCATAAGCATTTGTTAATACTTTTTATTTACTGAGACACGGGAAAGAGGGAGGAATCCAAGTCCATAGCTGCCCTTCCGGTACCCTTGAACAAGCTGAGTTCCTCCAGCAGGGAAAGTGCATTGGGAGCAGCAGTTGCAACGAGAATTAAATCTAGTTCTTTCTAAGGCAGTTCACTGACATTCCTTGAGGACCTTTATTTTGTACATGCACTGTCATAGAGTATGTGTGGCTGTATCAGGAATTGCTACTCATCTGTCTTTGATGAGAGCACTAATCTCTCCCAGAATTTTTTCCTGAGTAAGAGGCATTGCTTTCTATTTATTATTTCATGATGAGAAGCTCCAGGGAACACATAGGTGCCATGATAAACTTTAGACGATTTGCTAAAACTCATGAGAATTATATAAGTGTCCATGGTTTGTGTTTAAAATAGGGAATTTTACAAATTGGGCCTGTTTTGTTGTTGTTGTTGTTGTTGTTGTTGACAAGTATTTTTATCTTGATTGTGTGTGCATTTCATGTGTTTCTGGTGCCCACGGAAGTGAGAAGAGGATGTCAGAACCCTTGAAAAAGGAGTTAGGAATGATTGTAAGCAACCATGTGAGTTGAGTCCAGGTCCTCTGTAAGACCAACAAGTGCTTTTAACCTCTGAGCAACCTCTATAGCCCCATTAAATACAGAGGGGTTTTAAATTAATTTATTCATATTACATCTCAATGGTTATCCCATCCCTTGTATCCTCCCATTCCTCCCTCCCTCCCATTTTCCCCTTACTCCCCTCCCCTATGAATCTAACTGAGGGGGACCTCCTCCCCTGGTATATGCTCATAGGGCATCAAGTCCCTTCTTGGTAGCCTGCTGTCCTTCCTCTGAGTGCCACCAGGCCTCCCCATCCAGGGGACGTGGTCAAATATGGGGCACCAAAGTTCGTGTGAAAGTCAGACCTCACTCTCCACTCAGAGAATGTCCTATCCATTGGCTAGATCTGGGGAGGGGTTCAAAGTTGACTGCACATACTGTCCTTGGCTGGTTCCATAGTTTGAGCAGGATCCCTGGGCCCAGATCTGCCCATCATAATGCTCTTCTTGCAGGTTTTGTGGACCCTTTGGATCCTTCTAGCTACCCATTCTCCCATGCTTCTCTCATCTGGAGTCCCAATAGGATGTCCTCCCCTCCATCCCACTTTCCTGGTAAGTGAAGACTTTCATGGAACATGCCCCTTGGGCTAGTGTCTAGATATAAGTGAGTGTATACCAGTTGACTCTTTCTGCTTCTGGGTTAACTCACTTATTATGATCATTTCTAGTTCAATCCATTTGTCCACATATTTCGGGAATTCCTTGTTTTTAATAGCTGAGTAGTATTCCATAGTGTAAATGTACCACAGTTTCTTTATCCATTCTTCTACTGAGGGACACTTAGGCTGTTTCCATGTTCTGGCTATTATGAATAAGGCTGCTATGAACATGGTGGAGCATATGTCCTTGTTCTGTGCTGGTGCATCTTCTGGGTATATGCCAAGGAGTGAAATGCTGGGTCTTGAAGAAGCCTTATTCCCAGTTTTCTGAGATAGCGCCAGATAGATTTCCAAGCCCAAATAAACACTGAATAATTAGAAAAGTAAAATAGAATGTTTCGCCAGTTGAAATAAATATTTTGTTATCTGACATCCAAAACCTCCACCTTAACCAATGGTGACACAGTAGTGTTCTGAGTTTTGTGACAATAGGGAAACATTTAACTGACATTATTTAATCTATAAACAATATTAATATTTCCATTTTATCTATGGTGTCTGTGTGTGTGTGTGTGTGTGTGTGTGTGTGTGTGTGTGTGTGTGTGTGTATTTCCAAAATGGACTTGAGTAACAAGTAATATCCCAACACATGCTTTGCTACTGCCATAAGATTTGTTCCCAGTGCCTTTGCCTTCTGTATTTCCCTGGGGAGTATTGAATATAAGAACTGACTCAGGCACTGGGATTAAATCAAGAGTATAAATATGTATCCTGGCCTTATATCTAGCTGAAGTCCATGAAACACAATGCTGCCTCTCCTGCAACATCCCTAACTTGGACAAGCAACCATAAGCACCATCTAGGAACTCAGGCACGGGCCTTGTTGGTCTGAATACAGTGTTCAGCTTCTGCTTCTGGAGATGACATAGAGACATTTTACATTGCTTTCTCCGCACGCAGTACGCATCGAAACTAGGAGTTTAGTGAGAGCATCTCCCTCCTGAGCAGCTTGAAGGCTAAGCAGATTCCCAGCAGGCTTGCTTCACAAATGCCAGTGCTCTGATTGCACATATTCTTCTAATCTTGGTGGAGTATGTCTTCTGGGTTCCCCAAGAGGGGATAGTAGGGAAGTGATCTGAAGCAGCCCATGGTAAACGCACCCAGGCTACTCACCCCAAACTCTTTGTGGCTTCCTCCATTTATTGTACTGAGAATTTTCTGGCAATTCTAAAATATTCTTCCTTTTAAGTGCAGGCCACCTTTGAGCACCAGGTTTCAGATTTTAGGCACCCATCCAAACAAACAATTATAAGCACTTCTAGGGAATCCTGCCAACATATGAAACCCATATCAATTAAATCAGCCAAATCAAAAGTGATGATCATACCTCCTTTCCCAAGTAAGCTTAGATATTTTCAGACACACATACCTCAGATGTTGGTCAATATAAATTCGTAACACACATGTATTCCATATATTTTTCTATACTTGTGTCTGGTCTGTTCTGCAATACACTGCAAGTTATGTTCTTTGGGGAGACAGTAAGTTTTTAGGAAAACTCAGCATATAAAAAGAAGGAAGATGAGCTTGTGAGGCCAGTTTCAGAGAGCTACCCACTAAGCTTTCACACAAGTGTAAAGGAATCTCATTGGTAAGGAAAGGCCAGTTTCTATAGCTTGCAAGGGCATGGTAAAAATCTCCAGACCTCTCCCACAAATCATCATTCAATTAAGTTCTTTCTCAATTCTTTCCTATTGGTCCAAGATCCGGCAAAGCTTCGACATAATTAGTTTTACTATTTAGTGTCCAATAATTCAAATACCAAGTGTAGACCATAGCAAAACTATCTCCAGTGTTAGGAAAGTATCAAATGAAACACTAGTGCTACCTCCATCATCCTAAAATTTAAGACTTCTGAAACTCCATGGTGATTTCATTGCAGGGGGTAGCACTTAGAGTTTGCATTGTTTCTGGGGCTTACATAAAAATGCTGTACAGAGGATTCCAAAGATATCATAGCTTGATGCTGATGTCAAGCTGGACTTTGGCTGTATCCATGCTGTGGAAGAAACAGATGATGATGGCAAATAAAGGATCTGGATTTCACCTGCTGTTTTGAATGATACGTTCAAGATATTGCTTCATTTTTGGGTAACCACATCAAGTATACCTTCTGTTACTCATGCGAAAACACCACTCACAACTGCCTGCAGAATTTCACTCAAGGTGAGTACATGCAATCACTGGTGTTTTCTGTTACACATCACAGGTGGCTAGACTCCAAATATCAAGACTATTTTTACCTCTAAGCTGCTAAGACAACCTGTTCTAATCAGCGGCCATTCCCATTTCAGAGTTGTATTGCCTATACCCCTTCTTTCCGTGTCTCCCTGCCCTTTCTTTCCCCCTCATGTATTTGAGTGGCTCTTCTGCCATCCTCTTCTGGTTTTAAGGACATGGTTGATTACAATGAACCTGTTCAGATAAAATTGAATGATTCCCATCCTTCAGGGTCAGATGATTAATAACCTTAACACTTTCTGTAAAATCCTTCACTGTAGTAAAGAAAGAGTGTCTTTGATTGAAGAACCAATGAATATGAATCTTAAGGACACTTACAATTCTGCTGTTAACACCTCTATACAATGTAAACCCCAAGCTAGAGGTACAAACAAAAGAAAATGGCACAAGTTTTACCTCGGCTCCATCAAAGACACAGAAAGGAACCTAAGAGTTAGACCTACAGAGCCTGAGAGAAGTACTTTTTAAAATACAAGTTCTTCATCATTAGATTGGGATTGTCAATCAAAGGAGAACACAGATCTAATACTAAATGACTGTGCATTGTTAAGAGCAAAGTTCTCTCTCTCTCTCTCTCTCTCTCTCTCTCTCTCTCTCTCTCTCTCTCTCTCTCTCTCTGTGTGTGTGTGTGTGTGTGTGTGTGTGTGTGTGTGTGTGTGATCGTGGGTATACAGAGCTCTGAGCAGGACATTTTGTATTCCTTCTTGTATTTTATATCTTCTTGTATTGCTCTCTGTTTATTGCTTAAAGACAAGGTCTTGCTCAAAAAAAGCTCACTGTTTTGTATAGGTGGGTTGGCCAGTGATCGCTTGAAATCACCTACCTTCCTCTTCTAGCATGGGCTGTTCCTCCGCCAGTTAAGGATGAGTTCCAGCTACAGAAGGGACACTCTTATCCTAAGCCACACTCATGGTCTTCTCTTTCTTTAATGGGCTGTGGTGGAACCACTGACTTCTATGGTTGGATGAGATTATAGTACTTTGACAAGGTCATCAGTTGCCCTGAGAAGCAATGCTGTAGCTCTAAAAAAAAAAAACAAAACAAAACAAAAAACCACAAACAAACAAACAAACAAACAAAAAACAATCAAACAAAAAAACTTAATAGATTTGAATTAGTCATTTTGAAGATAATGTTCAGCATCTGCTTCTTCAGTTTCTTAATGGTTAAAGGACAATTACACTTTCTTGTATCTCTAATAACCTGTGACACTGCTACTGTTATCCAATAATCGTTCTCTTCTGGTCAGATCACTCATTGAATGCCATCCCAGGTTCTAGCAGGTGCTAAAATTGTCACAAAGCTAGACAGAAAACAGTGCAATTCACTGTTTAAACCTCTTCAGTTAATCAAATGAAAAATAGAAAATACCATTATCAATAATTGTATTGACTCTTAAAACCTATTTTGAGTAAAGAGTCTCAATTTTTAATTAGTCAACAAACATGAATTGAGGCATTGTTCTCTGGAAATCATTGTGCCAGACATGGCAAGGAACACAAACTGCTATTGAAATAAATTTTCCTCAGAACACTTAAGTTGCGATGAGGAAGTCACAAATCAGTAAGTAGTAAAATACAAGATTGTTTTCACCTGTGTCCAAAGAGGCCAGGTACCCTGTAGTAGAAGCAGAATGAGAACTTTATTCTGACTACAGCATCTAGAAGGTTCCGTGCTCAGCAGCGTTTGCATGTGGAGGTTTAGAGCCCTCGTGGGGAGAAGCTCACTAATATGACTGAGTATGTCATTCAGAGAATGGAAATGCTAAGTACAAAACTGAGGCCACAAAAACTTCGGAATTAGGTCAGTGAAGTCTTGAAAGTCACTTTTTTGCCTTTTCAATATGATTCTACAAGATGAAGTGAGGGAGGGAAGAATTGTCACCTGGTAACCTGGTATAGGTTTCAGGTGGCTAAAAAGGCTGGCCACAGGAGTGAAACTTGTAAAGATCTGCTTAGTGAAACGATAATGATATACTTACAGAGGCCCTTTTCTATTCATGTGATTGAATAGATAACAAGTCATCACAATTCTGAAATATCTTTGCCATTCTGTTTTCACAACTTTTACTCCTGTTCAGATACTTATTCAAAGTCAAACAACTACTGAGGTTTGTCAAAACTATGATGGTATCTTCAGATACATAAATATAACATTTCTATGGAAACTTTGAGAAAGATATTAAATGAATGATATAATCTGGCTCCTTATAATTGGATATTGGTAGTCATACAATATGCCTCCCTGTGATGAAAATTCACAATGTAAAAATATTTGATTTTTGAACAGGGGAAGCTGGTTTCAAAGAGCATGAACTACAAGGTTGTGGTAAAAAAAAAAAAAAAAACTACCCAAAGAAACAAGGCAAAGGGGGCTCTTTTGGGGGTGGAGGGAATATGAATATTTTAGATATTAGGCTTTGTTGTCTTTACAATGAATTTAGTAGATTTGAAAGATCTCTTTTAAAAATTACCTGCATGGAGCATAAGCAGTCATAACAAAGCCTTTTGATATACAAAGGCAGAGTTAATTAAATGTGACTTTGAGAAGTCTTTTAAAGTACAGGTGAGATTAAGAGCATTGCTGATGCAGCGTTGGTGAGGAGCAACCTCCAGCACACCTCAGCAGGGGAAGCCTTTCTCCCCAGAGACTCGTTACTTCATGATTGAAAAAAGAATGTCTAGACATCAAATGGATTTGGGGCAGTTTAAGGTACTAAAGTACTTTCCTGGGGAAAAATTTATATTAGAAACAGATCATAGAGCTATACAATACTGGAACAGAAAGAAAGTTGACGGATTCTAGGCTCGTAAGATATTATATGTCCCTGTAGCAATATATATTTGCATTTCCACCAATAGTCTCATGAATGAAATACGGCAGTGTGTTTACTGAAGACGTCTTTCTGCGCAGTGCAATTGTACCACAGAGCTATCTTTATCACCTGTGCCAGGTGTCATGTTGTACAGTCAAAACTCAATGAGAGGCTAAGGAAAATCACCACACGGTCCCACTCTGTCACACTGCTCCGCACTTTTCTTCATTGCTCACCTACCTTGTTAATGGAAGGGACCATTTCCAACCCTAAGGACTGTGAGTTGGAGAATGGAAAACCAGAAGATATCTGGGTGATAGTTGCCTGGATAACTAGAGAAGAAATGTGTTGATAAATTGAGCCTGATGTGGTGTCAATCTATAGTATGTGGTATGATATAATGTAATGTTGGGTCTTCATCTCTATTGTCCAAGCTCCTTTCTTTAAAGACTATTAAGTTTTTTCTTCTGCCTTACAAGAGAAAATATCTCCAACTAATGATACTAGAGTCCTAAGTGACTGGAGACTCGGGCACGAGTCAGGAAATTCCACCATTTTTTTTTCTGATTTCACCAGTAAAAGTCTTACTTTTGGAAAAACAAGAAACATATATATGTTGTTCCTACTGTAAGATGAAACAAAAACTTGACACTCTTAAGAGAGTCTAAGGAGGGTATTTTTTAGTGTTTGCTAAAAGAGTTGTTACATGTACTTACAGGGCCAAGCAGATGAATGAGGAAAGAGTTAATTATAGAGAATGACAATGGAGGTTTTCTTGTTTTCCTGCAAGACTGCCTTTATGGGGACTACTTGGGACAACCCCACTGTATGCCAGGAGGTCAGTTTTTACTCCTCAATTATAGCTGTCTAAAGCCTGTTGCCCTTCAGTCGAGACCACTAGGCTAGTTCATGAACATGCATAAGTCTCTGATGCACACAAGAAACTCAAGGCCACTAACACTGTTTTAGCTTTGAGTATGGTTGACAGACAAACTACAGAATTGAGGTCTAAATTGTGAGTTTTCAGTAAATAATTATTAGTAGCACACAGAAATGCACACACATCAAGCTTCCACCTGAGAGGATCCGTAACTAACTGATGGGAGGTTAGTGTATACAATGGAGACCCCCTGATCCCTTAGGTGGGAGTGGGTGGGACAACACAGAATTTTATCCTGGTAAGGAAAGCATACAAGTTAAAAGACAAATTTTGTTATTGTAGTTTATCAGAGGTTTTACTGGAATCATAGAAAGTGAAGCTGGAGGGGCTCCCTCTGTAAATAAATAAGCTTAAAATAAATAAATTATACAAAGGATAAATTGATGTGGATAGATTAAGAGCAATTGGTTCTGGATTATTAAATTAGATTTCACTTACTTATAATTCCAAAGACTGCTAAATATTTTACCAGGAGTATTCATGATACTTCTATAACTGCCATGGTTTTAAGAGGATCAACAGGTGAACTATTCAGCAAATATTTATTTGAGTTGGCTTTCTCATGTAAGGTTCAGTGGTTTCCTGGATCATAAGTTATTTCTGGTATTAAATTATAAAATGGTGTAACTAAAGCTGAGATGTTTTCTATTGTCTCTGCAATCACTTGAGCTCATTCTCCCCTATATAAGATGTTATTTGTTACACTGAACTTTGTTTTTATAATTCCCAGGTAAGTCACTTTTCCATACATATATGTTTCCACGAACTATATTTGCTGCTTGACTGCAGGCTCATTTTTATGTTCTGGAAGTCATAATCATATGTATATATGTATTATCTTCAATGTCCTGGTTTATATTCGATGCATATCCAAAGGGTTATTTCTGGATGTTGTGTATTTATCTTTCTTCAGACAGTAAGTACATCTCTCTGATAGGCTTTGATGAGCATTTTATTTACTTCCCAGAGCTCCTTTGCAGAATTCTTTGGACCAAAGTGCAAATGTTTCAGTGTAACTGAAGCACTGAACTGGGGTTCATGGGACTTTCTAATCTCAATGCCTGTGATTGCATTATTCCTAAAAGTGGCAGGCCAATTTACAGATTCACCAGACATCCTATGAGCCTATTTCATCAACTTCTTGACAACTTTACCAAATTTCACTAGGAGGACCAGAAAACTCTGGTAAATTTTTATGCTTGTTAGTAAGCTCAAATGCATATCTGAAATCTAATAACTATTTATGTATCATGTCATGTAGATTCTGTTTACATCATCTATTGAAGTGTTTATTTGCCTACGTTTTGTGACTGCTGTTTGTTCTGTTGCTCATAATGAACTCCTGGTAGCGAAGGTCACGCACGTTTTCTTGAACCATAGATTGTGCTTCTTAACTCTGTTCCGTAATGTTGTTGAAAAGTCATCATTTTTATGTTTTTTCACACAGAGTTGCATTTATTGTATTGTGTTTAGTCATATATAATGTCGTTATACTATAATACAAAATTTGCCTTCTAAAATTAGCCAGGTAAAGTAGATGGGAGTTAGTGGACAGATAGATGGATTTGTGACTCTTTGACACTTATTTGCAGACAACACAGCTGACTTCCTTCTAGTAGAATGCATTGAGAAAGATCACTCACATCCACTTGCTTATAACTTTTGTGCTCAGCCAAATTTATTTTCTCCTGACTCATAAAAACAAAACAAAACAAAACAAAAAACCTATTGTGTCTTCTCCACTTCAATCCGTTCGGAAGTTCACGTAGACAAGAGATTCTCCGCAGCTTGATCATTTCATACATGGCCTTTATAATAAAATTTCAGACTGGAGATTATGGTCACCAACAAGGAGAGGGGTTCCCACGGGATTTTATGTATTTACAAATGACTGAAAATGCGACAAACCTGAGATATAAATCAAAACTCTGCAATCGAGTGCTCCACCAGATAGGACAGTTTAGAGACAGCCCTCCAAGTGTCACCTTTAGAGAGGTCTCTCCCAGGCAGAGAAAACCCCAAAGTAAAGTCCTGAAAGCAAACAGCTGGACTGTTGGAGACAACTGAGACCAGCAAGCAACAGCACAGATAGAGAAACATGTCTGTGCAGAAGCCAGAGCCATGATCAGCAGAAAGGATGCCGAATCAAAACTACAGGCACAGTAGGTAGCGTAGACCTTAATAAATGCAATGAGGAATTGTTCAAAGACTTTCTGTCTCTGAGACACAATATGGTTTTCCCATTGTGACTTATTTCCCTCCAGCTCGGGAAGAGTAGGCTGTAGACAGGCAAGTTCAGGAATGCAAAGTCCTGATGGGAGGTACTCTGTTACTCCAGAGGGCCATCCTCCATGGTTCTGGAGAAATACTACAGATAGAGTCAAGGTGCATTATAAAGGAAATCTAGGCAGAGCCAATGTGCTAACACGTTAGGTTAGAACACAGTGAAAGTGACATGCTATGCTCAGACATTCAGGCAGAGATAGCTTTCGAAAAAAAAAACTTGATTCTGCGTAGATGATCTCATAATTTAATACCGTGGTTCTCAACCACTCACTGAAACTCTCAACCTTTGTGTCATGACCCCTTTGGGGGTCAAAAGACTCTTTCACAGGGGTCACCTAAGACCATCGGAAAACACAGATCATTTACATCACAATTCATAGCAGTATCAAAATTACAGTTATGAAGTAGCAACAAAAATAAGTGTGTGGTTGGGGGTCAGCAAAACATGAGGAACTGTTTTAAGGAGCCACAGCACTAGGAAGGTTGAGGATCACTGATTTAATAGACAATTGTGCTTTCTTGGTGTGAAATAGGATTTTACCCTAGGTTGAGGACCTTAGAGTTTTCTCATTATTCTCTTTCATGGGCTATACAGTAGGCTATAGACACACTGGGCTCCCATCAGCAAGTGAGCTTGCAGGAGGCTTTAGCTCTTTGCTTTCCATGATATGTCAGTGCATAGAATTTGGGAACCATCAGAACAGATGTGTGACAAGAACTTGTACCTCACCCTAACTACTCTGCCTTGTCACTTACTCAGTTTCTTTTGTTAAAAAGCAAACAAAGGGTGTCTAAAGGAAAGCAGTCATTCTGAAATATCAAAGTTTAAAGTTAGAAATAGCAGCTATCATCACCATACAATGAGAAAAGAGTCAAATTAGGGAACAAATGATATTGTAACCATGGCTACCTTTCCTAAGAAGGTCATATACACGCATATAATTCCAGCCAGTGTCTTCCTACAGTCCTGAAAGGTCCATGAACTAATATAATTATACCTGTGCTCAGATAATTACTATGAAAGCAAAGAAAAACAGAAATATGCTTGAGGTCATACATCTTTTAATGGCAGCAGAGATGCTATGCCGTGAGATCAATATCGCTGAAAGTGGTATACAGAGTTTTATACAAAACACCACAGTCTATTTAATATGACACCTTTGCACTTGCAGCTACAGACTCCCAGATTATCCTAGGATACAAAAATGAGACAGGATTAAATTAGCTACCTACAGCAAGAGCTATAAAAAAAAATTTTTTTTAAATAAAAGACAGATCCTGCAAGTCTACAGATCAAACTTGCCTCAAACTTGCCCTCAAACTTGCCAGAAGTTGGTTTTCATTTTTACTTTTGTTTTCTTGATTTAGAAAACTCTTACCTTGCCGTGGAGGTGGATGGAGTTATAATAGGTTCATCAGGCAAACACAGCTTCGCACAACTCGGGTCAGGATTCTCCTCTGAGATTGGCTGTATCTGCCTGACTCCAATCCCCTGCCCGCAAATAATCAGAGATGATTTTCTGCCACAGCAAACAGTTGCTAAACCTCCCCTGTGCTTCAGCTCAAGAAAAAGCTCACGCTACAGTCAGGCAGTTGCCCTCCGTTCTTCCTCCACTCATCAATTTTTCCTGGCAATCTCAAATTTGTTGCCCCAGAGCTAGCCCACGTACAATATTTTTCTGATTCAATATTTCGATTGTGTATGTCTTTCTCTCTTTCTGACATGTTTTTGCCTGCCCATATGAAACCTGAGAAAATTACAACTAGCTTTGAATGGAACGATCAAAAATCGTCTACCAATTTCTACCTCCCACAGACATCTCGGGCAGCCAGGGACAGGAGACAGCCTGCCACCTTCCTTCTACTGCCTGCTGTTGTCATCCATCACAATGCAAAGACAGAGAGTGCTGAGAAAGGCAACTCCAGAAGTCTTCAGGACTCCCAAGTTTTTTCCCCAAATAGAAAGAGCATTGAGCTAACAAGCTACTGTTCATCAATCCCATTAAAGCATCACATTGATGACTCAGGGAATAACATGTTTAATAGGAAATATCCTGTGGGCCTGCGTTAAATCCCAAGAACCCATAAAAATATACCTAGTGTGGAGCCATGCATTTTCAGTCTCAGGGCTATGGAGGGTCAAAGAGGCGCAGATAGGCTTATTAGCCTACCAGCCTGGCTTGATTGACAAGCCTCTGGGGCCTCAGTGAGAGATCATGTTCCAAAATATAAGGTGGATGGCTACTGAAAAAGAGACACAGAAGTTTCACTTCTGGCCTCTACATGTATGAGCACACCTGAACATGTACATTATATATATAGATATATATACATATATGATATATATGTACATATGTGTGTGTGTGTGTGTGTGTGTAAGCACTAGCACTACTCAGAAACAAGCAGAAATTTTGGCTTTGAATCTCAAAGATTTCTAACAAAACTCATTCTAAAATGTCAAAATGACAAATAAGCAGTAAAAAATGTAGTTCTATGAATAAAACCCTCCACTGAAAACATCCCTATGCCTACACAGAACTTAAATACAAAGTTATCTCAGCATTGCATGCTGGGGGAATGTTTTGTGTCTTTCCTACTAAGTTTCATGTTTTCCCTTGGCCCTTGTGTAAGCAAATACATATCAAGAGTCAAGACTTGACGTGTTGGTGTTTCACCTTGACGATGCGCCTAATCTCTGATTCTGTTCATCCGCTGCCACCACCTCCCAAAAGCATTTAGGAGGTTACCAAAGATCATTCATTTTTCAACTCGTCATGTATAGAACTATAAAATTTTATCCCTATTCCTCTCGGGTTGGCAGAAAGAGAGAGATGGGTCAGCACGGAGGCTGAGCAGGAGTGACCTGAGGTGGCTCACAAAGGCTTGTTTTATCAGAGCTTAGAATCGGGGTTTAGTGTCAGGTTCAGCTGAACACTGGCTTCCAGTCCTACAGTAGTATCAGTCACTCTGAGTTCAATGATACATAAGGACTAAAATGGCGTCATGCAAATATCATCAAGGCATATACCTGGTGTTATGTGTGTTCCAGTAGCCACATACTCATGGTCCTAGGGAGCAAAACACATAGGTGATGTTCAGGAAAAACCCAGCCACTCAGCTGTAAAGTCTGAGAACGTTGAGACCGTGCGAATGAACACACAGCTCCAGCACAGGGAGCACATTTACATGGTGACAGTTCCTGACCTACAGTAGACTGTACCAAAGAGGAAATGGTGCTAAGATAAGGCGTCTCTTCAAGATCCATGCTGTGATCAAGTGTTCAACGCACTCGGTGGCATTTTTACCTAGCCCTGTAAAAGAGAGGCAGCCACTGTAGCATTCCAATGTTTTCTTAAAATGTCCCTCGTCTGCTTAATATGAAGATTTCCACCACGCTTTTTAGCAGTTTTCAGACAGATGAAAGTGAGAGATGGTGTGAGGGAAGACATGCTGGGTTCCAGAAATGTTTTTAATTCTGAGTTTGACCCACTTGTTCTATACGAAATGTTTGCAATGGGACTGACTTTAAGTCAAATTCATCTTTAGCTGGCTAGTGTTTAAGTAATTCTTTCAAGCTATTATCGCAATATACAAACTTACAAATAAAGTATGATTAATAGGTAAATAGACTGAAGAAAATGAGCTTGACATGGGGGGACATGGTGCTGTTAAGTCTCAGTGGCCCGGGAAATCATTGCCAAGGACTACTTGACAGGAAGCAATTTCCCAGAAAGAAGAGGAAGACAATTGGAGCACTGCCTCTCAACTTAGTTCATTGAAATCAAATAAGCAGAAGCATCTCCCGTCACAGCACTTAAAACTGGGTTTACAACAGGCTTGCCTAACTTCAGGGGGATAGAGCTGAGCTACTGTCACTGTGCAGGGAGATGTTCTGCTGAGACCGAGACACAGGAAATACGACTTCCGAACTGAAAGCAGGAAGTAGGGGAGGAACCAAAGTCAGAGCACCATTCACCTAAGCCAGGGATTTCTTCTCATCTCTTAACATTTTTTTTCTCCTGTAGATTCCCATGAAATCAGGAAGGGGTGGGTTCAAACGATTGCTCTTGACTGCAGAGTGGCAGTAACCAGCAGAGGAGGAATTTTGAAGACCAAGCTTGAAATTGTTGATATCATTTTGTTAAAGAAATGCACATGCCATGTCAAAGATACCCTCAGATTTGCTGAGAAAGATACAATAATAGTCCATGAACTTAATTACATTGGGGATTTCCGCAATACTGCATGGATCATGGTGCTACATATAAATAAACATGCAAATGTGCATTATGAGCTCTCATGTGTGGGAGACCTGCATACATCAGTAAAATAAGACCTCTCTGCGGTTCTTTGAAAGCCTTTGAGAGACTTATACAATGACATGGACTGCAACTGAAAACGTGATATATGATAAAAAACATAGTAAAACAATAGTGTTGTATGACTACGTTTGCCTGAATGAAGACTGTACACACACACACACACACACACACACACACACACACACACACTTACATATATGTAGGTAACAGTTCTTATTAGGTGGCAATTGATTAAAGACTATTCATGTCAACTATGGTTTTATCTGTGCGGTGAAATTTTTATTATAGATATTTTATTATAACTACAAGATATAATTTAGCATTTATACTTTACACATTCATTTACCTAACTAATTCTCAGAAAAAAAGATGGCCTAACATTATAAGCCAGTTTTGTTATTGACTTCTTGAACAATTTTTATGAATAATTTGAGGTCTGATTATTTAAATATTTCTTCATCGCTATTGCTTCCTTCTACAGATAAAAAGATAGGGGAAAAACAATCATGAAAACATCAAAGTCCCCCAAATAAATGCTAACATTTATTAAGTGTGTATCAAGACTATACACAGCACAAGGACAGAGAGTCATCATGAATATCTGATGACCGTCTCATAAAATATGTTGCACTTTTGAACTCTTACTGTACAAGAAGTGCACAGCTTAGGAAATGGGCACTGTGTCCTGCTTTGATGTTATTGTGAACCAGGGAGTGGTGAGCAACACACTGTAAAAGATTGTAAGTCAATGCTGTTGGATGGATGTGGGATACACAAAGAGAAGAGGATGTCAGGTGAGCCATTTTTGATATCACCTATGTGAATTGAGCATGAGACAGTTCAGATTAGAGAATTCCAGGCAGTCTACTAAATTCATCAGTCTCTTTGATGACCTTCTACCATAACAATTCACCATTGCTTCTCAGAGAGAGCGGTAGAGAAGGGGAGCAATTGGCAGAGAAAAAAAGAGATGGAGGTATGAAGAGATAGAGAAAGAGGGAGGGAGGGAGAGAGGAAAGGAGAGAGAGAGAGAGAGAGAGAGAGAGAGAGAGAGAGACTATGACCGTGTACTGGTCTAGCCCAGCCACCCTGGCGTTGAATGCTGCCATTGCTTATGTCAGTGACTGTGGCCCATCTCATCCAATTCACTGGTTCTTTGTCCTCATTTATGAAATACCAACATTTTTAGGACAAAGCAACAATTGCTGTACAGTTAATGTCATCTTAACCATCACTGCCATTGTCATATGCATATTAAGCATCACCTTCACCAGGCAGAGCTACAGAGAAGCACCATAAATAAAACCAGTGAGTAATAACGAAACTTGCTAGAATTCTAGAGAAATCCATTTCCTTCTTGTACTAAAGGCCACCCTGTTTCTGATACAGTGGCCTACACATGCACAAATGTTTTTGTCTTCCAGTTGCATTTGAGCTACAATTTCCCAGGTGTTTTGATGGTGTTGACGAAGAACAACACTGCGTCAAGTCACCAAGTTTTTATAAAGGTATATGAAAATGCTTCACATTTTCCCTTATTGTTTTTCTTCTCCTTTCTGACTAAATTGCCCAATGATCATCCTAGCACCATTTAATCCCAGCAGATGTACATAAACACACATGCACACACATGCATGCACACACACACACACACACACACACACACATCAGAGACAAACAGCTACATAAAACCATTGTCACTGTAATTAACAGGTTCTGAGAAATAATGCAAATTGCAATTTTCCCCTGGAATATTAAAATGTCTGTCCCCTACTTGATGAAACCCAAAATACTTCAATGTCTAAAAGTTTGCTTTAGAATATGTTTACTTGGATGTATATGTATTCTCGACACACTATAGGCCATAATTTCCACTTTGACTTACAGCTTTGCACAGATAGATCAGGAAATAGTCACTGCTGTGGCCAGATTGAATTTCCTCTTGTCTTCTATATTGGTAAGTTAAAAAAAAAAAAAAAGGACAATTATCATAAACTCTGCAGTTTTGGTCTCCATTTCTATTTTTTCCTCACTTAGATAGGTGTTCAGTTAAAATCTGAAATGCTTTTAATGCCTAGATAGAGAAGACAGAGCAATTGTCCCCATTTTTGTGACACAGAAACTGAGGCTTGGTGTCTGATTGACTTGCTGTATCTTTGTAACTGCCACAATTATACAGCCTTAAGAACTACCCTGAGTATGTTGCTTTGCCACCAAATTGGTCTTAAGCCCATAAAACCTGGATCTTGGCTATCCAGGCCACTGGTGGACTATGAGACCACACAGGCTGAGAACGTCAACATTACTATATTTTTTTCAAAAAAAATATTCTTTAGAGCTTCATTTTTTAAAAATGTACTTTCTGATTTAGGATTTTAGCTTTAATCCTGGTTTTAATGAATGTTTATTTTATTAATAATTAACATTTTCTCTTATAATTAATTTAAACCCACATTTCAAGTGACTAAGAGAAGACTTTCATTTAGACTGAAAATATCATGTGAACAAAAATTAACATAGTGCAATATACCACTGGCCAAAATTGTCCACAAAATTACCTAGACATATTTTTATAGAAAAAAATAGACTGTGACAGGGAATTTGAGTTAAAAAATCACTGGGTATTCAGCCAAGTTTAAAAGATAAACCCCTTTGTTGTTGTTTTTTCTGAGTGATCCCACACGGGAGGCCTGCAGATGCCATATTTCAAATCATAGGAAATTACAGCTTTGCAAGCGCTCTCTCCCCGTGGGCTCAAATAAAATTTCCTAAAGGCTCTGGATGGTCCCCAGGCAGGGAAGGAATTGTATCTGCTCTAGAGAGGAAATCTCTGTGTCACATAGGGCGTGGATGCCACGCCCTGCCTATTTCCCCAGAGCCTCTGCAAGGTTTCCTAAAGGAAGGTACCGCCAAGCCTGCCACAGGGCCGCCGTGGAGCCTTGACCCTAGCCTGCTTCAGAAGCAGGCAGATGCCCAAATGCTGAATCCCAACCCACTTCTTCCTCCCTCTACACTTACAACCCCCTATCTATAGCTAATGGGAATAAACCACGTTATGTTCATAAACACTCTTAGTTTGAATCGTCTTACTATTTCTATTATTATCTTTATTTTTTCCTTTTATAGACAAAATACCTAAATAGCTATTTCTTTTCTTTTCTTTTTTTTTTTTTTTTTTACTTTTTAAAAAAAAATCTCTGTTCTGAAATTCCTTTGTATGATAATTCAGACAAAATATCTCCCTATTCAAGGACCATGATGGATATTTTCGGTCTTACCTGAAATAAAGTCGGTTTTATTTCTGTCAAATATTAGTTGGATTCCACCACAGGCATTCAGTATCTATATCACCAATTAAATCATAGAGCACTTTACAATGTAAAAAAAAAATCCACAAGGACAGATAGACACAACATGGAAAGAACCTTTGAGATGAAAGGAATATAACGGGCATCCTCTGTCTTGAGCATTGATTTCTGCTTATTGCTGTAACTCTTCAAGGCACAAACTGGATCCAGACCTGCTATCCTAAAAGTAAATGATTGAAGAGAATGCTGCTTGAATCACGCCCTCTATAAAATTGTTTAACATTTGTTTACCAAAATTAAACGTTCATTCAAAAGGATTTTGGGGTGTGTGTGTGTCTGTGTCTGTGTCTGTGTCTGTGTCTGTGTGTGTGTGTGTCTGTCTGTCTGTCTCTCTCTCTCTCTCTCTGTGTGTGTGTGTGTGTGTGTGTGTGTGTGTGTGTGTGTGTGTAGGGGTGGGGGGGATTTGAGCCTGGGCTTCAGCATTTTTTTTTCATTTGGCTGGCTTTGTTTTTATATTTTTCTTCAATTCATAATTCCTTACATTTGAGATTTCCCAGACTTCAGTTTGCAGCTGCCTTTTTGACAACCCAGAATCCCAGCAAAGTGGTGAAGTTGAGTTTGCCTAAACTTCCCTGTGGGCAAAGGAGATCCGTGTGCAGGGCCACTTTTATCAACCAAAGCTAGGCTGACTTTGAAAATTCCTCCTGAGGAACAGCCATCAGCGGACCCTTCTCACAGTCATCTAATTTCCAAGCCTTGATGTGACATATGAAATAAGAAGAAAGTGACAACAAAAATCAATGTGTCTAAATAGTCTTGCTTCGAAACATACCTGCCACTGGCTTAACTCAGAAATTGGGTGGGATATTACATTTGATATCTTTTTTGTTGCTTTTTCTTTTCCTTCTTTTTTTTTTCCCCCTTCAGAATTACTTTTAGTACCTGCAGAGAGAAAAGACCAAGAGCTTCCTCTTGGCTTGAAAAGAGGATGGGTATGCCTTATTTAAAAGAATTTAAAATTATAAATGTACAGTGTGATCTGTGCCTTCCCAATCTTTATTGCCTTTTTATCAATGTGCTTCTGAATAAAGTAAGTCCTGCTGTATTTCAGGGAAATCGGAGGCTTTGAAAAATGGTAAAGAAAGATTAATCTGTAAGAATTTAGCTTATGTATTTTAAGTTAAGAAAGTATAACGTGCTATAAATTATGCTTCTGTAATGCTAATAGTTTTACCATTGGAATTTGTAGAGCAAAGATTAATATTTGAGTGAATTTTCAACACATTCTTGCTCTGTTACATTCCCCATAGAAATATGCTATAAAAGCATACATATCTATAAACTATCTGCCAATTATTTTTCTATTTTATACAACCTTTTGCCAGCCACTAAGCCCTTTAACTAGAAAGATAATATATAAGTAAAAGTTTAAAATCCCCTCTAACATGAAAATGTCCTGTGTTATAAACTGAAGAAAGAATTCACGTTAACTCCATAGATTAAAAAGTTGAAAAACCACTGGTTCACTTTTCTTAATAAAAGGTACCCTTTTAATAAAATAGTCACCGGATCAAGAAAAATTAAGCAATTTTAAACTCATTGTCATCTTTTATACTTTTTCAGAAACATAAAACTTGCCAAAATAAAAAAAAATTACAAAGGTAATTGTCTGTGTTTAAACAAAGCAGTAAAAGCCATTCAGCCTTCCATTCACACATAAATGAATTTTCTTTTCAAAGGATATTTACCCTTTAAGGGGACATTTTTAACCTTGTGACACCATAAAATTCCATGCATGCAAAGTTATTTGTTTTTGCTTTGCTGACATTCATTTTTTCAACCAAATTTTTTCCATGAACTTTTTGTGTTATTCAACTCCAGATAGTCTCAATAGTTTAATACCTGACTCATCAGAGGCAATCTTTTGGAAAATAATAAGTGTTAGTTTACTGCAATAAGATACAGAAGCCAAGCAGATAAAAACACACTTTTGTGCGTATTTCTAGTTCTTTTTGAAAATATACTAAACTCTCCATGTGGTTCAAATCTATCAAGTTTTAATGTTAGCCGAGCATTAAATGAACTTTTGAAACAGAAGAAAGATTTTTTTCTACATTGTAGCCGGGACCAGGCAGGGTGGTGATGGCATTCAGGTTGGGACCCCAGGATTTCAGCCCCTCTGTTTAGATTTGCTGGCAAGTGAGAAGCAGAGCCTGTGACAAGGAGGCACCCGGCAGGGCCAAAGCTTTTAACAGTCTCCAAGCGGCTAATTTTAAAAGACTAAAGACTAGTTCTTCTTGGAGTAGCAATAGCTACAGTTTTTCTGTCTAGCAGTATCATCAGTCCAAGGAAGAGGCAGGACCTAACAACATTCCTAGTGCATCAGACTAGGGAGATTTTAATGTGCATATATATATATGTGTGTAATATATATTATATATAATATATGTGTGTGTTTGACATTAAGATAGTTTTCTCATGAGAGTAGTAACATAAACAATTGACCTTTGAAATTAAATGTATCATCGATGAAAAGAACAAAACAATGCACTTCACTATTTTTTAAAAAATGTTTTGTTAACTTATTTTCATAATTTTAAAGGATATTCACATTTTCGAAGATAAAATGAAAGAGGGCAACTGATGCAAGTGTGTATTATAGAGCTGAATAATTTGTTCTGTGCTGCCTCGGACACAGCAGGGCAACTAGCAGCAGAATACTAGACATCAAAAAAAGGCAAGGGGTGTGTCTTCAGGGGTGAAGCTAACGAATCCCCTAAAACAAATATGTGCCATAGAACTCAAAAACTTAAAAGAATACATCTCAACTGTCAACAATCAAATGGCAAGGATTGTGTGTGTGTGTGTGTGTGTGTGTGTGTGTGTGTGTGTGTGTGTGTGTGAAATAGTCTTGAAAAGAATTTTATTCATTGTTTAGTTTGTGAAACTGACAATGTAACTCACTCTAAACCCTGTTCTAAGTGGCACTTATAAAAAGTACTGAGACGGGAAATTGTTTGTGACATGCTGAAGGTCAGCCATGTGAAGAACGAAGGCAGCAGAGCCATCAAACAGCAATAAATGGAGGCCTTTGTCTTTGCATTATGAAGAGTGTGGGTGCAGTTGATCCTTCCAGGCAGTGTCCTGCAGATTTCTGGGCATAAGACAGATGGCAGTGCAACCAAGCTAGAATCCACATCTTTCTTCTTTCCCTCTGGGTCTAACTCCTATTATCCACTTGTAAATTAACCTGTCAATTTATCAATCAACACCATCTTGATTCTCCCCTGTTCCACAGCCCAGCCTTGCGGTGAATTTGCCTCGTAAATAACTGGGAGCCCCGTGTTTGTTAGTATTGTGAATGAGTTTATTATCACTTTGATGGCTGCTATGAATCACAAATGCTGCTGAGAGGCTGATAAGAAAAAAGTACATGCACACATTAACAGGGTTGAAACTATTTTAGAGATAAAAGATGGAGTAACTGTGATAGCAAATCATTTAAATTGAAAAAAAAAAAGGACGAAAAATGTATTTGTGTGAATGTGTATATGCATCCGTGTGTGTGTGTGTGTGTGTGTGTGTGTGTGTGTGTGTGTGTGTTGGACAATCCTCTGCTTAAAGCAAAAGAGAGAGTGAGTAATGCACTGGATTTCTGTTTATGAATGTAGCTCTGAGATGACATGGGTGGACAGCAGTGGCTCCTGGTCTAGCAAGGCAATGCTTTAATAGATGAGCTAGTTGCAAAAGCTATGAAAACGGCACCCTTTATGCTAAGACTATATAGACACACTTGCATTTTAGGTGTGGTTTGAGGAATTCGTAATGATGGAAAAGAAGAAGTGTGTGTGTGTGTGTGTACGCAGACATGCTGATCTCCACAGACAACACAGAACTATATGGCAATAACAATTAATAAATGAGGTAGTTTGGTAAATTTAACACATTAATAAACAATTGACATTAAGGTGGTAATTATTTAGTCTTTTCCTGTTGTTCCTTTAAGCTACTTATCTGACATGTACAATAATATTTAAGTGACTTTAATTTAGAAATTCCTCAGCAAATGTTAACATATTAAAATATGCAAACTCAGCTGTGTATCTACAAGCCTATATAAGATTCTTTTGATATGATTGTTCTTTTTAGATTTGAAAATAGAGTATTAATAAAAAGCCATGCTTTAAAGAACATGAAGAAGTAAATCCCAAATACATGGGATTTTTTCCTGCATTATTAACTTGAAGTTATTTTGAAAGATTACATTAAATAGGACATATTTAGGACTCCTATAAAACTATTTAGTTATGTTAATAACTTTTCTTTAAAACAAGTTTTATGCTTTATAGAGAAAGTGTGAAGTAAACTGGAAAGTAAGCCTTCTAAACTCCTAAAGACCTGCATTCACTTGCAATTTTGTTTTATATATTTTTGTGAAGTGTTGATTTCATTTTTATCACAAGTCCAGAATTTATTTTAGTATTTTGAATTAGTTATGTAGCTTTTGCTAAAAGTGTATGTCTGCAGAAATCCTAAATACAGTCAGGTTAATTGGTAAGGAGAATAGTTATATAGAAGACACTTTTGGAACTTGGGAATTTCCTGAAATATTATTTAGGTACAACGTGATGCAACCGTGAGGTATGGTGTGTAGTTAAAATTCTTGGACTTGCAAGTCAGGACATACTGTCAGTCATCTCTTGGGAAATACTTCAGCACAATTAAGACACTGCATAAAAAGGGAATATTCTATGACTTATTATATCCAATATGTCACCAGTATGAATGTGATAAAAATAAAAACTATTTGTTAGAATGCAATTTAGAGAACCTGATAGGTTGTCCATTTTGTTCAGTTTATAATTAAGATAGTGTTTAAATCTGAAATGAATTCTATATATGCATGCTCAATAGACTATAGCCCAACAATAAGAATAGAATCACATCTCATTTTATCGTAAATTGTGTAATAAGCGATAAGGTAAAAACTAGGGCTAAAATCCTCCCAGCAAAAATGAAACAGAGCGACCTCAATTGCCCTAATTCCTTCTGCTTTTTTCCTCTGTTTTTAAAAAGTCTCTTCATTTTCTCTCTGTTCACATTATTAGCTTACACATGAGTGCGTTATTAGAAAATAACAAAGCCAAACGGGGGACTCGGAAGGAGGGGACAGGTTCCCTCTACATCTGAAAGGTATTCTCATTTCGTTTGTTAGGAGTCGCAAAAAAAAAAAATAGTTTTATAGTCAGGGAGGGACAATGACCTTTCTCTTTCAACAAGCTTGGTGGTTGGTCTTTTGATGGAAAAACTGGGGGATACAACATCTGGTAATTTGTGTTACTGAGCTTAGCTGAGGTCTTAACGATGTAAGCAGATTATTCTTGAAGTAGAACAAAAAAAATTCCGGAAGACTCAATAGACTATTTAAAGTTATTAGGCAGTGAATTCTACCACTATCAGACCTCTTTTCTGACTCATTTTCCCTTTAAAGCTCAGCTTTGGAAGAGATTTATTTTTTTTCTAAAAGATGTCCCTCTTTCCATTCCAGTTGACTTTTTTGGTGGTCCACAGCTGTTTGGTTACTCACTCTGCCCTCCTTTATTTTCCCCATCACAACAGAAGATGATTTTGCTCTGTGATTAAATTTTCTTCTTCGTGACTTTCGGAAGCTGTTCTCCACCCTCGAGACACACTTGCCCCTACAGAAGGGTCTAGCAACACCAAAATAGCACGGCCAAGCTCTGCCAGTTTTGCAGAATAAAAATATATGAACAGGAGCAATGGGTTAAAAAAAAAAAAAAAAAGCAAGAACCTGGGCCAGAATTCCAGGCAAGAAGATAAATAGGAGTCAGAACTAAGCAGTCCTGTGGGGGTCGGTTTCCATAAGCACGCTGTTATGATGATGTTGGATATTTGTGTTGCTTACTCTAATAAAAAATGATTTGAGGATGGCTATATTTGTTTTTCCTTGTAGAAAAAAAAACACAGACAAACAAGACAGTTTGTGCAGGGATAGGAAAGATCTTTAGTGTCCGTTTTAAAGGAAGAAAGAGATGTTCTAATGTGACTAAGTCAGTGGATAAACATGCCAAGCATGTTGGGTATTTGAGTTTACTTAACTTGGGTTAGGATTTGCTCTTGTAGTTTTTGTTTTATCTCAAGTTCTAACAAGAGAAAAGTTCCGAAGTTCCACAGGTAGCCCTCCTGGAGAGTGGAGGGCCTGTCATCCTGCACAGAGGATAGCATGTGTACTGGGGCTTGCTCTGTCCTTAGCACATCATATTCCAGAGCAGTTTAAGTCAAAAAAAAAAAAAAAAGATAGATGGAGATACCAGCTTCAGTCTCTTCAGTCATCACAATCTTGCTGGTTGTCAGGATTCTGTCTTAGATCATTCACTGTGTCCTCATGTCATGTTCCACAGACAGTAAAATCTGGCATTCCTATGAAAGGAAGGGACGGGAAAGGAACTGAGGGAGAGATGGAGGGGGAAGAGAAAACACTTCACTACTCCAAACACTAGGATCACTACATAGTAAAAACCAGGCTTAATACAATTTGTCAATATTTGGGAAAACCTGTTTGGGAAAAGAAAAAGTTGTTTCATAGCTTCACTAGTACTAAGTGTAATTCTCCATAAGTTTGTAAACATCTTCTAGACTTTCTGGAATGACAGAGAACAATAGTCATGTTCACACAGAACGTGACTCTAGCTCAGATTATTGTTTAAGAATGTGACTGACTGGATAGCCTAGCACTGTATGCCACAGATAGCATGGCGCTTTTGGGCTTGCTTTTCTACATGTTTCTTTCTTTCTTTCTTTCTTTCTTTCTTTCTTTCTTTCTTTCTTTCACTTTTTTGCTTTTCTACATTCTAATTGCATTCAATATGATCCATTTACAATTAAAAGTATTACTAAGTAATAAAACAAAAATAACTTTGCATCCTTTACAAGGCTTCCTCATTTACTTAAGGAATGATTATCAGAAAGAGCTAAATCTAGACTGATCTTTTCCATTTAATCAATCTTTGCCAGACATTGTGTGTACACGGACACTATCTAAAGTTCACATACATGTTTGGGTAATTTTATTCTCTCAAATTACCTTTATTTTGATGGATTAAAACAACAACAACATAACTTACTGGTATGTGTCATGTTTTCTGCCCTGAAATTGCCCGTGCAAAAACACCTTGACCATTAGGCATTTGTTCTCTTTCCAGCATATTCCTGTTTCATATTTGTTAACAACATTTGTGAGACTCTACTGAAGGGGGGAAAAAGTGCACTTGTGGTCACGTGGGTTACAGTGTAACCAGGGTACTGGCACACAAGCAGCTGCAAAAGAGAGAACATTCAAAGAGAGAGACTCGTGAGGTGATGCACAGTTTCTCCTCCACGAACACTCATTTCCACCAAATTTTCACCACACTTAGATTAGTTTAATCTTTTTTCTCAGGGTCAAAACTTAAAACCCTATGACAATGGTAGCTATATTGCTGAGCCAGCTTCTTTTTCGGTTAAGGAGGCCAAGGGGAAAGGCTGGGTAGCTGGTGTGTGATACAGTGAGCTGTGCTAAATAAATGGACGTTGCCAAGCAGCGCTTTATACTTTTCTCTGAATAACTCGATTATTTTACTATTTCCTGTACATGTCTGTTTCTTAATAAAGGACTAGGAGGAGGGACGATGCCCATCCGCATAGACCAGATCTTAGCATCTTTCATGAATCCTTTTCCTGGGCTCCACGAACATCCATTAAAGTCCTCCTTCATACCCAGTCTTTCCATGAGTCCACGTTAAGTTGATTGTTACCACATGCACGTTTAAACCCCCAGCCTGTTAAAGCTGCCTCGAGACTGTCCATCAACACCAGGCATATGTGGACTTTCTTCTCATATTCATTTCTCAGCTGCTGGATCACCCAGCATCATTCTGATGGTAACCGCAGTAGGAGGTAAAACCTGGACCAATGGAAGACTTGCAAACTTGCAAACCAACCTCCTTGGTTACATGAAGGGAAACTAGAGGCCAAGAGTGACCTAACCACAGCCAGAAAATGAACTGGGGGCCAGGACTTCAATGCAGCTCTATTCATTCTCACAGTCCCTCCCACAGTTTTGTTGACCATATACAATTATTTTTATGGAAATATATCATCATAATATATATAAAATGTATCTAAATTGTAAAGTCCAAACACCTAGACACAGTCTCTCTCTCTCTCTCTCTCTCTCTCTCTCTCTCTCTCTCTCTCTCTCACACACACACACACACACACACACACACACACACACACACACACACACACTTAACGGCTGTCCCGCTAAATCTAACACAGTGCCTTGCAACGGTGACTATGTGCTTTGGATGGAGACCAAAGACTTGGCACCTATTTATGATTCACATTTCCCCACATGATCTATAAGGGCTCAAAGCAGGACTAGTTTGTTTCTGTTCTCACAGAATGTTCAATTTTTCAAAAGCATAGAAGTCTGCTACGTGAGTATCTTTCTGCCACCACCATTGATATTATCTGCTTTCAGCAGGTGTCTTAAGCCTTCACATTTTAAAGTACTCGCCATTATCATTACTCACTGTGCAAAATTAATAAAAATGTCTGAGGTACTCATCTTCGGCCACAGATGACAAGTATCACACAGAAGACGACCTGTCTTGGGCATATCTGTGATGCTTAGGGTGGAAGCAGCACGATGAACCTCTTTCAAAGCTGCCATAGCTGCAGAAGGTTGGTACCCATGACCCTTTATATTAAACTTACACCTGTTGTCATCACCTAGTATGCATATCTATTTCAACACATGGCCTACCAATATTTTTGCAACAAAGTTTCTAATTGCTTTGTGCCCTTCTTTGGATTGACTTCATGAATTTAACTATGTTTTCTCCCTTGTCTTCAACCTGGCTTCTCCTCTCTCTCTCTCTCTCTCTCTCTCTCTCTCTCTCTCTCTCTCTCTCTCTCTCTCTCTCCTTTCTCTTTTCATTTTTCATTTATCTATGCATCTTCTTCTAGATTGCTCATTTTGTTTTCTTCATTCATTTAACCATTATAAACTGTTTTGTGTTACCATGTGACAAAGTCTTTTCCTGTACAACAACAAAAGACCAAAGTGGACATGAAGACCAATTGTTTCCGTTAATCACTGAGTGAGGTAGGAGAGAGATCACTGAGGACACAAGAGGATGCACACAAGGGAGGCTGTGTTCAGTCTGACCATTGATAGACTGCTTGTGGAATGGATCACTTGATCTGGGTGAGGAAGACAAAAACAAAGCAAAAACAAACAAAAAATGAGGAAGCATTGCCCATCTTGAGAATGATACAAGCTATCTTGCTCAGAAGTGGCTTTGGCCAGGTGGATCTCCTGGCCACACCCTGACCATTATTATGGAATAATAGTCTCTTGAGAAAGATGTCTGCGTCATAAGTATAGGAAACAGCAAACTCACTGATGCAGAATGAAGATGCCCACAGTTGAAGTGATATTGAAGCTCCTTGTTTGCCTCCAGTGTATCTTCTTATGCTTTAGGCATAACAAGAGATGTGATAACATTTAAATATCTAATTCAATGTACAGCCCACCATCTCTCACAGAAATCAAGAAACTGTGGCTCTACATCATCTTTTTAAATAATAAAGTAGCTAAGAAGTAAGTAGATCAGCCACAGCTAAGAAAACTGAGAACCAAGGAAATGCTAGGGGCAGGGAGGTGGCTGTGCTGGATCTCAGCTGGCTTAGCTCTAATAACGAGAATGTCTTGGAGAAAAGTGGAGTGCAGTGCATCCACACAATCACATGAGGCTCGTAGTGTACATTGGATTTCTACAGCACGGTGTGTGTGTGTGTGTGTGTGTGTGTGTGTGTGTGTGTGTGTGTGTGTTTCTAGTCTTCATTTGTTGCCAATTGTCAGGATAATCTGATAAATTGAGAGGACCAAAAGTAATCTCAGAGCTTGATAAGAATGTCTTCAAGAGGCTTCATTTGACAAGTCAAAAGTTGGAGGGAATGAGGACCTGGATCAGTGTAAAAGCGGGTGCCACACAAGCTTGGGAACCTGGGTTAGGATCACCAGCACCAACGTGCACATCTGAGTGCCACCAGGTCTCCCCCTCCAGGGGACATGGTCAAAGGTGAGGCACCAGAGTATGTGAGAAAGTAATATCCCACTCTCCACTCTACTGTGGAGAGTGTTGTGTCCATTGTCTAGATCTGGGTAGGGGTTTAAGGTTTACCGCCTGTATTGTCCTTGGCTGGTGCCTTAGTTTGAGCAAGACCCCTGTGCCCAAAGGAAGGACAGCAGGTTACCAAGAAGAGACTTGATACCCTATGAGCATATACAGGGAGAGGTAATCCCCCTCAGGAACAGTCATAGGGGAGGGGAATAAGGGGAAAATGGGAGGGAGGGAAGAATAGGAGGATACAAGGGATGGGATAACCATTGAGATGTAACAAGAATAAATTAATAAAGGAGAAGAAAAAAAAAACAAACAAAGTGCACATCTGTAATCTCAATGCTGGGAGCAAAAGAGGCAGATTCCAGGGATCTCTCTCTCTCTCTCTCTCTCTCTCTCTCTCTCTCTCTCTCTCTCTCTCTCTCTCTCTTTCTCAGAGAGAGAGAGAGAGGTGCAGAGACAGATAGACAGAAAATGCAACTCTGCAAACCACTGTTGAATCCTTAGACAAGAGAAACTTCTACACATTTAGAAACCAAAGCACAGCAAATTTGCCAGCTCCATTCCCACATAGGGGTTTCAGTCTCACGATGAGTTTTGCAAAGTATAAATGCCAGTGTCCACAGATAGAACTAAAAGTCCCCAGTGGTTAAGCTATGGAAAACAATGATTTCCATGCAAGAAATATCACAAATTGAATTCACTTAGTCCCTAGCCACAAAGCTGAAAGGGCCATAGTGGTTCTTTACTTAAAAAATGGCTGCTGATTCTAGTAGTTTCTACCCAACAAGGTGTTATAAACCTAAATCTATTAATCTGAGAAAGTCCCGACTATTAGCTACAAAATGTGAGAGTCCTCCTCTCAAGAAAAGGATTTGGCTTTAGAAACCACCTAAGGTGAACTGAGGTAATTATCCAAATCTCTGGCCTGGGGTAAAAGTGGTAGAGAGTGCCAAACACAGGATGCAATGCGTATGAATGGCATCCTACACTTCACATGCCTTTATTCTACCCAGGGACTACCATCCTAAACTACAGGGTGTGGTCATGATCCTTACTCTCTATGCTAGGAGAAGGAGCTGTGTCCATGCATGGACAGCCTCTCTGCACTCCTCACTTTACTCATAATAGGGCAATGGAGACTAGGCAAGACCGTGGGAAGTTGACTACCAGGGATTTGTCTTGAAAGTTACTGTGGAGTCTTACACATTATCAAAAGGAAATCTTCTTGGTTCCTCCAAAAATCAGTGCAAATCATTGCTTTGTAAATAGTAAAATGGTGGTAAAATGTTGATGAAAATCTACATGCCCACACATTTTATGTGTCTTTAGATAATCAAGATTAAGTTGTAAAAAGTAGCCTTTGTACTGCATATTTGCTGTAAGACCATACCCACACGATCTGCCTTACCAAATGCTGTCCTGCAATCTCTTCCATTAACAACAAGAAGCATGTGGGAGCTGTGAGGTTGAAAAACTTTTTGACTGATTTTCGTTTTTAACCTAATTTGTTTCATCCCTGCCGCCCCACCCATCCACCCCTCACTTTAATGCTACTTCCAATGTAAGAGGGATCATCGGCTCAAGTGTGACTAGTACTTTTTTAAAATAATTTATGGAAAAGCTTGTAAAAGTTAAAAATCTATTTTTATGATCTGAAAATATGTCGTTGTCTTTCTGAGCCTGTAAGTAGATTCATCTGCTCAGTTCCTGCTTTCTTGGGATTCAAAACTGGAAGAAAAGCTTTCTGAAATTTGAGCCATATTTTAGATCTTTCCTGTGTAGTTCAGTATACACTTACATTCTAAATGTTTCTATAAATACCACGTGCCTAAGCACACCGTGGAGTTGGATATTTTTGCCTTATGCCTATGCATACCAGGGAGAAACAAGGCTGGTCGCAGGATGGAGAGCTCTGCTGGGGCTGCTCCAGTGGGTGTGGAGCTCAGGCTTCTTTACTGTATCACTTGTCTGTCCTGCTTGTAGCTTTTCCTTCATCAAATCCTCTATTTCAGTTAGAAAACACAGAGGCTAAATGTTTGGTTGGTTGGTTGGTTGGTTGGTTTTGGATTTTCAAGGTAGGGTTTCTCTGTGCATCCTTCACTGTCCTGGACTCACTTTGTAGATTAGGCTAGCCTCAAACTCACAGAGATCTGACCGCCTCTGCCTCCCCAAGTGCTGGGATTAGAGGCATGCGCCACCACATCCAGCTTAGATGCTAAATATATTAGAATCTAACATTTGGGCTGGAGAGATGGCTCAGAGGTTAAGAGCACTATCTGCTCTTCCAAAGGTCCTGAGTTCAATTCCCAGCAACCACATGGTGGCTCACAACCATCTATAATGAGGTCTGGTGCCCTCCTCTGGCCTGCAGGTGTACATGCAGGCAGAACACTGTAAACATTAAATAAATAAACAAATAAATCTTAAAAAAAAAAAAAAGAATAACATTCGTCAAGGACTTTATGTTCCTGTGTGGAGCTAGGTGGATTAGTTTTGGTTAACCCTCAATCCTTCAGTGTCAGCATGTGCTTCCTTTGATTGGACAGTACATATTGCTGAAACAACACATACACAGAACAACAAAAAGCTGTTGCATTCCATTCCTTAAAATTACTTTCTTGTGTGTTTACATATTCAGGCCTTCTGGCACACTCTCAGTTCACATCTAAAGAGTCCTAACATGTCAAACTCTCCGGGAAAGATGAAGTGACAGGTCATAAGATTATCTTCAGTGGAGTCCCTCTGTCCAAAACCCCAGTGTGATCAGTTCTGCTAAGGAGGAGAGGAAGCCTGGGAAAAGGATGTGGCTGAGCTCTGAGGGAATGCTTATGGGGTGTCCCCCAGATTACAGGCTGATAGGAAACTCCATATAAGGCTGCAGCACACGGAGCACAGCTTTCTACGGATTCTTCACAAGGCCCAAGGCAGATGTTTCTCATCAGAAAATCCTTTTACTATTAGATTTGTGAGGCCTGTTCAGAGCAACCCTGGGAATTTCTGTGTGTGAGGGCGGCCAATGCAATAGTTCAAATCACTAACAAGAAGTTAGCCAAGGAGGTTATTTCTCTGTTGCCAAATTGTCCCCCTGAACAGGCAACTCTGACTTTGTGTTCGTAGAATAGGCATAATGTGTAACTGCCTCAGCAAACACCAGCGGCAGCAAACGAAAACACACAAAAAGCTTAGCCTTTATTTAAATAATTTTAAAAGATAACTTCTTTTACCAAGCAGCTATGTGTCTTGAAATTAATTTCAGCCAATGTTTGAGTAAAGCAACCCAGTGGGATCTGAACAATGATGTGAATGTCTGTGGTAATAGCTTAATTGCTAACTTGCAAATAATTTTGGAAATTAATATCCTGCCAAATATTCAATTTGGCCCCAACATAAAAAAATAGCTCATTTTTCGAATTGTAGACCTTAAATATGAAGTTATAATCAATTTTGATAGAATCTTTGACTAATTAACATATGAATCTATTCAACAGCCATTTACTGAGTGTCATCTGTGTGCCAGGCAACAGTTCTGGTGCTAAGAATGCCTGCCTATTGCCTTTGTGCATTTGTGTCCAGTTCAAGAGAAAGGGGAGACAACTAGTCCAGTGGAAAGTATCCAGGGAATGAAGGTCCTTATGCATTGGTGTAAGGTCATGGCCAATGTGGTTTACAGAAAACATTTCAATGCCAGAAAACTTAGTCAAAATATATTTAGACAAAGAGCTCCACTTTCATAACATACAATGGATTTCTAGACATTGGACTAGTGGTCTATAGAAGGTAAAGACAAGAAATCATGATGGTAATTGCAGTGCTAGCTCAGCAATTAAAAGCACTGGCTATTCTTCCAGAGGGCACATTCAATTCCCAGCATCCTCACTGCAGTTCACAGCTCTCTGTATCTCCAGTCCTAGGGATCTGAGGCCCCCCTTTTTTTTTCCTCAAAGGGCCCCAAGCATGCACATGGTACACAGACTAATGTGTTGGTAGCACACTCATTCACATAATATTAAAAACAATAAAAGAAATGATCAAGGTAGGAAACATAACTTCCTGTAGGAGTAAGAAGAAATGAAGAAGTAGATTTGAGATAAAATAAAGAATAAGGATTATTGATGTGGTTAGTAATCACTCTGAATATCAGAGAAAGTGGGGAAGATGGGCTGAAAATGGTTTTGTAGTCCCATCTTGAAAAGGTGAATGAAAGGTGTCACTTACCAAAAGATGAAACAAAGAAAACAAAGCCGATTTTGAGAGAAGTATGTGAGTACTGATCAAACAAACAAAACAAAAGAAAAAACAACAAAAACAACAACAAAAAACCAGCAAAAAACCCACAAAAACAACAAACAAACAAACAACAACAACAACAACAACAAAACAGAGAAATGTGTAAAACTGTGGACTCATTTGTCCTTAGCAGAGCATTCTCCATTACTAAGATGGCTGGGACACCATCAGTATGTTTAGGTGTAGATACAGCCATAGGTGTAGACCGGTTCCAAGAAGATCCTGCATTGACTATGCTACTGTGCACAGTGTGAGAGGAGAAAGGCTCAGTATCTGACATCTAAAGTTAACTGTCCATTCTGATATGTCCTTGTTATATGATCATATACAGTTTTCCAGCCAGGTTGAGACTCGATTTTCCTGCCCCATTGACTAGATAGCAATTGTCCTGCATTTGAGGGGAAAAGTAATACAATCCAGTAAGGTTTTAGTGCGCCTCAGTGACTAATGGATACTAGCCACAGCTAGTGCTGGTGTCATTACTGTTAAATAGTGATCAGAGACCAAAGACTAAACTTTCATGTGATGCCCGCATTTAAAGTATACACAGTCTTCACACATGAGGCTCGGTATCAACGTAGGTTTTCCTGAATGAGAAGTGAAAATAGAACACATAATCAATCCTTCCATATAGATTCCATTCTAGGTCGAATCCTGCCACTCATCTCACTCCAGAGACCTTAGTCTTCAGTAGATTGATTTGATGACAGTCGATTTCTAAATTCTCTAGGTTATTCTATGCAGGTGATACGTGAAAGTCCCATCCTACACGTGACCTGTCTCAGAACAAAAGACGGTGTCTGTGGGGTTTCCCGGTGTTGAGATGATGTCATTTTCTATCAATTTCCCGGGGCCTCTCAGTGATGGGAGAGGAGTAGCTCGAGGGAGTGGCAAGATATTTTTTCTCTTTTTATCACTGTCAACATGACCAGGTTCTGCATGCTAATGTCTCCCTCAGTGCCAAACTTGAGACAAAATTAGTCTCCTATCAGAGCAATTTCTGCTAGTAAACTAAACAAAACAGGCAGTTAACATTGAATTAAATTATACACACACACACACACACACACACACACACACATATATATATATATATATATATATAGACTTCAAATGGACACTCAGAATTATTGGGACACTTTTCATCAGTAATTAAGTCTCAAGGGTCCATTGGACACAACATTGCATGAAATCATGCTATAACCCAGTCATATTCCAACCAACTCTGTTAGCTGTCAAAGAGCTTCAGACAGTTTAAGACATATTTTAAGGCTCTTGGTTAAAACTGCTCAAAGTATGATTTGCATTCATGGAGTAGGGTTTAATCCTGTTGCCTGTTTTCTTGCAGTGGAGAGGTGTTCTTTTTAGGAGAAAAAAAACCAGTTTATTCTTCCCCTTTGGAAATGGCTATAGAGACTCCCAAATAATACTAGATCACACATTTGGCGCTGGAGAGGCTTTGGCAAGATTTTGATTAAATCTGCCACTATTTGTGTTAACAAATGTTGCCAGGTAAGTGGCAAAGGAGGTTGGCATACTTGTGCCAAGGGGCACTGAGGACAGCAGCTGTTATATTGAATATGTTGACTAAGAGGAAGCCAGACTCTACCATGGGAAATGAACTGTTTCTGAAATAATAGAAGGCATTTTTGTTCCTTAAACAATTATACCAAATCTATTCCTCGACAAAGATTAACTTCTTTTCAAAACTGCATGAAACTTGGTGTAAGCAGAATAAAGAGAAGACAAAAAAAAAAAAGAAAGAAAAAGAAAAAAAGAAACCTAAGAAGATGTTTTTGAAATGCATGGGGTTGGTTGTACACTAAAAAATCGAAGTCTTCAGAGTCCAGAAAAAAAGAAATGCAATAAATATGGGCTGAAAATACCTACTAGCTCATTTTCCAAATGCTTTAAGAACCCCACTTCTAAAGAGCCGGCCTCAAGAATTAAGGATTTATGGGATGTTTTTCTTTTCTTCAAAAAGAGCATTAATTCATCAAGTACCCCCTGAACAAACATAATAGTTAACAAGTGGTTGACATACATGTCCACAGCTAGGCCGCAGAAAAAGATGGTGCTCTTGTCTTCATGGCAGGAAAGGCAATGTATGGGAACACTCAAAAGTTAAATAACATGTATATATAATAATTATTTACACATATATGCAAATGTGGTACACCTTAGTATACAAACATAAGTCTCCCAGAGGAAGTGCATGGTCTCATTTTGTGCTTCCTCCTGATATTCCTCTTCAGAAGGTACTGCATGGCATCACAGCAATTAATTTTCTGTGTTCTAAGAGACAGCAAGTATTTCCTGTTGTAAGGCCATATAGTGCATAGCTTATGATCAGTATCCTTATGATCTTCACTGTAACCACTACACTTCCTGTGAAGTCAGTTACAGATGGCATGCAAACTTACAGGTGTGACCATCATCCTCTGCTGGTCAATGAATAGAAACAGGTGAAAGGCAGACTGGATTTGGTTTTCTGGTCATCGCTACATTGTTGCAAGTTGGGTTGAGGTATTTACGCTAAGATCTAACTAAGAGCTTCTTACACAACTACATCCACTAGTGACCCATTTCAGTATTCATTAGCAGTGTGCTCTTCTTCCGTGGCCTGATAGAGTGCTTCTAAGGCTTTTCTTTACTCTTATTCACTACTTTGGTGTAGAAATACTGTACCCACTTATTAAATTTTTCATTGGGTCTAAGACATCAGACGCTCTACAACATAAGCAAGCCTGCCTGATGGTTAGTAGAACAAACTGATCTTTCAACTTCTCCATAGAGCAACCAATTAAGGAATACAAAGAAACAAGAAGCCATCTAAGTAAGTAGACAGAAAAATAAGCTAACTGGAAGACCAGGGGAAAGGCAAAAAAACATTGCCTGAAAATCACTCCTGATCAGTTAAAGGACTGTTTGGAGAAACCTCTTATGTACAGCTCCCGGCACAGTACAAGGGCAGGAGGAGGGCACTTCCTGAAAGGTCAGGTGAAGATGCTGTAAGTGTAGAATGGCATCCTTTGGATATGGGCAGATCAGAACAAGTGCATCTTTTCTTGCTTTAGGTTCTGAGTCACTGCCAGTGTGATGTGCGCCACTGTCGCTGTACATTACAGGCCCCGGGTGGCATAATTAAAGGCTTATCTTGGCAAGAAGGGGAGAAAGCCTGGTGATTTTGCCTCAGAAGTCAGAAGAGCTGAGGCTTGACAAGCAGCAGCAGGTGGGAGTCACGGGGTGACCCCCAACAAAGAGGTGGGCACTGATAAAGAAAAGGAGGTAATTCCAGTGTCCAAAGGAGAGTTATTTATCAGAAACGGAAGTGTACACAGATGAGGAAGACAAACCTCTCAATGACACAGTCAAAGGAGAGTGGAGAGGCTTGGCTCAAAATAGAAGGCAGCTTTTGTATTTTCTTCGAGAAAAAAAAAAAGCCTCGATACTTTCCTCTTTTTTATTCTCATACAACATTGCTATTTGCATGAAAGAAGGCATGAGTTTCACCAAATAATCTCAGTTCTCACACCTCTGAGGAACTAGCAATGTTTTTGAAACAGGAATACAGTTATACCTGCAAACTGCAACCGATGCTTGCTGATTACTCAGACTCCTCCAGCACTTAAGTTCAAGGTTTGCAAAGTCCTGGGAGGGAAGCAATGGAGTTCAGGGACCAAGAATGTTCGCTGCCAAGGGCACACTTTGAGCCAATATACCCTTAACAAATCAACTCGTGCCTTTATCCTCAGGCAAGGTGGTTCTCTGACCATACTCTGTTACAGTGCCTCCCTCCCCTGGACAAGCCAGTTGTCTTAAATGCTGAGGAGAAGCATCACTACAAGAAACGTGGGCTCTGTGAATCTTTCTGACTCAGATAGCTGTCAGGTGTGGTCCTTCTTCAGACTGATTATCCTGTTTGTCTGTAGTTATAGCAAATATTGAGGGATCCAGCACTCAAGAGGGATGCCTTAAAAAAAAAAAAGCCCAGTCATTTTAAAAGTATGGTCCACATCTGCAACTTTGAAACAGCTCATCAAGGAATCAACATTGTGCACTGCTTTGTTGTATTCAAGCATTCAGGGCCAGCCTTCTCTCTTATTGTGGGTATCTACGTACTGCAAGGATAGAGCCTATTAACTGTGGTTTTATTTATTTCAATGGGATTTTTTTTTTAAAAAAATCCAGACAATGAACTTATTTGGACAGGTGTGTGGTTGTGGCTTCTGCCCACCTCTGCCCAGTCTCCTGCTCCAACTCTCACTGGGGCAAATGTATGCGTGACATCCTTTCTCGGCAGTATCTACTGTCTCTCAGCTTGTGTATTATTTTGACAGAACACAGAAAACTGCAACTTTCTTTTCCCAATACGGCAGGAAGGTTTCTGAACGTACCTTCAACAGGAGCCAATCACATCCTTGTTAACAATAAGAAAGCCAGTGATCTGGTGATGTTTCATGCCGCATCGGCCCTGGAAGAAGGACTCTTTCATTTCGCATACTTTGTCTCCACCTTGGAGCTGGCTGGCATAATGGACTTTTTACAAGGGGCTCTGAAGCAATTGGCAATTAAGTGGTTTGAAGGGGGTGCTTCTGGGTTGCTGTGAAAGGCTTCAGGTGTGAAACGCTTGCTTTCAAGAGCACTGAACAAAATGTATGGTTGCTTTCAGCACCCCCCTTGTCCTTCCAGAGGAAGGGGGGAGACTCCGGGGGGAAGCAAGGACACTCAAGAGCAATTTGCTATTCAGCATCTGAATGCCGGGCGCTTTCTTCCCCCCCAATCCTTGTGTGGCTGGTGAGGGGGGCAGATTGAGATGGCACAAACAGCGCCTTGCACAATGGTGGATCAAGAGAGAGGCAGGGAAAATGAGGCCCAGGAGAATGGACGCCTGAATGAAGGGAAGACGGCTTGATTGTTAATTGTGGGTAAATGTGTTCCAGGAGTGAAAAGGGTTCATGGGCTACTTTAAAGCTATACCCAAGCAATAAGGACAGAGAGTGTGGAAATAAGGAGATGGTCCTGACCCTTTTAAGGGCTATAGTAGTACATCTGGCCCACTTGAAAAAGTAAATTGAGAACTGTTCAAAAAGGTAGGCAAATGCATATGTGTGTTCGAATCCTATTGCTTGCAAGAAGAAAAAAAAAGAATCTGGCAGTTCCAATTCACAGGCAGTGTGCACTTTAAAGTATATGCTTTCCTTTTTGAGTATTAGTCAATAGGGCAAAAGATAATATGCAATACAGACGCTGTGGAATAGATAAATATTTAAAATATGACTTTTTCTCAAGAATACAGCCTTCTATTCTAGGATGAAATGTATTTGCACTGGAGCCAGCACGGGGGTAAAGGAAACTTCAAACAGTCCTCATGAAGGATATTGTTCCCTTAGTTCTGTTTCATGTCACTTTCCCTCGTCTGACCTTTACTTCCAACATATTGATTTTCTCCTAACCCAGCCTTGCTTTGCAGAAAAAAGGGGTATTGAGTCTTTGAGCTGCTTACATATCACTATTGTACATGCATCCTTAAAGGTGAAGCTGCTCCTTTCAGGAGATGGCTATCTGACTGACAATGTGGTTAGGATTGTCGGAGGAGTTTTCATTTGAAACAGAGGAGGTCACATATATCAATCTCGGGGAAAGATACAGAAGGGTACTGGAATCGAGTTGTCTTTTAAATGTTTCTCAAAGAGCTCTGGTTTTGTTCTACACAGCAGCTCCTTGGGTAAAGTACATATGACAGCAAACTCACCTTTGTTACTGGGGAGAGGGAGTTTTTATCAGTTTGGGATGATTTCTTTTCTGAGTTCTTATATTTCACTTCAATCAAATGGGTGCCGTTATTTTATAGGAAAGGCTTTTTGTCAGAATTCTGGCTCTCAATGTGTAAACATAATTGACCCAATCATTACCCTGTTGGGGCTGTACTCTGGCCATATCTTATGATGTCATAGAACCACTCATGCCAAAGAAAGGTAAGCAGTTAAAATTGCACATCTGCAATAAGGCCAGAGAAATACTTTTTGATGCTTTGGAATTCTGTCCTCTTTGCAGCCCTATGGAGAAGAAAGAAATAGCTCACCTTTCATTTGTCCCACCTCATGGTTCTATGCTCCTAGCAGTAGCAAGATCACCTGGGATAGTAGTTAAGTGTGTTGTTTTGAAGACAAGCCAAGGCCAGGTTTTCAACAACACATCACTCGGGAGCACACATTGGGTGGGTGGGATGTTTGTGCCCACTTGTTCATCACACTGTAAGGTCTACTTCTGCCATTTGTATGTGATCTGCTCCATCATCACAGAGAAGAGGGTTCCTCAAAACATCCATGCAAGTTCTAACTATAACATATGAGAAGATTCATTCAAATAAAAAGGTTGTTACTTTATGTGTACCTAGACCTTGAATCAAATGCATCCCAGGACTTGGGAAAGCCCCATGAGTCTAAGCTGTATCACTCACTCCCGTACTGGAAGCTAACCAAGAGGAGCTTTTTCTAATGTGTTTTTCTCCCTGAGAGATGAACCTTCTTTGCATTTCTTTCTGAAATACTTAGGGTATTAATACTCAAATATCTTTAATCAACTCCCAAGCTGTGCCCTTTGAGCTCTTAGCTCTCCCATTTTATGACTTCGGTGAAGGCAATACAAAGCTACTAAAATAGGTATTTTGAAGCCCATCCTTTGGACCTGCTTCTAACTCCATGAGTCAGTTTTGGATTAAAGTATGAATTGGCTTGAGTTTTCCCCTCAAGGACATAAAAAATGCAGCTTGAACTCTGCCTTAAAGGAAAGTGCCATCACACGGAAAGTACTGCAAAATGACTGAATAAAAACTGCAGTCATACTACTAAAATCTTTTTAGTTCGTTCCATAGGTTTTGTCAGAGGCCTTGTTTCAGAGTGTCACTCTCTCATAAAATGTGTATGACCTTAGACACTTTTCCTGCTTTTGTCATCCACGTCTCCTCTCTCAAGTGGAGACAAATGAACCAATGTTATGGAATAAGAAAGATTGTTACGGCCTATGAACAAAGTAAGTCTAATATTCTTTCTAAGTCCTCTTACACTGCCAGCTATTAACACATTACATCAAGTAATGAGTAGCCACTTGGCAGGATGTATGGAATTGGAGCTGAAGTTGTTGGCTCATCCTGCTGCTCCACGTCCAGCCATGACCAGTCAGAAATCATGGACACCTCGAGGTCTGGCCTAACGTCTCGAAGTCCTGTACTCTTGTTTTCCCCAGCTAATTTCTCTGTGTTGCTGATAGGCCTTTGTCCTTAGCCCTGCTCTTTTCTGCCACAGAGGTAGCTAATAGAGGAAGTAGAATTTCCATGCTCTGAAGTCATAGGCAGCTCTTTATCCTGAACATAGACCACTCTGTTGTTTTTCAGTCAATGAACCTTCTAAGTCTTACCTACCTTTTCTTGGTACTCTAGGAGAATACAACTCTTCATATTATTTCATCCCAACCTGATCTCTTTCTCTCCTCTTGGAGGAAAATGTCAATTTCTGTACACGGATCATCTGTACTTTTTTTTTTCATTTTTTTTCTAAATGGATGTTCTCTCAATTAGTCATTTCTCTTATTTTAGAAATTAGTTTTTAACATTATCTTCCCCATGGACATCTCAAACTGTGGGTTTGCCCACTTATATTCAGCAAGGCTAACTTAAGTAACAGTTACAAGGGATAACCCTTTATAAAAATATACAGGCATGCTCAGTAGTTTTTGGGAAAGATTACAAAATGTTCATCAATAATTAAATATTGTAGATCTCCTCTGTTAGAGAGCATATCTAAATATAACAAATCATTTGAAATCCAGAAAAAATAATTTTAAATTAAAAAATGATAATCACCTCAAGCACTATTAGACGTTAAAATCTTCTAATAGTTGCCAATGAATGAATTTAGGTGCATCATAAAGTCTTTGAAAATGTATTAAAAAATCTATGTGTTTCTGTGTGTCTGAGCTTTGTTCATTTTTCTGATTAGTAGATACACAACTTGAGAGACATCCATGACTTTACATTTTAGAACATTTGCATCAAATTTTTTATTCTTACAAATGAGGAAAGTCAGCATGACAAAGTACCAACTAGAGCTTGTAGAGTAAGGGGATTTTAGAAACAGAATTCCAATCTGTATTTCCCCCCTTAGGTCCACTGTGTTGCAAGTAAGGGAAGTTACACCTTGCATGGAGAGTAAACGTTTACTGAGACATAGGAGTGTCTAGTGTTATGAAGTAACCTCTAATTCCATGAACCCCTCAATGTTGATGCAAACAAAATGCTATGAGGCTATTTTTTCACTTTTCTTGTTATTTTACTTACTCTCCACCCCGCTGCCTCCCCCACCCTCCCAGCTCCAAATTTTGGATAGCAATGTCCTAATCTACTCAAGGAGGATGGCAGATTTTACAGAAGCTTCTCTAATGAGGGCTAGTCATCAGCAAGCATGCATATGTCACTTTCTGTCTCCTAAAAAAGGAGTCTTAAGGACGTATTAAATTCATTGTAAAAAATGCAAGGTGATCATTTTTTCATAATTTTTGTTTATATATTTTTCTTTCTTTACATATATATTTATATTATTACACATATATACAATAAACTACCTACAGCAAGAAGAACCACGAAACAATCAGAATTTATATGTATGTTGCATTCATAGTGTTTTGGCTATTTGTATTTGGCAACCTTGAAGAAAACATCTTTGCTTTCTTGATGAGTCTAAAATCTGGAATGTAAATCGATATCTATCATATCTCATCTTTATCAACTTAAACCATCTATCTAGACCTAAAAACATCCTAACCCCTAAACAACTGAGCTTAATTGTAAAAACTAAACTATTTGATCTTCAGCCTCATCAGAGACTTGAGACAGAATAAAATCAAGTACCTGAGTAGACAGGAAGTGCAGGTTAGCAGCTTCCAAAATGAGGAAATGACAGAGACGGTTTGGTGCCTGATGAGTCTCCCAAAACTCTCTATAACATTCAGTCTTCTGGTCAAATATATGTGATAGACATATTTGTGAGAGAGGAACTATTGAGGACTTGCTTCTCCTGTCTTGGAAGAGATTGGCCATCGAATATTGCCTGCATTCAAGCTTAAGGCAATCATTTTTAAGTCAAGGAAATATATGCCAATGGGGAACTTTTTGTTTTGTTTTGTTTTGTTTTGTTTTTCCCAGACAGGGTTTCTCTGTGTAGCCTTGGCCATCCTGGACTCACTTTGTAGACTAGGCTGGCCTCGAACTCACAGCGATCCGCCTGCCTCTGCCTCCCGAGTGCTGGGATTAAAAGGCGTGCACCACCACGCTCAGCTTGGGGAACTTATTTTTAAAGGTGCTGGTTTTACAATAATTTTTCAAAGTTTCTTTTGTTCAGTTGTACGTTCTAGATATGACACATAAATGAGCATCATATGGAAAATAGACATCCGTTGACAATTTCTGAGTTCAGCCTCCTCCCCACAATTCCATGAAGACCATGTCTGGACCAAGAAGAGGAAATATCCATCTGGGGCAAAGAAATGCAAACCTTTGTGATTTATAACTTATTGCTCAACACCGGTGGAAACAATGCAGATGCCAAGACACGGGTTTCCGCCAGCTCCTGTGCCCTTCCACTCTTCCTCTGAAGACTTTCATTTTAGTGGAGGATGAGCAAAGTTTGTAGGTGTGATCTGAAGGCTTCTTAACCAACATTCGAATGTGTGACAAAACTCAGGTGAGGACAGAAAACTTAGGGAAAAGCAGACAGAAAGGAATTTTATCCAGAGTATTTGGGAACAAAATCTTTAAAAGGAAAATAAGAACTGTGGACTTAGCAGAATAGGGTGGCTTTCTCTGATACTAATCTTCCTTAGACACTTTAAACGAGACCACCATGTTCCCAAGCAGGGAGAAAGGGAGCTTGTCTTTCTAGTTTTCCACTGACTCTGTTTACCCTTGTCTTTTGTTTACTTCCCTTTTTTGGCTCCCCAGCACCACCTCATCCAGGGCCAGCCTATAGGAAGAGCACAGTGACTGTGGAGAAACTCAGTAAGCTCAGACCCCTGAATGTTGGAAAGGTTATTTCATTTTTCTTCTTTCTCTACCATTAAGCAATGTTCAAATCCCCACCACACACACCTGAAACTCAGCCAGATGTTCATAGCTGCTCCACCATTCTGTTTTCATGGTTTTTAAAACACCTGTTTTTTTTAGGCGAACACTGAAGGGAGGAACAAAGCATTTCTTCCCCTTTCTTTCGTCTTTATTTTTTTATGTACCGCATTCTCCTTCACACCTTCACCCCCTCCAGCTTGCCCTAGGAAGAACAGAGATTATAAATCCATTTTGGAAACTCATTTTGTTTAGAAAAGTTGCGCAAAAAAAATGCAGTACCTCATGCACTGCCCCAAGTCAAGGCAGAGCCTGTGTGCGAGAACTCCTCTGAGGGTGCGAGACACTTTCCAAACACTTTCCTTATTTCAATGGCACACCTGCTTGTCTACCATAATATAGCTCACATTCTTTTGCTTGTCTTTGTTTAGGTAATTACTAGAGTTTACAAATACGCCTTAAAATATAATTACTGTAGATTTGCCTAGCAAGTTCAACAAGCTTCACGCAAGAGTTTTTGAATTGTGTTGCAAACACAGAAATATACTGCTTTGGAATATTATTACTTGGTCCCACAAGAACTGTGTAGCCAGATTGGAGTTGTTGGAAATTATGTAAATTTTGCTCTTCGCTTACAAATTGTGTTTTTGCACCCGTTATCGAACACTAAATCTTTTCTGGAATGCATTCATACAGAGGACTGAGGCCAATCCCAGTTCATACTGCACATAGGAGTGTGACCCAGACACTGTGCTCCGCACCACTGGTCATCAGGTCAGTGTTTTACCGCTTCTGCTATGTAACATTGCTCTTCTCTATTCTGCTTGGAAGCTTTCATGTGTTTGCTTCTTGCCGATGCTTTTTCTATCGAATCAAAGTGGATGGATATTCACTTGAGCAGTGCATACTGTACTCTACAACACTCTACTTGTCTGAGAATCAGTTTCTTTGTCTGTTCAATGAGTATGAGAGTATGTGCCACAGCCAGCCTCTACCCGGGCTGCGAGAGGAGATTCATGGAAGGCACTCGGTGTAAAAGTACGTGCTTAATACCTGTTGGCTCATTGATATTATTACAGCCTCATCATAGCTGACAATTTCCACATTGCCTCAGCAGAAAATTCCCTGCCTTAATAGTCATGTAAATAGAATTTCCCATTTATATTCTAAATACTAAACTGTAGAATGAGAAGTCCGTGCAGAAGACTGTATTACCAGAACTAACATTTTAAAACACCAACTCAGCTATCAAAGGCCTCTCACACTGGAGTTTCAGTAAAGAGGGGGAAGATGCCACCACTCCCACAGGCCTTTGAGCTCCCTCCTTGTGGCTTTGAAGCCCAGTACAAAGGCTCTGTGGAGGGCACCAGCTTGCACCTTCACGTGAGGCCACACAGGAAGAGGTACTTTACATATCACGCTTCCTGCTGCATATTCTTACCCCTTAAGGCAGCTAAATGTAGCGAGGAATTTTTTTTTTTTACTGTCCTTTTATTTAAATGCATAATCAGAATAGTTGCTAGGGAAGAGCCAGAGAGAGAGAAAAAAACAGTTCCAGAGTGGAGTCCTTTATTGATCTAAGAACTGCTTTATGAGCTCAGAAAGTTTTATCCTCGGTGCAAAAGTGCCCAACGTCTATTATTTGTGAATTAATAAGCTGTACAAAGCAGGGAGTGCTGAAAATGTAGTTGCGCACTTTCAGATTTGTTCCCAAGTTTTGAGGATTTAATTCAATAAATGTGAATGGTACAAAAACAGTTTCCCAAGGTTTTCTTTATATCTTATCATTGACCTTGTGCCCTTCTTTTAACCTGCACCCCTACACCTAGTTACCACTTACTGTTGGTCTTAACTGCTCCCAAGACTATCTGTTCTTTCTCCCCGAACCTCTCTCCAAACCTCAGATCTATATTTGCAGTTGTCTCACTCATGGAAGACCTGGAATTAATCAAAAATGGGTCATGGCACCTATCAACCTATTACTTTTTCCTTTCTTTCATTTCCTTAATGATTCAAGTGCTCTAAAACCTCTAATGCTGTAAATCTCATTTGTCTTCAAGATCTCCATTTCACTTCCCTGGGTACCACAGACTGACTCAACACTTACCTTATCAAATACTTTTACAGTGAAATGTCATCCTAGGCCACTGTTTTTGATTCATAAGAAAGTGCATCCATTTTGCCCAGAGGCTCCCACTTTCTGTGGGCTAAAATAAAGGTGCAATGTACAAAATTACTACGGCAATGTTCATTTGTCAATAAACATGGGAAGATGGCCAAATAATTACAAGTAGGCTAGCCTGATTTTATCTATTGAGCGTCTAAGGCAATGACAAAGCAGTCCTCAAACTGTGCCTAGCCTCTACATGTGACAGATAATCTCTACTTAAGTTAAGCTAAACTTTCATTCTGTGGGGTTTTCAAAAACCATCCTTCTTCCCTTTCTATCTGCATGTCATAATAGCTCCTCATGTTATAATGAACCTATTGGACAACCTGATAGAAAAAAATTCTATAAGATTGTTAAAAAGTGAGTGGCGGAGGTTAGAGGTGAACGGTGGAGTTGTACAGAGGGACAGAATAAACCACACAACAGATCCACTTAAGAGGTTTAATAAGGAGATACAGGAGCTGTCTCTGGTGATACATGTGGAAAAAGAGAGAGAGAGAGAGAGAGAGAGAGAGAGAGAGAGAGAGAGAGAGATGTGGAGGGTGTCTTTTATAGTCTTTTTTATGGCCCAGGGCAGGGCCACACCCCCATGGCAGGTAAGCAGTGACACCACAGGTAAGCAGACTGAAGCAGAATCCTAACAAGGATAGTAACAAGAAAACACATACATATACACATATAAAATAAAATGTTCAACCTCATTAGTAATCCAGAACTATAACTGAAATATGAATCGTCATTTTGTTGTTCACTAGATACCTCAAAATGTTAAAGTTGGAAGGTGGTCACTGTTTCTTTGAAGGGTAGCACAAGAAAGAATAGATCAGAAACATAGATTTTGTTAATAGTACTTCATGAGCCACTGATCCTATATTAGTCCAAAAACACTAGTCTAGTTATGAAAATCCCACATGTGTTTCAGCCAAATGTTTCCTCATTACCAGAATAGAAGGGTGATCAGGGTCCACTGGAAAGCTCCAGAGGGGAAGGAAGAGGATGAGAAATAGTAGAAGATGTAGCTGGTCATAGCTTTGGGTAAGGAACTTAGAGACCTCTGCTCTGTTGAGCTTAATGACTTTGGTTTTGTGTCTAAACTATAAACTCTTGGTTGCTCTAGCATTCTTGGTCAAAGGACTAGAATGGAAGTGGAAAGAGAAGTTATACATACATACATACATACATACATACATACATACTTACATACATACACACATATATATATACACACACGTGTATGTTTATCGTGTCAATTTTAAATATTTTTAAGAGAGAAAATATATTATGTTAAGGCTATGGGCAAACTGTAGTATACAAAACATAGTACAATAACTTCAAACAATCAGTACATCCAAATGGGAATCTATCAGGTAAAGATAACTCTGGTCACCTCTTCTCTGCAATTTTTTCATATACTTGGCCATTTTAGGAATGCCAGGGGTGACTAATTAAAATAAAGGATTGAGAAAAAGCTGGTCGACAGGTAAATAGAATCAAACATGTAAAAAGCAAAACCATTGGCATCAATTGTCAACCATTGCCTCAGTCCACACTATATTCTGGGCACTGTCCTGTTGTCCTCATAGCCCTCGGTTTCATGGTCCCAACAGAGGCCAATCCATATGCCACGCACATGTATTATTATTTAAAAACTGGACCAAAGAGACACAGAAACAGCAGGAACTGGCTAAAAATGGTTGTTTGCAGCTACCAGTTGACTTTTAGGCATTTTCTAGGAACAGCATACATTATAGAGGCTATCTTATTAAATTCTAGGAAGCAGATGTTTTCCTTTCCCTCATTTTACAGTAATTGGAACTTAGAGAAGTTAGGTCCACTATCCTTAGAAATCGGCTGGTAGTAACAGGAACTCATGCAAGTGGCTGCTAGAACCTAAAAGTTAACAGACTTGCCTGTGGCAGACATCACCATCACTGGTGTAGGAAAAATGGCTATGACTATTGTCTCTTATGTGCCTTCCGTGTCAAGTCCAAAGCACCCTATCACCATGATATAGGTTATAAGAAAATCCCAAGCATGAAGTGCATGAGCACCACATAGCAGCAAATCAAAACGATTCTGGGATTCTATCTTACACCCATCAGAATGGCTAACATAAAAAACCCAAGTGACACCACATGCTGGCAAGGATGTGGAGAAAGGGGAACACTCCTTCATTGCTTATGAAAATGCAAACTTGTACAACCACTTTGGAAATCTATCTGGCGCTTTCTCAGAAAACTGGGAATAGGGCTTCCTCACGACCCAGCTATTCCACTCCTTGGAATATACCCAAAAGATGCTTCACCACACAACAAGGACATATGCTCAACAATGCTCATAGCAGCCTTATTCATAATAGCCAGAAGCTAGAAACAGCCTAAATATCCCTCAGTAGAAGAATGGATAAAGAAACTGTGGTACATTTACACTATGGAATACTACTCAGTTATTAAAAACAAAGAAGTCCCAAAATTTGTAGACAAATGGACGGAACTAGAAATGATCATACTAAGTTAATCCAGAAGCAGAAAGTCTCTAAGATTCTTACACGGAACTATCTTCTTAATTCCTCAGAGATCTCAGAAATCAACCAAAGGAAGGCTGTCATCAGCTGTCCCTTAGCTAACCCAGCACAGTTAAGGATGATGCTACTAACTCAGGAAGTGACCGATCTTAGAAAAGGAACTTGATCGCAGGCCTGCAGAAGCCACCTCTGCTTAGTGTCCACCGAGGACTCATCTAACCTAGGAGTCTTCCTGGGAATTCTACATGACCTTTGGATACTTCCTTGAAAGCTGTCACGATGCCATCTTTCACAGATGGCTTGAAACGACAAGAAAGAAAAATTGAATAGAGAGAGGGAGGGCAAAAGGAGGAGGAAAAGGGGAGAGGAGCGGGAGACAGAAGAGGAATAAAGAAGGCAGGCAGGAAGCGAAGTGCTCTATTTACCCTGAATGTAGGATATAAAATGAAAACAAAAACCATTGGGACAGAAAACGTTTCCAGCTCTCCGAGCCTTCTGCAGTGTGCTCCTACGCAGGCCACAAGCTGCTGCTTTACAGCACTGTCCCCTGCTTAATTAGCATTTTTGGATCCACCACAATTCAGCTGGATAGCCATTTCCTTACAATTGATAGTCGCCTGGAAATGGCTTTCGCAGCTGGGCCACGGATCCCTCGCCCAGGGAGTCTGTAATCGAGCCGCTCAACAGCCTTGTTCAGCCATAATTAATATTTCTAGAACTGCTGCTCAGAGAGCCCCGTAACTGTGTCGCACCGGTGGGGAGCCAGTTGGAAGAGGATTTACTGCTGAACTAGGGTGACCCAGCTGTGCAAGCCACCAGGCCGAGGTGGGATGACAGCTCCCAGGCAGTCACCACTAACCACATAAAGTAGAGAGGGCAAGACAGAGAGCAGAGTGGCTCCTTATACCCCATTCCTGCCTGTGAGGCCCCCAAGGTTCTCAATGTGAGATGACCATGACCGCTGGCATTGTAAGGCTGGGCCCTCTTCCTGGCCATATGTGCATGCCATACAGTAGACTTTCCCCTTCAAGTCCAGAGCTTCCCAAGGCAGCTTGGGGCACAAGAGGCATTCTGCAGCATGTCTTGTTTCAGACCCTTGACTCACCAAGGGAGAGAACCTGAGAGCAGAGATGTTAGCGGGGCTGGAACTCAGAGTTAGGAGCTGGCACCCAGACCGGCCTCAAGGAGGAGACTTGCAGTTTCTAATCTGACTTTTATTCTTCTATCGCTCTAATTTGGGTTGTCGTAGTGGATGAATGTGCTGGCTGAGCAATGTGATGCAACGGTGTGCTGAAGCCTTTTCTGTATGACAGTGAGGGCAGAGCTTGGTGGGATGGGAAGAGTAACTTATCAAACACCAGTTTTCTCAAGCAGTTCTCTCTCTCTCTCTCTCTCTCTCTCTCTCTCTCTCTCTCTCTCTCTCTCTCTCTCTCTCTCTCACACACACACACACACACACAAACGGGGTTGGGGTCGTATATTATTTGTAATCTTGTCTTCATGACTGCCTCAGTGTTTATAAGTAGATCTCTTTAGTATACTATGAAAACTCTTGGAGCTTCAGAACTACAGCTTCCAAAGAAATGTCATATTCCAGAAACTATGGTGAAGAGTATCTGGCTAATTCTATACAAAGTATCTATTATAGTGCCCAACAAAGTAAACTAAATGCCTGCTTCAATGATACAGTCTCCAACAATACATTTCCCTGAAACATGAAAGCTACTGTTTTCAGATGTAAACATATTTTACAGCTGGCCGTCATGGTGCATAACTGTAGCTCTAGTACTTAGAAGGCTGAGGCAGGAAGACCCAGCACTCTGGGCAAGCCTAGAGTAAGTGACACCCAGGCCCAGAGAAAAAGCAAGCAAGCAAGCCAACAAACAAACAAACAAAAAACTAGCCAACTCAAAACTCCATTTCTTTTAGGTTTAAATGTGATTTCCTTTAAAAAGGCAACTCTGAATTCTCTTAAAACTCCCATGCTCCTTTGCAACTTCTTAGCTTGCTAATCCTTTAAGGAGGTAGGTTCCCTATCCACCTCTTGCTCTGTCCCATCCAATTCCTTTGCCTGCTTGTGCATCCTCTGTAAATTTCTCCTTTCTCTGGTTAAAACTTAACTATCCTACTCTGGTGCCCCATATTTGACCACGTCCCTGGGTGGGGAGGCCTGGCGGCACTCAGAGGAAGGATAACAGGCTACCAAGAAGTGACTTGATATCATATGAACATATACAGGGGGAAGAGGTCCCCCTCAGTCACAGTCATAGGGGAGGGGAGTAAGGGGAAAATGATATGGAGGGAGGAGTGGGAGGATACTAGGGATGGGATAACAATTTAGATGTAATATGAATAAATTAATAAAATATATTTTTTAAAAACTTACTAGCCCCTTAAGCCTCTGCTTGTTGCAGACTTCACAATTTTGAATGTCCCCACACTCTTCCCAGACTGTTTCTTCAAAATATGGTTATTTTGGTCCCTTATGGACCAAAATAAAGCTTGGCCTACTTGGATGTCACCTGCTTATCCAGAATTCTTTTAGGGTGTAAACTGATATTTATCTTTGGGTAGTGGGCCCCAGTTTATCCTAGTTCATAAAAAAATACCTGCAGATAGGGTAACTCCAATCTAATGATTAACAAAAGGATATTGTATGTGCATTTAGCCTAAATCCTGGCATATTTCAAGGCCTTGGCAACACTTGCTAAATGAGTAAATAATTAGCAAGTTAATCTGACAGTATCTAACAGTTAAATATTTTCATCCTATGAGAGAGCAGCATCTGAAGTTGCAAAGAAAAAAGAGAAGACTCGAAAACAAATTTAAGTAATAGTAATGTTGAAAATACGTCACTCTTAGCAATGTTTTTTTTTCTATTTAAATTTTTTATTATTTTAGTTTTACATATACATTTATATTTTTTTCATTTTGTTCAGGTGTTTATTTGGTTTACATACTCAATGCAAAGTCTTCCAACAGGTCTGAGTGATAGGCCACTTTAATCTTATTGTGTGCAAGAGGAGGGCAGTGAGCCAGAGGTTGTTTGTTTTTGTTTGTTTGTTTGGTTGGTTTTTCTTTTTTTTTTTAATTTTTATTTTTTTAATTAATTTATTCATATTACATCTCAGTTGTTAGCCCATCCCATGTATCCTCCCATTCCTCCCTTCCTCCCACTTCCCCCCTACTCCCCTCCTCTCCCCTCCCCTATGTCTGTGTCTGAGGGGGACCTCCTCCCCCTGTATATGCTCATAGGGTATCAAGTCTCTCCTTGGTGACCTATTATCTTTCCTCTGAGTGCCACCAGGCATCTGCATCCAAGGGACATGTTCAAATATGGGGCACCAGAGTTTGTGTGAAAGTTAGATCTCCTTCTCCACTCAACAGTGGAGAATGTCCTGTCCATCGGCTAGTCTGGGTAGGGGTTTGAGGTTTACTGCCTATTTTTCCCTTGGCTGTTGCCCAGACTCGCCTGTAGTTTTCCAGGACCTGCTGGATCCTTCTATTTCCTCTTTCTCCCAGGCTTCTCACACCTAAAGTCTCAATAAGATGTCCTCCCCTCTTACCCACTATCCTGGTAGGTACAGTTTTTCATGGGGATGTACACCTTGGACTAGTGTCTCGATATAAGTGAGTATATACCATTTAGCTCTTTTTGCTTCTGTGTGAACTCACTCATTATGACAATTTCTAGTTCAATCCATTTGTCCACAAATTTTGGAAATTCCTTGTTTTTAATAGCTGAGTAGGTAGTGGGCAAGTATTTGTAAAATTGCTAGCTGCTCTAGACAGAAAGATAAATTACCAAGATTGGGGACATGGGGGAAAGAACTTGAAAAACAAAATGCCAGTGGTTTGTGTAATTGCTGCCTTTGGTGGGATAATTAGTAAAACAGATGCACTGTGGGAGCACTGATAATATTATAAGCCAACTGAGACAAAATGGAGGCCAAATATTAGGAATGACTTACAGGGGCAGACACATACACATTTGACAAGGATCTCAGCAGCATAGGACAGAAGTCAGAGAGTGTGTGGTCTTCTGGTTCAAGGCCATGATCGGTTAAGTTAAGAGAAATGTCTAAGAGCTAAGGTAAAGAAATAAGACTAATATAAGATGAAATATAAAAAGAGCTTTGGTATGTTTATCAATGGATAAAACAAAAGCATCTGTAGTCTTCACTCTTCCAGAAAAAGTTTGCTGCAAAAGCAACTACAAGCAGGGCCCGAAAAGACTGGAGCCATTGCACAGAGTCATAATGCAACCCTGGGTTGGATGGAGGCAAAGTGTGCTGCCTTTGTGGAGGCCAAATTGCCCCACATCCTTGCCAGGGACCAAAAGGCCTGAGGCCGACCTCCACCCATTCAGTATTTGCAGCCAACATCCTGCTGGGCCACTCATTAGGTATGCAAGGCATCCGGCTTAGTCCTGAGAAGACAGCGATCTGATCCTAAGATAACCACAGAGACATCCTGCTTTGTCTCACCTGAAAGACCCCTCCCCTTGCTAATGTTCCCGGGGCTCAACCCAGAAGATTTTGTACTTTTCCACTACTCTCCCTTGCGTACCCCGCCCGCCCTAAAGCAGGTTTTAAAAAGCCTGCCCTTACCTTTAATAAACGAGCTCTTGACAAGCAATTGTTCGCTTGAGCTACTGTCTCTCTCCCGCCCATGTCTTTATGTACAGGTTGCGACCCCCCTCGATCCCCCAATAACTGACCAGCTGGACTGGTTGGTGGACTAATTATCGTTACATGGATTAATTTCATCTGGCGACCACGAAGGGACTCGAGGTGCGGGTTTCTCCCCGAACGGATTAAGGGACCGGTCCACAGGAGTTTTCATGACCAGCCGAGCTCGCCCGGCCGGCTTCGTCATTAGGTGAGTCATCCGTTCGCATATCTCAAGAATGGGCCATTCGCTGTCCAAGGAAGCAAAGTTCATAAAAGGCTTAAAGGACGTACTCAGAGAGAGAGGTATTAGGGTAAAAAAGAAACATTTGATTGAGTTTTTTGTTTTTATTGACCAGACCTGTCCCTGGTTCATGATTGATGGACCTACTATTCATTCTGAAAAGTGGCAGAAGGTGGGGCGTGAGCTTAATGCACTTATTAAAAAAGATGGTAATACAGCGGTGTCGAACAGTATTTTTTCTTATTGGGGCCTTATACGGGACATAATTGAGTCCGGCGAAAACGAAAGCGGAGAGAGGCAGCTCCTCTCCGTGGCTGAACTCTGCCTGCGCGAATCTCTCCCTCCTTCTCGTGTTCCTTCCTGTTCCTCTTTGCAGGGTTCCTCTCTTCCTACATCCTCGGAGCCCTTAAAAAATCTTTCCCCTGCGCCTGCGTCCAAGCCTTCCCCTTCCCCCCGCCGTCTGTATCCGTCGCTTCCTCCCACCTATGAGGACCCCATTTCCGCTATGGAACGCGGGTGTTCACCACTTTGTGCCCCTGTTTTTCCCCCAAAAAGGGCACCCTCTGTCCGATCCGGTCCGCCAGCCTCTCCTGTTCCCCCTTCACGCGCCTCCCGCCATTCCGCCATTTTCCTTTCTCAGGCCCCAGATGAGCCCTTGGATCCGGATGCTGCTGCCACCCTTGAGGAGGAGGCTGCTCGACATCATTCCGATGATGGCCTCCTCCGCGCGGCGCCAACCTTTCCCTCCTCTACCTTGCTCACTCTTCCCCCTCCCCTTACTAAGCCCTACCCTGCCTCCCGGCTCCCGCCACCTTGTTCCCTCCCAAACTGCTTTTGCCAGACGGAGGCTCATCTCCAACACCAGATCTCCCATGCGACGAAGATTCTTCAGCTTCAACAACGGCTTTCGCTTTTAACAACGCGCATTTCCTCCACAGCTCCGTTTATTTTCCCTGTCACCCGTTCCCAGAGCCAGCCCGCCCTGAGCGGGGCGAAAACTGAGGCCATTGATTCAGGCGCTGCTTTGGGAGACCCACCTGCCCCTACACCCTCCCAGTCGTCCGCGGCCCTTGTAGATTCTGATAGTGAGCATGATTCCTCAGGTTCGGAGGGAGAACAGAAAGGTGGTGGAACGGCTCCTGACCCTACCCCCACTGCTTATCATAAACTCAAATTTAAAAAGCTAGAAAAACTTAACACGGCTGTCCGTAGTTACGGACCTAATGCGCCGTTCACACTCTCCCTCCTTGATGATTTGGCAGATGGAGGTCATCTAACGCCCAACGAGTGGATCACCACTGCACAGACTGTCCTCACTCGAGGACAGTTCCTTTCTTGGAGGGCGGACTGGGCTGATCGTTGCCGTGACCTTATCCGAAAAAACGTACAGCAGGGACATCGCGAGACCCGTGAATGGTCTCTTGACAAACTCCTTGGCCAGGGCAAATATGCCACTGACGAAAAACAGCGTGCACTCCCCTTTTCCTTACTTTCACATTCTAGTTCTGCCGCTCTCGCTGCTTGGAGAACTATTGCTTCCACGGGCTCCGCCCTGTCCCCTATTACCAAGATTCTTCAGGGACCTCAGGAGCCCTTCAGCGACTTCGCTGCGCGCCTCCTGGAGGCTTCAGAAAGATCCCTTGGTCCTGGCCAGACAGACAGTAAATTTCTTACACAATTGGCCTTTGAAAATGCCAACTCAGCCTGTAAGGCAGTTCTTAGACACAAATATAAGGGCAGGGATCTTGATGAGATGATTCAGCTTTGCCGAGAGGTTGATCCCCTAACTGATAAGTTTACCAAGGCCATTATGGCCGTCGGAGCCCTCCCTAGCGGGGCCTCCTGTTACCGGTGCGGCCAACCGGGACATTTTGCCCGCGCCTGCCCAAATGAGCGTAACCGCCCACCCTCACAGGCTGGACAGCCGCCGGTCGTTCCGCCACCCACTGGATCCCGGGGACCTGTGGCCCGGCCCCCCCCTACTACGCTCTGCCCTCGTTGCCGTAGAGGTCGTCATTGGGCGAACACCTGCCGTTCCACTGTTGATGCCATGGGTAACCCTCTCCCCCCGCGTTCGGGAAACTCCTCTGGGGGCCAGTCCCGGGCCCCTCACCCTATCCAATTCCAGCCTGCGTCGGGACCGGTGTCACAGGCTCCCCCCAATTTACAGACCCGCTTCCATCCACAGACCTCCTACCCCACCTCCCAAACCCAACCTCCTCCCATTCCAGCGGCGGCCCCTTGCCCTCCCCCACAGGATTGGACTTCCGTGCCACCACCTCTACAATACTGACGCCCGAGGATGGAACCTTGTCCTTGCCTGTCGCCCTCTTTGGAAACCCTCCCCCTCTTCCCCTCCTGGTCCTCGGCCGTGCCTCTTCTGCCCTTATCGGGCTACTCATCTATCCCCTCGTTTTAAAACACCCGCTCCCTTCTCCTACGCTCCTCCTTGCCGCCGCTACCCAGGGCCCTCTCTCCATCTCTCCTGGTCAGATTCTGGCCTGGGCCCTTCCGTTAACCCTGGCTGACTCTGTTGTCTCTCCTCCCGCCACCCCGACTCCCTCCCTGCCCCCCTCCGCTTTTTGGGTCCAACGCTTAACTTCTGATAGACCCCATCTTACACTAAGGCTTGATGGCCGCCCCTTTGAAGGCATCATTGATTCCGGGGCAGATTCGACGGTCCTGTCCCAATCTTCTTGGCCCTCGTCTTGGCCCTGTCAGCCCTCCCTTACTCACCTTCAGGGCATCGGAATATCTACCAATACCCTTCAAAGTTCTAAGGTCCTTCGCTGGACTGACCCTGATGGCCAGACAGGGACGGTGCAACCGTTCATTGTCCCAGGGTTACCCGTTAATCTGTGGGGCCGGGACATACTCTCTCAGATGGGGGTCTTTATCTATAGCCCCTCCTCTCCTGTCACGCATCAGCTTTTGGATCAAGGCTATTTGCCAGGCCAGGGCCTCGGCAAGCTGGGACAGGGGCGTCTCGAGCCCATTGTCCCTATGCCTAGGATTAGTCGCCAAGGGTTGGGATATGAACAAAATTTTTTATAAGGGCCACTTCTCCCCCTGCACTCCAGGCCGATAAAATTACTTGGAGAACTGATTCTCCTGTCTGGATCGATCAGTGGCCCCTTCCTTCCCGTAAACTGGCCGCAGCCTCAAGGCTGGTGCAGGAGCAACTTGATGCAGGCCATGTTGAGCCCTCTACTTCCCCCTGGAACACCCCCATTTTTGTCATCCAAAAAAAGAATGGTGCCTGGCGACTCCTCCAGGACCTCAGGGAAATTAACAAGACCATGATGCCCATGGGAGCTCTGCAGCCTGGTCTCCCCTCTCCTGTAGCTATCCCTAAAGGATTTCATAAACTTGTTCTCGACCTTAAAGATTGCTTCTTTTGCATTCCCCTACACCCTGACGATTCCAAACGTTTTGCCTTTAGCCTCCCTGTTGTTAATCATGTTGGGCCCTCACCCAGATTTCAATGGCGGGTACTTCCTCAGGGCATGGCCAACAGTCCCACTCTTTGTCAAAAATATGTAGCCCAGGCCATCGACCCGCTACGCCTTAGGTACCCACATTTATATATTATTCATTATATGGATGACATCTTACTTGCTGGCCCTAACACGGCTGAGCTCTCTCTCGTCACCCAGGAACTTGTTAAGAGTTTGGGTCATCTGGGACTTAAAATTGCCCCAGACAAAATACAACTACACCCCCCTTTTCTTTTTCTGGGCTATGAACTTGGGACCTCTTCAGTCAGGACCCAAAAGGTCCAGCTCCGCCGAGACACCCTTAAAACACTTCATGACTTCCAGCAGCTTTTGGGGGACATAAACTGGCTGCGCCCCTACCTTAAGCTCACTACTGGAGAGCTTAAACCCCTTTTTGATATTTTAAAAGGCAACTCTGACCCTTCTTCACCACGCAGTCTCACTGCTGAAGCTTCAGTGGCCCTACAAAAGGTCGAAGACGCCATCTTCCACCAGTCCATCTCCTATTATGACCCTACCCAGCCTTTCGCGCTCATAATTTTTCCTTCCCTCTTTGCCCCCACAGGACTGCTCTGGCAACGGACCCCTCTCTTTTGGCTTCATCTCCCCTCCTCCTCCACTAAGGTCCTTCCTACCTATCCTACTCTGGTTGCGTCTCTCATTCGACAGGGGCGGGAAGCGGCCACCAGGCTTTTCGGAAGGGACCCTCACTCTATTATCACGCCTTACTCGGCCACACAAATAAGGTGGCTTTTTCAAAATTCAGATGATTGGGCGGTCTCCTGTATTTCTTTTTGCAGCCTATTAGATAATCATTATCCCCCAGATAAACTAATTCAATTCCTGCAGCGACAACCTGTCATCTTCCCGAGAGTCACCCGCTCCAGACCCCTCCCCCAAGCTTCCCTGGTTTTTACTGATGGCTCCTCTACCGGGGTTGCTGCCCTCTCTGTGGACGGAGCTATCCTGCAAAAACAAACCCCCCATACCTCTGCTCAACTTGTTGAGCTGGAAGCTGTCGCACACGCCTTTACATTGCTTCCCCATACTCCCTTTAATCTATATACTGATAGTGCCTATGTCGCGTCCTCTGTTCCACTCCTCGAGACGGTTCCTCGTATTAAGCCTGCTACTAATGCCTCCCCTCTCTTCTCCCGTATCCAACAGCTTATTCTTTTGCGCTCTCAGCCTTTTTTCGTTGGTCATATTCGCGCTCACTCTACCCTGCCAGGGCCTCTGACTACACTTAATGCCCAGGTGGACTCAGCCACGCGCCCCCTGCTTTCAGGGCTGGCCGTTCCATCCGCCAGCGACTCCGTTGCTATGGCCAGGGAGGCTCACGCCCTCCACCACCTTAATTCCCAAAGCCTCCGCCACATGTTCTCCATCACTCGGGAACAAGCCCGGGCTATTGTTAAAGAATGCCAGGCATGTGTCACCTTTCTTCCCGAGCCACATACGGGAGTCAACCCTCGTGGCCTCATGCCTGGACAGGTCTGGCAAATGGATGTTACTCATTTCTCCTCTTTTAAGAAACTTAAGTATATTCATGTGTCTATAGATACTTTTAGTGGATTTATTTGCGCCTCTCCGCATGCTGGAGAGGCTACTAGAGATGTTATTGATCATGTTTTGTATTGCCTTACTGTTGCCCCCAAACCCTTTACATTAAAGACTGATAACGGCCCTGGGTATACAAGCTCTGCCTTCAAGTCCTTCTGTGCCCAACTACAGATTAAACATGTTACGGGGATACCTTACAATCCCCAAGGACAAGGAATTGTCGAGAGGGCCCACCAGACACTTAAAGCAATGCTTAATAAGTTACAGTTTTCTAAAGGAATCCTATATCCCTCTACAGCAGGGCCTCGCCTGCTTCTCAATCATGCATTGTTCGTCCTAAATTTTCTACAAAAGGATGATCTTGGCCATTCGGCGGCCGATCGCCTTTGGCACTCCTCCACCTCCTCCACCTATGCCAAGGCTCTGTGGAAGGATCCACTGACCCACCGATGGCATGGACCCGACCCAGTCCTTATTTGGGGCAAAGGTCATGCCTGCATTTATGATCAGAAAGAACAAAATGCGCGCTGGTTACCTGAGCGCCTAGTCAAACCTTTTAACCCCCCTCTCCCAGGGAACTCCCCTGAGGAAAAGATGTAATTGTGCTCTTTTTTAGGATAAAAAAGATACCGCCGATGCATCACGTTGCTACTCACCACGTCGCTCCTTTGCCTCTGCCTCCCTGAAGTGATTCTCGCCACATTTCTGCGCCAACCTCAGCCTTATACAATCTATAATTTTATCTGGGTCATTATTAACCAAGCGGGAGATATTGTTAGTTCCTCCTCCTCTCAGGGCATTAATCCCCAGTGGCTCGATTTACAGGTTGACCTCTGTGCCCTGGCCCTGGGAGGCCCCTCTTCTTGGGGCGTGGAAGACATTTTTTTTCTCTCGCTCGGTTGGTGGTCCCAGTCCCGGCTGCTGTAATGACCTGGAGCGCATCATGCTCCACAAAACCTTACACCAAGATGGGATTGCTTGGGCCGGAGGGCTCTATGTTTTCCCGGGACCCTCTCATCGCTGTGGTGGGGCCCAAGATTTTTACTGTGCCTCTTGGGGGTGTGAGACCACTGGCGACACGTACTGGAAGCCATCCTCTTCTTGGGACCCTTAAAGACCTTTGCAATGTAGCTCGTTCAGTCACCAATGGCTGGTGCAACCCCCTGACCATTCGCTCCACTGAGCCCGGTAAACGTGCCATTTGGACGGGTCGTGGATTTAAATGGGGCCTCCGTGTTTATAAATCAGAGTACGATTTTGGACTTACGTTTTGGTTACACCTCCTGAAAAAGGTACCCAGTAAGGGCGCTGCAGTGGTTGGGCCTAATCATATTTTCCATCATCCTGTTCCCGTTCCTGCTCCTGACCCGCCCCCCCCCCCCCCCCGCCTAAACCCGCCACCCCCATACCTACCCTCCCCCTGGGCCCCCCCCCCATTTCGGCTGATGTCATTCCCCAGTTGACAAATGCCTCCATATGGGCCTTAAAAAAAAAAAAAAAAAAAAAAAAAAAAAAAAAAAAATGAATGACTCCTCCTTGTCATTTCCTGAATGTTGTATGTGTTTCTCCCCCTCCCCGCCCTTTTACGAGGGTATTGCTCTTCTTTCCACCTTGCTCTTTACTAATGTTACCCCACCCTCACCGGCTTAGCTCCCGACAATCGCATTACCCTCCAGCCTGTTTCCGGCATAGGTACTTGCCTCCTGGGTCCCCATATGCTCCCTCCCCCAACCTCTTCCCCTCAGCGACGTTCGCGCCCAGACTGTCATTCCCGACCTCTCCCTCCCCTACATTCTCGCGCCAAATAACACCCATTTTGCTTGTTCCTCTGGTTTAACCTCGATCGTCTATGCCCCTACCTTCCTTTCCTCCAAAGACTGGTGTGTCCTTGTTATTCTTCTTCCCCGTTTTACTATTCATGACCCCGACTCATTTTTAAATTTTCTGAAAGGGGGAATTTCCCCAACCCTAACCTTGCCTCCCCCTGGCTCACTACTCTTCTCTCCACCCTGCTCGGGCCCCTCGTTGGTGTTCTCCTTCTATTATCCTTTGGCCCATGGACTTTAAACCGTCTTACAGGGTTTGTTAAAAGTCAGGTTGAAGCTGCCACCAAGAATATCCAGGTTCACTACCGCAGCCTGGAGACTGAGGACTCAAATGAGACTTCTATTTCCATCCAGGAGATTTCACCTACACCTACGTTAACTATGGGCAGCCTTTGCAGTTCCTATGGGCGGCCTTTGCAGTTCCCGAGGATGCAGAATGCTGGATGGTGAGATTGGTTGTGCCCTCGGTGCCTTTGATAAACCTGTGCAAGCCCTCCCCTATATCTTTTGGCCTGAGCCCACCTTGACCTGACCCGCGATAGTGCCTGGTAAGTCAGAGACGGAGCGTTCGAATAAGCCTCGGTTATCAGACGTCGGTCGGTCCTTGGTGGGAGGACAGACCATAGGCGTGGTAAGATTGAGCATCGATCCTCTAGCAGGCTCAGGCCATCGCGAGGCCCCCTCTCCTTGGGAATTTGGCCGGTCCAGAATAACTGTTGTCCTGAAACATTGGACATTAGTGATTCTTAAATATACCGCCATCCTGTAACAATGACTGGTGACCTCCTAAAAGTCATTCGCTGGGCTGTAAGGTCTCCCTCAGGCCAAAATAAACAAAAGGGGTGTAGATGCCAGGGACCAAAAGGCCTGAGGCCGACCTCCACCCATTCAGTATTTGCAGCCAACATCCTGCTGGGCCACTCATTAGGTATGCAAGGCATCCGGCTTAGTCCTGAGAAGACAGCGATCTGATCCTAAGATAACCACAGAGACATCCTGCTTTGTCTCACCTGAAAGACCCCTCCCCTTGCTAATGTTCCCGGGGCTCAACCCAGAAGATTTTGTACTTTTCCACTACTCTCCCTTGCGTACCCCGCCCGCCCTAAAGCAGGTTTTAAAAAGCCTGCCCTTACCTTTAATAAACGAGCTCTTGACAAGCAATTGTTCGCTTGAGCTACTGTCTCTCTCCCGCCCATGTCTTTATGTACAGGTTGCGACCCCCCTCGATCCCCCAATAACTGACCAGCTGGACTGGTTGGTGGACTAATTATCGTTACATGGATTAATTTCACATCCTCATTGGCCCTCTGAGGAATATAGGTCCAGAAAGTGTTCCCGTATGGTGGAATATTGAGAATGAAGTGAGGGAAAGGGCACTTCTTCTAGACATCAAAGTCAGGAATAAGCAAGGATCTCCTTTGCCCAGAGTAGGGACTCTAGCAAAAAATGTCTGCCCAGAAGGACTTCAAAAACCCCATGAACTTGTGACTGCCTTAGTAGCCCTTAGCCATTCGGTGTTTTATGATGAGGGTATGTAGGAGGCGATCAAGCTGCTTTCCCTTCTAAATCACATCCCTATTTCACGGGACCTGACAGAGGGCACTGTGTATCCTGGACATCTCTAAATTTGAGCATGGTGTGTATCTACATAAGATGGTAGCCGCCTTTCTCAGAGTCAGGCCAAGTATTATCTTCATGGTGCAAAACATATTGACCAAGAGATAAATGCATGTAGAGACTATGTGGATGCTTCTGAAAAATGCAAAGAAGAGAGAGGAAGGTATGGGGGATTGTAAAGAAAGATTCCATGTGTTCTGGTATTAATATCCCATTTCTGAAAGCATTACTCAGTGTTCCAAACCATACAATAGCTAAATTAAAGATAATCTACATTATCTTTGTGATTCATCATAGAACCATTTAATTATTCCATGGTATCTCATCAAAAATACCTGAGCTAGGAGGGCTCTCATAAATCATCTAATTAATGGTTTCATTTTGTATTTTATTCATTTGCCTGCCAAACATTTATTGGGCACCTTCTGCATATAAGAGTCAGAGGTGGCTGCTGCTGTTGTGCAAGACTTAATCAAACTGCGTCACAGCCATCTACTCTCTCAGCATTCCACGACAGTACAACATATTTTGGCCATTTCTATTTTTAAAAGCCACAATGAGCAAACAGCCTTCTCCTTGTGAGGGTCCTAGAGAGGCTCTAGGAGGTCAGTGCCTTCCTCGTGTCCTTGAAGTAGCAAAAGTCAAACCAAAGACATTAGTAGAAAATAATTGATGCCTGTGACATTTAAAGAATAAAATTAATTATCATAGCATTTTCACATTTCTATGCAGATTTCTCCTCATTTGTATCTGTGAAAGCATGGCTTGTATGAACTCAGAGACCACACTACCAAACACACTAGCCTACATTTTGCTGTGCTCATATTTACTTGTAATGCTTTTACTGGGTATAGCAAAATGTAAGTGCTATTATTCCTATACTTGCAACTGCCACAATTAAATACAATTCTTTTAAATATGTCTCTAAATTATTTTATTTCTTTCTCAAAAAAACGTGGAGTAAACAATTATGAAAACTCCATGTGAAGTAAACAATATTGGCTCTTTGAAAGCACTGGAACATCCTACCCCTTCCTTCAACCTTGCATAGAGTTCGGCTTTTGTTGCTTTGTAGCTAGGATCCCATGTTGGCCACCTAAATTATCTCTTCCCCAGCCCTATTGTTCATCTATATCTCTAGCTTTAATTCAAGCTCCAGGCTAAATACCACTTGACCGTGCTCCCTAATTCCCCCTAACTACTCCTGCAGCTTCATGCCTGAGCTCTTGGGACAACTGGTTATCCTGTCTCAGGATTGCCCACCAAATTTTAAGCTTTTTTTTTCTGTATGTTATTAGTTACTACTCCTTTCCCCATACTGATCATTCTAAATTTTTCCTGAACTCACAGAGATTAGACAACTTTATTTCCTTGGTCAACAGTCACATCAATCTTTATCTCCCTTTGTTCTATCCTATAATCATCAAGAGAGCACCAATGTCTTCAAAAGCATATACCTAGCCTTGCCCTTGAACTCAACTTTTTTTTTTCTTCCCATTGGGAGATAAATCCATTAGAAATTACTGCCTGGTTCTCACTCTTTGACTTGTAGTCTTTATTAAGCTTTTGGCTTAATACAAAAATAAATGAATAAATGAACATTGAAAAAAAGAAAAGTTCCTTTGGTCCTTTCTATCTTCCCAGCTGCTGTTGAGCTCTCTTCTCTCTTTCTTTTTGAATTTCTTGCAAGTTCTTTGCTTGCTCTTCTCTTGTGACTCACCCAGGCCTTGCCTTAAGATGGCTATTGATCTTGCCAAATTCAGCAAACTCACCTTGATTCATATCTGACCAGACCTTGCAGCTGCTCTGCATAGTATCAGCCCCCACTAGAGGGTGTGCCACTTGGACCCTCTTCTTCTCCAACAACACTTATCCTTCTTTGTGCCTTCTGAGCCTCTTACACTTGACAGCCTGGAATATCCCCATTTTCCAATGAAGGCTGCCCCTTGGTCTGCACATATCCTACACCCAGTTGACTTTACCATGCATCTGGATGTCCTCAGACCTTCCAAGTTTAATGCAGCAGAAGCTGAAACCACCCTCTTTTCTTTTGCCAGTACCTAATTAGCATCACTGCTGCTTAAAATAAGCATATTCCTGTAGATCACTTTTATCAATGGCTGCTTCCTCCTGATCTCACTTCCTCTTATGTCTCCAGGTTTATCTATATCCTCATTATGCCTTCGCTGAATGTGATAGATATTAGTTAGATGGCTTCCAATCTGTTCACCTCCAATTCTTCCTCCATATACATCCACCAGATTTTAAATGGAAATCGAGTCCTTCTCCACTTGTAATCCATTAATAATTTTTCCTACACTACAAGACAAATGTCTACATCTTTATGAGCAACTCATAGCTCCCTAAGAGAACCCTTCCTTCTTACTCTTCCTGCTTTGCTTTCTGTTCTGGTCTTCCTACTCCATGTTGCTGCTTTCCTATCTGCATATTGCTGCTTCCCTTTCTCTCTCTCTCTCTCTCTCTCTCTCTCTCTCTCTCTCTCTTTGTTGTTGTTGTTGTTGTTGTTGTTGTTGTTGTTGTTGTTGTTGTTCTTCTTCTTCTTCTTCTTCTTCTTCTTCTTCTTCTTCTTCTTCTTCTTCTTCTTCTTCTTCTTCTTCCCTCCAACTTGTCACCGGCTGTCTCACAACTATCTCCCCTTGTCTGTACACTAATAGGCAAGGGATTCACATGATGGGTCTTGCATTCCTTGGCTTAGATACACCTTCCAATACAAATCCCCACAGATCTTGCCACTTTTCTAGGCTCCCCTTCCAGAAAAATATGGTCCTCTGTCTTCCTTCACCACAATGTCTAATACATTATTATTTTAAGTACAACACTTTGTCTGCAGCATCATAAAGGCAGAGTTCTTTTGTTTTTCTGTGTACCAATAGCACCTGCTGTGATATCTGCTCACTAAGTGGCAGGAGGATGAGATACTTATAAAATTCTCAGATTTTGATGGCAATAAAAGGTGACATAATGATGGTGATTTATGTGGTCTCCTAAGGAAGGCTTGTCCCTGAGACAGTTTTCTTTGGAGAGTTTTCAGTGAAATCAGCCTCCTTCGTCCTCTACAGCATCACATCCCAATCAGAATCATCTATACTTCAAGTGTTCCATAAACACGTGTGCTTAGTGGCTACTATGCTAGTAAAAATTACTTGAAAAATCAGTGTTTATTATAGTTAAGACTATATTGTAGACAAACACAGAAGAGATAGCCAACCCAGCCAGCGGCAAACATAGATGCACCACTATTCTTACTGCTTATGATATTTACATTAAATGCAATTTCCCTTAAAACAAGCTGTCTTTCTGGTGAAATGGAAAAGGTTTTTGGACTGGTTAAACCAGAGAAAGATAAAATGTAAGGCGAGAATGTTTATCTGTGTGATATTTGTCATGTCAATGAACTACACCACTAAGGACAGAAGGAAAAGAAACGTAGATAACCACCATTGCCTTTGTGTCCCTGGTGCCTGTTGAGTCAAGGCCAGGAGGGACATTCAGGACGAGGAGAGACACACACGGTGTAGTGTCTACGATCCAGCTGCATACTGGCATCCTCTAGGTGCTTAGCGGTGCGCATGTCATCCAAGACTCACTTCCCTTTGAGCTAGAGGTACAGGAACAGAAAACCCTGGCAGTAAAATTTAAGCCACATAACAAATGTTTTCTTCCCACAAATCTTGTTTTCCTTGTAGTGAGGAAACGAGGGCTTTAACTCTAACCACAAATTGTAACCCAAGGTGAGGAAAATGTCCAGGAAGAAAAGTAGAAGATCAGAAATAGCTTGGAACAAAGAGGGGCAGGAGGGGTGGGTGGAGATTAATCTTATTAGGATCGTATATCATGAGGGTGTCAGGTGTGAAAGCAAACGAATGGCCTGTGTTTATCTGTGCTAAACCGTGCGGCTCACCCAAACATCCACTCCGTAGAGCTTTTTTTCCCCCAGTAATAAATTGGTCGAGTCTCAGGGTGTTGATAATAAAGTGCGTTTACTGCAAGTTAGAGATCTCTTGCCGGGTTTTAGATGCAACCGTCCTCGCCCACTCTCTTTTCCTCGCCTTCTCCCTCTCCCTCTCCTTTTTATCACTGCTGATTCGAAAAGCCCTTTGGAAAGATGAAGTAGGTAGAAATCAAAATAAATGGATTCTATTAAAACCGGCAATGCATCAACCGCTTGATAAAGTGATTAATAAACAGCTTCGGATGGTGATTGATTAAACTCTTTAATCAAAGTGCTAAACTGACTTAATATGGAGAGTTTCAACATGTTCAGAGTGTACGTTTCCCCTGCCTACGGTTCAGAGTTGTTTATGTAACTTTTCTGAAGTGTATCCCTTAGGTCTAACCTCCAGAGGGCTGGGCCTCTGGAATGCGTGAGATTATGAAGTATCGCACACTGTGTTAGCTGCTGAACGCTCATGAATTATAGGTGCTTCCCGTAAGGCAACAAGTCATTTTTCAGAATTTTGAGCCCTTTCAACAAAAGTGCCTTTGCTGCCATCGCTTCACAGCTCTTTGGGCCGTCGTCTGTAATGAATGCAAGAAATTCTAACTTCAGAATGGTCCAGCCCCCACATTCATTCTCCTGTAAGCAGGGCTTGCTGTTCCAGGTCAAATTTTTGATGGCAAGGAAGGAGGCTCAATTTTACCATCAATGTAGGCTCATGCTCTTTAGGAATGGGTATATTAAGTCTCAATATCAGGCAGCAGCTCTGACACAATTAATTACACACTTATCAAGTGAATAAGCCTAAGCCATTTGCTAAAAATCTGTGGCCATAACACATGTTTGTCACACTCCCCAGAAGCAAATTTTTCCTTTTCTTTCTTTCTTTCTTTCTTGCTTGCTTGCTTGCTTGCTTGCTTTCTTTCTTTTTTTCTTTTCTTTTTTTTTTTTTCTTTTTTGTTGTTGTTATTTTGTTTTTTGAGACAGGGTTTCTCTGTGTAGCCTTGGCTGTCCTAGGCTCACTTTGTAGACTAGGCTGGCCTCGAACTCACAAAGATCTGCCTGCCTCTCCCTCCCAAATGCTAGGATTAAAGACATGCACCATCACACCTAACCAGCAGAAGAAGAATTTAAACAGTTTTTGAAATCAGGGATACAGAGTAGAAGAGGGGAGAGTGCTGTGTGCTGACCCTTTGAAAAAGGGGGAACCTCTGTGGTCCACACTGTGATGAATAAAATGAAAGAAAAAAGATCCAATTCTGTACATAGTTCTTAGAATAAAGGGCATGGCTAGGCATCATGGCGCCTGCAAAGGGAGAAAGCAATACCCACATCACACAGCCCTGGAGAAGGGCTTTGTCTCCATGAATTAGTGAGAAACACTTGTCACTAGGGTTTCCTAAGTCCACCAACCATGAAGAGAACTGAATGTGCTTCTGAGAACCCAGTGCAGCTAATTTGGCTAAAGGCAACAGAAACCAAGCTGGTTGTTGGGGCACAAACCTATAATCCCAGCTCTGGGGAGGTAGCAGCAGTAAGGTCAGGAGTTCAAGACCAAGGTTAGTTATATAGTGAGTGTGAGGTCAGCTGGTGTTACAACATTGCATCTAAAAAAATGAAACATATTAAAATAAAATAGAAGTTGGGTGGAATTTAAAATTCATTTTTCAGATGTGGTAAGGCATGCAACAGAGACACTGGGTAATCCCATTGTTCCACAATATATGGGCTGCTCAAGGGAAAGGAGAGCATGAGGTTACCAGTGTAGAGGGTGGTTGGCATTGTCTTGGGAAATAGAGAACACCAAGAATTAGGGAAGAAAGAAAAGTAGGCAGTCATCAGAGCAGATGTGAAAGCAGAGTGCTAGAGCCAGAATCCTTGGGCTTAGATCTTCACTCTTTCCGTTAGAGGCTGCATGACCTCTATGGAGAACTGAAACTCAGAGTGTACAGAGCTCCTAAAGCTCATCCACCGGAAGTAAGGGTGGGTGGGATTGTTGCCGCAGGGACTGCAGTCATATGAAGCCCTTAGATTAATGTCAAAAGTAAGTGGTCCCCGATGTTAGTAAGGATTCTTAGCAAGGTTTCCAAAATTGGTTTTTAGAGAGGGAGAAGCACACTCCAGGAAACAAACTAGAAGGAGGTTTCAAGCATCAGTTGTAGTGTAATCTACAGGATGTAGGCAAATCTGTTCAGACACAAACTTAGAAACCACTAAGGAAACATGAAAAGAACTTTTCTCATGATACTCATGATAGAGTGAAATAGGAAATGGCCATGCTTTGTGATTCTAGAATTGGACAGAAATTCAGACCACAAACGAGTTTCTATGCCCTGACTCACCCTATGGGTGGGTTCTATAGGAATCTGGAGTAAAAGAGTTGCCATGGAAACAAATTGAAGTGCCCAGAGGCAGCCCATTGGACATGGCTTCTGTCTATCTTTTTTTCTACGTAGTTTTGAACACTGAGACTGGCTGGGGCTTTTTATAAGAGCTGGTTTCAGTGTACTCAGCATACGCTGAGAAACCTTTAGGACATTTGAAATATGTGCAAGGTCTGCTTTAGGCTGAATAATTTAACTTAAGGGGTAACACTGAGAACCTGAGTGGTGGAAATGGATATGTGAAAAGTGAGGAAGGAGAGAGAAGGGCCAAGAGGAAGGGAGGGAGGATGAAACACACACACACACACACACACACACACACACACACACACACACAGACATGTACACACAAACATACACACACACATAAACACAAACATACAACCACACACACATAGACACATACACACAAACACACACACACAAACACACACACAGAGTGGGGAAGAATCCTTCTTTGCTATTTAGTTTTCTTACATATGCTTCTGGATATGGTCCTGTGGGAAGTTTCTAGTCTGTTAGAAATTACAGAAGAGACATCCAGCAAAAAACATGCCTGGTCTCAGTAGATAAATTATTTTGGGGGGACTCAGATATTGAGGGATAACATTCCAAAGTCTGAGTGTAGAATAGAAGAGAGGTCTGAGGAGAAATCTTTAGAAAAATCCTACACTGAGAAACGTAGAACCAGGATGATGACTTGATAGTCAAGTGGAAAAGACTGGGGAAGATTTAAGATGAATGAGCAAGTGTCAAATGCCAAAGAGAGTTCTTCAATGAAGAGTTTTGTGCCTCTCATTCACTGGCTAGGCTCCAAATAGTAACTAGATTCTGTAGGCAATGGAGAAAGATCTGATTAAGTCATTTGACTCCTCAAGATATCATTAGGTTCAAGCTTGTTATCTACCACCACAGTGCTAGATTATGGGCATCCAAGCATCCTTTCCTTTGATAAGTTCCACCTCTGATCAGATGAGACAGAACGCGAAACAGTCTACTACCACGGGCTTTCACCAGAAGTGGCCTTAAAATCTATACTTACGGGGACTGAGTCACTCATTTGAAAGTGGTCACTGACTATTCATCAGGGGCCTTCTAGGCACCGACTCTACAGTGGGCAGTATGAAGTACGAATGCAGAGCTCAGGATGAAAATGGTTCCTTCTTCTAGTGTGCTCATAGCGCAGCAGAGTCATTTTACACATCACGTAAGGCAGGACATAACTATCCAGTGATCTGCACCTCTGATGGGATCTGAGCAGAGGTAAGGCAGAGTGGTGAGTAAGCGCAGGACAGGTGTCTGAGTCCCTCTGAAATGGTAAGGAGGAGATAGAAGCTCTGATATTTGAAAACTGCATTGGAGATGCAGAGGAGGGGTTTGAAAAATAGCCAAGCTTTTTTTCCCCCCAAAGCAAAAATAAGGTACTGGAGATGTGTGTAGCTCAGCTAGTAGCTTGCTTGCCTAAAATGTATGAAGGCTTAGATGCACTGTCCACCACTGTGCAAACCAAGATGAGGACACACGCCTGTAGTCCTGACACTTGCAGGGTAGAGGCTCGAGGATAAAGAAGTGCCAGGTCATTCATGGCTACACTGTGTCTTTAAGGCCAGTCATGGCTACAAGAAAATAAAAACAAAAAGACAGGAGATATGTAAATATGGTTAAAACATAGAAAAAGGGGGCAAAGCACCTCAGCTGGACCCGGGGCCTGATATGTGGTGAGAACTTAAAAGCCTCCTGAATGAAGGGAGAAGGATGTGTGAGTGAGAGGAACAGGAGGCCAGGTTTGTGAGTAGCAAGAGTGAGTTTGGGACGGCTAATGCCTGCAGAATTTGCATCTCCACTGAACTCTGTAGCTTTGGGAAAGTTTTTAAAAGTGCAGATTGCTGGACATTTGAATTCTTTAGAGGATAGATGTCTCACTGATAGGTCCTGGCCTCATAGAAGAAATATTCAATAACTCAATCAAAGGCAAAGAGTGAAGAGCACAGGGACCGATGGCTTACAGGAAGAGCTTACAGCTAGCCTCCAACTGTCTTAACAGTGTCAATAAAACTTTAAAATCAATACACTGATGGGGTGTCAACTGAAACACATCCCAGAATAGGCCGATGATGTCACTGGAACCTGAGAATAAGCCTGCAATGAATCTCTGTCCCTCCCTTGCCACACTCCCCAGGTGCCCGAATAGTGCAAAATCTTTGGAAATACATCCAGTTGATCCTTAGAGAATGAGCCCTAACTGTTGCATTCACATAGATTTAACTTAAGTGTGGGCTGCGGGGTAGTGTTGTTGTTGTTGTTGTTGTTGGTGGTGGTGGTGGTGGTGGTGGTGGTAATAGATGATTGTGGTGCATTTTTGGGAAACACAAAAATGACCTAAACACAGCAGAAACCATCTGAAGATGACAATAAAGAACAGTTACATATGAAGTCCTTGTTCTAGACACAGCTTTTGGAACCACTGAGACAATTCACGTAAATTTTGACATGTTACATTTTCCCAGTGTTGCTGAAAGGCCTCTGTAAAGGTTTTGAAAAGCAGTGTAATCTCACACCTGTTTTAGCATATTAAACTTTCCCACTTACACTATTTTCAGTAATGAGCTGAATATCCTGTTTATAACATTACTAAGGTGTGTGTTATTACCTTAAATAATGTGAGAAGCAGTTGCCGATTGCCCACCCACTGATGTTTCAAGGATTTGAGACATGTGTGAAAAGATACACTACGAACATTAAGGCATCATGAGGTTTAAGGGTCAGTAGCATAATTCTGGTTTACAATGCCAGAATAATATAAAACTTAAACCAGTGTTGAAATGGGAGGCTCAAGTCCTGTCTAACCAGTATAATACCACTAAGTTATCTGGGCTCATAATGATCAAAAATATTTAATGTGCCTCTCTTAATACTGTATGGATATCAGCTCAATAATAACTTGACATATAAGCTATATACATGTTTACAACATATACTGTCGATAGATCAGTAAATTAAATTAAATTATATATTAGTTAGTCACTCAACATTCAAGTGAACAATACAGTAGTCATTTGAAAGAGCAAATTCAGGTAGTCATCAACTACGGTATACCTAAGGGAAGAAGAAATATAATATGGCTTTAAAATAGCATCACTAGCTAAAATTGTTTATAAAAACATTTTTAATAACTTGCCAGAACTGGTAATACTTGCCTGCAAGTCCCAGTACTCTGGAAATGGAGCTATGAGGATCCTGGTTTCTTCAAGGGTGTTTGGGTTACTTCCTTAATACCAGGTAGTGAGACTCTACCTAAGATAAATATTTCAGTAACTCAATCCTAAAAGATTTAGCTTATTATCGTTAAATCATTAATCTTTATAAAATAATTTTATAAATATATCTTTATAAATGACCTCCTATGAGATTTATCTGCCAATAAGGCTTCATTCAAAGAAACTTTAAGGTTTCTATTCATGGCTTGGCAAGCCTACATTGTTAACTTTTTCAGTCCTAGAGTAATTTGGTCATGAGTGTTTTTTCTTTGCGGTACGTCATGGATGTGGCATGAGCACTTCCATCCATGATACCTCCTGTATGGAGCATCCATGCTTCCCTCCGTGGTACCTCATGGCTAGAACATGGACTTGACACATGAACAATTGTCATAATGCTCAGAGGAAATCTCTAGCTACCAGGAATAATGTCTCTTTAATTGAAATGTAGAGTAAATAAGAATGTAAAACATCCAAGCGGACCCTAAAAGTTCACTCGGCTGCCCAGTGTGCAGAGACGAGGTGAACTTCCGGGAGCCGTTCAGGAGTTATTTAGCTTAAAGAGAGTGCAGTGAGAGGATTCTGCTTTTCGACTGGGGTTGTCAGAAAGGGAATTACATTCACTGGAAGTAAATCACATTGTTTTCTTCACAGGTGGCTCAATTTAGCTGTTTAATCTTAGAGAAATGACAGATTTGGACTCAGAGGGAAAACTCTCGCTTCATTAGGTTTGGGAAAGTGTGAGAGATATTGTGTATCTGTGCCCGTGCTTCCGTCTGATAATCAGGTGGATAGACTGTAATTTCAGAGTAATTTGAAGGATAGAAAATAGAAAGCCTCACAAATAGGTGTGTCTCAGAGTGTCATGTGGACGACTGTGGACTAAGATATTTCTTTTGAAATAATATTTTGGTTTTACTGTCAGGTTTAATAACTTGCCCGAAATATACGCGTGTGCATTTGCTCAGACAGTTTTTGCAGAGGAAAAGGCCATGCAATTTTCATGACTGGCTACATAACCTGCTCCATTTGGTCAAGACAGGAAACTAGTTGAGGGAGGAGAAAATAGCTTAGAAAACCACACATGCTTTAAACTAGGGACGCCGAAAGTAATGCAGATGCATGTCTTTATTTTGCTGAACTCTATTACAATTCCATAAACTATAAATGGAAATGGGACACACACACACACACACACACACACACACACACACACACACACACACAAAGCAAAAGGAAATGTAAGAATTCAAGTACGTGGGATTTAATACAAAGGTAATCACAGGGCTTAATAGGGAACAGAGACTACGAACAGAAAATATAATGGCATATTTTAAAAATCTATAATACCAGAAATTATTATCACTCCCATAATGATGTATTTTGATTTCAGTGATATGATTTGACCTAGTGAAATACCAAAAGCTGTGTTGTTCTTAATTGGTGTCTCTAATTCTGCCATATGTAGAGACCAGGGACCGGAAACCTGCAGAAGTCACGTGCTCAAGAAACTATTTCTAAAATAAATTGCAAAACTAAATACAAACTTAAAAGGCTCAATTGACACACGTTGCTTAAATGTATGGCATTTAGGTGGATCAGAGTTCTGGGAGCTAGGATTGAATTCCAGGGTGAAGATGTTCAGAGTGTAGACATATGTATTTTATTCCCACTAAGCATGCATTTGAGAGGGAGAACCTGGAGGAGGTGTTAGCTGGAGGGAGGAAATGGGAGAAAGAAAGTGGAAAAAGTTATTCTTTAAAAATTGGCTACATGTAAGCATTGATCCGCTCCTGGGGCCGTCCATCCATTCTAAGTCCCTTTAAAGGGGGTCAGTGTTCACAGGCCTGGATCCGAGCATCCTCCTAGAGGCTCCACAGCCTTTGGAAATGGGCCTTCAACCACCCTTTGTACAAAAGCTTGCTTATTTTCTACTGACATCTCACCACAGGATCTGTAATCAACCAGGACAAGATGAGATGGGGGTAGTGCTGCTGAAGACGGATGCTGGCTGCAGGGATACAATCTATGGGACTATCTTCTGCACGCCTCGGGAGGAAGCTCCATGTCAGCACTATCTTAGGCATTTGGAGATAGAGCTGAAACCAAAAAAACCCAGTCAAAGAGAGAGTGCATAGGGCTCGCATAGGCTTGGTTCACAGAGGGAGACAGAAAATGCAGCCCACAAGGAAACTAGTAATCCCCTTGAAGAGCAACAGAGGTGGGCATGCACTGGTCAGTTTGCAGTCCTTGTACTCAGGGAAGAAGAAGGTGCAGGCTTTAAGAACAACAAGGAGGAAAGTCATGTGCCACGCTGTGTGTGTGACAGTGTGTGTAGTATGTGTACTTCTTAGATGTCTGCATTATCCCTTAAGTGTATACGTGTTAATAGAAAGAACTTCACACCGAGGAGATGGCCTATTGAGTAAAGTTCTTGCTGTGCAAGCCTTAGGGCCCCTGTTCAATCCCCAGAGCCCACACAGAGCTGAGTACTGCATCAGAAGACTGAAATCCTGGGAGTGCTGGATAGCAAAGACAGAGGTTCTCTTGGGAATTCTGGCTAGACAAGCTGTAACCAAGAAGGATAGTTCTAAGTTCATTGAGAGATTCTAAATAAACAAAGTAGAAAGCTATTGAAGAAGACACCTATTGTTGACAATTGACCTCCACCTATGAGTACACACACGTTTGCAGGCACACACATACACATGCACACACATATATGCACACAGTGCACACACACACATGCATACATATACAAGCATACATGCACACATCAATACACAGACACACATGCAAACACAAATGCACAGACATGTGCAGACTCACATGCACACACAAAACATGAACACACACAGCCATAAACACACACAAACACACATATGAACACATATACATCCATCACACATGTGGACGTATACACTCTGATCCACACATGCACACATGCACACATACTCACACACGTAAGTGCAAACACCAAACGCAACAGTCCTTTGTAGGCTGCTGGTTGTTTAATAAAAGCTAGCTTTTTTTCTCCTTGCAAAAGTCATCTAAGTCATTTTTTTGCTAAAAGACACCTCTATCATTTAAAGAGATGAAAATCAAGAAAGGCTACAGTCTCTTCTATACGTAGGAGTGTGGAATAAAAAAGACTCAGACTGCTGCACAGTGAACATGCAACTTACCTCCCTGTGACAAACTGTGACAGCAGACTTGGAGGACTGGTTTAAACAACCCACAAGATAGACAGCTGTGGATGAGCTATCATAGAGCAATGTGGGAGGAGCAGCGAGTAAGAGTGCTGGATACCCTCTCAGTGCCAGGAAATGTTTGTAGTTGATAGGGGCCAATAACATTGTGAGGGCTTGGGAGACAGAGAGTCTACCCTTCTCCTAACCCCCTTCCTTGTTTTCATTATGTCACTTTATAGGACTGATGGGCCATATAAGCAGTAAAGTCATTTCTCATTTTTTAAAAAATTTTTGTCAGTGTACCCATGATTTGGGGGTCTCACTTCTCTCAGGATGACTTTTTTTCTGGACCCATTCAATTTTTCTGGACCTGTCAATTTTATGATTTTGTCTTAAACACTGAGTAATATTCCATCATGTGAATGCACATTTTCTTCATCCATTATTTTATTTTTTTGAGAATTTCTTATATGAGTACTGTGTTTACATTATTTATTCCTTCCTTCTTTTCCTTCCACCTCCTCCTGTGATCCTACCACTTACTCTCAAATTTATGATCTATTATTCTTTAATCATTATACATACATGCATGCATACATACATACATACATATGTTATACATTGTGGTGCCCGAGCCACCACGGTACCAAGTCGAGGGCGAGGGGACTGAGGATTTAACTCATACACACACACACACATACACACACACACACACACACACACACACACACACACACACACACACTAACACAGTGGGTCCTTCATGCTAAGAGAGCAGCAGCTGCTGCAGCAGCCATGGCAGCGGTTTATTCTTCTCGTCCTGTTCTCTCCAGAGTTCCAAAGAGCCTTCTTATAGGCAGCAAAACAGGAATCCTCCTCTCAGGTGAAATCCCTCGACAGGTGATTGCACACAGGAGGAAAAATTTCGAGGATGGGAGGGGTACATTCTCAGAGCAGTAAACATGACTAGCTAACCAAGATAAACACAGACATGGAAGCTGTTAGAAACAGGACATGAAATAGCAAGACAGGCAGGCAGCCCAGTTGGGCCTGGTTCCTACAATACATTGATTGGATGATAACGGCCCCGTAGGCTCATATATGTGAATATTTGGTTCCCAGTTGGTGGAACTGTTTGGAAGGATTAGAAGGTGTGGCCTTGATGGAAGAGGTAAGTCACCCCACCCCTAGTTTCCTTTCTCTGTCTTCTGCTTGTAGCTCTTACTGTAAGCTCTAGGCTCCTGCTCCAGTGTCATGCCTGCCTGCCAGCTGCCATGTTCCCTGCCATGCTAGTCATTGACACTAACCTGCTGCAACCACAAGACCCAAATGAAATGTTTGCTGTTATAGGTTCTTTTGACCATGGTGTTTTGTCATGACAATAGAAAAGTAACTAAGATTAATTATACATATATATACAACTTGCTGAGTCCATTTAATGTTACTTGTTTGTGTGATTTTAGGGATAAGCACTTGGTATTAGATAACAAAACAGCTTCTTTTGCCAAAATTTCTTATAGCAAATGAATGGAAGCCTTTAAAAAATAAGTTAAAAGTAAAACCAAACACTGTCAAGCCAAACTTTAATATTCACCGTCCGTGTGTGTGTGTGTGTGTGTGTGTGTGTGTGTGTGTGTGTGTGTGTATGTGTATACGTGCCACAGCCAATGAGTGGAGGACAAGAGGCAATTTCAGGATTCAAGCCTTTCTGCCCACCATTCGTGTTCCAGAAATTGAACTTAGGTCATGAGTCATGGTGGCATGCTCATTTACAAGATAAGCCACCATGCCAGCCCAAGCCAAACTTTTATTAAGTTGAAAGTTACTGAGAAAAAAATAAGTGATAATAATGAATAAGTTATTTTAGTCTCAAGTTTAATACACATGCTTTGCTTGGTCTTGAAAAATGAAGGCCTACAGCACTGGAAATCACTTAAAAAGAGAAAATAAAATAACTTAACCAACTTCCTGGAAGGTGTCAATCATATCAAAGAAACTGTAGGGAAATGTGCCTGTTAATAGCCCTCCTGTACGCCCTCGCCGTGAACCTGTCTCAGCAGCAACCACTTTCTACTCACTTATGTCAATCATTAGAGCCAGCAGTCGGGGTTACTAGTACAAGCTTCCCTTTTATACAAGCTCATTAGAGCTAAATAAATTAGGATTATATAATGAGAGAGGAAGAGAAGTGAATGCCTCTCGGAAGCTTCCAGAGAGCTCAGCCGAAGAACAAACTCAAATGAACCACCCCTCTAGCATGGGGATGGGCGGAAGTTCAGAGGGCTTTTTTGTGAAATCTCTTAGCTCATCTAATCTGTAGTGTGGAGATGGCGACTTTTGTAAACTCCATTTCCCAGAATCCTTTACTAAAAGGCATCTATTTCAGTAGAAGCTATTAAGGGAAAATCCCAATAGAGAGGAGATTCCCCACTGCTGAGCCCTGTGGTGTGGGCCGCTGTACAGCAGTGGTCCTAGCCGCTGGCTTCTCTGGTGTTTTAAACTTACTCCAGTGTATCAGAACCAGTCAGTTGTTAGTGGATGTGGTTATTCTCCTGTGTTTTTGAAATCTACCACATCTCCACAGTTCACCCCTTTTGTTAGGAAAGAATGCTCTCTGTAGTAACCCAGCAAAGGCTTTTTTTAATCCTTCAAAATTTATGTGTAATGAATTGCACTGGGCTAGCAAGCTCACTGAGGGAAGGAAGTCCACTTATTTTTTACTCTAAGGCAGGAGATGGCTATTGCACATGGCAGTAGTGGGAGGTCAACCTCAGACACTTACTGGATTGACTAGACAGCTGCAAAGGAAATGAAGGGAAGATGGGATAGGTCAGTTGCCCTAGGCCATCAGTTTCCAGGAACACAGTAGGGACTTTGCATATACAGTGTCTTCTCATGTTGGGGAGATGAAAAATATTTACGTAAAAGTTGTTATGCTGGGGGAGGATTCTGGTGGACTAACCACATACGATAGAAATAAAACAAAACAAAAAGCTTCTCACACTGTATGGATCATCTTGTTTTCCTGTTCTTTTTCTTGTTTCCCTCCCTTTCTTCTGGATGGTGTTACCTGTATAGTCCATCTGCATCAATTCTCCTGAAGTTGCTGCTATTCCTTGTTCTTTCCTGACGAGACTTTAGCTTATCTACTACTTTGTGCCATAAAGGAATCTCCATAGAAGTGTCTAGGATCGATTTCTTCTGTCTGCGGCCTTGAGTGCAATACAATACTCGGTCCTCATCTGAGGTTTGCTTTCATCGCTGACAGCTGCTGTATAAAAGCAAAATATGTAATGTTTCAGAAAGAAACAATTCTGAAGTCTTAAGCCATGTGTCCTTCTAAGTAATGCAGTAAAATAATTTGCTATCCTTCCCTGTTCTAGCCAAGCCATGGCTCATCCCTTGCTCCAGTGTTTCCACAGTGCATGTACTACCCACCCAGCAATCACTCAGCAAACAACCGGGTTATTGGATTTTGCTTTGCTAGGAGAGGGTTTATGTTCAAACATCCTTTATTGTATTAATGGCCCTAAAACACAGGAGCAATGATGCTTGCAATTCAGATACACCAAGAAAGCAAAGCCAGAAATTGCTCACTTACAGTAAAAAGTCAAAGGTTTCTACTTAATAAGGAAAAATTTAAATTGTATACTGCAGCTAATAAGCACCATAATAAAAACCAACATTCCATGCATGAAATTGTGCCACAGAGAAAAGAAAGGGGGGAGGGGCAAAGCCGCTGTTGTAACTCAAGCTTCAAAACTTATCCCCATAGTAAATGAATGCCTAATTGTTCACTTCCCTTCATATTCTGGAGGCCTTGCACTGCCTCAGGGTTGTGTATCCTTCCAGGAAGGAAGAGTGTAGGTTTATTTTGTGAGAGAGTAACTATATTTATATAAGTTGTATTCCAATTTCCTTGAATACGTTTTTGATTACACTGTTAGTGATTGCTTATGTTTTACTGTACCTATTCATAAACTTTATAGAAGGCATCATAAGTTTACTGGGTTGAGGGCATGCTGAAATATTCAGTAGTACTCTTTACCTTTTCGGGTCTTGAAAATTTACCCCATGAGGTTCTGATGTATTGAACTGTCTGTGAAAAACGGGATCCTAGTGATCTGTGTCATGTAGTGGCACTGTGGAGAGTCAAGTGGTCCCCTTTAGTGGTTTGGTGTCCTATTTGAAGCAAGTGCATTGGAAAACCAGGCAGCTGATCCACTTGTTCTTACTGTAGTAATAAGGACCCCAAGAGGTTTGTGATTAGTAGGCCAGCTTCAAACGCCTGGAAAAGTGTAAAGAGGAAACATGGTCTGTCTCCAAGCTGAAGCAAAGTGAGACAAATAGTGGACTATATGTTAAAATAGCATTTAATATGTCTTGGATCTCCTTTCCCGGTCGGAGTGATGGAACAAAGCACAATTGTCACGACGCCCACAGCACTGTAGGCCCCTCTCGCCTGACACGCATTGCAGAATATGTTTGAGTGGGTGAACATAGACCTCTCATTGAAAAAACAATATAGCAGCCAGTCTTTAGTGCAGATGGAGTTAAGAATGAGAGCCTGTAGGGGTGAGGAGATAGTTTAGTGGTTAAGAGTGCCTGGCTGTTTCTCTAGAGGACTGAGTTCAGGACCGAACACCAAAGTCAGTGCCTCACCAAAGTCTCAAGCTCTAGCTCCAGGGGACCTGACACTGTCTTCTGCCTCTGTAAATGTGTGTGTGTGTGTGTGTGTGTGTGTGTGTGTGTGTGTGTGTGTGTGTGTGTATGAGCAATTCATCAACTGGTCCACTGAATGAACTGTCAGTCCACCCTGAAGTTCAGAAGGTCCTTTCACATCCTCTTCTCTAAGGCAAATACACATTGGAAGAGCAAGAGGTGGGAGCAGGGGTCGTCGGGCAAGCACGGGGACTCGCTATTCTAGAAAGCACCCCACTCTTGTTGGCAGGTAAGTATTCTTCTAGAAGAACAACTTCTCTTTTTTGCCGTTCTGACAAAATCTGAAAGCCTAGTTATGAAACATCAAGTGACTATGATGCTTTCTGACGTCGATCTGGTATTAGAGTGGCCATTACACCATAATGTTGGAGATATTCAGAGGCAGTATCTCCATCAAGTAAGAACTACAGATGCCAGCCATGACCAGATCTCAGTGTCCCATTCCAGCAGCTCAGAATCTGTCTCATTGACTCATTTCACTCAGTTGACATACATGACGTCCATTGTTATCAAGGAAAACTATTATATTGAGTTTATAGATATTTTTCTAGTATCTTTGTACCAGAAGTGGCACAAACAAGCAAAAATTTTCTGAAAGAGGATTGTGAAGGGAAAGTACCTGAAAAGCTCTTTACTTTCCCCTTAATCCTTGATGGTGTGCTTTGTCTAGACTGGAAAATGGAATACAGGAAAACACTGATGCGAGGACATCGGTGCAGCCGAGTGATCACAATCAAGAAGACGGTAAGAAAAAACAGATACAAAGATGTGAGAAGATTCTTTTAGTGAGCACAGGACTTGGGGATGTGTGTGTCTTGTGTGGCTGCTCATCAAATGGAGTCCATCACAGAAGAGTGTTTGACTCATCAGAAAGGATTGCCATCACTCTTAACAGTGAGTGAGAGCCAGCTCTTCCACCTGGAGAGCTTAATCCTCAGAGAAGCCCACACATAGCTTCTCAGCATCACCACAAGACTAATTTGAGTAAGTGCACCGATGCGGACCTAATTATCTTTCCCTGTATCATTTCCACTGCTCCGGATCAGCTAGCCCAATGAAATGGTGGAGTAGTCCACAGAAATCCATGTGCGTTGACAATTAAGGTATGTTCTGAAGGATTTATTGTGGGAAAGATTAAGCTTTGTCACAGGTAGAAGCAGTCTTGGCGGGCTTTACCCTTGGGGCACACCATGAATGCCTTGTGAGAGACTGTTTGGAGCCTTCCTGGGCTTGGAATTCAGGAAGCCTACCTGGGAACCCCACCGTGGCTATTGTTTTCTTAATTGACCCTCGAAGGGAGAAGGAGACCGCCCTTTGTATGTGACTGGGAAGGTGGTGGGAAGAAAAACAAGAGGTTGAGAGGAGGCGAGCAGAGAGTTCAGAGAGAGAGGAATGGACCGGACCAGCTCGTGGGTCAGAGAGACACCTAAAGACCTATCCCGTGGAACGGAGACTGGAAGGTTCATTCTTCTGTCCCTTTAATCTTTTTTCTTTCTTGTGTATGCTAGTTGGGTTGTATAATAAAGTTTAATTGTTAATAAACAGAGCCAACAATTTATGGGAATTCTAGTTTATAGTAGTCATATTTTTTCACTTTTAAAAATCTTAGTTTTCATTGTACAAAATGATGGATTTCATTATATTTTAACCCACCTATGTCATGTGCGGTGCCCACGTCCAACCATGCATTAGCCTTCCTCACTCTCTTTACTGGCCTCCTTCCTCCTCCCAGTTCCCCTTCCCTTTCACTCTTACTTATTCTGCCATGTATAGCAGGCATGTGATTAAGAGAAGAAAAAAGAAAATGGGATATTTCTGTTTGTGAGTCTCAGTTGTTTGACACTGTGATCTTCAGTTTCAACCATTTTCCTGCAAATGGCTTGAAATAATTCCTTGGAGCTGAAAAATGTTCGTGTGTGTGTGTGTGTGTGTGTGTGTGTGTGTGTGTGTGTGTACATGCATGCATACATATGTGTCATTTTCTATTAGTTTAATTGCCAATGGATATCTGGGCTGATTCTGTGGCTTGGCTAATGTTAATGGGTGTGCAGGTGTTTCTTTATACTCATTTAGAGTCCAGTGGTATATCTGGATCATGTTATTTTTTGGTGTTTAGGGGAATATCCTGATTTCTGTAGTGACCAAACTAAGCTGAATTTCAAGTAACATACATCAAGTAACATACAATATTAACACATATTATTCTTCTATTTGCTGTCTCAAGATAGCTATTCTTACTGGAATGAAAATGAATCTATGTAGTTTGTTCTTTTTTTTTTCTGTATTATAATCCAGGAGCATTATATACACTTGGCACATGTTCTACCACTGAGCATTCCCAGCACCTCTCAGTGTAGCTTTGACTTTGACAAAATGTTATTTGAACAGTAAGATAATTTCTCCCCTAGCTTGAATGCAGAGGTAACAAAATCTAGGTGTAGAAATATTATGAATTTCTTCATTAATGCTAAGAAACTCCAGGGCACAGACACTTTGCTCCCACACGAATGTGACCAACTTGGAGGCTACGTGTTCCGAAAGGATTTTCTTTTTGTGAAGTTGGAATTCTAGATGGCCACCTGGCAGATTTGGGTTTCTCATGCCAGTGAACACACAAGTGAAAGAGGGAAATTGTGTGGGATGAGGTGGTTTATCTGATTGTCAAGAAGAAATTGTGTTTTCACAATGTAGTGTGTGTGTGTGAACTTGTATATTTATGTTATATATTTATGTAGTCCAACTAAATTTACCATCCTCTTACTATTTTTAATGTTTCTTTGTTTCCAAGCTTACATATAGGTTACAAAGTATTCAGTTTTCCCCATTCAGTTGCTGGGACCAGCATCTGCAAGATGTGAGCTCAGCCAACTGTTCCAAGAACCAACTGAGACCTGGGTTTTTTTATATCTACTTTCATGGGAGTGGGTGGAGGCATCTTTGATTGTGTAAAGGAGTATCTTTTGCTAAGATGAGTTACCTGCATAATGTAGCAAGCCAGTAATTGTCAATGACTAATGCATGCTAATGCAAAAATTGTATCTGAGTAAAACTCCCACACAATGGTACATCAGATAAATATGAAGAAACTGGGCTTACGAATATTAAAGCTCCATTTAGCAGTCTTATAAAACACAATACTATCAACTTTTGGTGTGATATCAAAAAACAATAAACATAATTATCTTAAGCACTATAAAATCATTCATCTTCCAACTAAATGCCTATGGAAAGTTGAATGCCCATACCTAACAACCAATGATTTTTATCAAAATAAATTAATTACAAAAGCAGATGTGTATTCCCAATAATCTTCTGTTAAATCACACATTAAGAAAATTTTCAAAGCATATCAGTGTCACTCTGTTGTTTTATTTCATTAAAACCATGTTTGTTAACATGTAGTGATATTCTTATTTTTAAATTACTTCAACACTTCAAGCAATTGTTTGAATTTCTATGATGACAAATACACTCATTAAAAATATTTCTATGGGACCCTCTACAATTTCTAAGAATAAAAAGGACATAGCAAAAAGAAATTGAAAACTGTATTGAGTTTTCTTTCAAAAATATACTCATTTAAACTGGACAACACTTCTCTTCATTAAACAATGATTCATGTATCACTAATTCCTTGCCATGTTTAGAAGTGAATATTCAGCTTGCAGATTGAATGGCATTGACTCACAGTGAGAATACGAGTTCTGAGGACCATGACGTCTCCCAATACCATTTCTTTGTTGAGTAATGTTTTTACCTGTGAGTGGTTTCCTTCCTAAGATTCTTTTCAGCAGCTTTATTTGTGTTACTGCAGCTTTTCTGGCTCCATCCACATATGCTTTTCTGGGCACATTGCTATCAGAAATTAAAAGTTAGGGCCCAGTAGCACTGTTTTTAGAGCCCCAAACTTGGGTTTTGTTGTTGTTTATAGACTCAATTTTCTTAACCAAAATATTTTATTAACAACTTATTGACTGACCCTATGTCAATTATAACCCAATTAACCAAAACAGTAGGAAATGAGGATTAATTGACACAACAACAAAACCTTAAGGATATCAGTCCCAAGGAACGATTCTCCAGTCTGGAACCACAGGATTTCTTCTACTGGAACCGGTGTAACCAGACCCCAGAGCCTCAGCAGGAGAGGGAGCTCTGAAGCCTTCCCTCAAGCGGGTTTTCTCTAGGAGCATCTTGAAGGACAGTGATGAACAGCCAAATCTATCCCAAGTCTTCAATCCCCCCAGCCACCAGTTCTGGGCTCATTTATATATCTCCTCCCAGAGTCTGTTCGAGAGATCTTTTTCATCTGGTAGCAATTAAGCTCCTGCACGAGGTGGTTGCTCTTCTAGTGAATTAACATCACCTGTTCTCTCACTAGACCGTTCCGATCCCACATTTGGGATCCTAAAGAACTGGTTTCTCTTCTTCTGTTGTTGTTGTTGTTGTTGTTGTTGTTGTTGTTGTTGCTGCTGCTGCTGCTGCTGCTGCTGCTGCTGCTATTTAAAAATAAAACCAATCACATTATAGACAGGTGACCTACTATTGAAAATGAGACAGAAACAAAAGAAAATGTCCTCATCAGGGTAGTGAAGTCACTTTAAATCCACAAGCCCAAGCAGGTCCTTCAACTCAGAGGCTCAACTGATGCTTACACTCCAACCAGAATGTGACATCCCCTCTAAAAATAGTCCTTCGCATGGCTGTGTTAGTTTAAGCAATCCCTGCAGATGTGTATGTTCAAGGCTAAGGAAAAGAGCCACGTGCAGAACTGGGGTATGTTCACACTCCTCTCTATTGTACAAAACAACAAACCCTCTCCAGCTGGTTTCTTTCGTTGTGAAGTGCAAATTTCCCACAAAAGTCCTTGGGGTGTGAGAAGACGCTTACAAGCTCTTCCACATGTACTCACAGGAGCCAGGCAGCCTCAGCCTCTGCTTTAAGTGCATCAAGAACAGGAAAGAGATGTGAGCCGGTTCGATGTTGCCTGAAGTAGCTATACCAAGTAAGATGTGCAGATCACTCAACTGTTCCAACTTTTGATCTACCACTCACCTGCTTCCAGATGAGAACAGCACTTGTTTAAGATGTGGAATGATAAAAAGACAACACAATTTTTTACTACAAAGTCTACTCTAAATTATTAATCTGCCTGCCGGGTACTGGTAAGCTAAGTTTTACAAGTGACATGCTCAGTGTTGTTTTCCCTGTGTTTCCCTACTCTCCAGAGACTGGCACATTTCCCTGTGTGATAAATGTAATGTTGGAAGTAGGGTGTAAAAGTCCCATGAGGTTTATGGACCTGAAGAATTCACAGAGATTTCCACCCAGAAATTTAATCCTGACTACAGTACACAAAAAGCCAAGCAGGCAAAGTAAAGGGATATAATAATACAAAATAAAACATGAACCCACATACATACATCAACAATTGAATTTTTTTTTTATAAAGAAGCCAGAAATACACACTGGAATAAAGACAGCCTCTTCAACAAATGCTGGTGCTAACACTGGCTGGCTGCGTGTGGAAGAATCCCCATTGATTCTTGCTTATCATCCTGCACAAAACTCAACTCCAAATGAAACAAGTACCTCAACATAACACCAGACGTACCAAACCTGAGAGAAAAAGTAGGGAATATCTCTTATCTCACTGACACAGGAAAATACAATTAGAACAGAACATCATTAGCACAGGTACTAAAATCAGCCAATAATAAATGTGACCTCCTAAAACTGGGAAGTTTCCTCATGGCAACAGCAAAGAACACAGTCCTTCAGACAAAGCAGCAACCTACTGAATGGAAAAAAATATCTTTGCCAACTGCACATTCAGTAAAAGGCTAATATCTAAAATAGATAAAGAACTCAAAAATTAGATATCAGGAAAACAAACAAGCCAATTAAATAAGGTACAGATCTAAAGAAAATTGTCAAAAGAGGAAACTCAGATGGCTGAGAACACTCAATGCAATGCTTAATATCCTTAGCCATCAAGGAAGTACAAATCAAAGCTACTTTGAGATTTGATATTACATCTGCCAGAATAGCTTAGATCAATAAAAGCGAGTGACAACACACTGACAAGAGTGGAGTAGAGAATATGCTGAGTGGAGAGTGGGGTCTGACTTTCACACGAACTCTGGTGCCTCATATTTGACCACGTCCCCTGGATGGGGAGGCCTGGTGGCACTCAGAGGAAGGATAGCAGGTTACCAAGAAGAGACTTGATACCCTATGAGCATATAAAGGGGGAGGAAGTCCCCCTCAGTCACAGTCATAGGGGAGGGGAATAAGGGGGAAATGGGAGGGAGGGAGGAATGGGAGGATACAAGGGATGGGATAACAATTGAGATGTAATATGAATAAATTAATAAAATAGATTTTAAAAAGAGTGGAATAGAGGAACACTCATCCATTGCTGGTAGGAATGCAAACTTTTACAGTCACTATGAAAACCAATGTATCAGTTTCTCCAAAAGATGGAAATCAATCCCCCTTAAGATCCATTTATACCATCTATGGTGGTTGGGATAAGAACGACCCCCATAGGTGCATAGATTTGAATGCTTAGTCACCAGGGAGTAGCACTATTTGAAAGGATTAGGAGGTGTGGCCATGTTAGAGGAAGTCTGTGACTGGGGATGGGATTTTAGGTTTCAAAGGCTCATGCCAAGCTCAGAGCCTTCCTGTCAGGCAGGCGATCAGGATGTAACTCTCAGCTAGATCTCCCGTACCATATCTGCCTGCCTATTGCCATGCTTCCTAACATAAACCTCAGAAATGGAAACCCTTTCTTTTATAAGAGTTGCTGTGGTCATGGGGTCTCTTTACAGCAATAGAAACATTAACTAAGACATCACTTTTAAGACACCAAAGGACACTTAATGCTATCACAGAGACACCTGTTTGACTATGTTCACTGTTGCTCTATTTATAAAAGTCAGAAATGGAAAACAACCTAGATGCCTCTCAATAGAAGAATGGATAATGATAATGTGGCACATTTACACAACGGAGTATTACTTAGGTGTTAAAAAAAATGAAGTCATGAAATTTGTTGATAAAGGGGTGGAAATAGGAACAAATCATCCTGAGTAAGGCAACCCAGACCCAGAACAGAAATATGCTATGTCCGAGCATATATGTGGATATTAGTTGTTAAGTCAGTGAAAACCAAGCTATAATCCATATTACCACAGAGGTTAGCCATAAAGGACCAGGAGAGACATATAGTATTAGGGAAGGGAAACAAAAAGATGGATGGATGGATGGATGGGGGCACTGGTTTGGGGAGTGGGGACCCTGAGCAGGAGGATCATATGCAGAGGAGAATGAGAGAGGATGCTAAGGGAAGGAGTATGAGGAGAAAACAGTTAAACTAAAAGGCAATTTAGGAGAAGCATTAAAACACAATACAGGAGAAGCTTTCTAAATCACGTACAAATATGAAGGTAATGTAAATAAAATCTCTACATGATGGGTAAAGAGGAGCTCCAACTGCGCCATCTTTCTCACCAAATGACGCTTCCAGTAGCGGGATTAGGTCACATCTCGTTGGGTTCTTGGCCAAAGCTGTCCCATGGGACTCCTCAAACAATCTAGGTTGTTCTCTCTAAACTGAGGGCAAGGTACCGTTGCTGAAGAAAACACCTACGCGACTCATTGGACATGGAGAAATTGAGATAGTGCCTATCTAGAGCCTTCGTCTCTATGTTCTAGCATCTTTGGTACAGGAAGGTACTCTGCATGCTACCCAAAGAGAAGTGTAGACATGGAACTAGCCACGCGACTTTTGATCTGCAAAAAATTTCTTGCCTGCCTGATATGCTACGGCGATGGTGGCACAATGTTTTGGGGAATGACCCATGCCAACGCCGCCTCGGTGACCAAGAACCTAAATCTAGATAGGTCAGGAGCCTAGAGTAAAACAAAATACTACCCTTAGAAAAGCAAAACAAAATAAACAAAAACATACACACAAATACACACACATACAACACACAAGAATAGAGTATAACTTTAAAAATGAAGTTTAAAGTCAAACTACCTTAAGATATTCTAAAGAAATCATAAAAGTAAACTGCCTATGCATTGCTCATTTTGATTTCTTCTCATTCTTATTCTTTAGGAATATATTGTAGGCAAATATCAAACTACTACACATGTTCTTGCCTACTATGAATATCTTAAATAACTTTTTAAAAACAAGTGCTTGCTAAGCATAAACCAGAAACTAAAGTCCAGAATAGATAACATGTGGGTGTTCCTTTCTAGAGAAAGCTCCCAAGGCTACTCACTCTAAATGTTCATCGACATCCATGCTCTACTTCAGGAGTCCTTTTTTAAAAAATAGAATGTGGACTCCACTTGGACGAAGCTGTTGATGAGCAGTTATCACGAGTAGCCTTGGGAGCAGCGGTGATGACTTCTATGACATAACATAAAAGTGTGTTGGTACTAACTCAAGCTAGGGGACTCCATTTGTGAAAAAATATGAGAAGTACTTAATTAGAGCACTTCAATGCATGTCAGTTTGTCTTACCACTTTCCATAAGGTTTCAAACTATTTACATTCCCCTTGCAGTCAAATATAAATTTGGAAAATTGGAACACAGTTTATCTCTTATGGCCTTTTGTTAAACAGCTGCAATTCAACCTGGCATTTTGTAACTTGGGAGTGCAAATCTTTGTCTCCCAGCCTAGCAGCATGGGTACCTCTCTGCCAGTCTTCCTACTGGCTGTGCCTTTCTCTTTACGTCATATTTTTGTATCCATTTTCGGAAGTGGAAACTGTTTTAAAGAATGTTGAAGAACACTGGATGTTTGTGTTTCAAACATCCCACCCTGTTTCTTTCTTTTTTACTGCTAGGAATATTTATCAGTATAACTAGAATAAAATATATGAAATTAAAATAAAACAATATCAATACCATCAATATTTTATGTTAATTTTGAGGTTATACAAACCGTCAAAAATGATGCTACTTTCAAGCACAGTTTTGGAACAGAGAAAGTGAACAAGATGAACTCTCCACACATCCACTGGTTTTTCACTCCATGCTGTCTGAATGCATGATCTGAATCCGGATCGTGGACAGCTCCTGTCCAGCAGCATTGACTATAGGAAGGTCCAAGAGCACCAAGGAAAGGCTGCTGAGCTTAATGGAGAAGGAAAGCCAGCATTGAGGTTCAGTTAAGGGGTGTGGCTTCTCCTCCAGAACCTACACTCTTTTAATCTATGGAAGCACTCACTCAAAGGAAGATGCCTTAGAAGGGGGTAGATATGAGCGGGGGTGGGGGTGGGGCGGAACGTGCCCATGCTGCATCAGAGTAAGGAGGAATCCTGACAGGGACGCCTCACTGTGGTAAATGTGCATATTCTGTCAATCCATGAAAGAAATAGAGAATGACAAGCATAGCGTGCAGACCACAGAGAGGTTGAGAAGAGGCAATCACCAGTTCTCCCATCCTGCCTCCAACATACACACAACAAACAGCCTAGTGCAACAGAAAAACACAAATTCATTTAGACCTCAGAACTTCATTAGTGTGTGAAAGGGGTGTTTACAACTGAGCAAAAATAACCACAAGCTAAAATAATGTCATTTTATATGAAGTATATTTTAGTAATTTGAGTAATTGAGAGGATAGACACATAAGATTATCATACAGTTTGTGATAACAAAGACAAAAATGCTTTGGCAATCAGACAATAAGTAACGCTGGAAAATTATATGTGTCTAAAAACTGAACAAGGTTGTAAAGCCAGGGATGCTTGGCGGGGAAGAGACTTGGCCTCTGTAAGTGTGTCTACAGATTAGAGGTGGAGGATGCGATGGCATGGATGAGGTCAGATGACAACTTCCACGGTTTGGTGCTCTCCTCACACAATGTGGGTTCTGGTGATCAAATGCATTTTATCACCCCTGGCAGCAACCTCGTTTACCATTAAATTACTTTTAAAAATTGAGTTTTAGAATTTACACTGCACCTCATCCTTTCCTTGGGAGTCCAGCAGTCTACAGCCTGTGTCTCTGTTAACTATCATGCCAGAATTCTCAAAGGGTAAGGTTTCTGACAAAATATTTCCCTTGAACTAAGTAAAAAGTGTCTATTTTGATGGTAGCTTAGCTCTCAAAACAAAATTATAAACACTAAACCTCAAGGACAAAGGAGGGAATACTCAGAAACTTTACCCGTGAAAGGATCAAATAAACCAGAGATACTACATGCATGGTATATGCACATATGTAGACATATGTAGATGTAGGTTTACGAATAGATGGCTATGTGTGGGAGATTGTGGGGGGTGTATACTGTTCATACATATATGAATTGTAGGTTAAGTGGAGATACAGCTCCATTAATTCTTTCAATAGCCAAGTCAGGAAGGACGTTGTAAACAAATGACAGACGCTGTTCCAAGGGTTGGGTATAGATGCCTGTGAGACTCCCACTGATGGACAATTACCGTGGGAAAGTATATCCAGCTATGCTGTTTCAGAGACGTAGGCATATTTCTGTTTTGTCCAAGTGCCTCAGCAGCCCTACAGGGCTTAACAGCAGTGCCCATTCAGTAGTAAAATTGGACGAGTCCATGATAGAAAGTGAGGCTTAAGCCTGTTTACATATTTAAACAGAAATACATTAAACAACTATGAGTGTGATTGCTATAGGACAGGATGTTTTGTGTTCTGATAATATGGAAACAAATCTGAAGCTAAAAATAGTGTACATTAACAGGGGAGAGCGTTAAAGATGAGTACAGGCTTCTCTTCTTTCTGAGCAGGACATCAGCTGAGGTAATCTAAAATTGGAGCAAACACAGGATACATGATGAATATACATTGAGTGCAGCAATTTTGTTAGTTTCTTTTCATTCTGTTAAACTCAAGAAAATTAAGTCCAATTACCTGTATTATAATGTTGCATATATAGTGTGAGGTTATTTAAATGAAATTATGTATGTACTTAATATCAACATATAAATTTGAAATGATGTTCACTAAATTATGGAAATGTATAAATGAAACAAATTTTATATTTTGAAATGTGATTGAAAGCCTTAAAATGACCTTGAGGTACTTTTGCTAAAACAGTGAACTTTTTTTAAAGTGACAAGAATTAAGGGGAAAAAAAGGAGTTGAGCCTTTTGCTTTATGTCTTTTTTGCTCTAGGGCTATAGGACTATTTTTTAGACCTGTATTTCTTATATACCTAATATTTTCATGTCTTTTTGATCTATACTCAATACAATTTTAAAAGCAATATTTTCAGGCAGCACCCACTATTTTCTCAACTACTGTAGCATGAGCACACACTTATGTGAACACACACAAGTGTGCCCACACAATTATATACACACAAGCACAGAGACAAGATTGTGTAAAAGAGCTACAGCAATTGGATTCTTGTGATGTCATTCTTCTTTGTATTGTGGACCCACCCACCCACCTTTGTTTCTGGTATGTTAATATTTAATCATTACTCTGCCAAATAGCCCTCCTGCTGTCTCTGATGTCGCATCTAGTAACTCATTTCTCGTGACACAGTTATCTTAGCCATCCAAGTGTTGCTTCCTGTTCCTGTCACTGGTTCTACATAAATACATCTGTTGCTCCCTCTAACTCACATGCCATTGATTTCCGAGAAGTGATCACATCCACTACAATGCTAAGTGAGTTAAGCCACTGGTGAATTGTTCTGAATAATCTAGCAAAACAGTACAAGTAAAATGGACACACATTTTGTGGATGCAAGCTACTTCCTCATTAGTCATTTAACGTGTGCATTATAAGCAGATTCTCTCTCTCTCTCTCTCTCTCTCTCTCTCTCTCTCTCTCTCTCTCTCCTCTCTCTCTCTCTTCATTCATGTGGTATATGTATGTGTGTGTGTTTATCAATCATATATATATTATCCTCTACAGACATACAAAAATATATAATTGAATTGAATTTTTACCTCTCTGAGCAACTCTATTGATATTAATCTAATATCGGATATCTGAAATGCTTAAACAGCCACATTAGAGAATTATGCTATACCCTAAACTATCAGACAAATTTGAGTTTAGTTAGGGATTTTTGTTACTCATTGGCATCTTGGGGAAATCATTAAGTCACTTTAACACCTCTGATTTTTGTTTCCCTAGGAGTTTAATAGATGCTAACACCCATGATAACCATTGTCAGGCAAGAAGAGCTTCTGTTTGCAGTAATCATATCTAAGCTACTGTCCTGGGTGCATGAGAAAGTAATTTCAAGTTAAACTTTTCTTTAAGCTACAAAAATATCACCATGTACAATCTAACCTTGACTGACTAAATACTAATGGTGAAGAAATTAAATCAGCAGCTGGAAAGTGAACTGGATGAGGATGCTGGTGGGAAATAAGTATTCATGTAAGATGGCAACCAAATGTTAGGAATGCCAGTGAGCTTTGGGAAGCTGTTTGACAGACTTGTAGCTTGAGAGGCAGAAAAGGAGACACATGTCTTATAAGTTAGAGTTAGAAGGCAATAGTTGTATTTGACTAGATGTTCTAAAGAAGAGGTAAGCTTAAATATGGCAGGTTTACAAGTTGGGATATCAATAAGGGAGGCCCAGGAAACTAGGAATTTTCAATGTTTAAAAGTCATTTGCCACAGTCATAGGGGAGGGGAGAAAGGGAAAATTGGGAGGGAGGGAGGAATGGGAGGATACAAGGGATGGGATAACCATTGAGATGTATTATGAATAAATTAATAAAACAGTAAAAAAGAAAAGTCATTTTCATATAGACATCCAACAGTAACAGTTAAACTATTAGAAGATTTTAGGTGACAAAGCAGATAAAAACAGTAATACGGGTGACATGACAGATATGCTAATTGGCTTGACTATAGTATCTCACTATCTGTACATATATAAAAACATCCTGTGGTGCACCTTAAACATAAACAATAACGTTTATAAATAACGACGCCCTGCATATGCTGCCAGAACTTCTTAGGTGACCAAAATAACTCATCGTAGAAATATAATTAAGCTTTCCCTGGGAAGCTTGGCTGCCTTTAGAACGCTTGGGTTTCTCTGTGTAAATTGAGATGTGTTTCCCATGTAAACATAAAGAGACATCCACATGTGACCTACAGTGCCATTCCCTTCACGGGTTCCACCTGGAAACCTGACTGAGGTGATGAGGAAATGAAGAAAGGGCGCACACACCCCACACGCATGCACCCACGTGCCCACATACTTAGCTCAGCTGAAATCAAGTGTGCTTCCCTCGGCCAGATGGAAGGCACAAAGAACTCATGAAATTTGCAGCCTTGGCCCAGCTTATTTGGTCCAGCGCACGAAGGAGTTAGTTCGTCTCAGCCAGAGGTCTCTTTAGGGGAGCAGCCTCAGGTTTCAGTCAACCAAGAGGACGCTGTAGCTGCTGGTTATTGTACACCTTGCTCAATTATTTAGAAAGACTTGGACCAGGGGGAGGCTCTGCCATGCCTCTGAACCACACCTCGCGGAGGAAGGCTTGCCCACGGCCATTCGTCTGGGGCGCTGGTCCTTGACAGTACTTCCCATTTACACAGGGCTTCCCACCTCACAATTTCACTCAAGGCTTCTCCTCTTTTCCCCACGCTAAAGCCAACAATAATTGAATTTAGCAAAGCCAGGGTGATAGGAACACTGTTACAGATTCCCAGGCAATAAGGAAAAACATCCATAGTGATTAAAAAAACAATAAAAAAAAAACCCAAAGCCGACCGTTATCATGTCCCATGTCCTAGCAATGCTATCTTATCCCTCCAGGGAGGGACTAACCCTGCTCTCTCCCCTTTTTACATGACTAATGTGAAGCCAAATTTCAGACGACAACTCCTATCTAGAATCACAGATGCACAGATCTACTAAAGTTATGATTTACATTCCTGGAGAATCTATAAACTGTGCTGAACACTGCTGCTGAGGTTCTCAGCCTTCTCCTGTTGCTCGCCTTCTGGAACTGGGGGCCATGACCCTATCACAGGGTCCAGTTACTGAATATGGTGGTTGCAAGAAATTTGGCCAGAGCAAAGGGCTTCTGAATGCACAATGCCCAAAACCAGTTATGAAATGAATCTGAGCTATTTCTGGAAGCTCTAACCCATGTTGTATCATACAATTTCACTGTTGCCTTGGTTCTGAGCATACAACATGTGTTCGTGTTGCTTGAACTGTGGTTTTGTCCTCCTGTCACGCAATCCCAAAAAACACGGCATGGGGCACCCTGGCTGGGATGTGCCATTACTGTGTGCTTCAGTGCTTTCTAACATATATTATCTCAAAAGTTTTTCTGCTCTTACAGAAACATAGTGGTTTAATTATTGAAAACAAAGACTTTGAATGCTTTCTTATATTACTCCTCAGGAGATAATTCTCCGAGTTTTTATACCCTTTGATTTGATTGTATTGGGTTATGATGTTGAGTTGCTAATTTAAGGTCTATTAAAATCATTGTTAAATTTGGCTTGGGAGTAAGGAACAATTGCCAACTACTTCTTAAAAGACCATACATTTACTTCTGTAGTTTTTGTACTATGTGTTTTTTTCTTTTTAAATGTGACATTCTTAGTACTGACAATAAATTCAAAGTACTAACCAATTTTTTAAAAACACTGAACATGTCCTGTCTTGCAGTCTCACACAACCAAGATTTAATTTTATGTAAAAAGTAAGCATAATCATCTATTTTGCTTACATATTTTCTCTTATATTATGTTTATACTAAGAAATTGCTTTATAATAAAACAAAATAAACCTTATGATAATCAGTAAATATTGGGTTGTTGAGCCTATTTTTTTATACCCACATTCCCAGTGTCACACATACATTTCTGAGGAGAAAAATGGGTCATGGGTAGAAAAAGGTTAAGACTTCTGCTATTCAACAACACAGGATTGGGGTTCCAAAGATTCTCTGCCAGCAAGAAGGATACACTTCCCAGCAAACATTTGGGGGTATAGCCAAGAGAAGGAATCACTAAAGTAGAATAAAGTTCCTAGGGGTTAAAATATACACTACGTAGAGAAACCAAGACCGTATACACTTAGCAATGATAGAATCTGAGCTTTACATTTCTTTAAGTGAACTACTGGACTTAGTAAGGTTGGCTCAGGAACTGGGACAGGAGCTGACCACTCTATACAGATAAAGGGCTTAAGTACCGAAAGACCACTTGTTCTGATGGTGTGCTTGTCACTGCCTCGGATGCTTAAACTGAAATGACTTGAGTCTACTGCTTCCTGGCAACATGGGCCTCTGAGTACCACATCCTGGGCTCTGTGCATCACCTTAAAGGCAGGCCAGAAAAGCCTTCAGTGTCAGCAAAAGTGATAAGCTACAATGAGTGTTTCCCTAACAACTTCCAGGAGCTAGGCAATTGTCTTCATGCCTTAGTGCCTTTAATATTGAGTTCTTTCAGGATATAAAAAAACAAACAAACAAAGAAACAAAAAGCCATGTCTTAGATATACAGTTACAAATAAATTGCCAGGAGAAATAAAAATATAAAAAGGTTTTCATCTGTACTTCACAAATTGTATTCTCATGTAAAATTGTCTTTAAGAAAACAACACACAAAAATGGGCACCGTGACACAAGCTTATAATCCCAGCACCTGGGAAGCACAGGCAAGCGGATCACTGCGAGTTCAAGGCCAGCCTGGTCTACAAAGTGAGTCCAGGACAGGCAAGGCTACACAGAGAAACCCTGTCTCAAAAAAGAAAAACTAAAACAAAGAAAGGAAAACTCCACATAAATGAGTCAGCATTTCTGAATTTCCGCCTTCTCTATGTGTTAAGTAAAAAGTGTTTAAATGTTTTTAAAAGTCGCAGCTCCATTTCAATGAGTAGCTACTAACAGATATAAAAACCGTTCTTCAAATGATGAGAGGGATTCAGTGCAGGAAGCTCGGTGCCTCCAATGCTTTTAACCTAGCTTGCTCAGTAGTAATAGCTGTTTGATGTAGGATAGCAGTACTGCCATGAGAAAAAATATCCCCCTCGTGCACTTTACCTAACCTAACCTCTAAATAGCCAGGGTCTCTGGAAAGCCCTTGTACAAAAGTCTGGGCAAGACTGTTAACGGAAAACTCTTTCCAGGCCAAGGGCAAAGCAGATAAGTTAGAGATAATTTCAGTGGTAGAAGAAAGGTAGGATTTCTCTAGCTCAGGACTCTGTGGACTTTTTGGCAAATGCTGAGAAGACAGAAAAAATGTAGAAGCCTGAGGAGACGGCTCATTTGGTAGAATCCTTGCTACATAAGTGTGAAGATTTGAGTTCAATCTCCAGTACCCAGTTAAAATGCTGTGAATCGGGAACATGTACCCTGTAATCTCCTTGTTTAGGAGAAAACAAATTGCTAGGGCTCATTAATGAACCTCTCTAGGCTGGAGTGAGTACTACATTCAATGTAAGGCACTGTCAAAAAACAAGGTTGAAGAATGGCTAAGAAAGACACCCAACATAGACCTCTGACCTACACATGCACTCAACACACACACACACACACACACACACACACACACACACACACACACACACACACACGGCAAGTTTTAGGCTTCACAGTATCTATAAAAAATCAGTACTACAGATGCAGTACAAAAACAACTAAGTCAAAATATATATGAGGGCAGGTATAATTCGTTAAAACTTTACTAGCGGACATTGGGAAGAAAAAAAGAATCACCGAGTGAACCAGTAGTTCAGGTTAGCAGCTTCCAAAATGAAAAAAGGACTGAGACAGTTTCCTGCCTGAACATGATTCATGAAATGTAACTCCTAGTTACAGTGAAATTGAACCACAATGCCACCAAGTTGTCTTGGTAATACCCTCCTCTTTAGAGGGGCTTTTCCATCATTTTTATTGAGAAAAGCACAAGCCTCAATTTTATTTTTGAAAAGTGTGACAATGATTAGTGTCTTTATGAGCATCCTGACTAAATAAAGGAATAGGTCTCCTGACGCCTACGCTTTTTCTTGGGTTCTCATCCTTCTGTGGCTTTGTCTTGTCTGAAATGAATTCTTCTGTTTTACCCTGCTACATCTTGTTACATTTTTGGTTTTTTATACTTTGTTATATTCTTCGACTGGATGAATGAAAACCTAGCCACTAGGGTAAAGGTTAACAACTGAAGAACTGTCACACCTGTTGGGAAAGGGGAAATTATTTTCTTCCAATAGAGAGACTCTGGGTATATACTCCAGGACAGGCCTAATGCTCAGGAGTAGTTGGCCAGCATGTAACAGTCTCTATAGCTTGTGTGTGTGTGTGTGTGTGTGTGTGTGTGTGTGTGTGTGTGTGTGTGTGTGTGTGTGCTTTTATTTGGTTAGAATTTGTGAACAGTAGCCTGCCTTGGCCATACAGGATACCAGTATGTTCAATATGCTTGAACAAAGAGTAACCTGCACCAAATGATTGCTTAACCCAACTCTCTGAGCTGAAACTGTGTTAATCATTCTGGAGAAAGTACAGTTGAACAACCAAGACCACAGAACAATCCAAGAGATGAGCACACATCCTGAGCACCCTAATCTGGTGCAATGGGAAGACAGCTGATAACGGGATGTGCAGTATTACCAGACATCACTGAGCCCAATCCTTGCTTCTCTCCACCACTGCAGCATGACCAAGGTCAGAAGTTGAACCCATCATTGCTACAGCCCTGCACTGACTCTTTCAGAAGAACCCATCACATCTCTTCACCCTCTGGAGTCCTTCCCGTCAAGTTGTTTTCCATGATGAAGAATGAAGTCTCCTAGTTGTAAATTACATGGTTACACAGTTTGGTGTTTCCTGCATCATGTGGCCTAAGCATATATGAACTCACAGAAACCATGCCAGGGCCTGCACAGGTTCAAAGCACACAGATTCTCAGCACTGAAAGGAAGAAATGAACATGAACTCCCATCCCTAACCGAGGAATTATTTCCAATAAGCAATGGCTTGAAAGAGAACACTAAATTTTCTCCCATTTTGTCACACTGTGTATTTAAACTACATTTAATAAAAGGCGCAATCAGTGACCAGCAGTAGACGGCCAACAGAAAATTAACTTAATGGTATTACTGTACCGTTTTTGTCTCATATTTATTTGTGCATGGGTGTGCATGTCTTACTGTTTACACATTATGTTTTCCAATTTTGTCTTTTTAATGTGTGTGATTATGTCTCTTTGCTTTTGTTTGTTCTTTTAAATTTGTTTTTTATTTGTGTATTTGTTTTATAAAAAGAAAAAAAGGAGTAGAGGCTTGAAGTCAGAGGAGTGAAAAGTACCTGGGAAGAGATGTTGGTAGGGAAACCATGAGCAGAATACACTGTATGAGTTTTAAAGTAATAAGCACAAGTTAAAAAAGAAAAGAAAAATTGCTCAGTACAACAATTGCAGTACAAAAATGAGACAGGATCTAAATGAAGACAGATATAATAAAACATTATTAGCAGATATTGGGGAAACAATCACTGAGGACAAACCTGGAATGTTCCATGAAATTTACCTTCTAGTTATAATGAAATTGAGCCACAAAGATATTACGGTGTGCCACCAAGTTGTCTTGGTAACACACTCCTCCCTCCAGGAACTTTTCCATCTTATCAGTTTGTAAAGAATTTGAAAAAGTCACAAACTTCGATTAACTATAGAAAAGTTTGTCAGTGGCAGCAGAACATAAACTCTGCCACTTAGACACTGTCCTGCCACAGTGAGTGTTCTTAACAGGGGCCACATTGCATTGGTGAGGGGAGTGGACATGTGGGCTGGAACTGACTACTGGCCACACGCTCGGCTCCGCAGTAGAGGTATGTGTCTACACACCTCAAAGGAAACGTCTGTGGGAACCTAGGAGAGTGGCGCTGATGCAAAACCACATCTATTATGTCTTAGGCCTCTGGGAGAAGACCACAGATATCTGAAATAATTTTTCAATTTTATTGACAGCTATGGATTCCGTTATCTTTGCCTGCTTGAGCACGACAATATAGACTGAAATTATATGCCAATAAAAATGAAATAAACAACACTTGACAGACACATATAAAAATGTCTAAGTTTCCCAGACAGGTTCATTGACAAAGCCATTATCTCCTGGATGGATACCCCTTAGCAGGGCATCCCAACCATAGTGGCAAAGGTTGTGAGCATTTCCCATGAAGCACTTGTTGGTTGCTTATCTCCTCTTAAAGCATCTTATCAGTTGGCTGGTGATGCCTTTCTAAAAATGGCACAGGTTGCATTTGTGTGCATTAATTTTTACACCGTCATTTGTAGTTTCAGATAGGGCGGTTAATAAAAATAAAACAAGGAAGTGGCTGGGGAGCGCAACTGGGAACAAAGCTTTAGTTCTGACTGCTGAGTAAGTATTATAGGCAATGGCAGGAGGATATGGAAAGCTGACATGGTAGGATGCTCGACATGTGTGAGGCCAACATGGCCAGCTAGAAATGAGCAGGTGAAAGCTGCAGGTAAGCCTGTGTGGGCCCTGGGAGGTCGGAGAGCCCCCTGTTTAAGCAGCACTCAGGATGACCTCTCCAGGAGCCATTAACTAGACCACAATCTCTCTCTCTCTCCCCCTCTTTGTCCCACTGCTGGTGGCTCATTGGTCACAACAGTGGGTCCCCCAGAGGGAAAGGCAACATGGACTCTTCTCACTGCCAACAGAACTTCCTTTCCCGATGGGTATTTACACACAGGAACGCAAATACTATAGAAAGGAGTTACATTGTTTTACTACAGCTTCCCAAAACACAGAGTGGATACACAGAACAAAGGGAATTTGTTGGTTCTAGAGCTGGAGACCAGGAGATCAAGAGACCGGCAGGTTGAGTTTCTTCTGAGGCTTGAAGCCTTGGGTAGCAGAGGGGTTCGCTTCTTGCTGTGTCCTTGTGATCTTTTCCATACACACTGACAAACACACAGACACAGCCTCGCTGTAGCTGACTGTCCTTAGAGGAAGCCAGTATATTCGATTAAAGCCAACAGGTCTATCCTAACTTTAAACGTCCCCAAGAAAGTCCTTGAAGGCAAGTAGCCATCTCTGGTACTTGATTGGGATTTCAACACAGGCACTAAGGCTGTAGCAGGACCTTGGCATTTCATAGTTTAAGCTTTCCAGAGTTGGGCTTGCATCTTGCTTTCCCTCATTACATTGTCATCACAAAGGCTGGCCATAGCCCTGGACTCCCACACTTCTGGTAAAAGGAAATGAGTCAGCCTAGGTTTTTACTCAAAGGACCTGATGAAGAAGCCCCTGCCACCCCCTGGACTCCACACTCCAGGGAAGGCTCATGTTGTTCTGGGTCTGTGCCCTGTACCTAGCAAGTTCTAAAAGCGTCCACATCTAACGCCTGAACGTTACCAGCTCCTCTACCTAGATTCTGTCTCAACCAACTGGAGTCACGTTTTAACTGTCCCTATTGTGAACATTTAAAAATAACCAGAAAAACTCTACCAAGTCCCATTTTGAAGGAGAGATTTTATGACTTTTCATCTTAAGACCTTACAAGTCTACAGACGTGGTAGAGAGCTGCTGAAACCGCTGTTGGCTTCAGTGCCCACGAGGCACTTTGTTGTGACTTTAGAATTAAACCCTCTCATCCATGTAAATAAATCTGTAGGCATGGTTAAGTTTGAATCGATCAATGAACTCTGACCTCCCCTGCTCCTTGACAAACCATTTACATTCTGAGACCGACTTGCTTCCGTCCAAAATGGGCTATTCACAGTTTTCAGCGCTGAGGAGTATGGTGGAAAAGGCTGTGTCCCTCCACAGAGTTCCTGTGAGTGCCCATTCTGAAACCTGTGCCTTAAACACAAACTGGGATGCATGTGTTTTCAGGGTAAACAGAGAGCAGGTGGTTAGAAGTTGACACTCTGAACATGTCCTCCCTTTCATGACCCTCTGAGAAGAGGCTAAATGAACAGAATGCCCTCAAAACGTTAACATTCTAGAGAGAAATCTTTAACGTAAGTGTGGCATCCATCTCATATTCCCGAACTCAAACAGCGGTCAGCATGCCCCCGACTGGAACACTTAGCTCTGTGTCCCAGTTGCCTTGTCGTTACGTCTCTGTTAGGCTTCATCCTAACTTTGCTCCCACCACATCAGACATAATTTACCCCTAGCCAGGCTTTAAATCAAGGATATCCATCAACATGCAGCGCTATGAAGCGATGATGCTATTTTAGGTACAGGGGATTGGAAAAAATGAATGAGTTTACAACGTTAACTGTAGTTCAAGCTCTAGTCACACCACAAGGAAAACACATTCCATGCCAAATTCATTTGGGAAGTAAGGCATTCCGTGGCATCCTCCAATCAACCACAGTCTGATGTGCTCTGGTTGTCTTGATGAATAATGCAGTAAGATGTGCAATTGTCCTGCATAGTCTCCAGTGAATATGAAAAGGGGAAGATAATCTCCCTGAGACCACAACTCTGCAAACTTTTCCAAAAGGAACAGTGTCTGTAACCAGGTCCCAAGGGAACAGCTCTCCTGAGTTCATACAAGACTGTCTTGCTGCTGCGCGGGTGGATGGACCATGTTGGGTGGATGCCTCCTGTCCCCTTGGATGGAATTCTGAACTTCAGTTTTCCTTTTGTTCAGATGGCACGTCTCCCAATGGAGCTTGACAATGAGTGATGCTCTGAAACCCTGCTCTTTCACACCCTGCGGGTGACCTATAACTTTTCATGGGTAACCTTTGACCTAGGAACTGACAGTTTGATTTATTGTCCGGTGTTATGATTTATGAGTATCTTCTCAGAATAATTAACAGACAACAGGTGGCGGCATAATAATTTTGATTACCCAGCGGTTCATGAAACCACGACAAAGGTGACTTCATTTTCTGAATACAAGAAGGACAACAATTAGAAATTAAACAAAGAAATGCTATTATGCCATGGCTTTCCATCTTTTGTTAGTCACACAGAGGACTTATGTAGGGGGCCTGAGTTCCCCTTGGCCATCAGGACGAAATAAGGACCTTCTACTCTGTGAACATAGAAGATGCTGTCCCTTGCCGTATTGGCAGAGTTATTCCCCTTTCTCTACCAAGGTCTTGATTAATTGAGTTATGTCAAACCTGTCAGGCAGATCATCTTTTCACATCCCATTTTTGACAATGGCCATTGCCTGGAAGAATTGATGGGCAGGCCAAGTTTGAAAAAGCATGCAAATTTCTGTAAGGCATCCCAACATTTAGTCTACCAATTACATTCCAAAGTATTCCTTCCGAAGCGTTCAAGCAGTAGAGCAAATTTTCTCCCTTGCACCAGATGTGGTTTTACTTTAAAGAGTACAAGGAGAAAGACGCTCACAATGGTTTTAATTTCCTCCTCTGCCTTCTGCGTTTTAACATCATGGAACTGCTTTCTCCAGTGGACACCATGTTGCTTTTATGCAAGACAAAGCCTTACTGCGCATATTGTTATAGGCACCTTTAAAAAAAAAAAAGGATTGACATTCCTTTCCAGATGAATTCACAGTGCATTTAGGGAGGCACCTACCTTTGTGAATGCCTAATGTTGTTTTTGTAGAACTAAATAAAAATCAAGTTGGAGGCTTTATCCCTGCACAGCTCTCCGTTTAATCTCTGCTGAAAATGTCCCTAAGTGTTACTAATGAAATTGAAGTACACAGGCCTCTGAATATGTAACAGTCCTGCCTCACACCCAAAAGCTGGGTGGTGGGGGACCTACCTCCCCTGCATGTGAAATGAATTTCCGCACAGCACCACAATAGTGATATTACAGGCTTATCATTTTAATTGACTTTTTGACATATAAAAATATTCCTACAATCCTGCTTTACATTATAGTTTAATAACAGCTTAACACACATCTATGAAATATTCATTCCTGTTACATTCAAATTTTAAAATATCTGATAGAGAATCTGGTTAATAGATAAAGGAGAGTCCCTGGAATATTAAAGACGCTGAGATGTAGGTAGGGCCCAGACCCTTCACGGCAAAGTACAGCACAATTACCGTGAGCACTGCCTTTTCCACTTTTAACTCATAACGATTCCCTTGAACTAAAACATGGCAAATAGGAGAGACTGGGCTTTGGGTGATCATCCCACCCACAGCTTCAGGGAGGGGGCATCACCCCCATGAGCCTCTCTCTGCAAACACTCAAGAAAGGTGACACACACCAGCATCACAATTATATGCTGAAAGCATTTAGGGGTAAAACCAATACGCTCAGTGACGGATGCCTCCACAAAGTGTAAGTTAAGTCCATTTCCTCTTTGCTTAGCCTGATATGCCACCCCACCCCCAGAATCTGGGGGAAATCAGAGGTTTATCTTGAAGGCATGGTATGCGTTCAAATCATGAAGTGATTTCTGTACTTTGTTTCCCATCAATTTTTAAATTAATTATCTGGAAGCAAACAGCGGTTAATTTTGGCCATAGGCTTTTTGATTAGGAGCTTTGACCTCCCCTTTGCCTTTTGGCATCTCCTATACAATCCCCATGCCCCTGGCTAACCCCTGACACCTGACTCAACACAAAGTCACAGCCCAGCCGATCTTCCACACTCAGCAATCCTTTTGTTGCAATGGGACAGGACGTTGGCTCACAACTTTCATACTCCTGTAAGTAAAGCCGCTGTCCCACAAGTCAAGTCATCCCCGTGGCTGCATAAAATTTGTTTCCCAGGGAATTGGAGAAAGGAAAACCGGGGGGGGGGGGGGCGGAAAAACAGGAGAAAAGGCATCCTCTCCTCCTCACCCCCTCAACACTTTCTGCTATTACTTCTGTTTTACAAACTTTACACTACAGCATCGTCCCATATGTTTGTGCAGAGCGCAAGGAGGTTTCTTTAGAAAGCGCTGATGCTAATTATAAATTTAATTTGCATTTTAATTAGAATGGTAGCAAATTAAAAGCGTGGCAGCTGGAGAATTTTGAACGCTTTGCAGAGATTTGGTGTCAGTATCTCCCCGCTTCCGACTCTGCAGCCTTTTCATTTGCCTCCTCTCCTATCTTTCATTCCCACAAGCATATTGGTGGTTTTCCTCCTCTAGCTCCTCAGTCCTCCCTCCTCTTGCTCTCCCTCTCCCTCTCTCTCTCTCTCTCTCCCTCCCTCGCACCCCCTCTCTCTGTCTCTCTCTCTCCCCACCCCCTCATTTTTATTTGTATCTTCTATTCCTCTATCGATGCCTGACAAGAACCAAGTTCTGATTCTTTTCTGCACTGATAAATTGTCTGGGCTTGTCTGCAGCCGGCACACAGTGGGCAGCTGTGACAGACTGGATGTTACAGACAGCATTTCTGAGCCACTGCTAGTAACACTCTCCTTGGCTTTGCTTCTCTGCCACACTGTAACAATTAGAAACCCAGTATTTTCTTTCCCTGAGTTAGGGGGCTGTTTGTACTCATTTGGCCTACGTTAACCAGCCACGGGTCTCAGTCTTGAGAATAGTGCTTTCACGAACTCAGCACCCTGGCCAGAAGAGGTCTTGGGCACATTAATCAGATATTCATCAGGACCACACGTCTGTCCTCCACGTCCAAGCAAAGGCATTGTTCAGGGTACACTTTTAGGCAACACCTCCGTGCTGTCAGCCTTTGAGCCTCTGGAGTCAGAGGCTCCAGTCAGTTTTGCAGCGCTGTCTCTCACTTGGGATGTGAGCATGTCTGTTTTTAGCACTCACGTGAGCACATTCAGTCAGTTCTGTCGTTTTCCCTATGTTGTGTCTCCATGGTCATTTTCCTTCCTTCTGTTCGCTTCCCCCACAGTGTCCTTGCTCAATAATTTTCATTAATTGATTGACAGCTCTGATAGACCCAACTAACCTCTATCTCACTCTCATGTCTGTTTTTAAATAAGTACTTGTACGTCCAATGACCTTGTCGCCTCATCAGCTATCAGAAAATGAGCATGCAGATATGGAAGGAGCTGATTAGCAAAACATGCCAGAGATCCCATTCCTGGCTGAAGTCCACAGCCAGCAGTGACAACCAAACTTTGCCATTTTACATTGCAACCAGAATCTAAAAATACAGGGTAAGCAATAAGCGCGAGATGCTGAATCTCACTGGCATTCATTCAGCTATGTAGGAAACAAGCCCTCTCCATCAGTTAGTCACCTTGAAGAAAGAGGACCAGGAAAGGGGAGGGCTTATTCCTCTGGGACTTGGCTCCATCTCATCCCCTACATTGCTGGCCTCATTAAACCTGAAAAGAAACTGTTCTAAGTTTGGGGGCGGTTTTTTCGTCTTCCTAGAAAGAGACCGGTGGGGCCTGTTTATATTTAATTGTGTGTGTGTGTGTGTGTGTGTGTGTGTGTGTGTGTGTGTGTGTGTGTGTCTTTTCCCAATAGCCCTGATTGGGGTATATGTTAGATACATGTATTGTTGAAGATGTACTGATAGTATGTAACTAGTCAACTTCTAGCCAGCTTTCCTTCACAAATGAAAAGGCAGGGAAATGCATTTCAGCCCCATCAAAACCCTAAAGACTTATTCTCTTGTTAAGTGAAAGAAAAGGGAGGAAGGAGAGCAAGTCACAAGAGTGAAACACCCACCTCGGCTGCGTTTAAATGTGCTGATTCCATTTTATACATGAACCAATCTTTATCATACTTTATCAGTGAGACTTAGGAATTGACAAGAGATAATGAGACTTATTTTAACTCATATTTAAATAAAAACAGTTTGTACAAATGAAAAATTTGCATTTTAATTCCATATAGATTTTAGATGACACAGGGAGTCCTTTATGAGCAGTGTTTATTTTACACCTTCCTTTTTTTTTTTACAGGCATTTCCATCACATTTTAAGATAATAAAATAAGTAAACAGCGTTAAAGATCATTTATGCCAGAGATAGTGATAAGTGTTGGTGTTCCTAAAGAGGAACTACATAAATACTAGATACTATGAACCACATTTTGGAAAGTAGAGTGCTCAGAATGGTGTGGTAAGCTGTTTTATTCATTTAAGTTCATTTCAGAGATTAAAAGAAGGAATGCTTGCCTGAGACACGATTTCTATAAAATTTGAATCCTAAGAGAAACATTGGAAAGAAAATTATATCAAAATCTTTATGTAGGAGAAAGAGTTGACAAGGTGAGACCAAAGTATCTCTCCGAGGAACAAAGTCGTGCCTTGGATTTCCAGTTTGACTTTCTGATTATGTCTTATTTTAAATATGAATCTCCAAAGCAAAGAGTTTTGTTTTCCTGTATCTGAGAATGATAATCTGAAACTCTAAAAAGCAGGAATGTGTGTGTGATAGAGGTGTTTTTAAAATGTGAGTGGAGGGACAGCCTTCAAGGAGTAATTGTTTAAAATAGTGGATAATGCTATGCAAAACGTTGCCCTTGAATTATTCTAATTAACACAATTGTAAGACAAAATAGTGAAAATCAAAGTTCTAACTTCCCTCTGCCCAACTCCCTTATCTGCTTTCTTCCAAACCAAAGGAACACATTGTACCTAAAATTGTCCAAGTCAATCCCCTGTCTTTAAAAGAAAGCACACATTTTTTGGACTACCAAATACTAATTTTGAAAGGGACGATAGAGACGTTTCAGATACATTTCTCTCATTGCTTCTTTGGAAAGGTTTAGTTTTTCTTCATGTAATTTTTTTTCTGCAGCTGTACAAAAACACTTTCATTAACCCAAGAATGGATTATTTGGAGTGCTAATTAATTGATTCTTCAAAATGCCAATTGACACACTCCCAGGGAAAACCTGATCTAAGCAACTATGTTAATCAAGCTATTGTACTTATGGTTCTGCCAGAATATCAGACCATCTTAAATAAGGAGAACTTTGCCTCTGCTCGCCTGGCCCTCTCATGGGCAGCTAATTAATATGAGCCGAATATGACAGTTGTGCTTGTACATTCACCGTGCCGCCTGACAATAACTCTATAAAATTACATTTCAGCTAAAGAATGGAAACAGTGTTAAATACCATTATTTGCCTGCTTCTGATGTCTGAGAGTCATTATGAAGGCAATTACAGCGGTTTCTCTGTCTGTATGTCTATGGGGTATTTATTATCTGGATCTGTCTGAATCCTTTGCCAGGTGGAGAATATATGGCGTATTAAAGACAAGGAGATTCAGTCACAGTCACCAGCAAGAGAATGGAGAAAGAAACAGAATCAGACTTTTGCCGGTGAGGCTTCCATAGAACAGTAATTTAATAGTCAAGGCTGGAGGTCTCAGGAAAACTTGTAGACTCATTTTTAACTAACATTTTTTAAAAATCCCCAATGTTTACAAAACTCAGAAATGTAGAGCAAACATTAGCCCCAAGATGGGAGTTAAAAAGAGAAAGAGAAAGAAAAGAAAAACAAGAGGGAAATGAACAGATTACAGCAGCACTTAAACAGTTTAAATCGTTTCTCAGTTTTCATGAAGGAGTCACATGTCGCAACGCACGTGCACTGTGTTGTCTGTAGTCAGAGGAACGAATCCAAAGGACTCTGTTTTCGTGCTATATACAGCACTGTGTCCCATATTACTTGAATATGATATGGTCTGAATACATCTGTATATTATAGCCTTGAGTCTTCTACACCAAGGATGACTCAGGACTTCAAATGATGCCACAGATTGACAATAAGGTCTGTATTTTGCTTGCTCCACAGAGGAGTTTTTCTTCTAGGGTGGCATCTGAAAACCAGCCTTTATATAACTTCATGTGGAAAAAATCCCAGAATAGCTAAAATAATCGTATATAATAAAATAATTTCTGGAAGAATCTCCATTACTGACTTCAAGCTCTACTACACAGCAATAACTACTGCATGGCACTGGCATAGAAATAGGCTGGTTGACCAATGGAATTGAATCAAAGACCCAGAAATAAACCCACACACCCGTGGACACTTGATTTTTGACAAGGGAGTCAAAACCATACAATGGAAAAAAGAAAGCATCTTCAACAAATGGTGCTGATCTAACTGGATGTCTACATGTAGAAAAATGCCAAGTAGATCCATATTTATCACCCTAGACAAAACTCAGGTCCAAGTGGATCAAAGACCTCAACATAAAACCAGGTATGCTAAATCTATTAGAAGAGAAAGTGGGAAAACAGCCTTGAACATATTGGCACAAGAGACAATTTCCTGAGCAGAACACCAGTCATAGCTCAGGCTCTAAGATCAACAATTAACAAATGGGACCTCCTGAAACTGAAAAGCTTCTGTAAACCAAAGGGTGCTGTCAATAAAATGAAAAGGAATTGTCATTTCTATAAGAATCTCAGCTCTCTTTGGTAGCCAGTTATCTTTCCTCTGAGTGCCACCAGGCCTCCCCATCAAGGGAACTTGGTCAAATATGGGGCACTAGAGTTCGTGTGAAAGTCAGTCCCCACTTTTCACTGATACTCTAGGACCATATTCAGGGGGGAGGAGATCCCCCTCAGTCACAGTCATAGGGAAGGGTAATAGGGGGAAAACAGGAGGGAGGGAGGGGGGAATGGAGGATACAAGGAGTGCGATGTGGCTCTGAGGTGCGGACACCCCCTGGACCACAGAGGTATGTTAGAAGGCTCTCGGGACATCTTCTGCCACTGGCAAAGCTGGAACTGAGTCATTGCAGAGTTCATGGTCTCAGCCATTATGGCACACAGTGACTCCAGATCTGATCTCTACCTTCGTCTCCACAAATAATAAAGGACTTTATATATCTTTCAATCTTGTGCATAATAGTAAGCATCAACTATCAGCAGTCGTAGTAAATGACAGGGGAAGGAACCCAGGTTCACTGTGTCTAGTTCACTATGTGTGTCTCACACCTTCTCCCTTAAATGGAAACGCCAAGGCCTTCTAGAGTGACTGCAAAGCTGGTAATGAGATCAAAGGCAAATTATCTAACATTCCGACGGCTACATAGCAACAACCTGAGACGTGTTTGTACTCTTTGTCTTTCATCTTTTCATTTAGCATTCAAAACTTTATTTGGGGAAGGGAGATATCCAGTAACAAATATGTTTGATGTGTTTTCCTGCTTTAGCTTGCTGTTATAAGCTTGATAGTTACTAAACACCCACGAGGAAAAAACTTGCCTTTAAACTATCAGTCAAAAGGAGCTAGAGCAATGTGCAGAAAGGTCACCCCAGCACTGGAAGCAGCACCACCAACAGTTCATGTCTGCCTTGTGCTCCACCTAGCTCTTATAATGACTCTCTGAAGCCTTAGCACAGTGCCCTCCCAACCGACTGACCTAGTATGTGGCCTGGCGCTACATCAGAGAGGGAAACAGTTTGAGGACTGGCACAGCTGAGTGCGTCAGGCCATCAGTACTTGCTGCCACCTTTGCTCCCAGAAATAGCACAGGAGTATTCACAGGGTCCCACCCAGCGGCAAGAATCCCAGCAGCCATTTGTGCAGAAACATTGAAGTGTGATGCTCTGGTTGCCACCACTGAGTGAGAAACTACCAATTCCTCATACACTCTTATAATGGTACTTCCTGAACAGGCAGATCGGGGGTTGTGGGCCACTGGTGTGACAGGAGACTCTGGGACTTCCCATGTGCCTCCTAACACTGGCTTTGATTCATGAAGTACCTGCTTACCAGGGTTTTCTAGCCAAGATCAAGAATCTTTCTGCTGGTCCAGTTTTGTCACAAAACACCAAGGCACCGAGGCGATAGGATGCACAAGCAAATGCTATCCACACTGGCTACACAAGCTCAGGTAAACCTCTCTCCTGAATTGCCAGACCTCCCTTTTACTCTGCTGATCAATAACTCCAGCTACACGAAAAGCATCAAACGCCTCAAAGACATCCCAAAGGCACACGTCGCCAAAGGGAGTAAAAAGAAAATGGCACATACATTAAATGCTCTCTGTAGGCCTCGTGCACAGCCTTGTAGGCCTGGGGCCTACAAGGGGCCAGTGCTAGTGCTGACTGACTGGGATGCTTAAAATTATAGCACCAGGATAGCATTTCCTTACAGTACACTTTCTGAGGCACCAGAGGAAAAAAATTCTAGTTCAAAGACTGACAGTTTTACAACCTGTGTTTTCTCACCAAGCACACAAGGGGGAAAGTGTATTCTGAAATACACAGAGTAATAAAATAACATATTAAGATTGGAAACAATTCTGGCATAGACGGTGTTGACAAGGGTATAGGAGGAGCCTGTATTTTTGTCTGTTGCGGCTGATTGCGTAAATTGGAAAAATATCTTCCTGAGGCAACTTGAAAACGTGTAGCAACATCCAAAAGCTTTGTGTGGCCTTTCACTCTGCAGTTTCACTTTCGGAACTCAGTCTTAGACAAACATGCAGAGATATGTCTCCAGGTACATTTTCACAGATTATCAACCTATCATTTTTATAACGGGGAAATAATAGAAATAAGTCCGCACTAGGAACTTAAGTAAAGGTGACATGCGAAATACTGATAAACCACTGAAAATAAAAAATGGGAAGAAGGTTAGATGAAAGTGAGACACAGTGGAACCATAGTACTTTTATGTAAAATGCACTAAAGTTACTCTCTATGAGCAGAGAATAGGAAAAAGAGAGGAGGAAGGAAAAGGGCACACAGCATTGTCAATTGGTCTTTTCCTCCTAATATTTCTTTCTATTGTGTATCATTTTTTGTTGTTGTTGTTGTTGCTTCTGAATTTTATTTTATTTTATTTTTTTTATTAATTCATTCTTGTTACATCTCAATGGTTATCCCATCTCTTGTATCCTCCCATTCTTCCCTTCCTCCCATTTTCCCCTTATTCCCCTCTCCTATGACTGTTCCTGAGGAGGATTCCCCCCCTGTATATGCTCATAGGGTATCAAGTCTTTTCTTGGTAGAGACACACAAACTAAACAAAAATAAGCCATTAACATGGGTCTTACTGGTATCCACATGTTTCTACATGTATTTCCTTGTGGGCCAATTCCAGGATCATATATGGGGTAAATGAGTTAGGAAGGCAAGGCACAGAGATGTCAAATTGTGCCCTCAGCCTGGCTTTGTGGCTACAGGTTTTTATAAGAATGTGCATTTATAATAGTGGTTTAAATAATAATGCACATCTAATTGAACCGAGCCATAAGATGTTTGAAAACTTATTTTATATATTTGTTTGCCCGCGCATTCCTTTTAAAATATTACATTGTGGTTAGCATGAGCCATGGTAAGACACAACGTCTTTGTTAAGGGTTAAGATGTCATTAGGCTCAGGAGATGGGAACAAATTGTTAATATGTCATTTTATAGAAGAAACACATTCTGGCATTTGTTAATTAAACTTCTCTTAAGGTTTAATGCGTTGTCAAGATAGGACATATTTTCAGGGAAGCCTTGTGATCTTACCAAGCTGTAAAATAATCCAAAAGCTAGTTTTGACAGTCTACCTAATGTAAATAAGATATTTAAAGCTCACACAAATCTAAAGAAGTAAGAAAATCTGATTCGGCCCATAAATTAGAAGATGACAAAACAAGGGAAATGTAGCTCCCTTACTTCTAAACATGATCCATGGGGTTTTAAGAGATTCTTCACTTTATATAACCAATGCTATTTAATTATGAGATTACAATTACAGCATATGATGTACTTTGGTGCGCATCAATAGGGTCAAAAGTGTCCATGTTTGCCAAAGATCACTTTTTATTCATGTCCAATAGCAAATGACTTTGGCAATTTAAAATTGTCCGTGTTCAATGAGCAAGCCAGACACCTGGTTCAGACTTAGTAGTACCGCTGACTTCCATGGTAAAAAATTTTTGACACCACAACTAATTTCAAGCTGTCCTATTGAGATGAAATGAATAATAGCACATTATACAATATTTCCATCACAGAAACACGGCAGACATAATTAACATGAAGAACAAAATTATTATGAAGCTAAAAATAAAATAAAATAAAATAGTCAATGTTGACAGTATTTAAGAAGTTTCTTGGGTCTGTTTATTTTTGCTTAATAATCTTCTCTCGGGAAACCATTCCTATTCCTTAGATCATAATTCTGTCCCATGTAAATGACCTGAGATACAGGTGAGGCTAAGGCCCAAGTTAGGTGAGCAAAGGCTCCCACAGTACGTATCAATGTAATGTGTGAGAGTGGCATACAAGGGCACAGGTACAACGCTAAGTCGTCAGCCTTTGGAGAGACTCAGGGAAGCTGGTGCCTCTGGCGTCTAGAAAGCAGAGTGCAGAGAAAAACACAAGCTGCATAATGCAGCACTGTTTCTCCAAAGTAGGCACCCCTGTTGGCATCTGAGCCTCACAGTCTCTAACCATAAAGCAAATATTGTCATACCCCGTGCCACAGGGTAAAGGCAATGATGTCCATATCGACAGTGGCACAGGTAACAGGCTTCCCCAATGTCAACTTCCTTCTCTCCACCCTTACCTATCAGCAAAATGTTTGAGCATGAAGGTTTCAGGGTCAGCCATAGTGGATATGCCCATTCAGAGATGCTCTGTACCTTTAAAGCAGGCTGCAATGCAATGCAATACAATGGTGTGTTGGCTTAACCTGACCACCCATGCAAAGAGCAATGAGCATGAGACATCTAGGTGCTCTGTAGAGAGATAAACCTGATCAGGAGGAAAGATCAATAAGCTCTATGTGTGTGAATCAGAGATGAGGTTTAGGTTTTGTCATTCTGCAAAGCACTTCACACATGGCTGTTTTCCATCATTCAAATCTGATTCTATTACAAAAATGCAAGACATATGAAGTTTATGAAGCCCACAATTCTAAATGGATCCTAGATATTTCATTGCAATCTTGGATTTGGGGTTACGAAAACTGTAAATACTGCTGAGGAAAGAATATCTTAGCAGTGTATATTAGGGAACTGTTCTTTCTCTGGCCTTCATAAGTGCTTTTGACTAACATGCTACCATGTTGCAGCCAGCCCACCTTCAGACACAGCACTAAGCAAAACTTGAATCTTGTTGTCATCTCTGTTGATAACAAAATGCCTTACACACACTTGGTAGTGTTGGAAATACTGCATCTTTTGTTTGCCCACACTCCTGCATGACTGTGGTCATTACTGTCAACTCTTTTTAAGAATTGTGGCACTACATCGCAACGGCATCCATTTGTTCGAGAACTGTGGCCTGAACTCAAGGTCCTGTACATGGAAACTGAGAAGATATGCCACTGGGAGCTGAGAACGGATTCTAAATGCAAGAAAACAGTAAACTTGAGAGAAGGTGGAGGAGAAGAATCATGGAGCTTTGCTAATGATTGCTTATGTATTTCAGAGGGCAGAGTTGAACAGCTGAACCAGTGGGATAGGGTGAGATGAAGGCACACTGTGAAACTGCGAAGTCATGGCCAGAATGGGGAGAGGAGTCGTAGGCAACTTAGGGATCTGGTGTTGAGGGATGGAACCTGGGAGCGAAGGTACAAGTGAGAGATGTCCATGTGGACTCAAGACAGGCAGGAGCTGAAAAATAAGAGAGAGACCCTGTGAGGGCCATTAAAACTACATTAATATGCAATATATAGTATAATATATGTGTGAATAGGTTACAGAAGTATGTAGTTTTTTAGATTATGTGATATGGTTTATAAAGAGACGCAGCACATGCAAAGGCAATAGGTGTTAATAATGCTGAAATCCCACTGACACCTATACATAATTCATTGTCATTGTTCTTCTAACATTTATGTGGGTTTGAAATGTTTTTAAAATACATGTGCGGTGACAAGGCTTACTGAACCACCAGCCAGGGTAGAGATATAAAATAGAATAATTCAACCCAACAAGTGATCACAAATTAAGCTCTCTAAACATTAACATTACATTTATTTGAATTTGAGTGTGTATAAGTCCTTACAAACTTGCATTTGAATGTGTCTTTACAAAGACAAATGACCACATTTAAATATAACTACCAAAAATATTATTCCAAAGTATGACAACATAAAACGTGTGTTCCTCTGTTAAAGTATTTAGTAAAATCTAATTATCAGTGTTATCGCTGCCTTGGCCTAAGGTCATGATGGAAGTAAACTGCATTTGGGGTTAACTGTAATAGTCAAGTGATACCTAGATATCTGAAGTAGTTATTGGTGACAAAGTGCAACTGGGCTCATCTTGTTATGGCATATTGCCTTTGTTTTTCATGAAAAGAAATGCTGAGCCTTGTATTGCATAAGTGCCTGTGTAAACTGAGGGATCCATAGTCCCTTCAGGTGACGAATCCAGGGAAGGAGATATAGGGCACCAAGCTCTTTGGTAAAAGATTCCAATAACTCTGTTCATTTGAAGAACTGTACTGCTCTGTAAACTGTAAAACCATGACTTAGCTATTATAGACCTCTTGGCAGTGAATGGCCACCATTGAGTGAACTATTGCCAACTGCTATGACCTTTTCCAAAAGTCCTAGTGGTGGCATATTGTTGCATCTTTGTGTTACCTGCTGTATATCCCCCAATTAATCACTTTCTTATAAAAGGCCATTGAGTGTATTATATTTGCCTTGGAAGCTTAAATAAAGATTGTAGTTATCACCAGTCCTCTGTGTTATTCAGCTTTCTGACACTACAACAAAATACAGTTTGAAAGCTTAAGAAAGGAGTATACATTTTGATTCATGGTTCTTGGGGGCTCTACTCTAAGCCCAAGGGACTATGGGCCCCAAGTGAGTATAACACATCCATGTGGCTGAAGCAAGGATTACAGCAGAGGGTTTACATCAAAGCCAGGAAATAAAAAGGAAGAGAACAGGCTGGCTTCCCACACTCTCCATTTGAACTCATGTCCCAATCAGATCACACCTCTGAATGGCTCTGTAACCTTCCAATAGTACCACCTTGTAGACAAAGCCTTTAACACATGAGCCTCTGGGGGACACAGACAAAAACCATAGCAGTCTTAAATCCCAATTTCAAACGAATGAAAGGCATCAGTTGATAATTAGCTCATTCTAATGATTTTTGTTTTGGTTCCTTTGAAACCAACTTGGTATGTAGTGCCGGATGGCCTGTACCTCTCTGTGTGGAGTCGGACTTAGAGTAATGCTCCCCTCTCTCATCTCTCTCATCCCAGAACCTGAGATTTCAACCATTTGCCATCATGCCCAGAACTGATGATAAAAAACTAAGCTGAAACAAACATTGTTAATATCTTTCTACTCTTCTTCTTTCTTTAAAAAGAATAGATACAGAATTTTGAGGTGTCTTATTGAGCAGAGGGGCCTGGAGATAAAAGACTACTCACACTCTACCTGCTTTCACATATACGGGTGGCTTCCGATAAGGAGATATGAGCATCGCTGTTTTACTACAGCCATAGACATGTAAGACAAAAAGACTACATCAAATACATGCTAGATAGAAAATACAAAAGGTATACATGCTATAGTTAAGATTCCAGGATGCAAATAGTTGAAGAAATTTACGTTCATTTTAGAAGAAAAATAAAAATCCCAGTTCCCATGACGATTCAAACTTTCAGATCTAAATTTTAAATTCTCATCCTTCAAAGAAATAAAAGCGTCTTTAACAGAGGCCATTACAGAAAACCACAAGTAATCAAAGTGGACAGTTCACGAGGTCATGCGGTGTTCAGCCACAACTGACTCATTGAGAACAAAGCTTATTCACCTAAGGATTGTGGTTCCTAGGAGAAGGGATGGAAAGATTGTAAGATCCAGAGGACCAGAAAATTTGATGTGAGATTGCATGTTCTAGAAGTGTCAGAGAAGATAAGCCCATGAAGCCTCATCAACATGGTCGCCTAAACAAGACCAAAACAAATACCAACCGGCATGCTAATGTCTAGTGAGGGAATCTGATAGGGTTTCAACCCTAGGCAAAGAACTATAAGCAAGTGAACAATATTAATAAAAGGAGAAATCATCTTTCACAGGGAAAAACACACCAATTGTTTATTCAATACCAATGGTCTGCCCTGAAATTATATTCATACAAGAAGTGTTATACAGGATGAGAAAGTTGTATATATATATATATATATATATCATATATATAGTTTGAAGTATGATGCATGAATTTAAAATCAATTCTTTTCAAAACCATGCTTATTGAGCCTTCAAATGGCTCCTTTTAGCAATCCACACCCTCAGCTGACAACCCTCAACCCCAAACCTTCATGTCCTTGAATAATCTTCTTTACTGAGTGAGTTCTGACTGTGACTTGTCTCTGACCAAAAGAACAGCAATGGGCTGTTTAATAATTTCAACTTCTGTCTTGCTGGTATTCTTAATGAAATCCCCTAGTGGAATAAGCCTCCTTAGGGAAAGGCCCAGAAGAGGAACTGTGAAGGTCACCAGCAAGCTCTCTCTCTGAAAGGGCTGCCTCAGTTATATGACCTTAAAAGGGTTTTAAAAAGTGATTCTTGCCAACAGAATCACTGTGTTACCATAGATCCCAACCCAGAGGGCCAGGCTCCGATTCCCACCTCACAAGAATTAGAACCTCAGCCGTGCTGAGGACCTGTCTGTCCAAAGGCAGGCACATGCTTCTCCTAGGATAGGGAACTTGGGAGTAGTCCTATTCCTCATATTCCGGCCAGATCTCTAGCTTTCACCTATGGTTCTTTACCCATTCATAAGCCAATGCCAAATCTCCAGAAATGTCCATGGTTAATGCCCATTGCCATGGAGTCATAGCTATGGTTAAATGCAAGCAACCCTGCTATTAAGTTATAGTTACAGAGAAATGATATGTGCAGTATGTACATACTAGGTGAGTATGACAGAAGCCATGAAGAGATTTATCAAGGCCTTCAGGAAGCTCAGGGCATGCTGCCAGACTGTTTCAAAGCAATGCCCAAACAATCACTGCCCAAAGGACATCAGAGAGATATTTTCAAAACAAAGCCATGTCTTTTTTTTTTTAAACAAAAGACCTAGGAATTGAGGCACAATGTAAATGAATTGATTTGGGTCAACATTCATTTAACAGGTAACCCCATCTTCCACCATCAGGCTCTTCCTAGGTGCTGGAGTAAGCGCAAGAAAGAGCGGGGCCTGATTTAATCAAACCCTCACCCTTGCAGGAGAAGGATCTTGACTATGTACCAAAAATATACTTCATGCTGGGATATACCAAGAACTTTCATAAGCAACGGCTCATTTGGTTCAGAACACAAATCTTTGGCCCGTCCCACTTTCATGGATGAGCAAAGAGGCTTTGAGGCCACAGAGTTTGTAGCAAGCCTGGAAATCCATCTTGAGTCCTTCTACTCTGGACATTGTGTCTCACCATATCCCTGGTCTCTCAGTCAGTGACTGGTCTCCCACTGCTAACCCAGCTTGAGTTTACTAGAAAACAAAGCATGAACAGATCATGGAGGGAAATGTCACTGGATCTCACCATGGCATGGTACCTGTCACTGTCAGATGTGCTGGCTGTTGTGCTGCTCATGTGGAAGATAATCATCTCTATTAATGTAGTTTATTAAGCATTTTGTGCTTGATCTCACCACCTCCTTTGAGTTACTTCCTAAAGGAATATTTGTATAGATTTTTAATTACTTGAAATACACAATGCTTTGGACTTTAAAAGTCTAAACTCATACAAAAGGTTCTGTTTCTTTGTCCTGAAGCAGCAACGGGGTGGAGGTGGGTTATCTGGACCCATCAAAAGGGGAAAGTAGTTCTACCCTCACTATTAAGAGGGAATCCTTTATGTAAGATTGATTTCCCCCCTGTGGGAGTGGCAGTGAGTGGCACATAGACAGGAGGAAACTGCTTCTTCACCAGCAGGCTGGGTTGCAGGCATAGGGGTGGCCCCAAACACAGCACAAAATCACTCTTGCACCCCAAGGTCCAGGGACTGTGTGCATTTGGATACGTGCATGGCAAAGACTTCAGTCCTGAAACAGACTGAGGGGTGCTCCTGAGACTTAAGTCCCTTTGTGGTGTAAAAACTCTTAGAAGTGCTGAAATGTAGTCACAATTCAGTTGCAGTTTGCAGTCACTGTAAGTAGCATAGGCAAAAAAAAAAAAGTTGCAGTGTAAAATAATGAAAAAGAAAAATGAAAAATACTGTACTGTCTTTGGCACCTCTGGCCTTGTGGACTAAGAACCCAGACCTAATGCTTGTTTTTGCATTGCTGTAAAAGTTATGCCACTCAAACTGACCAACTTAAGGGGTACTGAGACAAATGAGGCAAAAGTGCTCTGCCATTTGCAAATGACAGAACAATTGAAAGCTTTCTAGAGGAAAAGAATGAGCCAGGGAGTGGGAGGGGAGAAGAAAGAAAAGAAAGCCAAACATTTAAAGATTGGCTTATATGATTTTAAGCCAGCTAGGTAAATCCTAAGCTTATATAGAGGTCATGTTGTAAGACTCATCTCAGAACTGATGATCACAGACTTGAAGCTAAATTTATTCTCACTGACAATTTTCATTATTCTGTTTAAGTGACTAACTGTATAGCTGTATTGGCAAGATCATTCCTTTACTCATTCAACTCACTAATATGAAACACCTCTGGCAAAATGATGCCATAGGATCACTTAGGTTCATGCTAAATAATTGGGCAATCTAGCATAGCTACGTCAATGCAGTGAGCTAGCTGGACATAAACTAGGCTTTGAAGGATGGTTAGAAGTCAATGGAAGGAGGAGAAAGTCCATGCCGTAGCTTTGGGAATGCTGAATAGTGTTGTGGGGCTGAACCTCTGCACTTTAATGGAGATGGGCTGAGGTAAAGGTACATTAGGGGTCCATCACTTTGAAAAGTCTCAAGAAACTCTCAACTTATAACTAGATCTTATGCAAGACCTACAAAGACCAGTCTTGGAAGAGTGTGGGGAATGATAGTGGGATTGGAAGGATGAAGAATACATTGTGGTATAAACTGCTGGCTGGCCCCAAAGGCTTTGGGTGACTCTCCTCATCGGTCACCATTTGTCCATGTCCACTGCTCTTATTCTCTCTGCTTGGAGATAGTATGGACATCTTTATCAATAGTATAATGTGCTTAGTCACTAGCAATTCAGAATCCTCCTGTGGCCTATCTGTGGCATGGCTGGAGTACAACGTTGGCCCCAACACATGAGTATGAACAGCTCACTTCCTACACGTGTGACCCTGCGGGCATGCAAACAAGCAAGCTTACATGAACAACTTCATTACAGAAAGTAGCCCCCACTCATTTATTCCCGAAGCATTTTGTTTGTATACACTTTTTGCGGTGTGAGATTCTAGGGGGAAGAAACCTTTAAAGAAAAAGCCAGTTGTCTTTTTAAAATTGTGACTTGTCATCCCTTTTGAAAAACCCCTAAAGCTTTCAAAATTTATTTCTTTAAATCATAACTAGGAAGGAGTCCAGTTATGTGCTTTTTGCACAGTTGAAGGGAGTGCTGCACGAGTGTGCATGGAAAAAGAATGAGGAGAACCGAGACATCTTTGTTTGCTGACTCCAATGTTCATCAGTTTGAAGAAGCTGAATATATTTTATTATTCACTGGCCTTTTAACCAGCTTATCAGGACATTGACTAAATTATTAAACAGAAAAATTCTCCCCGCCCCCAAACTAGGGAAAGCATTAATATTGGATCTCCTCATCTTTATTGATGCAAAAGTTTTTTGTACTACTTTTAAAAACACGGATACTTACAACACAGGTTACCACTGTCACCCCAACATCCAGAGGCAGCTGGATGTTCGTTACTCCAGTGAGATTCCACAGTGCCAGCTACTGTCTAGGACACTAGTGTTTGCAAACCAACCTAGTGTTCCTATTATCTCTTTACCCACGCAGAGATGCCTAAGGAAGAATGGCTTTTATTCAAGAGTAAGCATTATGGAGATGAGGAACTCCTATACATTGATCTCTTCCATCAGTTAATCTTTGTTCAACATCAAAAGCAGGCACATTCTGCACACTCGAGTTATGTAAGAAAAAGCATGTTCTGGAGCCATCGGATGATAAGGAATTGCTTCTGCTCATTGAGAAAACTCGGAATTCCAAGGAAATGCCTACTAAGTGCCTAAAGGCCAGCAGTAATGCTGAAAACTGCCCTTCACCATCCTTTCCCAACTCCTATTGATGCTACCCTTGGGAATGTAGCAATCCTCTAGATCAACTAAATGCAGAAGTGGACAATATTATGCTTGATGTTGCTCTATGAGCAGCCTTCTCCGTTGTAGGAGCTCCAATTTGTAAGGTTGCACAAACTCAGCATCATTTTCCAGGAGAGCATCTGCAAGTCACTGGTCTGGCCCCAGGTAAGGCAATCACAATCAAGAAGTTACACACTAAATTGAGTGAAAGAAGGGAAGCCCTGAGGTCACCATGTGGGAAAGTCCAGAATCTACCGTCTTGGAAACCATTTATGGCTACTATAGGGAAGGTTCTACAGGTTGTCCATGGACCACATCTACAGAGATATTTAGACAAGCTCCCTGCAAGGGTTAGTAAAGAAGACCTAGTGGGTCATTTTGAAGGCTGAAGCAGTCCCTGAAATCTGAAATTCCTGGAGTTCCCTCAGTGTTACTTTTGTACATTTTGGGTCACCACAAATTATAGACTGGCTGGCAAACTTGATGCTTAGACTTTCACCTGAATGTGGAAATGCCCATCTACCACCACCCCCTATCTGTTTCCTTTGAATAGCCAAGGTTTTGCCAACTTTCTTCCAGGTTTTTTTATTGTCTCCATTTTTTAGGAAAGAAATTCAGTATTTGTGTGTACCTCTTTGAAATTATTTTATTCTTAAAAAGCATGCACTAGGCGTGTGTGGCAAGATCTAAGCAGGCAGGAGGGAATGCAAAAATGCATGAGAAACAGTGTCTTGCCCTCCAGGAGCTCAGAAAAAGTCGATATGTAAGTGAAGATGGTCTTACAAAACCAAGTAAACAAGTGGAGTTTGGCCTTCATTATATACAAACAGGACATTGGAGTGTTAGCCTCACACACCAAGCAATTAATGAAAAGGGTCTCTCTTGGGAGCAGCTCAGAAATGGAGGAGGTGGCTGTGGTGGCCACAACCCTGAAGCCTTAGAGACAATTAAAGAGGGTCTTGTGCATTCTTCCTTGATATTTCCAGCTGAGGGTCAGGTGTGAGAGTGGTGGTGTCCTATCCTATTATATATATATAATATATATATATAATATATATATATATATATATTAGTGATGGTAAATGGAAGAGATTTGGGGAGCAAGAGATTGGAAACAAATTTCTGAAACACTGGAGAAGTGATGTGAGTGATGTAAGGTATTTTTCCTGCTTCCAGCTGAGTCACTGGGCTGAAAAACCCCTGTGGGATGTCAAGAGGGTAACTTCAATTTTGACTCCTCAATCTTCTTTCTTGTCCATTCCTCTCTGTGAACAAAAGAAAAGGAGCAGAACAGTACACAGATGAAGGCATCCAGGTATCGGAGGGACCAAAAAAAGGAGAATAAGAAGTTGAACAGTGCTTCCGGTCCTTGCTCATGTGGATGAATGCAGAGTGCATTTTGGTAGAGAGGCAATTGGCAAGGCATACTAAATTGCTTGGAGGGTGCTCTGTGCCATTATGTCCACAGGCCTCAAAACATCTTGACTCAAGGAAGCTGACTTGCCACACCTCCGTGTACATTAACCAGAGTAGAGGTTGGGTAAATCAGGAGGACCAGAGCAGGAATCTTAAAGGGAAAACCTGAGAAGGGGAATGCGATTGGCACTGGGCAACCAACTGTGCCTCATGACTTTTCAGTCTCCTCTGGCACTTATTACAGAGGGATTTATGGCACACCTCAGGAAAGGGTTGCATATACAGTGATGGTAGAAAACTGCTTGAGTACGAGGAAGCAAAGTAACAACATTGTATGTGATAGTAACGGATGTCCTCTGCCCTCCTAATACGCTTGGAAGAAACCAATCAAACAGGCTTAGAAAATAGTACAGGAAGGAAAGAAACTGGACTGCTGGCTTTTAGGTATCTAAACTAGTGTTGACTCTCTCATCCACCTCCCCTTCCTTCTCAGGCAATTCTGGGCCCAGGAAGGCCTCCAACTGCAGGGACATGTCATGGCCTCTGGGAATTGTTGAGGGGAGACCTGTGAGAGAGAGAACAAGTCTTCACAGCTACAGACACCCTACTAGGTGGAGCCAGAGCCTTATGACTTCGCCTTAGTGGACTTGGACCCTAGGAAAAGCTCAACTCCAGCCCCAGAGAGGTGGCATCTCAGGCTTGAGGACTTTATAAGACCATTTGGGAAGGGCTGTGTGTTTTCAGATCCTATAATTAGCCCTGCAAGCCTTCTCAGGTGTATCAAGCATTCTCCTCATTGCTTCCCTGCCTATCTGCCCTAGGCATCGGCCTCTAGAGGGACTAGACAGCTCACATAGAGAATGAATAGCTTGAAGGATGGCTTTCCAAGACAGGAATGATAGGCAACCGGGGGCCATCGACATCTGGGGCAGAGCCATATCTGGATTGGACAGTTACTCAGTAGAGGCAGCAAATTTCTCAGTTCCCTGAACTCTAAATCAATGCGTATCCTGATGCCTCTCTTCCCAGATGTTCAGAAGAAATTAAGATGCCCTTAAAAACATGGCCATGACAACCTGGTCTGGAGAAGAGGTCTGAAGTGGCCCAGTCAGTGCCCTACCCGCCCCCCCCCCACCCCCCGCTTTAAAAAAAAAAAACCCAACTCTGCACCTATGAACTACTATATGGGAGGAACAGGTGCTACACAGGCCAGCGGTCAGAATGTGGCCAAAGCCCTACTGGGCAGTCCTGGAAACCCCAACGGAAGCAACTGCCACTGCTCCCTGGAGGGGGAGGGGCTCATAGCTTGAGCTGACAATTGACCCTCACTCCCTTCCTAGTTTCACTCACCATCTTATATTCCTGAAAGGAAGCAGCAAACTCTGAGACTTAGAAGAAAGAACTTCATGGTTCTAACTCCCTCTCAAGAAATAATAAGGCTTTGAAGAGACCACTGAATAAGTCAGGGAGTTTCTACAAGCACATTCTCTCAATAGTTTGTCCCCTGAGAAGAAATTATTTCCACAATAGAAATGATGCTACTAATAAAGGTTTCTGAGACCCAAATGTGATGGCAGAGGTGGGCAAAGTGAGAGGCATGCTAATATTGGACTCTGAAGTCCTTTGAGGTACCCACCAAAGATATGCATAGTACTCTCTGAGGTCTTAGGTAGCAGGAGGAAGCCAAAGAGCAGAAGGGATGGGGAATGCATAGCCAGTATGTCTGGCCTTTCTCTATGATATAATGTCCTGCGATCTACCCTACTTTCTGAGACCTGCCTGTATCTCAGATTCCCCATAAGGAAAATATTCTCTCTCTCTCTCTCTCTCTCTCTCTCTCTCTCTCTCTCTCTCTCTCTCCCCATGTTTTTAGTTATTGAGGCTTTCTGCTCCCAGTTACTTGTAGAGATTGTGATAAACTAGAACCCTCCCTTTGAGGGTTTATAGTGTGTTGTGGTGCAATCGGTTAGCACAGGGCACTTATACAGGAAAATGTACTTTCATGAATGAAGCACGATAGGCGGGAGAATACCTTAAGGCAGAATGCCCTGGGTGACTGTAAGCAATGAGGGAAATGAGAGAAATAAAAGGAGAAAGACTGACAGGGCAGACTCCTTGGCCAGGTAGAAGCCAAAGGAAGAGAAAGTGATGTGAAGCAGGTGAGAGAAAAAAGAGAAGAGAGGAAGGAAAAAAAAAAAGAATGTTGGAGACATGAGGAAGGCCAAGTTCAGAGGCTTCAGTAGACAGCATTTGGCCAAAAGAGTAAGGGTCCATGGATTAGCTGACAGATGGGAGGCAGGCAAAGGACAGAAAGTGCACAGAAAGTCCAAAAAGCCTTTCCCTTTTTTAATATACCTGGGAAACCTCCCCCCACTCATCCCAAAAGCCCAGGCCTGAAAACAAAGGAAACTGCAGGAACCTCTTGGGGTGAAAGATGGTGCCTAAGCTTCCTTCCAAAGTAAAGTATGGCTTCAGATTATTCAACCCAGGGCCCCCCAAGCACCCCTCTAATGGTGCAGAGATAAGCATCCATAAGGGAGCCATGCTGAGGTGACAGGCCTAGGTCCTTTTAAACCCATCTAACTCCAATCTGGGACATTTTCCCTCCAAGGAAACGCAGCAGGGGATACAAATGTGTAAGGGAAGTCTCAACAATGGCCCCAGGGAACTGTGGATCTTAGACACAGCAGCAACTAGGAAGGAAAGAGGGATGACAGAGAAGAAGTTCTACTCCCAGGCCTTTCCTAAATCCTCAACGGAGCAACTTCTTCTACTCCCTCCAGTGACTCTTGAGAAAACTACTCTGGGGCTGGCCCCCCCTCCCCCCTTGCCTTTTGATCCTGCCTCCTCGGAGCTCCAATATGCTGGACAGAAAATAAATGTCCTGTCCTAAAACGGAAACTGCAATTAGATGCCAAGGGAAGTCCAAGGAAAATAAGAGGTGGCGCTCAACAGTGTATGGTGAAAAATGGAGCAAGAACATTCCAGGCTAGGGCTTCTCTAAAAGCAGGGGCGGGGCTCTGAGGCATCTAATTCTGCTATTTCTGGTAAAGCATGATCCTATGTATAGACAGCTGGCAAAAGGAGATTGTGTAAGGTGGTTGCTTCAGAATGTTACTTGAGCCATTCAACTACACCACAGGCCCAACTGTCAGGCACCATAGTGACAAAAGTGTCCTGACCAGGGTGCCTCTCATTTGCATTTTTATTTCCCTGTTGCTGCCATTCTCTGAATTTACCCATCTATAAACTCATTGCTTTACCAAGTAGCTGTTGAGCGTTGCTGGGTGGTAGAGACACAAAGATGACAGGCATAAATTTCCGAAAGTCCTGTCCTCTGTAGTGAGAAGAGGGAGATTGACATGGTGAGAACACAAACAGAAATACAAAGTCCATGACACTAGCTCAGAAAAAATGGACTTTTTCATATCCACCCACACAGAAAACTACAATTTTTGAGAGAACTAACCCTCCTCGAGGGAGTCTTGTCAATCAGGAAGTATTGATTGTCCTCTGTGCCTCAAAAACAGGAAATTACAAACCTAGTTCTTTGTCCACTCAGGATTTTCCAAAGTCAACCACACAAGTGGTTGTTCCATGATATCGGAGTTCTGACCTTGAGCAGCATGTGTTGAGCAAAAGGAAAATGATTTGGGGTCTTTTTATCCAAGAGGATTAGGCCCCAATGCAGCCTTCAGAATTCTTCTAAATACTGGAGACTGAAGATTTGTAAGAGCTCGTTAGGGGCCACCAGACCTTATCACAGACAAGAGTCAGAGTCTTTTAGAGACCAGCAGAGGTCGAATAAAGCAGCACAGGAAAAGTGCCAAGAACTCAGGCTTTGGGGTGTCAGTGCGCACAGGAGCTGGTGCTGTCTCTGAAAGCTGCCTCATTGGTATCCATAATTGAAGGGCAGAGGGCACACCTGATTCCAAAAAGATGGGGACCTCTCAGGTGATGGTCAGTCAGGAGTCTCTGAGGCCTCAGAATAAGGGTCTGGAAAGAAGGGGTTAAGTTGGAGTGTCACCAAGTTGGTGCGTCTTTGCAGTCACAAACAGATTATAGGGAAGGAAGGAAGGATGGTGGTGTCTGAATGGGGAGGGCTTAGGGCCTGCCCTCCCCTTGCTGACTTGCCTTCCACTACCATTGCTGAGAAATAAATCCAAACATGGGGTTATCTGATGAATTACAAACACCTATAGGCCTCAGACTTTGAAGGCAGAAACGATTAGACAGTAAAAAGAAGAAGCAAATGTTCCAAGGATTGGATGTAAGGAAACAAGCCATCAAGATGAGAGAAAAGAACTGGCGAAACTCACCAGAAAAAAAAAAAAAAAAAGAGGATACAGGAAGGGAGGGTTGGAGAGGGTATCCTTCTAGGGGACTGGACTCAAAGTGCTGTTAGGACAAAGAAGTACAGAGCAAGATAGAGCTGTGTGTACCTGGGCCCAAAGCAAATGAAGGTTGAGGCAATCAGAGTGCCTCAAAGTAAGGAGGTAGCTTTGGGTTCAAGTTGGGTGGCCAAGAAGGCCAGATAGTACCTGTCTTGCAAGGGAACTTTTTTCTGTTGAGAAAAGATATGTACTCTCTTCACTTTCTGATCCTGACCCCAAAACCTGCCTGACTTGGAGGGTAATTCACGTGAAGTTAAAAAATCAGGTGACCAAAGCAGGAAGTCCTGGGCATGGGCTAAGTTTTCCATAGGGCAAAGACTATCCACTCTGCTGGGACCTACTGGGATCCATTGTCCTGGGCTGGTGGGCACAGAGAATTGTAGGCTCTTCCTAGACTCTACACCTCCACTTAGTTCTAGTCAAATGTCTTTGATGAGCTTGATTAAAATTCCCTTCTCATAATAAAGGAAGCCACTTATGACAAGTAGGTGACAGCTAATCTGAAAAGCATGCTGATATCTCAACATGCTTTAAAAAAAGAAGCAGCAGCAGAAATACTTAACTCCATACTTTAAGGCCTTTTCTTCATTGAGTGGACCAGGTCTAGTATTCCAGATCAAGGACAAAAGACTGTTGTGCCAGGATAAAGGACTGGGAAGAAGACAGCTTCCCAGATGCCTCAACTTCTGGAAGATTCCTAATCTCTTCTGTTTTAAGCTCAGGCAGCCTTGAGAAGCTCAAGTTTGAAGGCTCAGACTCAACAACCAGTTTGGAAAAGGGGAAGGGGTAAGCATTGCTCTGAGGAGGGCACTGGTCTTCCTAGGCCCAGAAATTACATGGAGTACACAGTTGGAGTGCATGCACCAAGTCACTGGGAGTCCCTAAAACATCCCTGCCAAGTGTCCGTGCCATTACCACATAATGCTGTTTGTCCATTTGTCTCCTTCCCCACCACAGGGAATGGAAGCAGGCTGTCTCAGGACCATAAGACCTTCAAAGACAATTAGGCTCCCAACTTGTCTTGCCAGACAGGGTCTTATGCACAGGTAGCACAGTGGGAACTCCAAGCTTTTCTCTGTGAAAGATGAGGCTGTGGAAAAGGTGTTTCCAAGTGGTTTTAACTCTTGGAAGGTGGAAACAAGAGAATAACTTCCTTGGAGACCTGAGTAGCATGTGGGGGCCCAGGGCTTTCTCAGGGTCTCTCTTAAGCCTCATTCCCAAGGTGGCTTTCTCTGGATCAGCTGCTTTGACTATTTGAGCTGTAGGAGACAGGCTACTTTCAGGTCTTTACTGTTTCTCTATTGTTTGGGGGAGAGGATCCATATTTGCCTGTTAAATTGAACCCTAAGAGATTTTTTTCCCAGACTGAACTCACATGTCCCAGCTGAGTATGTGGTACAAGCAAGTCCCACTCTTACAACTGCCTTTGTCTCCTTACCATTTGTATTTGATAAGCACAGCACTGTGATTAGCCACTTATGTATTTTCCCCAAGCAGCTATGGTCCTGATGATGACAGACCGAGCCTGCCCCTCGGTGACGGAGGAAGTGGAGATTCTCACAGACATTCTCTAGAGGCTTTGCTAGGTCTTCAACAGAGACCCCACAGCCTTCCACCAACTCTGCATCTCACACAAGAACTAGCACTACCAGCAAAGATTGACAGTAGAAAACCAATGAGGATATATTTTTGAGGAAGTCAGAAGTGAAGCAGGCCTTTGTTAACCAAGTACTTTTGTCTTCAAGGAGATGCTAGCTTGAATGACTAAGTGTAATTTCCCTTGAATTCCTGGCATTTCAAGGAATCAGGAAAAAAAAAAAAAAAATATATATATATATATATATATATATATATATATATATATATATATATATATATATATATACCTAAAATACTGTAGCCAGTCCAGTGTGGCATATATTCTGAAATACTGGATCCCTCCGATAAAGGAGTTCTGAAGGTGTGCCTTACAACTCACAGGGGACAAAAATTAGAAATTCTCTGGGACCAGTTCGGGGCTTTGAAAGTGAGAGCACTAAATAGCCTCAAATCTGGGTTAGGGGTACTGTCAGTTTTTAAGGGGGGCTAGGGATATATCTAAAACTGCAGAGAACCATGGCCTGGGTCACAGAAGACAATGCTAAGTCTCAGTTGATAGTCAGTCGGGACTGGCAGGGGGAATCACAAGAAGGAGTGTGAAGAGGTGGTGACATGAGAGATTCACTAAAATGGCACTTCTTCGTGAGAAATGGAACCCAAGGTTAAGAGTTAAATTGAAGACTTGTTTATTTTAACACAGTTCTTCTTTTTCAGTTTTTAAGAAAAAAAAATATGTCTCAAGGAGCAAGGCAAGAGAGTTGTCCTTCAGCATGAAGGACAGCTAAGGATAGAATAGGCCGTTGCCCCACCTCCTTTCCAGGCTACCACCATCTTGGTAAGTTTCTGATGTAGATCAGAAAAAAGTGACTTCACTCAACTCAAAAGCCTAGAGACCTGGAAATACGAGAGAGTCAAAGAAATCCCATGGCTACATCTGTAGGTAGGGATAGAGAGACACAGAAAACAAGATGGAGAGTGGAAATGTGCGTAGAAAAATGGTAGGTGATCCTCGGAAAGGTAGCTACATTAAAGACAGCAGCAGAGAACCCTGGTCTCCTAGAGGTGAGAAGAAAGCAGACACTAAAGTGGAAAACAGATTGTACTCTAAGCTGTCAACTTGCCAGAAGAACAATCAAATCCTCCTGGTTTTCACACTTGAAAGGGATAGAAACTAGGAAATGAGACATCTTCCAGAGGAAGGAAAAAGAATTCTCTTGGGATGGGTCCAGCAAGATTTTGTGTTGTCCAAGGATAAGAAAGCGTATGTCTTCTACATAGTGACCCATCACTGTGGTCTCCAATTGTCTACTTTTCAACCAGATAGTCTTGAAATGAACTGAAGACTGAAAAGAAGGAAACAAACTCAAGAGCATGAGTCTTCCTGGGCATGAAAATATGACTCTTTTCTAAGCCAATTTGTGCATCTAGCATCTAGCTTTGAAGATGAACTTAGACCCATCTTTATGGGTTTTTTTGTGAAGAAACTACGCAAAAAGATGCACAGGCAGCATCTGAGGGGTACCCTTGATCTTGGGAGGCCCAGCTATTGTCACTTCTCTTGAGAACTACTACTCTGAATGTAGAGATCCAGAGCTATGAATCCCAACTCTAAACTGTCTTCATATAATGGTGTGGTAAAACCAAGCTCTTCTGGAAATCCTCCTTTATTTCAGTCCTTCATCCTACTGACTGGCCCTCTTCCCAAAGAGGCTTTAGAAACCATGTTGTTTTACATACAGTGAGCTCCTGTCCAGTGTAGCTCTGCATACACAATGCAGGAACCCTCTGCCTCTCAGAAACAGAAGTGTAATTGAGATTGGATAAGCTCCTTTGCATAGAAAGGCTTATCAGCAAACATTCCTTAAAGCAGGAGAAGATGCCCACAAGGCCAAGCAAGATGCCCACAAGGCAACAGTTTGCTGCCTTTCACAGAGCCAGGTGATTCCTTTACTCATGTTAAACTCCACTCATACGGCTTCTTATTTCCCTACTTCCAGAAGAGTAGGCAGCCTTGAGAAGTAATGAACCGAAGAAGGCTGTCTAAGGGAAACCCAAGCTAAGCCCAAAATGTTGTGCCTTTAGATTGGGTTTAGGGAGTAGAGAATAAATTTTCCTATTTCCAAATCACAATTTGGTAAGCAAGGTGTATGGCTTCTGGCTCTGGGGCCCAGGATTTCTCATTACCCTCATTCTAAGAGGGTTTCTCTTTTGCTAGGGACATGGAAATCCAGATAACCTTAGCTGTCACATTCCCTATGAAGTCCTGTAGCTCATCAATATTTATGTCATAAGAAGGGGATTCAGTTCTTTGATTTTTGAGAACAGCCTGACTTCAGTAAGCTCACAGTTTGAGAGAGTGCATGCAAGACTTTCAAGAGTATATCATATGACCAAACATAAAGTCAGGTATTGTCTCCTCATTCCACACACAGAGCAAAACCCGAGGTCCTTCTAGCTAACGATAGATCTGGAACATCCTTTCCTTGCAAGCAATTAGAGATAACCCATCAATAGCCAGATTAGCACAGCAAGAAGGAAATAAACTTGCATTCCTTATGGGAGATTTTCAAATGGCAAGTGCAACAATTAACTAGGAATTCTTCTATATCCCATTGAAAGCTAGAAAGCCAAAAGATGGGAATTGATGAATAAGGATGAAGTCCTTAGAAATAATGTCCTTTTTTTTTTTTAACTGTGGATGCTTGAGGCATCCAAGAGGGAATGCATCTTGTTCCATAAAGGGACCAGGAACACAAGGATATCTGTCCTTCTTGATATGGCCAAGGCCTCTTTCCCTAATTTTGGTCACTTGTAGATATTGGTTCTCCTTAAATTTGTTTTTAAAACATTAAAAACATTGACCAACATAGACAAATGATATCCATTCTGCAACATGATGAAATAATTAGACAAGGAGGGCTACATAACAAGGAAAATCAGTCCTAGAGAAGCAGAGCAGAAAGCCCTGTAGGAATAGGAAGACTATATGTATGGTCCAGGGAAGATTTCAATAACACAAGGGACAAGGAAGAGCCAAGTGGCCCATCTCGAGAGATGCATACCCGGCTCTGTGTCTCCTTAGAGAATTTTGTTGAAACAGGTCTTCATGGCCTGGTACTGGGAAGCAAAGCTACCATCTCCTCCCCCTGAGTCTCAGCTTATGACTCTGAAAAGGTAGTGTCCATGTGGAATGAAATTTGATAACTCTGTTCAAGAGAATAAAGTTAAGAACATTCTGTCAAAGGCAATGCATAGGCTTTGCTCCTGACCCCATATGCTCGGGCCAGTTCACATAATGCAATGTAGGATGAGCCTTTTAAGAGAGAAAAGGAGGAGATTGGAGCCAACATGGTAGGGGATGCTGTGAATAGGGCTGCAGGAGTTTTACCAGTTCTTTGAATGAGCTGTAGTCTTGCTTTCTATGAAGTGGCCCTTGAGCATCTTTATTTGATTTTCATGTCATCTCCTGGATTATAAACTGAGAAGGAGGGCTTTGACAAAGATCCACACATTCTCCCTTCAAAACAGGCATTCCCAAAAGGAATGGAGCTGAGGGTGAGGCACTACTGTACCCACTAAGAAACAGTGATGAGCACTAAACTTGTGTTTCCTTTATACCTGGAGGGACATATATCTTACTAGGAAGTAGAAGCTGTGTGACCCAAGGTGGGTGGGACAAAGTATGCTTTTATAGACATACTTAGGGTATAACCCCATTGCTGTGGTGTAGGAGACGATCGATCACATGACCGACTGGCAAAGTTCCTTTTTATGAGGCAAGATAAAGGCAGGTTATTGTGCAGCTTGCTTTGTCTGATGGCCTTGACTAGCAGTTTTCCTTTTCCATGTCCTCTATTTGTTGAAGGTGATTCTTTGTCCCCCCACTCCACCCCGCCCCCTTGGCTTTGAGCTTTCCCAGTTGACACTGGATTAATTCTTTGACCTGTATCTTATTCAAGAAGCGTTCACCCCTACTCAGCCCTAGGGCACCACACATGGAACAACACTCCAACCACGAATTGTCTTCTGGGAACCCTGCCTAGTGGACTAATGTGAATGTGCCCTACAAATGAGCATGCCTATTTTGAAGGGAGCATTTGTGGACTCTGTTCTTTACCACATACATTCATTAAACCTGAAGATCTAAGGCATTCTTTCCTTTTTCTCTTAGCTAAAGGTTTGTGAATTTGTCTTCATCTGTAGTTTTCATACCTGCTTGGGAAGGAACAATCTGGGGACTTCTGTCATCCCTAAGTCACTGACTCCCAATTGACTGGTATCTACTGGGATTCCTCAGTTCCAAGTAGTCTGACACACCAAAGCCAAACCTTATCTGACAAAACAAAGCTGTTGCCTCTGTAACTCACTGACTTACATTCCTGCCTTTACCCAACATTTACCCATGTTTTTGCCTCATGAGTTTATTAGTCAGTTCTGCCCCTGGCACTGTTGTATAACCCTTTGTTACTTGTATGCACTAAAGATTTTTGACTTGAATTTTTTAATGTCCTTGAATGTCCCTGGAAATTAAAGATGAGTATAAGATGTGTAAGACTTTGGGGATACAACAATGAATGAGAAACAGTGTCTTTTCCTCTAAAAGCATTTAATGCTGAAAACGTAAAACTTCAGTGACATGCCATATATTACAGGTGTAGCTTGCAAGTCAGCCTGGGGAATCATTCTCTTGGATGACAAATGGAAGAAATGTCTGGATGCCACAGGCCCTAAAGTGGCTGGGAGCTCTTGAAAAAATATTGTCTGGAATTTTAAACCAAGCTTCCTGGATGTGGTTCTAACAATGGGAACTGTAAGTGGGGAAGAATGCTATACTGTCACAGATTCTACTTGGACGACCAACAGCCAAGCATGAAGAATTTTGGAAGCTATGGTTTCATGAACACACCTGCTCAACAAAGGATGTCTGTCTATTGACTAAAAGAAGGTCGACCAAGAAATAGGCATGCTTAGAAGAGCCATTGGGGCAGAGTGCCACATGTAAGGTGTAGGGCTATTTCTTACCTCTCGTAGCCCATAAGATGTTTCTCTGGGGGATATCTTGGAACTAGTCACATGGAGTATAGCCTTGCCTTTGTTTTCTAGATTAGCTCAGCCACTTTTATGTTCTGCTTTTCCTATGAAAGATGGGGTACAAATGATTGAGCTATAATGTCCCCACCAGAGAAAGAATCCTGTAAGTGCAGAAAGAAATGACTATAGGAATCTATACACAGGAACAAAGGAAAGAATAAGCTGTAGCAATAAAATGACAAAAGAATTAAGACACTTGACAGAGATTCTGATAGAGACTATCAGAAATCAGAAGTGGAAGTCTTATTTCCTTGGGGAACTGAAGAGACTGAGAAAGGGTCCAAGGGCAGAAACTGAGTCCAGTCTACAGTGTTGTGTGCTCCTACACCCAGCATCAGTAACACACCCAGCCCTCTCCTCATGTATTAACCTTCTGCATGAAGATACAGGAGTAAAAGAAATCCCTGAGAATGAAGTTGGGAGGAGAGGTGAGGGATACAGGCAGATGCAGGCAGAATTTGAAGAGATGGGGAGAAAGGGAAAAGGATTCCAGCTTCTGGGTGGGAGGAAGGAAAGATAAGTGAAAAGCTGATGACGTAGCCTTCAATCACTACATGCCCTGCCCTACACACACACACACACACACACACACACACACACACACACACACACCTTGTAAACTCCTGAAACACATAGAAGCAAAAGGGGGAAATAAGTGTTTGGATGAGTGTTAGACAGCTTAGGACACTAAAAACTCCCTACTTACTTTATCTCTTCTCTTCTGAGTGTTGACACTTGCTAGGATACATGTGGACACTAACCAAGTTCCACATATCCATCAATGCCTCTCCATCCGACTGGAAGGCAAAAGGAGTTGGTTAGTGGTGTGCTCATCCTGGCTTGGCGAGGCAGCAGTGTGGCACCCTCTGTAATTCCTGACCTTTCAACTTTTATGGTGTCTCAGCCCTAACTCTGGCTGGTGATGAGACACAGGTCTAATGGCAGGAGCGAGAATCAGTACTCCTCTCTATTATAGTTTTGATACAATGGCAAAAAAAGAAATCTTATTGAAGTCTCTGTTTTGCTGTCACCCACGACAGCCTGTGATAAACGTGTTACCATACCTGAATTGGTACCTAGTTCAAAGCATTGGGATGTCTCAGGAACTTTACTGAAAGAAACGTTGATGACGGCAACTATAGCCCCACCCTGATTTCCTAATATCAAGATACTAAGCAGGAGTAGGGACCACAAAAAATCTTGCACAGCTAGAAGTAAAAAAAATGTACCATCATAGTTTAGGGCACTGAAAATCTAGGCCAAAATTTTCAAACCTCAACTGGCATCTAGGGCTGGCCTTGGTCTATTTATTACAGGCATCATTCCTTTGCCAGGTTTCTCACAGTGAAGGCAGAGTTCTCCCTCAGCCATGGCAGTTTTGCCAGCGTTTAGAAAGACTGTAGCAGCTTTAAGGCACATATCCTAAAAAATAACCACCCAACACAGAGTACGCACAATTTTTATTCCTGTTCTTTGGTTCAGATCCTCTGTCCCATTCTTCTATTTGTTACCTTGCTTCCTCTGTCTTACCAACATGAAAAAGCACTTTAGAAGTTTGTCTAGTAGCAGAGCACATCAATGACAATCACTTTATTGACTTCTAATGGTGGGAGGGATTGAAAGTCAAGGGAGGCACGCTTCTGTCGTTGTTGTTTGGTTGTTGTTGTTTTGCTGTTTTTACTTTGTTTCTTTACTGGTTAATAAAGTCACTGTTGAGAAAGGAAGTCAGATAGGCATAGCATTCTTTAAGCAAGCCATCTTAATGGAATTAACATACAATAGGGGAATCTCAAGAAAGGAATGGGCCATGCCTGGCTGTACCTCATCAGAGTAGAGAAATCCCAGTTGTAAAGATGGTGAATAAGGAGCTCGACGCCGTTCTCTTTGCAGCCAGCAGTCCCTGGGTGGCAGGAGATGCTTCTGCAGCTGTGAGAGAGTAGTAGGATCAGGACAGCTGAGACTCAGATGACACACACGGCAGGCAGGCTGCTTTGCTCATGTGCCTTGGGGTGATGAGATGGGTCACACTGTCTTTCCTTCCTTTCCTTTCCTATCGTTTTTGGCTCCTTCAGCCTACAGATTTCCCCGTTTGCTAAATAAAGTAAGACATGGCCAATGGGAGGGGCAGTCACCTGGATTCTGTCTTAACAAAGAGGAAAGATATGGAGTAGTGGAGGAGCAAAAGAAGAAAAATTAAAATGTCTAGAGAGACAAATGTCAGTGAGCACAGACAGCAACTGGAGGAAGAAAAGTGGAAAGGGGTGGGGGGATGCAGAAGTAAGCACAACATCAGACTGAAGGTACACAAGGGGAAAACTCTTGGGAGAATGTGCAAGGAGTAGACGGCAGAGTGCTTCAGCTCAGACATCAGACTCTCTTGTCCCCCTGGGCAGTGCCTGGACAGACTTATTCTCCAACTGAGCACAAAGCGGGGGGTGGGTCACGTTCCTTTAGATGTTTCAAAAACCAAGTACCTGGTTTCTGATGCCCAGTAAAATAAGCATAGACTGTGGCTGAAGCAGCAGAGCAGAAACTCAGCTTTTTGGGGGTTCTGGCCACACCTCCCAGGGACAGGAATTGGATCCACATTGGTTCTATAGTGGTAATAAAAACTGCTTGTGGAAAAGCTACCCCAGATCCATGGTGGTCAATGATCAACAGAACATCCAGGAGGGAAGTGGCAGCACCAGGGGAAAAAGAATACTGACCAAAGAGGCAATTGCCTAGCCATGGGGTCATGCTCAGTAGGGCAGCTATTCAAGGAGTGTTCAGTTGCATCCCCTTAGAAAAGCTACCTTGAGTGTAGCATCAAATCCAGTGTAGGGTGCCCAAAGAGTCAAAGAAACATTCCTCCACCCACCACTACTGGTGAGGAGGAGAAAGAAAACTCCAAAGCTAGGAGATAAGCCTCAGCTATTTCTAGAAATATTCTGAGGAGTTGGTAATTTTGTCTGCTGACTACAGCAGCTCTGACTTATGACCAAACTGGGTGGAAAGGGCAGTACCAGCATTTCCTAAAAAGACATTTTTTTTCCTACCCTTCTCTTCCATCCTTGCTCCAGACCCTTGCTCAGAGGAATATTTTTAAGGTGGTCTTGCATGATTTCCTCTGAAATTTCCGATTGCTGGACCTGGTGTCAACACCATGGACTGTGCCTATAATTAACACGGGAAGCAGCCTTTGTAATGACCCAAAGGCCACAGTGTGTAAAAATAGATCTCGGGACATGTGCATAATGGACATGCCTAAAACAGTACCCCAAATAAGTGATGTTAAATATTGTAGAATCCAGGGCCCTGGGAGCTCAGGGATACAGGTCACTTACTAGCCTTTCTGGAGAAAGTATAAATTGGCCCCTGATTTCACACAGAAGGCTGTCAGCTCAAAGTTCTCAGTGTGTGTCTTGGGGGGTCTTATACATTGTCGGAGAAACAAACCCTCCTCATCCAGCCTCCTGCCTTGTTTGCCTCTCAGGTCATATTTCAGAAGAGGGGACACTCAGGGTTTGCTTTGCCTTTGTCACATCTTCTTGGTCCTGCACAAAGATACTTTCTCTGACCAGTGGTTTCATACTGAGATGGTACATATGTACTATAGACTTAATTTTCTGTCTGAATCTTTTGGAGGTTCCCCAGGGCCAAGAAAGAAAAGCAGCTCACCCCAACACTTCTCTGGTACCCTTTGATGATCTCTGTAGCTGGGACTCAGAAATGCTTAATACCCTGTGACTGGTCTTTCTTAAGACACTGTAAATTCCTTGAGGGCAGGGGTTCTTTGTTGCCCATGCACATATTGGTATGGGTTACAAAGCTTTGGGCACAATTTAGATACTCAGTGAATATTTGTTGAGTCAGGAGGGAAAAAAAACCCCAGAACCTCACAGGCCCAGGGAAACCAGAATTCCAGTTTCAACATATGGGCCATGAATGGCATTTAGTTTGAGAGGTAATCAAAGAGGCAACAAGATGGAGAGAACATTAAAAAATAGGGGAATAGGGAAGAGAAAAAAAAAGGGACTCCCCCCTCCAGAAATCTTGTTGAAGTGAGGGAAATTACATGCCATGTTGTTGTGACACACACACACAAAAAGATTCTAAGCGTCTGGTCTGGGGGAAGATGACATAATAGAGAAGAAATTGAGCAAGTTCAAGTAAGTGGAGGCAGGGGGAGTATATTTACCGACCTACGATCCACAGTATAAAACAAAATAGAGTTTTTAACGGCCAACTGCAAAAAAGCAAAGCAACTTATATACAAATATACAAGTTGTGGGCAGAGAACTAAAGCAAAAGAAAGCTTTGGAAGTCTTCTATAAATTTGAGAAATTAATGTACAATCTCAAAGTCATGGTTTGTTGCCACATTTGTTCCCAGGGAGAAGACCAGTCCACAAAAGAATATCTCCAAACTGGACTTGCAGGCCTTATTTTGAAATTTTAGATTTCAGATCCTGATGCCAACTCTATGACTGTGCCTATAATCAACACCAGAACAGCAGCATTTAAGATGATCCAAAGGCCACCGTGTGTAAAAATAGGCTTTGGGGTATATACACAAGGAGACTTGGGGGGGCAGGAAATAGTATCCTAAATAATTGATGATCATGTGTAAGCCAGGACACAGCGGAGGGGGGGGTGTCTCAGAGGTCATTTATAAAACAGTAAACAAGAAAGCAAAGAGGGGAAAGAACAGGAGCAAGTGTCATATGCATGATCCATTTTTTTATGAGATTAAAAACAAAACAAAACCTAAACAGTAGAACTTCAAGGAAGGAAATGGCAGCACTGGAGAGAAAAAACTCCTAACCAAAGAGGTAATTGCTAAGCCTTGGGGTCATGCTCAGCAGGGCAGCTATTCAAGGAGTGTTCAGTTGCATCACTCTAGAAAAGCCAGCCTTGAGTGTAGCATCAAATCCAGTGTAGGGTGCCCAAAGAGTCAAAGAAACATTCCTCCGCCCACCATCACTGGTGAGGAGGAGGAAAAAAAACTTCATAGCTGGGAGATAAGCCTCAGCTATTTCTGGGAAGATTCTGGGGAGTTGATAGTTTTGTCTGCTGACTACAGCAGCTCTGACTTATGACCAAACTGGACAGCAGAGGCAGCACCGGGGTTTCCTAAGAAGACTTTTTTTCTACCCCTACTCCCATCCCACCCCCTTGTCTCAGTTCACAGGAGAATATCTTCAACTTGCATGCTTTACTTTAAACTTTTAGATGTCTACGTCCCTTAGCCCAGGGCACAAGCAACAGTGGTTTTAGAGAGTTGCTGTTGGGGTTTTAGAAATGCTTATGAAAAATAAATAAATTAATTAATAGAAGTGTCTTCAGCATTGGTGAGAAGACTAAATCCAAACGAGATCCCAGACCAACTCAGGAATCTCACAGATCACCTGTTTGCTCTATCAGGTCCAAGCAGGAGGACAAGTAGGTAAAAAGTCACAGCAGACATAAAATGAAAGATGCTCTGGAAGTTGGGGTGCTAGGCTCAGCGCTGGAGAAACATGAGGTCTCTGGAAAGGATGTCAACATGACTTCACATGGCTATAAACAGGCTGGCTGTGAAAGCCAGCTGTCATGTTGCCTTATCAGACTCTCCTCGTGAAATACTACTGAGTGCTGTTCTGTTTTGTTTCCGTCTCAAGAGTATATTGGACTCCCTGGTGAACTCATAGAACAGACCTGAAGTGAGTAGATAAAGCCTTCGCTGGTAGCTCTCCAGTATCCTACAACAGAGTTTCCAGGGCAACTTAAAATGTTTCCTTTAGTGACCCCCCCCCCCCAACTGTTATTTGGGAACTTTTAATCTGGAGAGGTTCTTAAGTGATGACTTTGGGAAAGGCTTCACCTCAAAGTAGACATCTAACAAATAACTGAAAAAGAGTAAACTAACATTTGTTAAAAAAACACAGGGATGATTTTTACAGTGTGGTGATGAAACACAACGTCCATTTGCCTCATTTTAGGTTATCAATTCTGATTTCAAAGCTGCTAAGGAGAATCGCTTCAGTGAAGTTGTAGAAAGTTTTGAAAAAGCGTTCCATGCAAAACTCCCCCCATCCCAAATGCTTTTTGAAATGTAATGGGACATTGAGTAATGAGATTACAGTGTATTAAATGGTTCAGAAACCGAGATGGCTGTCTCATGTATAATAAAATGTCTTAAAATATGTTGATTAGAAAAAGAAGTCTTGCACCCCCATTTTCTGGAATATTTAAACAAACCTGAAGTTCTGGATAATGATCGCATTTACATCGGCTCAAATGCTTTGTAACTTTGTCAATACTTTAGGGTTACTTCCTTCTCATTTTCCCAGGGACATAGGGGTGCTAAGACTGTGATGCATGATGCAGAAAAATAGTTCTACCCTTTAAAGAAATGTTGTCTCCTACAGTGCAGGGTGAAGGAGCTTCATGTGAATCAGAGTGAAAGAGCTTCATGTCAGTTTCCTGGTTCAGAATATTCTACACCAGGTTATTTTTGTCCTCATTGAACAGTGAGCTGTCTCACCCAGACCTCCATATTATCACAAGAAAACTCAAGAGCAGAGTTTGTGTCTGATGGGTATCTCCTTCCAGCACCCAGTGGGAAACCTGGGATGCAATGAAGCCGATTTTTGCCCAACCCAGAGGAATCTGAATGAAGTCTAGTACTCACAGATTTGCACAATTTCAACTTTCAGACAGGTGTTGGGATTTTCAGACAGCAAGCCCTATATCTTTTGTACTCCCTGAGTTGTTTGATTTTTTTTTTAATCAGTTTTGAACGGTGGAAAAGAATAAAACATTCTTTTCTCACAGGAACACAGAGGGCCTCACAAACAATACCCAGGGTCGTGGGATGGAAAGTACACAGTCACTGCGTAGAGCTACTCACAGGCACTGCCCTCAGGCTGTCTGGAGGCACCATGCAGACCCAGACATATCCTAGTCAGAGGTTTCACTGCAACTTTAAACTTGGGAAAAGAAATAGAGCAGGGTTGAGGCACTATTCCTATTCCACTTTAGAATTTTGAGCTGCTCTTCATCTGGACTGACTTCATGGAAATGAGAAGACAAGAAACAAAGAGGCATTTTTACCCCCAACAGCAAGATAAATAGGGGATGTGTAGGTTATATCAGGATGAAAATAATGACCAAAAAAAAAGATGAAAGACTGATTTCATCCTTAGTCTCTGTATTCGCACAGAATATTAAATAGCCCACATTCTGTATAAGAATGTTTTATAATTTTCTATTACCCTTACAGCGTCATTGCTGGACAGTGAGCATATTGAAAGTAAAGATTGTGTTATAGCCTCTTTGCTGCTTTCGAACTACCCACAGATTTTAGTACAGGCCTGTAGCAGACACTTAAGTAAATTTCCATTGAATCTGAATATAGTAAAATCTGAGTATGTCATAATGTCAGGTATCGATGTGTTATTTGCATATTCAATAATCTTCGCTGGCATTTCCATTGACAGCAGTATGTCAATTGTACAGGGTAGATCAATTAGGACCCAAGTCAATGACGTCTGTCTGAACTAGCAAAGTTGTTGCTTATAAAATTTAAATAAGTTTTACAGTACAAAAGTTTTCATATTTCAGACTAGGTTTATTACTTAAGCAGTATAAATATTTTAATGGAATGTAAGAAAACACAGATGACTATATGGCCTCCCTATGGTAAGGAAAGGCTTTTCCACATATAGAACATTTTTTAACCATAAAATAAAGTGGCGGTCGATTTAAGTCTTCAAAACTGCAATTATCTACAAGAGTTAAATTTGTGGTGAGATACACCTGTGACACAATCATCACAAGCAAACATAGGAGCAGGTTCAATGTCTGATAATCTTTCTCTAGTATTAGTTTTCAGCATAGTTCTGAAATACAGTGAATATTCAGAAGTTATTGTGGGAGGATTAGAACTTGTGGGTCTCCTAATGTTTAAGAACATAAATTCATGTCATGAGCTCTGGTGCCCCATATTTGACCACTTCCCCTTGGTGGGGAGGCCTGGTGGCACTCAGAGAAAGAATAGGCAGGCTACCAAGATGAGACTTGACAGCCTATGACCATATAGTGAGGGAGGAGGTCCCCCTAGGAGAGGAGAATAGGGTGAAAGATGGAGGCAAGGAGGGATGGGAGGATGTAAGGGATGGGATAACAATTGAGTTGTAATCTGAATAAATTAATTTTAAAAAATAACATAAAATTTAACTAAGAATGAGCTGGGGAAACAATCTCCATCAGGGACACAGATATAGAATAAAGATATTAGAAGTTGAACAAATGTTTGCTACAGATAAATTTTGCTGATATTTAAGAGTGAAAATTAACCTTTGGGTTCACGCTCAATTGAAACTAATATTTGGCTGCTCTGTGCAAAAGGCATGTAAGGCAGGCAGTTACACTCAGCTAAGTTTGGGATGAATAATTGTGCCTCTTAATCCATTTAAAAAACACCTAGGTGAGTGACTGCGTTAGGAAGGATGAACATGGGGCCCGGCGGGGGAGAGAAATTATTCTTTAGAGGTTTCACTTTAGAATTTTTGAAAAGTAATTCTGTCGTGCCACAGCCGTGTGTGATTGTTGTGCGTGTAAAACTTAGCTTCCCACTTACAAATATACGCCTGAAACATTTCTACATACTGTAAGTGAAACTCTTCCAAATGAGTACTAGCTGTGATTCAAATACCCCTTGAGAGTCTATTCCTGTTAGAGGGGACTATTTCGTGATTTGCAGCATAGTGTTCGCCCATCAGAGCGTGAAGTTTTCTCACAGACAAGTAAACCTACATAGTGTGGATAATCACCAGAAACAAGAGGTTGCTGGCCAAAACCTTTCAAGACAAGGGAAGGAGAGACACTGCTCCTTCCATCCTTGCCTCCTCATTAGCTGCAGAGGTTCTCTGGGGGCAGCAGAAAGGTAACCAAACTCCCCTCTCCCGGGATGGCAGAGGTGCGTGAGGACCTGGAGTTTCTTCAGGCCAGTCCCGTTCTAGTGCAAGGCAATTGAGGCGTGAAGCAATTGACTTGCCTGGTAGAAAGTTTGCATTGTGATACTTACTTCTGAGAAAATAGGCATTGCAGCAGATCTGGATTAACCATGGTTTCCAAGTCAACTGGCTCATAATGAACCTCTTTGTACTTTAAGGGAGAAAAGATTCACTGTAATGTACAGGCTTAGAGAAAGCCAGTCAAAGACAGACTGCCCAAAGTGTTATTGCATATCTTTGATCTGACCGTGTTCCTGGGATAGAAAGAGGGGAGGGAGCTAACTTGGACACCAGACACATACCTAGCCTTGGTTCTCCAACCTCCTTCTTCTCAAATGTAATCTTGAGTGCAGCTGAAACTCAATAGACCTTAATTTTCTCAACTGTAAAATATGTCTGAAGAATACGTTTCAAGAGTATTGTAGGAATAAAATCTGTGAAAAGCACTGAGCACAAAAACACCTGGTGGGAAATCAGCTCCCTTCTGCAGCCCGAGGAGAGCTAACAGCTCCCTTTTTAGGCACGCCTGGCACTGTAGTGACATTCTCACTGTGTCTTGGCATAACTGGTAAAGTTGGGATGTCAGCTGTTCTTACAGGACTCCTTCCTAGGTAACTGCATCCTACTCAAAGCAAATGAAGATGATGGCCACTGCGCTTGGATGGGACACACGGGGAACTGAGCTGTGAGCCATTCCAGGAAATACTGCTTCCAACTTGGGCAAGGAGCTACTGAGTCATTAATGTCCTCCTCCTTCTAAGGGTTTCCTTTCCTCACTCCAGAGCTCCCAACAAAGGAGCAAATGGAAAACCTCTGCATAACTATGTGGGATACCTTTGACGACTCAAACCTCCTATAAGGGGAAAAATCATACGGGGCTCTCCTGGAAGGTACGGGGCTCTCCTGGAAGGGCCGTGGAGTCACGCTTTTTGTTTCTTAGAACCCCAAACATCCTCATACAGGGCACTTCATTTTATCACAGGCCTGATTTGGAAATGAAAAAAAAAAGTATCTAGTGTTGAAGTGACAGACATGACACATGTGATTTACCTCTTATAAACAGAGAGTAAATGGTTCTTGAGAACTAAAACCAATACAAAGGGGGCATCACATAGGAGACAACTGGAAGGAGAGGCAGTGTTTCTCACAAGTTTAGCCAGGTAAGATTCATTATGCCTCTTTACCGTTGCACTGACCTGAGGCAAGGAGTCCAGCGGAGAACACAGAGAAGCCTTGATCGATGAAGCTGGGTGGCAGAACTGACAGCTGAGATAGCAAAGCTTTCAGGGCCAGAGTTCGCATCTTATTTGCAGAGATTTAAAAAAAAAATGAGAATAGCAAGAAGCATCTTATTCTCTTTAAACATGTCAGCACTTAGGGTAAAAGTAAATATTGAAAAATTAAGAAATAGGATAAAGGTCATGAGAACTTTTTAATGTTGTAAGAGATAAGCCTGATGCTTATCAGAGGATCAACTATGATTTAAGAAAACAGATACTGTTGATAGAATAGGTATCGAGCTTGTGCACTGTTGATGTGCACTGTTATCAAGGATAAGAAGTGCCCAGTGGAAGTGCATTAGGAAGTAAGGAGGGGTGCAGGATATCAGGCACGTAGCTATTTGTTTTACCAATGCAAAGGCTTAGATCCAGTGGTAAGATAGCACTTGAGGCAGGTGCTCTGCCAACTGACCGATACCTGCCACTTCTTTAAACGTATCGTGACTTACAAATACATATTACCTCACTGTCCACCCGTAGGTAATTTCTCAAGCCTGAAACAAAACTGTTGCATACAATATATTTTCCCTAAGCCCTTACTACATGCAATGTTACCTATGTTGCACTGTCATTTTTGTGAATGTACCTGCCAAACCAGTGCATTCATTTGTGGACCCTAGTACAAAATTGCACTATAAGAATCAATAGTCTGCTGCAATGGTTAATACGTCACAGTAGAGAAAACAAGCAGTTACATTTATTCAGAAACAAGGGATGGTAGCATAGATATTGGGAATACAAAGAAGGAAGAAACATCTCCAGAACTCACCTGTCTCTGGGTAGCGGAGGCAAGTGACAAATGGAATTTTTGTGTTATGAGTCATAGGAGGCTCCAAGGCACAGATAAGGAAGTTATAGGAACATCCCCGGCAGACAAGGAGTGTTTTTGTGCTAAACGCTAGCAGCTCTTCAGTTATGAGAGCGTGGAATCAGCCTATAGAGCCTATAGACCTGAAAAGTAACAAGCATATGAACACATCCTTAGAAGTTGCTAAGTTTCACCATGGGTCTAAGATGGGAGACTAGAAACTGCCAGTGGGACTTACAACGGTCAGGATGAAGACACACAAATTCTGTTCCCGAGAGAAAAAGGAAGAACTAGAGGAAGTCAAAAAGAAGCGAGAGGACAGCTGGAGATTTGAAGGACACAACCCTGAAAAGACGGGCCCAGCCACTAGGCTCCGGCATGTGCCTCCTCAGAACTCAGCGTGCCACGGTACCAGGTTTGCGAAGAAGTTCTAAAGCAGCAAGGACTGGGTGGTAACCCTAGAAAAAGTAGAAGCTGTTAAGCTCACCCCATTGAGGGAAGCATGCAGCGACGCGCAGCCCACAGTTGGTGCTGAGAACTAAAGAGACTTGACTGCGGAGTTGTTGTAGCCGCGAGTCTGAGATGAGCAGGCTGACCAACCTCCTCAACCACGTAACAGCCAGATTCACTGCTGTACAGATGTCATCTATGAAGGTCAGACAGAATGTTGGACTCCGGACTTGCCCTCCTCCAGCAGAATGGTTAGCGCTCGGTGGATTTTGGAAGTACAGAGTTAGTTCAGCCTGTACAGACGTCGGTGGTACGGGTACTTCATCTATCCTCGAGTCACTTGAAGACACCCCTACCCATCCCTACGTACTTGGAACACTAGCCACCCCAGGATCGCAAACTGCGTATTCATAGAACAGTAGGAGATGCTGCCGACAGATGACAAAGTTCGATGTGGTTTCTAGTAAGCGGAAGGAAGCCATCAAAGTAAAGGCATCCGTCTGACGCTCGCCTAGCGCAGTCTCAGTACCATCATAAATCATGAGAATAAAAAGCTTGTTAGCTCAGATGACATGCTCGATTGCTCTCTGCAAACCTGGCAGTCTCCAACATTCAAAGACCTAAGGAAAAAGACTCTATCGCCTTTTCCTTTGTCTTTCGCCGCAGTGTATTTTGGCTTTAAAAAAAAATTAATATGTTTTTAGTGGTTTCTTACTTTAGTTTATCGTATTTTAAAAGATTCTTACATTTTAAATTTTTTCCACTTCATACACAATCTAATTGCCTTTATCAAAATTAAAATTTCCTTTCAAGCCTGTGCTTCTCTCTTATTTTCTTTCCACTGTGATTTTAGAGGCATTTTTACTTGTTGTACTAAAACATTCAGGACCTTATTCCCTTTCTGTATGTGTGGAAAGTTGTTGACAGGTTCTTCACAATGGGAATTCCTTTTTCAGTTTTTCTTTTTTTCTCATCTTATCGTCTGTCAAAAGGCAGAGGACCTGGAACTGGCGAGAGGGTTGGTTCCGTTGGTAACCGTTTACCATGTAAGCACTTGTAAGCGCTAGGGTTTGAGTTCCAGCCCCCAGAAGCCACGTAAAACAAAGCCATCCTTCACGGCATGCTTCTATAAACCCAGCGTTGAAAGGGCAGCTGCCCAGGGAGGCAGGGCACAGGGAGATATCTGCAGTCTCCTGGCCAACCAGCATGGCTTGATGATCTGCGACAGACCCTGTCTCCGTAAACAAGGTAAAGAGTGATGGAAGCGGACACACAGTGTCAAGCTCTGGACTCAACATGTATGAATATGAATATGTACACATGTATGGCATGTATGTGAACTTGAACACAAGAAACAAAAAGGGCCCTTATTTTTATCTAAGATTAAAATTGTGCAAATATATTTGGAAATACTAATGATGACAAAGTATTAATTCCTCTTCCTCTTATTTTACTCTGGGCTACTTGGAAGACAAAAGTTGAAATTAGATCACCTAAATGTATACCAATATATAGACTGTTGTAAATTCTATAGGTTTGGGCAATATAAAAACCTAGGAATGTTTTTCTTCACCACAGAAATCTTCAAATATTCAAGCACAAGACCTAAAAGTATATGAATATTTGTAAGTGCCAAGCTCCTGTCAGACATGTATTTTCATTCCTTCATTGAAATTCCTAATATATTCAGTTTCTTTCTTTTTTAAAGTAACTGAAAATTAGAAAACTAATAATGATTTTGGAGGCATCTCCCACTTAAGAGTTGCTTAGATTTAGTGATTATTGTTTTCCCTTTACCAACAGTTGGCTTTCACCTGTGTTGGAAACTAGGAGATTTAACGTAATGTCATCTGAGGTTACATACCTGGATGTTAAGAAGGCCTGTGAAAATATGTTCATAGAAGCTTTATTCATAATAGCTAAAAACTGGAAACAACCCAGACATCTTAACCAAAGTATGGATAGAAAAAAATGGGACACACTTACACAATGGAGTATTACTCAGATTTTTTTTAGTCCTGAAATTTGCAGACAAATCAATGGAACTAGAAAAAAAAAAGTCATGTGAGGTAACCCAGACCGAGAAAGATGAATGTGACATGTATTCATGTATAAGTAGATATTAGTTGTAAAGTACAGGATAACCATGCCATAATGAGCAGGCCCAGAGAAGCTAAGTAACAAGGAGGGCTGTCGGGGGCAGCGGGGAGCAACATGAATCTTCCTGGGAAGGGGAAATAGATTTCTCAGGGGAGAGGTGGAGCTGTGGACAGGTAAGGACAGGAATAGGAGGGATTAGGTTGGAGGTGAATGGAGGGAGAGAATACTGAGAAAGACAAGTGAAATTGGGAGGCATCTTGGAATGACCAAGAAACCTACTACAATGGGAAATCCCAGGAATCTACAAAGGTGAACACAGATAAGACTCCTAGTGATGAGGGAGATGGAGCCTGAACCAGACAGTTCCTGTAGCCAGGAAAGACTTCCAGTAGAGGAATTTGGACACCAACCCAGCCACATAATCTTCAACCTACCATTTTTCCTGCCTACAAGATGTGCTGGGATAAAGGTGGCACAGAAATTATGGAAGTGGCCAACCAATGACTGGGCCATCTTGAGACTCAAGCCAGGAGAGGGAGCTAAGCCCTGAAACTACCTAGGGGGCCAGGGACCAGAGACTGGATAGCCCAGAGACCCAGAATAGAACCAAACTCAACCCAGAATTTTTTTAAGTCACTAAAATCATTCCTTGATGATTTCTACCATGCTTGCAAACAGGAGGCTAGCACAGTCAAAGGGGCTTCATCTAGCAACTGACGGAAACAGACGCAGAGACCCAGAGGCAAACATTAGGCAATGCTAAGGGGGAAATCTAGGGAAGAGGAAGAGGAAGAGGAAGGATTGTAGGAGTCAGAGGTGTCAAGGACACCAAAGAAAACCCACAGAACCAACTCACTTAGGCTCAGAGTGGGTCAGTCAGAGACTGAACTGACAACCAGGGAGTCTGTATGGGACTGACCTAGGCACTCTGCAAATATGCTATGGTTGCATAGCTTGGTTCCTTGTGAAACTCCTCTAACGGAGCAGGGGCTGTCTTTGACACTTTTGACTGATTTGGGGATACTTTTTCTCCTACTGGGTTGCATCATCCAGCCTTAACACGAGAGGAGATGCCTAGTCTTACTGCAACTTGGCATGCCATGTTTGGTTGATATCCCTAGGAGGCCTGCCCTATTCTGGAGAGAAATGGGAGAGGAGGGAGGGGATGAGGCAGGGAGGACTGGGAGGGGAGAAGGGAGGGAAAGTGCATTCGGATGTAATATATGAGAGAGGAAGACTTTTTTAAAAGGCTTGTGGATATAAAAACAACAACAGTATAATTTGGTAGTATTTGTTCACATGGGACAGCACATCCCTTCAAAGAAAACAAAAACTGACTGGCATACAGTCACATTAACCGCCGTGCTCAAAAGGAATGTTTTCCAATCTATAAATAGAGCTGCTTTCTCTCTGCTCCCACCGTGCTTTAGAATGAGGCCGAGACACATTATGGAAAGGGTTTGACTTCAGAGAAGCCCCGGGCATTGCCTAGTTGTCTGAAGGAAGGGCAAGCACAGGCACACTCCTATACAGGCTCCAGCCGGACTCCCAAGAGCCTCCATTTCAAAGCACCCTCCCAGTCAGCATGCTCTTTGCTTCGCATCTGGGATCGCTCCTCCCGCGTCTTGTTTGCATCTGTAACTGTTGTGTGTGGGTGTGAGGGGGTGGTATTTCTGAGGCTTTGCCATTCCATAAGTGGAACTGTGACACATGTTTCACTCCATTTCCTAATTTTGTTGCGATTGTTTGAGCTCCATGGTACACGCCATTTTCATTCTGTCTCTAGAGAGTACTATTGCACTGTATGCGTAGTATCACGTCTCAGGGGCCATTTCACTTATTGGTGACAAGTTAGGCTCCTTTTCCTTTATGAAGAGAACTGCTGGGACAATGTCCCCACCAATAGTGGTGTTCAGTCACATGTTTGTCACTTTTCTTATCACTGTGACAAAACATTTGACAGACGCAGTGTAACTAGGAGAGATTTACATGGGATTTCAGTTTCTCATGAAAGAGAAGGGCTTGGACAGTGGTAGTGAGACTGCGCTGTGATGGCAACAAGGCAGATATTTGAAAATGGTCAAAGTTCAAATAAGCGTCTTTGGCTTGATCAGAAAAACATTGGGAATTTTGCATCACACTCTCCCCCCACAAAGTCGGGACTGTTATAGGAGAGTGGGAAAGAAGTCAGGAAGAACCAGAGCAAAATGGTGTCTTCTAGGCAAGACAGAACCATTTCACCCATGAACTCACACTCCATGAGCACTTCTCACAGAGAAGCCATTGGCAATTGACTGCTTTAAATGTGTAGGTTGATCATCTTTAGGAACTGGCCCCACAGCCTTGAGTACATAAGCAGCCAGAATTAGACCAATTGAGTTATATACATCTTAAAAAGAAGAAGAAGAAGGCCATGAAATTGGGCCATGAAAATGAGGTGAAATGGGTCTTTTTCTGCGCTCTTTTAATCCATCTGCAGTCTTTTTCCCCCTTGTATGTGGTATAGCTTTATAATAAACTTAGAGCCTCCTACCCTGACTATGCCGAGTACTGATATGAAGGACATTAGCCATGTAAGCCAGCTGAGGCCAGCTCACATGATTAAATTTTGTGGGTATGGTGTCTGTGTATATGTAAGTGTGTTATGTGTATTTGCACGTGTGGAGTACACACACGTAGGTATGTGCAGATATGTGCAGGGGTCTGTATAGAGGTTGGCAGAAGGGTCTTTCACTTAGCTCACTAGCTAAACTGGTTTAGTTACCCAGCTTGCCCTGGGGAATCCCCTGTCTCAGTCTCCCAATTGGTGCAGCTTGCAGGTGGCCCACCATGATGGGAGAGATCCAAATGCCTGTCCCCAGGCTTGTACAGCAAGCATTTTATCCACTGAGCTATCTTCCAAGCCTTTAGGTTTCTGAATAGAGTTCACATTTTCTCTGGTGAAGCAAGCCATGGTATCCACTTAACTTAGTTCAGCCATGCACATCAGCTTTTCAAAACGTGTTTGGAAAATTCTTATTAAAAACTTTTTATTTTTTAAAATCATTCTTTTTAAAATTTTATTAATTCAACTCAATTGTTATCCCATTGCTTATATCCTCCCATTTGTCCCTCCCTCCTGCTTTCACCCTATTCCCCTCCCCTAGGTCCAAGACCAAGGGGGATCTCCTCCCCCACTATATGGTTATAGGCTATCAAGTCTCATCTTGGTAGCCTGCTTATTCTTTCTTTGAGTTCTATCAGGTCTCCCCACCAAGGGAGCTCAAATATGGAGCATGTTCACAGCAGCCTTATTCATAATAGCCAGAACTTGGAAACAGCCTAAATGTCCATCAGTTGAAGAATGGATAAAGAAACTGTGGTACATTTACACTATGGAATGCTACTCAGCTATTAAAAACAAGAAAATCCCAAAATTTGTGGACAAATGGATGGGACTAGAAATGATCATAATGAGTGAGTTAACTCAGAAGCAGAAAGACTCACGTGGTATGTATTCACTTATAATTGGGCACTAGCCCAAAAGGCATGTCCCACGAAAATAATCATTTTTATGTTAGAATGTTAGAAGTGAACATAAAATTTGGATTCAAACTGTGTTGTATTGTGTTTGTGGGGAGGAAGGGCTCTTGACGAATGACCTTCAGGCTAATGTGGAGCTTATGTGTAGCTCAGGCTAGCCTCAGCCTCTCTGGTGTCATGACTACAGGTATACAGCGTGGCTCCTGGGCTTTTGTAGGCTTTGGTTTCTTTTGTTTGGCACCTTTCATATTGATCTCTTGGGTCTTTATCCTCAAGATAGCTGTTGTGATAGTTACTAGTGTAATTCCTTTAAAGATATACCCAATTTCTCAATTTCTTGTGTCATATATATATATATATATATACATATATATATATATATATATATATATATATATATATATATATATATATAATCACTTTGAAGGGAGGCCAAGTCATTGAAATCTTCACTTTTTGAATAGGTTCGGTTTCTTACTCAGTGAGTGTCCTGTACGCACCTCCAGTCCTTATTCTCTCTCAGAATATTGATGGGGCAAGTGAGGGTCGGGGAAATGCCAGAAATTCTGTGCACATACTGCATTAGGGTTTTCCTGCCTCAGAGAAGCCTTTTCTTGCTTCACTCATAGAAAAAAAATCAAGCCAATCCAAACAAACAACAAAAACAAAAACAAAAACAAAAACAAACAAACAAAACCAAACTGAAAAGTCAAAAAAACAAAACCCAAACCCAAAACTAACAACAAAGCAAGAGGTTCTGTCGTTTTGCCTTTGGTGAACAATTATAGTCCCTGAAGCAAGAAATCAAATGTATAAGACATAACTAAGCAAGAATTAGCGTACACTAAAGGCGTCCGGTGTCTGGATAGTAGTAGTGATAAACATGTGGTTTCTCATAGGCATTTGGACATAGCTTAACCTGAGACAGAATTCCAGGAGAGATGCTCCTGATCAAAGAGGTGATACTGGATTTTTAACAGAGAGATTTACTTCAAGATAGAAAAAAAATATTGTGAAAACAATAAATACTGATCCATAGACCTTTGTATTATTTCCAATGAATAATCCTAGGATGTAAATTTTTGTTTCCTACTTTAAAGTAATCTTCTGCCTCACGCCCACACATTGCTGAACATATGAAACATATTCCCTTGCCAGTAATTCTAATAGTGTGCCCTAATTAACTCATTTTATCTTTTTTTGGTATAAATCAATTACAATTAAAGTAGAATTTGTTAAGTCTCAGTGGAGTATTGTTTCACACTAAAAACATTTTTTTCTCAAGAGATCAACTGTGATTAACTCTAGTAAGGGGCTCAAAGTTCAAATTATTGAGAGATTCACAAGTTCCTCATAGATTTTATTCCATTTTAAACATATTATGATAAATCTGCTTTGTCTTCTTAACTTAGTCACAAGCAAAGCTTAACTTTTCTTCCCCAAGTGGGAGCTATGAATGCGGGGTCTAAGAGGGCCACACTGTGGTGTTCTACCCCTGCACACCTGGTCTTCTGAAGGCATAAAGGGATGTCACTTAGGCTTGCTGGTCTGATTTCCTTTTTCTTTCTTTCTTTTTTTTTTAATGACAAGGTTTCTCTGTGTATTCCTGGATGTCCTGGACCTCATTCCATAGACAAAGCTGTTCTGGAATCAGAGATTTGCCTGCCTCTGTCTCCTGAGTGCTGGGACTAAAGACACGCACCACCACATTCAGCTCGATTTGATTTTCACTTATGACAGTGTTTTTAAGATTCATTCACATTAGATGTGTCAATCATTTCTTCCTTTTAGATGCCAAACAGTATACAGTTTTTCTGATCACTGATTCATGACCTCTGGGATTTTTTTCAGGATCCGGAATTAATGATATATGCTGTAACCTCTCCACTATCTGTGTATTTGTAGATATATACATTTGTTGGTGGTGAATAAAATCTAGGACCCGGATGCCTAAGTCACATGTGTGACTGTTTAAGCAAATGCCTCCCTCAGCATCATTGCTATTTCTTACAAACCATGTTGCAGTGATCACATAAATGAGACCCAGATGAAAGGCTCATGGATCAGCTGTGTGTGGACAACTTGGCATTGCTAGAGCTGTGCTCTTATTTACATCTATGACATCAATCTGATTGACATGCCATGGTATCCGAGTTCAGTGCTAATTTGTTTTTCTAGTGACTTCTAATAGTGGCAAGTAACTTTTCATGTGCTTATGTGAGGCTCATATCTCTCTGTAACAAACAAAAGTCACCAGCGAAAGGTTTAACTCTTTCATCTAACTCATCAAAATACTTCCTATATATTGCACTTTAAAAATTCCTTAATATCCTGGATGTGAGCTTTTGATGAAATGCCTGTTTGTAAGAACATTTTTGTTTAGCCCGTGTCTTGTCTTTCCATTTTTATTTATTTTTTTAATACATTTTTATTAATTTATACATATTACATCTCAGTTGTTAGCCCATCCCATGTATCCTCCCATCCCTCCCTTCCTCCCACTTCCCCCCCCTACTCCCCTCCCCTATGTCTGTGTCTGAGGGGGATCAACTGGACGTTTAAAGTTTAATAAATCGCAATGTATCATTTTGTGTTTTCTTTCTACCACTAATACTACATCAAAGAATCTTGCCGGGCATAGGTAGCACCCACCTTTAATCCCAGCAATGGGGAGGCAGAGGCAGGCAGATCTCTGAGTTCAAGTCCAGCCTGGTCTACAGAGTAAGTTCCAAGCAATCCAAGGCTACACAGAGAAACCCTGTCTCAAAAAAAAAAAAAAAAAAAAAAAAAAAAAAAAAAAAAAAAGAAAAAGAAAAAGAAAAAAAAGAAGAAAAAAAGAAAAAAAGAAAAAAAAGAAAAACAAGACTTTTTTAATATTATATTTTCTTTACAATTTTTACTAGATTTTATTGTTTGAGATTTTACACTTTACTCTTAGGCACATTGTCTATTCTGAGTTGTTTTTTATAATGATGTAAGTATGCACATGGTTCATAAATTTTCACACGATCTACGATGTATGTAAAGTTTTCAGCAGCATCTTTAAAATCCTTCCCAGCATATTGTCACAGATGTTGTTGTTGAAAAGCTCATGTCAGTGTGTCTCTGTGCTCTCTGCTCCATATCCTTCACATCTGCATTAGTCGTTTCTCCATACTTTTTCTTTATTGCGGTAAATTTAGAACTCTGAAATCAGGCAGTGTGAGTTTTCAAAGTTTCTATTTGTTTTAAAGTATGTTGACCCACAGAAACCTTATAGTCCTTATTTTTTAAATATTTTATTAATTTATTCATATTACATCTCAATGGTTGTCCCATCCCTTGTATCCTCCTATTCCTCCCTCCCTCCCATTTTCCCCCTACTCCCCTCCCCTATGACTGTGACTGAGGGAGACCTCCTCCCCCTGTGTATGCTCATAGGGTATCAGGTCTCTTCTTGGTAACCTGCTGTCCTTCCTCTGAGTGCCACCAGGTCTCCCCACACAGGGGACGTGGTCAAAAATGGGGCACCAGAGTTCGCATGAAAGTCCTTATATATTTTTAGAATCCATTTGTTCCATTTCCATGAAGAAAAGATGATTTCTGGGACTTTCATTTGGATCACTATGATTCAGTTTGGAGACAAGTGAATCTTCAGAAAGTTGAGGTAAGTGATCAATGAAATGGTCTGTCTTCCCATCTTATTCTGTACTGAGTTTTCTCATTGATGGTCGGAATTTTTCTTCTTGTAAAATCCTAGACTTATTATATCTAGGAATTTGATTTTTTTATATTCTATCTTTCATAGTCTTAGTTTTAATTTTTATTGACTATTGTTAATTTGTGTAAATACATCTTTAGATGTATACTGAGAACTAGTTAAAGCCATTACTGATGTGGTAGCTTAATTAATGATCCTATAGGGTTTTCTAGCTCAGTCGTGCCAAGTAAGTAAGTCAATATTAGTTTCCTTTTTTAATCAGTTTGATTTTAATTGCATTTTTATTCTATTTTATTCACATTACATCCTGATTGTTATCCCCTCTTATCTTCCTGTTCCAACCCTCCCTCTCCTTTCTGCCCTATTTCCCTCCCCTAGACCTCTGACCAGTGGGGTCCTCTTCCCCACCCTCTGACCACAGCCTATAGGGTCTCATCTGGATAGCCCGCATCCCCTTTCTCTGTGTTCCTATAGAGCCTCCTCACCAAGTGGCAGTGATCAAATTGTGGGCACCAGAGTTCAAATCAGAGGCAGTCCCCTATTTCCCCCCTTTCCTCACATGGAGAATGAGCTGCCCATTGGCTATGTCTGAGCAGGGGTTCTAGGTTCTCTGCTTGCAATGTCCTTGGTTGGTGCATCAGTTTGTGTAGGCCCTCCTTGGTCCAGATCCACCATCCTTCATAGTCTCCTTGTGGAGCTCCTGACAGTCCCTCCCACCCTTCACCACAACCACCTTTCAGGGAGCCTTTCAGGGGACATCTATGTTGGGATAATATCCACTTACAAGCGAGTATATATCGTGTGTGTTTTTCTGAGTCTGGATTACCTCATTCAAGAGGATCCTTTCCAGTTCCACCCATTTGCCTGCAAATTCCAAGGTTTCTTTGAAATTTGCTGAAAAGTAACCCGTTGTGTAAATGTACCACAGTTTCTTTATTCGTTCTTCAGATGAGGGACATCTAGGTTGATTCCAGATTTTGGCTATTATGAAGAAGGCTGCTATTAACAGAGTTTAGCAAATGTCCCTGTTGTATGATGGAGCATTTTTTGGGTATATGCATTTTATTTGTCTTGCTTTAGTGGAGTTTAAGAAGAGCCTTTAGTAGTAACATTTAGTTGGGGCGAAGAAAGGGTTCATTTTTCTTTCTTTTCCATTTAAGGGGAAAGAATACAGTCATTTGTCACCAGGTGTATTGCCAGTTGTAGGTTTTTCATAGATGCCTTTTATCTGGCTGTGCATCTTTTCTTTGGATCTCCATATACTGCAAGTTTATACAGGAAAGAATGTTGAAATTTTCCGAATAAATTTTTTACATTAAGGCAACTTTATACTTCTCTTTGAGTTTATTTGTATGGTTAATTTAATAGTTAAATGTTGAATTAATTGTTTATTGCTAGTACAACCTATCTGCTTGTGATATATTTTTATATATGTTGCTGGATTTGGCTTGCTGATTTACATAACTTCCTCTGATTTTTTTTGTTTGTTAAGGTAAAAACTTATTCATTTGAAATGTTTTTGGCAATACTCATTCAGTTTTATATCATTTCTTATAAATATTGCTCTAATTACTTAGCACAAGTTCTATAAATAATAGATTTTTAGAGCAGGTTTTACGGAAAATGTGGGATGAAAAGATAATATTCCCCTAAACTTCCTTCTCTCATCACTCCAGTTTACTCTGTTTTTGAAATTGCATCAGTGGAAATAGTAATGAATATTTCATGGGCCAATATTATTGCATTTAAGTTAGACTTTGCAATTTACCTCAGGGCTCACTCTTTCTGCTGTGAGTTCTAAGTTTTAATGTAATTCAACCACCATTATGTCATCATAGAAAATAGACCCTTCCTCTAAAGTTTTCTTGCTAGTAAGCTTCTCCTTTTCTCTGAGCTTCCCCCCACTGTATGATAGTTTTACCCTTTCTATAACATGATTGCATCAGAATACATAGTGTTGTTTATGCTTTTCTTCCCCCCCCCCCCCCCGTCCTCTTCGATCGACGCTGGTGATGGAATTACAAGCATGTACCACCACACCTGTTTTATAGTGTGTTTATCCATTCCCCTTGAAGGTCATAGGTAGCTTCCAGTTTGGTTAATTATAAACCAAGCTGGCACAGATACTGTGGGTAGGTTTTGGTGTGAGCATTGGTTTCAGCATCCAGGATGCGTGATGGTTGATACTGTTTGCTAAGAGGATGTTTGCCTTTGTGAAGTATTTCCCACTGTCCTCTAGACAGTTCTATGTCCACCAGCACTGAGGTCCCAGCCCATACCCCACATCCTCAAAATTTGGTGTTCCAGGGGTTTTAACCATTCTAACAGTCTCTCTTTCCTCTCTGTCTCTGTCTCTGTCTCTGTCTCTGTCTCTGTCTCTGTCTCTCTGTCTCTGTCTCTGTCTCTGTCTCTGTCTCTCTGTCTCTCTCTGTCTCTCTCTGTCTCTCTCTGTCTCTGTCTCTCTCTCTCTCTCTCTCTCTCTCTCTCTCTCTCTCTCTCTCTCTCTCTCTCTCTCCCTTCCCCCTCCCTCCCCTCAGTGGCATATGATACTATGTCACATGTATTTGTTAACTATTTCTTTTATGAAACATATGTTCTAACTGTTCAGATTTTTTGTTCTTTCTTAATCGGGCTAGTTTTTTTTTTCTTTTGAATCAAACTTTCCTATTTTGTTTTGTCACTTCCCCTTCCACTCCTGAATTATTTGAAAGCATCTTGTTTAATTTACAGCAATTTCCAGTTTTTCCAGACATCATTGTTATTGGTTTCTATTTTGGGGTAATGAAAAATAGTTGGTATGATTTCAGGTACTTTAAAGTTTTTGAAGAGTTTTTTATGGCCCACAGTATGGTATGTTTCTTTTGTGTATGTGTGTTCAGTTTTGTTTTGTATGCTTTGAAAGTCTGTGGTTAGGATTTTTTGCCTTCTTGGAATTGCTACACTTAGAATCATACCAATTTCTCAACTATCTCTGACATTTTCTTGTATGACTTCTCCTTTGCCTCTTGGTACAGCTTGACTTTCTTTTCAGTGTTCCTTACATGTTGTAATTCTCAGCATTCTAATTTTTAATCTATGACCTTATATCAAGGTGGATTTTCTATGTACAACATAGTCATTTTTTTCTTAGTAAAATGCAATGATTTTGTTCTTTTAGCTGGTTTGTCAACAACTTATGTTAATGCAATCATTGAAACTATTTTATCTATTTAGTGTTTTTAGTTGCTTCATATCTACTGACCCATTATTCTTTATGTCTATTGTTCTTTCCTTCACTTGAATTATTTTTGTCATTTTTTTCTATTACTGCCATTTACTTTTGTGATTATCCAAAATTTTATAATATATAGTTCATTTTAGAACATATATTCAGTTGTTTTTAAAAGGTACTGTACTCTCTGTGTAAGTGTGATCTCATGGCTGCTTAAGAAAGAGTGGTTTGTGAGGGCCATGAGAAGTCATCCTTCGCTGTGACTGCTGAGGTTCCTACGTGGTTAACTGATCAGGCTTTCCCTCTGGGAGTTATTAGAGGTAGTTGGCAGAGTGTCTTGATTTCCCTAGTAGTTTTTCTTTTTATTCCTTTTTCATATGTCTGCAAGTGAGGTGATTTCTTATTAATGTTACAATTTTGCATTTTTTATGTGAGCAAATTTTAGTTCTCAAAGTTAGCACCCAGCTTTTAATTCACCTGGCAGATGTGATAACATTTATAAATGTGTCTTTACTTAGAAGACCCTAGCCTCATTGTAGTTCAGTAGTTGAGGGTAAGCTCATTCTGGCCAATGCTGTGAATTCTTGTCCCAAGAAATTCTGAGAGGTGTAGAATTATGACATCTTATGCTTAATATTTTAATTGAATGTATTAAAATTTCAATCAAAATGTTCAATTCTATTTAGCCAATCTACTCTCTTAACATTTACCCACAACCAATTCATAAGAATTGGCTAGATTTTAATTGTGCATATAGCAATAACTTCTATATTAATTCATTGTTCCATTAGCTAATCATAGCAGTATATAATATGTCTGAGAAATTCTTAGTTAATTTTATGTGTTTTGTTTCTCCCCATACACATATAAATCATAACTACATGAAATAATAGATTCATTACTAATTGGATTATAGTAATTATTTGTCTATATATGGTATACCTTAAATACATATAAAGTGTATTAGTTGTACCTTAAAACCTGATGGACTTGTCTTACCAATTTCTATGTGAAAAATAACATTTTGCATATGAAACATAAAGTAAACTGTATAACATTACAGATTATACATTTTTCTTTATTTGAAAATTTTAAGGTATGCAGTCTGTTGGGCTGGCATTTCCCGTTTGTTTTTTGTTGTTGTTGTTGTTTCTTTTAATTTTATTTTATTAATTTATTCATATTACATCTCAATGGTTATTGCCTCCCTGTATCCTCCCATTCCTCCCTCCCTCCCATTTTTCCCTTTCTCCCCTCCCCTATGACTGTGACCTTATGTGTTCATCTGGGTGCCTGCATGATCATTTTATAATTAATTATATTTTAAAACCATAGGTCATTATTCAAATATCCTGTTATCCAAAATCTAACGCTGAAGCAAGATTAAATTGTCAATATGAAAGGAATGTCAGAACTCCAGATGAACTTTTGTGGAGCCCTAATGTGGGTATGATGCTATGTTTGCATGTACAGGCAAACATGTAGCAAAAGAGATGTGTAAAAGCTCAATATGGGCTCATGTCATTTTCTTCCTTGAGCATATCTTACTTAATTTGAATGATTATTCAAATCATTATTTGAATAATGAGAGCCATCATAATTTTCAATAATATCATGCTAGGATTCACACTGAAGTCAGGACTCACCCCACTCAAAGATGTCCAATCGCTATTGTCATTTAAAGTTACATCATTTAATCCGTGGGACAGTAATACGTGGCCACAGCTGGCTTGTATGGGTCTGTGTGCCATAGACCATGGATGGAACCAGAGGGATCCTGCTCTCAGAGCACCCAAGCCAAACTAACCTGAAAAGATTCATGAAGAGAATTCCCCAAAATGCTCTTCTATTTTCACATTTATTGCTTTGGCATTTTAACTTTTTTTAATGACAAACATTCTAGTTCACGTTACATATGAACTATATATAAAAGAATTTTAGCCATTTTTTGTACAATAATAACTAGTTTTGTTCATAGTACTGTACTTATAGATGAAATTGGGCTGTTGATTTCATGAGAAAGACTAAAATTAAATATTTTCACAGGAGAAAGGCACAAGCTACATCTTATTTTCAATCTGGGTGTCCTCTGCTGCTCTGGTGCCTGGTGGCCGTGCTACCACCTGTTTTCCTTGGCATCTGATCACAACAGAGCAGTGAGGTCCCTGGAAGTCAAAGCACGTGTTGGGGTTCATGCCAGAGCAGAGTGCCATAAATGTCTCAAGACGCCTCCTCCGCCCTGCACCTGACTTTATTCTAGAACTTTAGTACAAGGGCTACTGGCAGCTCCCGGGCAAACCCACACTAAGATCAGTCTCTGCTTTGTGCTGGATTTCTGTCACCCTCTCGGTTACTGTAATTACCTCTGAATTTAACCCGTAGCCATTAATCGCAATGTCTGAGCAGTACACGGTAATATTTCCCTTCCTTTATTGGATCAGCGCATCTGCCAGTCTACCCTGCATTTTTAACAAGTGTGGCCTTAAGGGTCGCAAACTTTCTTTTCTCTGACCCGAGCTTCCACGTGAAGCCTCTGGCGTTCTCTATTCTAAAGTTTTGCTGAGGTATTTTTCTGCTTTCCTGCAGTCTTGAAGGAGATAATAAGTTCCAAACTTCCCCAGCCTTTCGCTGAAAGAAGCTTCTCACGGTGGTTGGTAGCTAATGAAGGCCCCTTTAGTTTATCTTCATCAATTGTCAAATATTTGAGTCCGTGAAGTGGTGTGGTGAGGTACAAAGACAGATATTTGAAGGGATTTTAACTCATTTGAGCAATTACATGCTTAACTGCCCTGCGATAATCTGTCAGACTGAGTCTTTTCTACGCAGCACAAGTGCGGCGCGTTAGAATAGCTGGATTTAGAACATAAAGGCTTAGTCTGAATGGAAGAAAGGCACCAGAGAGATTAATTGCCAGTAACAAACAGCAGGGCTGCTTGCAAGTTATATATCACGGAGTTACCTACCAGCAGCGATGGGGGCCAGCTCCCAGGGAGCAGCCCCGGTTGGGACAAAACAGCTATTGCACAGAATACTGAGCACAGCCACCAATTTGCAAAGACATAGAGGAGGCCAGTTTTTTTTTTAAGTATATGTGAGTCTGTACTGTGCAAAGAATTCACATGTGCATACATGTGATCGTGAAAAAATAAACAGCCAATACAAGAAAACCATGATTTTAAAACCTAAACCCCATGGCTGTTCATTTGGAGTCCTGTCACCCCATAGTCCCATAGTCTACTCTTTAAGAGTGTCATCTATTCAAGTATTAGAAATTCAAAGAAATGTAAGGAACAGATCTCAAATAACTTGATCTCAAAATACCATAGGGTGACAGTCACCAAGGCAGTGTGATGCTGCCATGAAGGACAGACATGGAGATTCTGTAGACAAGGCTAAATTCTTCCATTCACTAGTTAACTTCATGAATGAATTTCCAGACATTAAAACTCGTTTTCTCAAAGCTAATATTCAAGTGATGGGGTCATGTCACAGATGAGACCAAAGTTACTGACGGCTGTTTCTGATTGTTCTTTTTTTCCTGGGGGAACAAGTAGCATGATACCATTTTGGTGTGTTTGTAAGAGGTGATGTGGCCTGGGATGTTTACTACCAATTTGTTAGCTCATTCACTTTTCCAGTTGTTTTCTCCTCTCTTTAACATTTTCCAAGTGTCCCCTAAAAAGCATTAAGAGGAGGGACAAAGTGTGTGTGGATGGGGCAGTATCGGGTGAGAAAAATAAAGGAGGTGACGTTTCAGGAGGCAGGAGAGTCTGACAGAATATTCACAGAGCTGAACAGGGACTGAGAGCACATGGAAACACATAGAAGGAAAACAAAATATGGTGGGTGAAGAGCCATGACCAGAGACTATAGTTTTCACCAGAACAACCGTTTCAAAATCGATGTCTAATTGTAACTTGATGGTATCAAGAGGTGGAAACATCCAGCAGCACAAATGACATTAGGGTACCTACTGGTCAGAGGAACTCTGAGCTTCATAAGTGATTGAAGTGGTTGAAGGCAACAATTAACAGAATGAGTTAGCTCTCCCAGGAGTGAGAGATAAAAGTAGAAAGCTCTCTCACACTCCCTCCTCCTCCTCCCCTCTTCCTCCTTCTCTTCCTCTTCCTCCTTGTTGTCCTCCTCCTCCTATCTTCCTCCTTCTCCTGTCTCATCATACATGGCTTCCTGCCATATAACAACATGAACACCCTTGCCAAGTGCATCTCCACATATTGTGATTTTTCCCAGTGTATAAAACAAATGAATAGTTTGTAGATGACATCACCTGTGGAATTCTAACCTGCACAAACTGGATGAAGACACAAATAGCAGAAATCTTCTCTAGGAGACCACATAGCAGAAACGTGGTGTCAAAGTGTGCTAGGGCTGACTGCAGAGGGCGTCTAACATCGTATAAAAGATGTCAGACTTAGATTGAGGCCAATACTACAACTAAGGATTGGTCTAAAGCAGATAGATGTCTTTAACGATATTAAGGCTAGAAACTTGGCAGATACTGTCTAAGGAAAGTAGACTGAGAGATACTATCCAGTAGACATAGGAAAAGGGGTTACGGCCATGTCTGACCAAGAAGATGAGCATTCTCCATCAGAAAGTCAAGGCCATTGCTAGCTTCTCTGTATTAAAGATGGGAGCAGACCTTTAGAATAGCTAAGGCAGAAGACCCAGATGCTGAGTTGTATGCAGAAGCCTGATGTTTGATAACAGAAGACACAGGTGGTTGAGGGAAAATGCAAAGAATAAAGCAGGCCAAGCCCATTCCCACAAAGCACCGTGCTTTCATAAAGGATGAGGTACAGTTCCTCCTGGGATTTTTTTTTTCCTAAACAAACATTTGGTTAAGGGCTCTCATTCCATTAATTATTCATACCCAACCTGTAAGCCAGAGTGTGAGGATCATATTCAGGTCTAGTCTAGCTACAAAGATACAGGTAGGAGGTAAAGGAAGGACAGAAACAACGGGAGCTCTCAGACCTTTTATCAGACTGTTGAAAGCGTCATCACAGGAATGAGGCTTGCTTCTGTGTTCTCTGGTGTATCTATTTCAATGATAAAAATGCATGTATGAAAGATCATATGCTTCCCAGTAACACACAGATACTTTTCTAGAGAATGATGCAAAATAGGTAGGTATGAGAAGCTACTGTTCCTAAGTTAGGTGCGGTGATGCCTGTAATTCCAGCATGAGGAAATCTGGGAAGGAAATTGGAGGGACCAGACTGATGCACAGTGAAAGATCTCATCTCAAGACGAAAGAAAAAACCTAAAAAACATAATAAGTTGACATCCTAGGAAGTCCAAATGTGTCAGGTACATTTTTCACATTCAGTGAACCTATTTGTTAATGTGTGATGTATGCTCAGTCTTCAAATAAACAAGTTGATTACAAAAAAAAAAGATCAACAGTAATTTCTTCTGCACTCACAATGCAGAATTATATTGGGAAGGAATTAAAACCAGAAATTGGGAGTGTGGAATCGTTTCTTGACTATGCAGACACTAGTATCCATAAAAGGAGCCAAATGAACTGAGAATTTATAGCCAGAAAGTTTGGGTTTGTTGGAAATGAGTGACAAGCCTATATCAAAAGAGAAAGACCCTACAGCAAAACTAAGTAGTATGGTATAGAAGAGGAACACCCAAAGGCTTGCTTGGAAATATCCACATAAAATAGTACTCTCTATTTTACCATGCACTGTGGCGTCACACAGATTCAGACTTACTGAGTGATGACCCCTCGAGAGACATGGTTCTTGAAAAAGATATGGGAACTAGAGTTGCCTTTTTCTGGTCCCACAGTCTCCTGTGATAAAAGAAAAAAGTAATATGGTAAGTTCTGGAATCAATGTTCATGAGGTCTTTGGGACTGGCAGCAACATCTGTGACCTTAGCACACTGTCCGGTCAAAGGGCATAACCAAGCCATTTCTGTAGAAATCAGAATGAACAAACTAAGGCTGACCTTTTTTTATTTAATGACATCCCACATTTTGAGCTCTTTCCCCAAACATTGGCTGTTCCGTCACCAACAACTCATCCTAGTCATATTTTTGTTTCTGCAACTAGCTGCCTTTTCCCAGGCTAGACGCTGGCACCATTCATGGTTTTCCTTTGAGAAGATCACCCCACATTGCACCTCACCATGCCCTAGCCACCAATTATAATCCTAAGCACCATTTGAAACCCAGCTGATTCTGTTTAGCTTAGCATGTGAACAATACAAACTATGTACTCCTGTTGTTTTATTGGCACCATATGGGGATGGCAAAGATAGTATCTGCACCCTGGTGTGAATGGTCGTCCTTTGGTGTCTTCTGATGTGCTCTGATGGCTGTGTATGGGTCAGCACAGGACACAAACTACCATGCACTTAAAACGACACAAGATTCTGCTCCACATAGCTGAGCCCTCCCATGTGGCTTTCCATAATCAAGGGGCAATATTCTCCTATCATTTAGCTTACCTTTGCAAGACTCTGTCATTCAACTTTACAAACGCTCTTTTCTACAGGTAAATGAAAGGGTTTACTTCTATTTAATATCCCCAAGCTTTCAGTCACAGATGTCACTGGACACCTGATACATGTCACATGCCATAATTTGACCTGATGTGTGAGTCGCCTATCAGCTTTCTGTGCTTTCACAAGGTGTCACCTATTAAGTCCCAAACATACCTTTTTCTGTTTCTATTCTATAGATATTTTTTTCCTGTTCAGTCCTCAGTGCTTGCCTTAGATGCTGGCTTCTCTGTCAAGAGCATGTTGCACCTGCTTGCGTTGAAGCACAGTTCTGCTATTCGGTCATTACCTTTTTATATACACAATTCTCAAGAGACTATAACTTTCTTGAGAAAGGGCCACCATACTTTTGCAACCTTTCTTTTTTTTTTAGTTATTTTATTTTTGTACATATACTTTTATATTATTACACATATATACAATAGATTACTTATGGCAGGAAGAACCATGACACAATCAGGAATTATACAAATATTACATTCTTAGTGTTTTGTCTATTTGTATTTGAAAGTGTTGAAGAAGACATCTTTCCTTTCATGGTGCATCTAAATTTCTGAATGTAAATCAATCTCCATCACATCTTATCATTATCAACTTAGAACACCTATCTAGACCTAAAAACATCTTAACCCCTAAACAATTAAGCTTCACTGTAAAACTAAGCTACCTGGTCTTCAACTCCCTCAGAGACTTCAGAAGGAGTAAACTTGATTATCTGAGTATGCTGGGAGCGCAGCTTAGTACCTTTCCAGATGAAAATATGGCACAGACAGTTTTCTGCATGAACAGTCAGTCACCCAAAACTATAACATTGGAGCACCTTCTTCAGCCTTCTGTCAGACATATTTGTGAGGCAGGAACTGTTGAGGACTTTGCAACCTTTCTTAATCTTCCTCCTCTTATGGAGTATGTAGAAGGTAGATAATCATACAAAAATCTATCATTTTATGAATTTGGGTTTTATATCTCTAAAGCATGGGAAAGACTGGGACTTCAAAAACCCAAGTAGGCATGAACCTGAACAAATGAAGTGGCTGGCTAGATAACAGAAGTGAAACAACTGATGCACTCTAGTAGAGATCTGGATAAAACAAAACAGTCATCATCTGTTACCGTCTCTGCTCCAGCAAGTTAGCCTAGCAGAGCTCTGGGGTCAAGTCATCACAGATACATCACCTCCCACACAGCACCACCACTCTCCTACGTGTGGAGTACGGACTATGCTATGGACGCAGATCACCATATCTCAATCCTAGCATTTTGAGCATCTTATAATGTTTCAGAAACAGGGTGGGATAACTATATGTCTTCTCCTTCCCAAGGCACATGCCCCTAAAGTACAGAGAAGGGCATGCCTGAGCTATGAGCATTCATTTCACAGTAGCTTCGTCACATTTATGAGAAGATACTGTGTCGTCAAAGGGCTAGTTTAACACGCCAGAATGAGTGTTCCCTTTTCCCTATCTAAAGCATCCTCAAGTTGTCATCCCCAAATATTGAAGTAGAAATATGCTTGGAATTTATGACACTGAATATAGTAGAGCAAGGTCAAGCCCCAAGTCTAGCGTTTCATATGCTTGAGTTCCATGCCTGACATCCCCATTCCCCTGGGGCACAACTTTTTAATTACTATTTGTAGATCATCTCTTCCTTAACCACCTGAGAAGTGCAATTATCACCCTGAAATGCAATGTCTGAAGGCATCTTTTTTTTTTTCTGAAATGGAAATCTTCTATGGAAGTAATGACCTCAGAGTATAATTTATTGCTATAGCATCCCTGACAACCAGTCAGAGATACGTGTGCCCAGAATGTGAAAACCAGCTCATAATTAACAGGGAAACTCAGACTGTTTTAAACAGAAAAAAAACCCACAAACTCTTCTACTCTCTCATGAGAGTAATCCCTCTCATTATCGTAGCTATTTGTGCTGTTGATGCAAAGGTTTGGTCCTTTCTGCCATCTTGTTTGGGGATGGGAAGTATCAGGCGAAGTGGTTTTCCGTGGGATTTAATGAAGGTGAGTTGCACATTTATCCTCCAACCCATGTCTAGCTGACTGACTATCCCCCAGCATGCTGGCATACTACCAAACCAGACAGCTTGGCAGAAGTGACACTCAAGCTGACATTGGAAGGGAGCAAGTCTCCCAGTAGGATTCAGGTCCATGTGCTCAGGACCGGCCACAGAGATGCTTATGATTCACCCTCAATTCCCTAAGATGAAGCCAGATGTTCAAGGTTAGCAGTAGGTGTCAGCAGCAGCGATACGGCAAGTCTGAAAGGAAGTGATGGAGTGAGAAGGGTGAAGGAGTTGAAGGAGACTTGGCAAGCAGAGTGATGACTGAAATATGGACACAAGGAAGGATCGCGTATGATGCATTGTGGTCTCTGGCTTCAAGCTAGACAGTCTAAGAATAACAGGCAGATTGTGTAGCATTTCTGATGAAAGCGTTTCTTGAGAAATCAGTTTGGTTTTCCCACTTCCTGGGAAGCATTTCAACCGTATGTAAACAGAACAAAAATCACCTGTGGGCTGATAAGGACTTTGAAGTGGACTCCAACAACCTAATTATGTGCCCAACGCTGTGACAAGCCAGTGGTTCTACTACAGCTGTAGCAGAGAACCTGGAGGAAATCTCTCCCACACTGAATCTATCTTTTTGTGAGTTCAAATGTTGACTTCATTGTGACCTTTGGTTATATCCAAAGCAAAATTAAGTTTCTCCTATATGTCACCTATATGGTTATTTTTTTAATGACTAAGGACAGCATTTATGGCCTTCATTGACTCTCCATTTCTGTTTCAGTGCCTTAATTTCTTCATTTGGTTCGTATGTGATCTGGCTTCATGGCCTTCAATTTACAGAATACCCACATTCACTCGCCAAAAGCATTTCATTAGCACAACTCTAATAGCAGTTATCTCTGAAGCTTATGCAAGCCATCACTTTCTTAGGATGTAGAGAATGTCATAGTTTATTTCTCTAGTATTAGAGGGTGATTTCAGAGCACTGCACCTGCCAGGAAAGCCCTCTATATCCATTAACTTTGTAAGTTACCCAGATTGGCTCTGAACTCACTGTGTAGCATAGGCAAGCCTTCCAACTTGCAAGCCTCCTTTCTCAGCCTCTTGGGTATTCTCAGGCCTATACAACCAGATCGTACTGAAAAATTACCTTAAATTGGATTTTTAGTGTCTTAAATTCTAAAAAGTATGTGTTTAGGTATTACCTTTTGCTGCTAAGTTAACAAGCAGCATTCAATGGTATTTTGTACATTCTTCACTTACCTTATTATTTATTGAACAGCTACAGTGCATGAAACATTAGGATAAATTTAAATGGACCAAGTGTGGTTGTACAAGGTCTATAATCCCAGCACTTACTCAGGAAAGGCTAAGTCAGGAGGATCCTGATCTCAAGGCTCCATTAAATAACCTGATCCTGTCTCAAATGAAAATAAGTAAATAAAAAGGAAAGCTCGGCAGTAAGGAGGCAGAAGCACAAGGCTTGCTCTATGTTTAAGACCAATCTGGTCTACACAGGCAGGTTTAAACTCTACCCAGGATACATAGTGAGACTCTCTTCCCCTTTTCAAATCCCAGAAATACAAAGAAATGAATGAATCAAAGTCGAAATAAAATGAAATGGAGAATAGGCCTTAAGAATTTCTGATCAGGTGAAGCCAGCTAGGCCTCATAAGGTTTTATAATTTAATGATTTGCAAATATAACCAAAAGGGAAAAGTTAAAACTATTCGAGAAGAGAGTCACAACTAAGCAGCGGCTTTCCAGAGGACAGACCGAGGGAGCTGCCGCCTGTGCTGTGCTTCACTCCCACGCCTTTCTGACACCTCCGCAGGACCTTGGAACTAGCCCAGCTAACATCTTCCTACTCCACTTCCTTTCCACCCAAACACCCTCTCTAAATTCTTATTATTCCTTTTTTAAACATTTTTATTATTAATTTATTCTTGTTACATCTCAATGATTATCCCATCCCTTGTATCCTCCCATTCTTCCCTCCCTCCCATTTTCCCCTTATTCCCCTCCCCTATGACTGTCCCTGAGGGGGATTACCTCCCCCTGTATATGCTCATTCCTCAGCACAGCTCTCAAACAAACTCTGTGCAGTAGTAACGTTAGTGTCGGTGTTGCCCAGTTGACCAAATATTTTCTGGTCATCTCTAAATCATTTCAACTCAGATCAAATTTGCTGGTAAGTGTGCCTCCATGTCCTGAGAGCCAGGAAGAACTAGAGAGAAAAGCTGTCTAACCTAAGCACGTGCTTGCTGCGTTTGTCCACCTGCAGCTCGCCATTGAGGACACTGTACCCTCATGAGGTACCAAGAGGCCTGCTGGCATGGGGCGTTAGAAGAGACTCTTGCCATTCCCCTTACAGAAGCTTCTAGGATCTACAGTCTAGAGCCACCCTTGTCCCCCACCCCACCCCGCAGGCCACGCCCAATTTAACAAGGGAAGTAAGATACCTAGGAATTGAGATGCTGGCCTTGGCTCCTGATTGCCTCCGTGTGGACCTCTACACAGTTCTCCTCTCATTGTATAAAATACTTAGTCATCTTCATGTCTAACCACCTGGTCCCCTCCAGACTCCTGAGCAGAGTGGCTGTGTTGCAATCACTTGTGCCTAAAAGTTGCTACATCATGTGCATTTCCATGGACATAGTTACTATGTGAGCCTTAAGAAAACATATATTATAAAATGCAATAGTCCACAAAAATACAGAGCTTCAAGCGATCATCGACACAGCCCAAGTGAGAGAATCAGAGAAAGAAATGTAAACATACATATATGTGCGTTTCAAAAACACACAATGCAAAGTTGAAAATAATACATTGAGAATATCACAGGCTTTTTCCTGTACAACACACTACTTTTTAAAAAACATAAAGTGGTTATATCTACCAACAGGTCCTGTTAATACAATTGGTTCAATGAAGCTGTCAGAACTTACTGAGAAAAATACCAAATGACCTCTGCATTTATTATCACTAATAATTTTCACTAATTAGCATCTAAAGGTAACACGTCATAGACGATCCTTTAAAACCTAGCAACTCTCCAAATCTTAATAGTGACATGGTATCTATAAAAGTCTTGTAAGGCCTGCAATTCTGACAAAAGGCACTGGCACGCGCTACGATATTTGCATTTTTTACATCTCATTATGAAAATAATTGCACACTAACACAGTTTGCAACTATAGAAAAAAAACATTATCAGCAGTGTCTGAAATAAATGCTTAAATGTCAACTAGTGACAAGCAAGAAAAGCTAACCTTTGAAGGGGCTCATCCTTCTGAGAAGTTGCCCTGCTATACCTCACTTCTTAACTTTCTGTCTGTGTTTGATAACAGAAGAGGGACGCAATGCCTCTACGACCCAAAGGTGCATATAGAAGGCTAAAAGGGGATCAAGAAATTGAGAATCTGCCATCAAGTTATCAGTTCCATTTCAAAAAGGAAAAGCATTTACCATGGCAGCTCCAGAATCACCAAAATTTAAGGAAAGTAACCATCAACGTGCCTACCACAGAATTTCAACAGAATCATGGAGTGGCTTCATATTTAACAACTGAGTTTATCAGTGACTAGTGTTATGACAAAGAACTGAGCAACCTTTATCCTCAAAGCATGCAACCCATTTTACACATTGTCACAAGGAGAGACTAAGTGTTGGACAAGTCCTAACAGCTAATCTACAAACTCACCAACCCATTTACACCCTCTCCTGCTAGATCTCGCTCCCTCGCGTGTCCTTAGTACCATGAATCTCATATGCGATCCTCAGCCTTTATCTTACCATCGGCCTGTGGTTGGCAAATCTCCATTTGGTACACGTTTTTCCAACAGCACTAATCAATTTTATCTCAGCATTGATATGCTACAGAAATGGCTTCCAGTGTCTCAAAAATGCTAATCAATTTTGAAAGTCTACTTCATGGCTTGCATCCCAGATTTTCCATCCATTCCACATCAAATAGAAATGATAGAAAATTATGTTAACATGCTCAGCCGCTTGTTTGCTTGTTTTAGCGGAGGCATTGGTCATGCTTCGGTGGTGCACTAACCGCCTGCTTGGAATCTCATCCAGTTTGCACTACTTTGGGTGGCTGTGGGGCAACAATGTGAAATGGCTGTCACACTTCACTTTCAAAGGCTAGAATTTCTATATGAATCTTTCCCCCGGTTTTGTGTTTCAAGAACACAAGGTTTTTTGTTTTATTTTAGGTGGGAGAATATGATTTTTTAACACCTCTCATTCACCATAGAAGACCCCCACTTCGCAGGAGAAGCCACTCCTTTGATAGAGCTGACATACACATTTATATTTCAGACACAGTGAGTAAACATAGACGCTCCAGAAAGTAGAGAAAGGCTGAGCGCACTGAGGCCACATCAATAACTCTCTCCTTGCCAAAAGGAAAACATATCTGAGTATTTAGATTGGGAAGCTAGACCCCCCCCCCCCATTACACAGATTCTCTCCAAAGACCTCCCAGAAAGTCAGCCTTTCCAAATAAGTAGAATTGCCTTCATTCCTATTAAGGGACTTTTTTTTATACTGAGGCAAGCTCACTGGTTCATATATTAATTCTAAATTTTAGATTCTGGTGTTGTCTTTGAAGTCTTTCCTGATCAGGCCTAGTGGCTCTAAAGCCATGCAATGCCAATCAATATCCCTCCGCCTCGCTGACTTTGTGCCTCGTCCCTAACCCCATGGAAGACAGTCTTACCGCCTCCTTATGTCTCCTTTCTCTCCCACTCAGTGCTTCCTAGTCACTCCTAGATGTTCAGTTGCAATGTAAAAGCATCCAGAACTGCACAAAGGACTGTTCTGGACACTTCTGTGTGTGGTACTTCTGCTGATCCAAATGCAGAAGTTCCATGGGAACAGTCTTGAGGACTTAGGACATCTAGCTCTGGGAACAAACTTGTTGACACATCACAAGTTTGCATTCTCCTTCACCTACTTAGTAGAGGTCAGTATCACTGACACTTAGCTAACATCCTCTTTCCTGTGACTTTAAGGAATCTACATTCATGGGTCTTCACAAGTGCCAAAAAAAAAAAAAAAAAAAAAAAAAAAAAAAGACAGTGAGTTGCCCTGGAACCAGAAAAACACTGACCTGTCATGATTTATCATCCTCATAGCTACAAGAATAAAATCTGACCATTAGTGGCACGTCTTTCAAGCTGTAGCATAAGGCTCCTTGTGGCTCTTAGTGTGACTTATCTTACTTGGTGTATACCACAGGCCCGTAGTGTAGAAGTGATTATCATCTCCTTTTATAAACAAGGAAACTGACACCCAGATAGGCTCTAAAGTCCCAGAACCACAAGTCCCGAGTGTGTTTTAAAGTACTCCTTAAAACCCGAATAGAAAAGAGCAGACTTCCTGGATAAGAGCTATCCATTCATCTCTTATGACTTGTATGTCTCTCGCTGATGTGCAAGAAGGTACTAGCAATCAGGATGATGATAACACACGGAGCTCAGAGGTTGGTGAGCTGGACACATCTCTTTCTTTTCCACAATTGTAAGTTCAACAGTGACAGCGGGCCAGGGTGAGTGATTTCAGCTGGAGACCACACCTAATAGCTACCTACCCTGATGTTTAGCATCTCTCTGGCCTGACCACCCAACCCAAGAACTACATTACTTGCTCCCTAAATTTCAATTACCCACTGAAAAATACCAGACATCCTACCATCTGGATTTCAATGGCAACACACACAATGACAGTGTCCTAGAACAGGAACACCTGTCAGACATCAGAGCACGGGCATCATAAATCAGGGTGATATGAGGTCAGGTGCTAGGAAACAATCAGCAGTTCTCTATATTTTTATTAGACAAAGGTAAAAATAACAACAAGCAGCCAGAACAGCAGAAATAAAAAGGAGAACTGCATGCAATTTCATGTAAATTATCCAGCTGTGTGGGGGAAGAGAAGACCATATCTTACACATCGGTTAAACCAGAAGTACTTAGTCTGCAATGACCTTTTCAGGGTATTCTGGAAAAGTAACTCCGGTCTTTTCTGACAGTTGAGGGGCTCATAATAGAGGCCAGTAAGCCTTGAGAGTCTTCAGGTATTGTTTAGTCACCTGATCAAGAGCAGGAGTGGATGTCATGGCTGTGGCCCGGCAGCTGTGTCTTTATGGTGCCTACCAATGAGAAAACAAGAGAACATTGTTGATTAAGGGCTATGAAATCAGTATTGTACATGTATTGACCTTCCTGGATGTCTTCTGAAGCTGCCCTTCACCCACACTACCAAGCTCTTTACATAAACAAAAACTTTTTTTCTATTTAGTGAATTATCACTGAGGGGGGTTTGGGGGAAAGGGGCAGAAAAATGCTGGCTTCGAATCATCAGAGGAACTGAAAGGGAAAGAAAGAACATTAAGATGGAACAAGAGCATCCCATTTTCCCTAAATTCAGTAATCATTCACATCCGTCCACAGTTCGGAAAGAAAAACTAACTCCAACAATTAATTTTAGCCAAGAACTCACATTTGTGTCTAAATTCTGTGTCCATGTGGGACCCAGAGCCCCACTTAGAGGCAGAATGAAGCAAGACATTGACTTCACAGAGACATTTCCTTTTGGGTTATTACATTTAGTTATGTCTTTATTATTCATTCAGGTAAGTTTGTGGGGACTGTGCTTCTGAAAGTCAGAGGACAACTTGTGAGCTTCAGTCCTCTCCTTCCACTATGAGCAACCTGGATGCAAAACTCAGCTCATCAGGCTTGTGGCAAGTGTGCTACCTCCTGAGCCATCTGGTCAACCCAGTAGACATTCTTTTCAGAAGAATACTCTAGCACTTTTCTCAGGGGGATGAATGGAAAAGGAGTATCCAGAGACTATGGGCAGAAGGTGTGTTTTTGTTGTTGTCTTGCTGCCTTGACACATTTGTAGTTTACCAGCTGTGATGTGTGGATGTGTTCATCCTGGGTGCAGGACCCTGCCCATGTCAGTTCTTTTTGTACTCAGGCAATAAAAACAAAATCACTTGTATCAACTAGAAAGTTGAAGTACTAGTTTCGTAGACCAGAGGTCAACCAACATTTTTGCAGAATACCACATCTCATTTTTTTCTGCTTTGTGATCTAGGACTTCTCGGCCTTAACTACTCAGTTCTAATATAACACAAATGTAGCCAGAGAGTAAATATGAATGGATCAACATGGCTAGAGTTTGGAGGAAGTTTATTTATTAATGGATATCGGAATTTCTATCTCATTTAGTTTTATGTGTTCAAAATATTATTCTTTCTTTCATTCATAGCATGAGTGCTGTACATAAACAAATAGTGAATGATATTTGACCATTGGGGCACAATGGACATTCCTTCAGACTGAAACAGACCAATGAAATCCTTCTTTACTTATTTTTAAAGTTTGGATTTCAGCATTTAAAATGATGGCATCTATGACGTCTGAAGTTCTATTATTATTCTAAATGGTAGTGACTATGTGCAGGTCATTTTTAGAGTCAGGCCATGGGATTCAGATGCACCTATGATCATGATCATGATAGGTCTGTAGCCTATAGTATGGAAGTCCAAGGCAATGTATGTTCCCCTAAATCATGCATGGCACCGAAGGTATCATGTGATCTCCATACTATTTCAGTGGTCACTGTGTTAGACGCAGAATTTGACATTATGGTATGTCATCTACAGTGCAAATGTGTGAGTGGAAATTATTTCATAGCTTGATTTCACCATTAGGAACCTAGGTCATAAAGCCTACAGTGTATGTCAGACCACACACAACGTATAAATGGTAGTGGTGGATGGAATTTAAACCCTAACTTCCTTTCTGAGGATCTCACTGCCTATGGTCCTTTCTTACTCAACGTCAAGACCTTAATTCAACCCATCATGACTATGACCAAACTCAATCTGACCACATAGGAGGTTACTTCTATTCTCCAATTTCTGTCTTGATTCTTACATTTCAATGAGGAAATATTAACTCATAGAAGCAATTGTGTGAAGCCTAAAGCTTATATATTCTGGGGCAAACTCCCTAAGTAAAAAGGTACAGTTTAAGGATTATTGGCGTGTCAAAAAGTAGCTAAAAGCATTTGTCAGTTCAACTGCCAAATATTTATATTCCAAGTTCTACCCATGCTAAATATTTTCCTAGGCACTAAGGATGTAGCAGTAAACCAAATAGACAGAAACCCTGGCTCTCAGGGATTTCTATCTTACACTGGGGGAGACAAGGCAGTAAACAATGAGGTAAGTCAAACACATGCTATGTCAGATGGTGGTGAGTGCTATGGGAATAAACCCAGTAGAGAAGAGTGTGAGGATAGCAACACGACATGGGGGCCAAAGGGCGTGAGAGAGAACTGGAGAGGGGCTGTGTGAGTAGAGCCATCCAGGAGATGGTGAGTCTAGCCGGGCAAAGGAACAGCCAGTGTGAGTCCCAAGTCACTCTAAGAGACTGAAGAAGAGTGACCAGGAGGGCAGGAGATAGAAACTGAGGCTGGTGTGAAGTGAGGGTGTAGGTGACGAGAGAGCTGTCAGAGTGGCCTCAAATACCGGGCCTGATAGAAAAATGTGAAACCACTGAAGCATTTTAAGCAAAATGGTGGAATAATCTAATGGGATTTGGAAGTATGGGAAGCTTGGTCCTACAGTCATAGCACAAAGAAACTAGAACGCTGCAGTCACTTGCACCAGGCTGACCACCATAATGGTGGTAAAAAGGGGCCAGCATAGATTCCAAGCCAGCACATTTACAGACCCATGGGTACACAGAGTGTGGGACTCAAAAAGGAATTGAAAGGAGGGATGCAGTCACCTGTAATTGAAGAAGTGGCAACCAGAGGCAAATTTGGATATGGAAAGCAAAGAAGTTTGTTTGAGGATGTAAGTTTGAGTTGTTTGTTCGGTGTTGAGGCACAGGCTTAAGAGGAAGCAGTTCCAAAGCGCACTGTGTTCTCTGGGTGCGAGACAGTGCCGTACCAAACACTGGGTGTAATGAGCTGGAAACCTGGGATTCACCTTATTACCTGGGAATAAGTGATTCTTTACTCAGTGGTACTTTAAAACTATGATATTAAAAATTGGATATTTAAGTCAGCTTAGGAGAGTTAATACTATGTATATGAACAAATGGCTAACCTTATTTAAGTTTTTAAAGCCAAAATGGGCAATAAACACACACACACTGCCTTTACACACACACACACACACACACACACACACACACACACACACACACACAATGCTTTAATGATTACATTCTCTATCCACAAAAAAAAAAGAAAGAAAATAGTGTCAGAAACTGTTATATTGTATCTACGCATTTCTGTCTGCATCTTTAAAGGCATTGTGTATCTGGTTATAACTTCTTTTTACCTTGATAATATTACGATAGCACAAACAATATGAATGGTTTGGCCAAACCCAAGGGATCATATGCAGCTACCTAGACATCTCCCAAAAAAACCCAATTTTTATTTGTAACACTTCCTGGGAAGAAAAGGGCAGTAATGACTTTTGGCAATCCTTTCTTTCCCTCCACATTATAGACATAAAAACAGATATTTTATGATCATATTTTGCCTTTCATAAATGTCTCCTAAATTTGGTATTCATATGTGTTGTTCAGATAATCATATTTGGGATAAATGTTGAGTTTCATGAATAGCTTTTATAGAGCAGGAAAGAAGGCAAATGTGTATAAAGTGCCAATATGTATTAACCACAAGTGGCCATATGCCATTGCTCTTTTCAGTTAAAAATGTAAGTCTTAAGATTAGAGATGGTTCATTATGGAAAAAGCAGATATTTTCTTTACCCATGACTATCCTCTGGAGAAAATAAATAAATTCACAATGGATATATTTGTTAGATTTTCCTCTTTGATGGGAAGCCTTAAGTTAACGATAAAAGTAATAATGTTTTATTCAGTGGAATTTTGACAAGTGTGCTTTCGTGGCCAGAAAAAAAAAAAAACGCCTATGGGAAAGGAATCTTCCTGGGCATTTTCCCATGCACCAGGCTGGGCATGAAGCCTCTAGCTGCAAAAAGAGCAAGCGCAGAAACGGCGGGAAGAACAGAAGAGGGTTCCTGTGTGTTCCAGCTGCCCCAGAGGCCAGCCACCTGGGTTGACAGTCTAAATGTGTTTATGTGCCTTGATCTCAGCTTATGTGTGAGCTACCATGTTAACGGTACTGTTGCCCACTCCACCCTGGCTTGAGATTTAAATAAAAACAAATTACAGGTCTTAACAGTGATCGATGGAGTGCTTTTACATTTGTGTAGAGTATTTCTGCTCTAAGATTAAAGGCTTACGCATTTATCTGCATAAACTAACCCCTGGAGTAGCGTACTGCTGACATTTTCCAAGAAAAAAATGAATATCCTAACTTATTCCAAAGAGAAGACTTGGTATTTGTATGGCCAGAGTGACCTTTGCAAGTGCCCTTTCAGATTAGGTGCACTACATGGAAAATTGTGCTCTTACAGTACTCCATAAATCATACCTACCAATTTTCTTTAAAGGGGTATGTAAATATCAGTGTACCAGGTGGGTAAACAACACTAACCTCATACAAATGGCTGGAAAATTGAAGAAAAGCACCTTATTTTGCTGCTGAAATTGCTTTTGAAGCCCAACAACGGGGCTTGGGCTGTAGAAGGCATGAAATGATTTGTGCACCGGGAATAGAAAATGGCTGATTATAACCACCTTAGACATAGTGCCTGTATGGCTGAGTTCTTTCCATGATCAAAGATATCATTGCTACATATTACTTTTCCTTGCACATCCCAAATGCACATACATTTTAAGTGACATCTTCATTATGTACCTATCTCCAAAATGGTAAGATGGCTGTTTCCGCTAGTTAATATCCGTGGAGAGGCTCATGGAAGCCTTCTTGTTTGGCTCACATAATACTTCATTTGAGAAAGGGAGGAAACATCCAGAAAACGTCATGGGAAACAGAGAGCACTGAAATGAAGTTTTTGAGATTGCCATGGGCTTAATTGGAACTAGTGTTATTTCTGCAACTCGGTGGATTATGTTGAATTGATATCCTAGTTTTAATAAACCAATAGTCATGTAGAAAATCAGGTCCTCAGACTGAGACTGTTGAGCAGAATGTCTGTAGCCTGAGATGAGCTCACACCGCACCCAATGGGCAGGAATGTTTGAAAACTGTTTGGTACACTTTTCAGGAAAAAGAAATACTTGATTTTGATTTATGTGGGGTCTACACCAAAACACTCCTCAAACTCTTCCAAGAAGATGCATGCTCTGCTCAGACAGACAGCTTCCCAACCTGGCAAAACTTAGCATCAAATTAGGTCCACAGATAACTCTCAAAGTTCCAATGATTTCAGATAGGTATGAGTTACAAAAATATTTTGACCTGTTGACTATATCTTACCATTCATTTTACCCAAACATGGCTTGTCTTCATGGGTAAAACAGACTAACGTCTTTTTCCCTTACATAAGAAAATGCATAAATTAATATAAAGAAATGCAATTTATTTTTCGGAATGATATCATAAAAGTATCCTGGTTCTCTAAAAGTTTCTCTGGTCTTCTTTCTCTTGTTTGCAGTTGTTACTATGTGTGGGTGCTCTCATCTTTTGAGCACACTAGGAGCAAATGGCCGTAAGCACAGACCCACTCAGTCCCAGGAGATAGGTGGGTGTGGAGCGCCAGGACTGAGCACCTTCTGTTCTTTTCCTTGAAGAGATCAAGCTTCAGGCTTGTGTCTCCTTTCACTCCTTGCAAATGGTTTTTCGGTCTTACAGTTTTCCATGTTGGTTCATCATTTTCCTTAAATAAATGACATTACGACTATCACTAAGCAACACATAAGCCCACTTTTTAAAAAGTGAAGGCTGATATTTATTTGGCTGATATATATTAACATTTATTTATGCACAGGTATTTTAATGAATAAAACTGAAAACAAACCATATTCATTATTTTTGACTTTCCACATTTAAAGATGCCACATTTTCCAGGGATTGACAAAGCAAATTTTCATTTGAATAGAGAAACCCATGAAAAATTACAATTCAATATAGTGACTGCATCTGAAAGCACATAGACCTCCTTCTGAAAGTCGTTATGCAACAGACAATTTGCATGTTCATTAGTCCATAGTTTGATTGTTTAGAATGGAGCTGGTACTATTTTCTTCAACTCTGTTATAAAAGTTAAGCGTATTGAAAGGAATAGTCTTGTCATGGGCAATAAGGGTTTGGCCATCTCCTGTCTTGAAGACTTCGCTTTGTAGAGTTTTTAACATTCTCTTTCTACCTTGGTGCACTTAACCATTTTTTATTGTGTACCTACCCTGCCCCAAGACAGAACATAAAGAAACGAATAAAACAAAGCCACTACAAAGCTCTGCCTTCTGAAGTTCAAGCACAGATCAGCACAGAGTTACCTTAGTGTGCTAAAAAGCAGTGTTTGTCAAGTCCACTGCTGACATGTGTTGCCCTGAGACTAAACTTAAAATAAAGAAAACTGAGTATGAAAGATACTCAATTCTTTGCTTTCTGCCATAGTTCATTCACCATTATCTTTAGAGCCTAAACATTTTTTTAGAAAAATAATATTCACTTCTTAATTTGTTTCTAAAAGATTTTATCCACTCTTTTTTTTTTTTACACTACAGGATTAAATGAACCATTGTTATTCACCACGAAGGCATGCCTGTTTTTAATTACAGTCTTAATATTGGGTCCATCCTAAATTTTTGCAACTATTTAATTTCAAATCAGTTCCCACTTTTGTAGCTTTCTATTGGGCAGCCAGCAGACAGTAAGTTAGAAATTGTTGACTTTTTGTATTTATTTCCATCAGTTTGGTATTTTGGCCACGTTGAAAGATCCCTAGAAAGTAACTTTATTTCTTACACTTCCGTCTTCTTCAGCAGCTGACAACGCAGCTGACATACAGTAGAGCTCTCAACAAAACGGATTTTCCACTAAGTACTGTATCAGGATTTTTCACTTCATGCTATTATTCAACTCTTGATTCATTTGCCTGGCAGATTTTTTTTTTACAACAGACACCTTTTAAAAAGAGTTGTTGCTTTATCGGGGGGGGGGGGGGGGGGGGAGATCCATTTCAATGGCGAATTTTGTTAAGCAAAAGTATGCTTATGACATTGAGTGTATGCTGCCTGAATTGAAACTTTTCTCTCCTTAATTAAATCCCGGAAAGTGATTCTGCATATTTCACACATTTTAAATAAACTGAATGTAGAAGTCAGAAGGTCCCAAGCAGAAACGCAGAGCTCCAGTTGAAATCCTGGATCTTTAAAAAGGTGATTCTGTGAACTCCTACACCTTCTATAGAGAAGATGAACAGCAAACCCTCAAATTTCTTTCTTTCTTTTTATACATACTTTTTATTTTGGCTTATAGATAGTGTTTCTGTCAGCCTGAAGAAGCAGCTATTATCATTGGTACAGGGATAGGGGGTGTTACTTCTTCGAGGTACCTCTTTGGTGATGCAGCTTGTGTATGGCAGAATCAAGTTTTCCTTAATTCAAGCATGATCATAGACTTTTTCTTTCTTTTTTTTTTCTTTTACACTTCTTTTTTTTTTCTTTCATAGCTACTCCTGACATTTCAATAACAGAGTATTTAAATTTCTTTACAAATAGTGATTTTTAAGAAAATTAAACTGAAGGGCTAGAGAGATGGCTCATAAGTTAAGAGTAATTGTTGATCTTCCACAGGACCCCGGGTAGATTCTCGGCATCCATATGGCAGCTCACAACCATCTGCAACTCCTGTTCCAGGAAATCCAGTGATGCCATCTTTGGGATTCTTCAGGTGCCAGCACACATGTGGTATACATACATAGATGTAGACAAAACACTAACACATACTTAAGTAAGCTATGTATATATCTGCATGATAATATAAAATAAACCGTGGCCTCTATCAGTACATTCGCATGTGCAACTGCATTTTGCTCAGCAATGTAACAATGGTAAAAAAAAAAAATTAAGTCCTAAAATGCATTTTCATCAACGTTTCAGTGGAAGCTAGGAAAAACAATTAAAATGATTTAAGGTAAGAAAACAATTAGCCTACAAACATTAGAAAACAAAACTATGACAACAATAATCTCTACCTCAAGGTAACAGTCCCTTTGGGTGTGGCTTCATAGGTACTCTGAAGAGAAGGCACAATAATATAGGTCGGTTTTCTTGCATTAAAATACGAGTGTGCAAGCCATTCTAACAGTCCCTCCAAATGTCCCAACTGCAGAGATTCCACCCAAGAAGTCCTAAAACTAGAAAAATTAAATAGATTGAAGTCAACAATTGGTTCAAGGTGGTTTGTATTTTCAGTTATTACATTAAAATTGTGTTTAATTTAGCCATTTTGTCAAATATCTTGATTGTTTGAAAGTTTCATCGTTCATATCATCTATTTTAATGAAATCCACCCCCATTATCTGCACTCCTCCCAGGACTTTTTTTTAACCTCTCAACTTTACATACTTTGTTCCCTAAACTTACTGATTCCATTTAGTGCTATGTGTATGGGACAAGGTATAAGACCACCTACTGGAGCATGTTAACCTCTCCAAGAACACCTTCTAAAAGGAAAACTAACTCCCATTCCACTCAACCATCGAGTACCAAAAGCACCTCAGTTTGGGTGGAGCTTCATAAGCTTCTCCCTTTTTCAGGCTAGGATTTTAGCTGATTTGATTTTGCATAGGTCTTCAAAGTGTAGTCACAGCCACTGTGAGTGCATATGTGCCTTTCATGCAACCCAACACTGTTTCAATGCAGATGACTATTATCCTTGCCTCTTAAAGTCTTTCTGCTCCCACCTCACCAATAATCCCAAAGCCTTGTGGGGAGAGAGTATAACACACATGTCTTTTAAAGCTGTATAGTCTCTTATTTTTTGCATATTGACCAGTTGTGAGCCTCTGTTGCATCTTATTCCCTCTGCTGGAGAACCAGTAGAGTCTGTTCATTCAAAAAAGAATGGGAAGGGATCAACAGGTTTGAGCTAGGTCACAAGATACAGCATCCTGATGAGGGACCCTGCCCCCATAACTTCCATTTCTTGCTTGTCTTTCTTGTAAATTGATCAGTAGCTACCCTCCTAAATTCAACTTTTCTTCTCTTTTCTTTTTGTTAGGTTATATGTCTTCCTCTTAGACTCACCTCTTACAGGTAGACATCTTTATTCATGTTCTTCTACCACTAGGTCATGAAAACTCAGACTTATAGGTCTACTGATGACAATTTAACTGAAGAGGCTATTTAGCTGTGGTTTCCATTATTCTAATTGTTAGTGTATGACATCATTCACCAAAGCGCTGAAATGCTGCTATCTTTTATTGAGTCAAACCTAAAGTAGGTTCAAAATTTTTTATGAGCAAATTCCTTCTACAGCATTTCTTGGACTTTTTTTTTTTCGAATTTATTTTTACTTTATTTAACAATGTGGCATATCATGTTTTCAAGTAAAAAGGGGTTTTTTCATTTAGAATAAAAATCAAAATATAACTCTGATATATATTTTCCTTTATGTACATGGAAACATATAAATAGAATACAATCCTTACAGCAAATGAAGAGAACATGCTCTTTGTCCTTTAAATTTCAAAGGTAAAGACACTGATTTTTTCTCTTTTATATACCAAAATGTACACAAATTATGAACCAAATTTCAATACAAAGTTTTAAACATAGAACATGAAAGTTAAAGGGCTCTCAACACTAGTGAATAGAGGCCTCTCTGCTTCCAGAGGTTATGTTAGCTTGCATTCTGAATAACAGATGAGATGTTTACTTTTTCCATTATTAAAAAAACCTTCATATCAGTTTTCATCATAAAGTAATTTTAAAAGAAAAGATTGTTCTAGAACTTTCTTTCTTCAGTGTTCTTCTTTGTCTTACCCAAAACATTGCTCTGGGGCTTTCTTATAGTTCCACCAAGGTCTGCATTTTAAAGTCAATGTCTCCTTCAAGCTTATGTTTTATGTGTCTTGTCACCATTGGAACAAAAGATAACAGCCACAACATTGCTCCAAAGAGGTGGAAGAGTCTTTTGTCTCAAACAATGACAAGTACGTGACACATAGTCACAGCTCTCAGAAGATGGTCTCCTATCTTACTGCCTACTGATCTACCTACATTCCTGGAAGTCCTTCAAAGAAGGAAATATCATCCCTACTTGACCAACACTGGGTTTGAAGCTCAGAAAGCTGACTTGTCCCTAAGTCAAACGATATGAATTGATGACGACAAGATACTAATCCAGCTCAAACCAGACGAAAACAGAAGTCATCCCCACCACACCATCCAAGCATTACTGCTAAATGCAATTCAGCTTATAGACAAAGCTCACTGAGGAGCCAGGTTGGGCTGCACAGGTTTCAGTGATAGAAAATTTCCATCTGTGTGGTAGATACTGAGTAGCTTTGGCAATTCCCCTACAGTAGACATTTAAGACCTTGGTCTTCTAGGAAGACAGACAGAAACAGCACCCCTTGGTTCTTTGTGTTACAGCAGTGTGGGTGTGAAAAGGACAAAAGTAAAGACGTATTCTAAGTGACAAAGCTGTTTTAAAGACTGCCTAGAGAAGCTAGGGAGCTTCATGCCACAAGTGTTTTGGAGAGATCAGAAAGCATTTAGCGTTACTGCTAAACAGAATCAAATACCAAAATAGCAGCTAATGTGACTGAGGGCTCACTTCACCATTCTTCCAATATCCTCCTACCTGTGATCTATTATTCTTTTTAAGACCACTGAGCTGGGGTGATGAGAAAGCAGATAAGATGGTGAGTAACCCACTCAAGGATGACTAAGAGGAGAAAGGGCTTGAACCTCTTGAGTAGGTCTTTGGAAGCCAAATTCTCATCCAAGAGATTTGAAGTGACTCCTGAAAACTCTAACCTTATACGAATATATATTTGTATTTTCTCCCTTGTTCATAATGGCTTTCTCCAGTTCCTTGTCTTCACTAGTTTTGTCCATTTATGATCCAATGATGGATATACCTTGATTTTCCTAACCACGTCAATGTACAACACACTGAAATGAACAATAACTGAGAATGATGATGAGTGTCCATTAAAAGAGAACAAATTAAAGCTCAACGACACGTCTTTACAAACACCTCAGCCATGCACATGACAGTTGTCTGATACTTAAGGGCACATTCAAAGAAAATGGCACTTTGAACTATAAATTTATTTGCATGGAGTAGCAAGGCGTCACACGCGCTTGCATCTATTTCATACATGATATGGAGCTTGGTTTTGACAGCTAGTTCTAATAATAAAAAGGTTTTAAATGTGAGGTATAACAGCGTTCCAATCAGCGCCTAATCAGGGTTATGCTTTTCAAATTATATTGTGTCTGCCTTCACCTCCTGCCTGTTATCAGCAATAAAAACAGAAGTGCTCGAGAAAAATCCTTGATCTGTGCACATATATTTTTAATATTAATATGTCATCCCAATGGCAATAAGGGTATTAGGGAAATGACGGAATTCTCCCCCAGCTGGACATGTTAATTGAGAAGCCAAGTTTGGGAGGCAAAGTTCACATTTGTGCAGATGGCGGGACAATGCCGCGTGGCAACATAGGTCAGTGTCAGCCCCAGTCCCAGCTCTAATGGCTTGAGTCTCTGCGTCAGCTGGTCCCTCTGGGCTGTGTAAGTTGGGGAAGGCTGTCTCTCCAGTGTTTCTGCCCTTGACTCTGGGGTAGTAATTTCTCTTGAAATGTCAATGTGGCTTCTTTAAGAAAGTGGGGGAGGAGGGCATTTGGGGAATGAAAACAGGGTAGAAAATAAGTTTTGTCTTTCTTAGAAGATGTATAAATTGCAGTTCACACCACTCTCTTTTCCCTTTCACCATGACAATTAAAGCAGTGACTACCTTAATGGGTGAATGGAGAATGTTATCGCATCAATAGAAGGAGATGAGTTCTTAAGGAGCCAAGATCTTTGACTGGTCCTATGTACGCTTCCTTTTAGATCTGGTTACATTTAGAATTTATCTTTGTTTATTGCCGATCTCCCTCCTACTTCTTCTTGCCTTTAATATGATTTGTGTATCACTTCCCCCTCATTAAAGGAAGCAGTGTGGGACCACTGGTCATTAGTAGTTTCGGTTTCCTAAGTGATATAATTATTTATTATCTCTAATTAAAATTCAGAGTTTGGCTTTCAGCGTTGAGTCTAGATGGGAAACCCATTTTAATGAAAAGAGCAATTGTGAGTTCTAAATTTCTTTATGAAGGAGATAACTTATGTAATCATGGGTAACCTTTTTCAAGAATATTATCTCACTATTTATAAAACAATGCCTCCTTTACTTTGGAAATTGTCATTTGCATATGAAAAAGGCATATTTATTGATGCTTTTGACTGATGCACATTTTCCATTCAGGAATGCTCTTTTCAAACCATTCACACAGCGCTGGATTTCTCTTTTGAAAACCATAGTGCAATTCTTTCAAAGATTTCATATACACGTCTACATAGGCAGACACACAAGTAGCCACGAAAGCAGATTTCAATTGTTGATCTCTTAAATTTTTCTATTTTGAAAATCCTGAACCCTTTGTGTTTCTGAAGCCACTTGAAATAAGCAATCACTCCTGATACTTTCTGTCACTCACAACCCTATACCGAAATCTCCTTTCTTCCAGAGAACAAATCACCCTGGTGTCCAACCAAGGGCAGTTTTTAACCGAAGCTCCTATCAGGCTTCTACTGGATCAGTGAATTCACTTCATTCACCAAGTTGATCTTCTTTTTGAGTCATGTATGTCATTTCCCTTTTGAACACATCAAGACAAGAGAAATTGCTGTGTTATTTGGTACAAAAAGAATGTCATTCTAAAATTTTTTCCGTGGAAGTCAATAAAATAGAACCATGAGCAGGTACATTTCCACTCCAATGTGTAACTTTTCCTGTTTCCAGCATAATGGTGTTTCCTGAGTCCCTGTGAAGAAACAAACCCCATGCATTAGCTAACACCTATCACAAAGGGAATTCATGAATGGAACTTTTTTCCTCTTTCTCATCTTTTCTTGTGACTTCCATATCAATATTATAATCGTTGGGTTTTTTTTTAACATGTGAAATTCAGAACGTACGAAGAAGCAGAGTTTAAATTAGAGTGAGAAGCAGGGATGGTGGTGCCCTCCTGGAATCCCAGTGCTCTTAGGAGGCAGAGGAAGGCAGATTTCTGTGAGTTTGAGGACAGCCTGGTCTACAAAGCAATTCCAGGACTGCTAGGACTACACAGAGAAACTCTCTCCTGAAAAACCAAAAACCAAAAACAAAAAGACAAAGCAAAGAAAAAGTAGAGTTTCTTAAAACTTATCAGGAAAACAAATTATTCTTAACTTTGTCATCTAATCACACCCATGTGTGGTCCCTACTAATTAATCAAGCTAATATATTCAGCATCTATGTTTTATGCATGAGAACATCAGGCTTTCAGATTACTTCATTTGGGGACCACATTCTTTACAAATGAAAAGATCCATATAAATATCTTTATTTAGGTTGTGATAGACAATATCCTTGCCAGAGGAGAATCAAGCACATACCCAAAATAGCCATTCAGGTCAGTCAAAGCTGGGGTTTCACATTTCCATGGTTATGGGTATTAGGACCATAACGCTTTTTCTCACTAAATCAGCTCATTTTGTAGCCCTAGATATCAAAGTCATATGGACAGATATAACTTATAACATATATAACAATTATATCATATATAACTTATTTATTTGAATAAGCACGTTAATTTATTTTTTGTTTATTTGGTTTTGATACTGGATAGCTGAGGCTGGCCTGAAATTCTTGATATAGCACAAGCTGGTCTTGATGTCCTGACAATCCTTCTCAGTGGTAGCATTACAAGTATGACCCACTAAACCTAGCAGGTTGTAAACATTGTATATTTTTTAATTTAATTTACCTATTTATTTATATGCATTTAAGATGGTTGATGAATGCCAGTAACTAAGTGACTTGATTGAGGGAAACAACAATAAGAGTAGTTTTGTCCTTGATCTTAGGAAATGATAGAGGAAGCTGCCATATGCCCAACTGAATTTTTGGCAGTGACAGATAAGGAAGTGTAGCGGAAGAGGAAACAAAAGTCGTGTGGCTTTTAAGTGGATTCATCACTTGGCTTGCAAGGCAGTTGGCATAGTGCTTACAAGCAAGGCTTTGGGATCGGACTGAGAGTATTTAAATCACAGCTCTCCCACACACTAGCTGAGTGGTTCTTGTCCTGTGTCCTTATCTAGAACATGGACACATATGTAGTTTCTGTCCAACCCAGGGTATGGAAAGCAGTAGATCTGAATTGCAGGGAAGGCTGCGGAAGGGGCAGAAGGTTGCTGTCAAATATAGCCTCGTGAGGAATATGGTTGAGATACGAAATGACAATTGAGTTTTTAAATTTTGAATCTGCTTTATAAAACCTACTTAAAAGAAAAAAAAGAATTTAAAAAATCTCTCCCCGAATCAACAGAGAAATAGGAAAATTTTCAATATATATGGATGAAAACACTATGGATTTAAATTTGGAAAAGAAGCTGGATTTGATAGAATACCATGAGGTACCAGAAATTATTTCAGTCAAAGTTGTGAGCATAATAGCAGTCGTTGGAAATGGATGCATATGCATAGTGAAGTCTGAAGTGTCTTCTAGATAGCATATGATTACATGTTCACATTGACTTTTGGGAAGCATGTTCTGCCTTAGTGCTGTGCATGCCACGTGCATACTAAAAACAGAACTAGAAATTAATTAAAAATCTCTAAGAAGAGAATAAAGACTTGAGTAAGAAGTGTGTCACTTATTTATAAAATACTTCAATAAGCGATAGTTAATCTGAATTACTTGGTTTTGTTTATTTTGCTGTTTCACTTTATTTTAATGCATAAAAATAAACCTTAGCATTTCACATCAGACTAATGAAGAGTGTCAACTTGCCAAATAAAGAATGGTAAGCCCTAATCTTCATAGTAGAATGCTCTTAGCTCTTTTGTACATACTTCTGCTTTTATAATTTCATATTTTAGGATATTCCAGGGTATCAAGTGAGCCTGATATTATAAAATTTGAATAAACACACTCAAAGTGGCACAAATCATTTTGCTGCTTTTCCTTTAAAAAAAAGACATTGAGTGTTTAGAGTAGTTTTCAGTATAACATCCTCCCTCTTTCCTCCAAAGTACAAAATTCATTTCAGCTGTCTTCATCAAATATTTTTCATCTAATCATTTAAATGATTCCTGGTACCCCCGTTAAACATTAATGAATGCTGCATTAGTGTCAATGCTAGATCTAAGACATTCTAAACTTAATTTCAGCCTTGATCTCTTGTAGTAATAGAGAATAAATATTGCTGCGCCATTCTCCGTGTTAATGCAAATCATAGAAGCCTCAGTGTGTCCACTGACAATTCATTTAATGCTCTGGTCAACTTGATTAGCATTGATTCAGCATATACAAGGGTTGTTACAGAACCTGGGTTGCATGTGGTCAGTAACAATATAATTACTTACTGTAAGCATGTCCACAGACCTGCTCTATATTTCATTATTATTACCACAGCTTATTCTCGTGAAATGATGGTACATCTTCAGGTCCACAGTCTTTGACCACAGACCCAAGCAGGTGTTTGCTTAATACTTTGGTCAAAGATCAGTGAGTTAAAGGTTAGGCCAGGGAGAGTGAGAATGGAGAGGTCACTGCACTTGCAGGAGGGGGGGGTGAGACTTGATCTTCTTGGGTCTGGAATGGTTGAACCCCAAGGTCACCCATTAGTGATCCTGCCTTTAAAGACTATAAGATGTCAACAATAAATTCACCATGCCAGAACCTTTAACCCTCTTAATGCTGTGAATGCTGGGAGTCAAGGCCAAAGCCCAGGAGGAATGGACCCAGGGAGAATTAGTCAAACAATTGTCTGTGGGATGTGGCATTTATATGCGCTGTACTTGCTTCTCTTAGGGAAGAGATCTAAGAAAAATGCTAGTGTTTGATGTTCAAACTTCCCATGCAAGCAATACATCAAGCACCCGGCATAGACACTGTCTAACGATGGTGAAAATACCGCCATTGAATGTTACAGTTTCGCTTTTGTCACAATTTTGTGACAAAATGTGTGGTATAAGATGCATCTCTGCCTACACTTAGAACAATCAATTCATTAAATATAATGGAATTAACATATGACATTAGAGAACTAGAGGTTAACATACATGTTAAGAAAGTTGAATACTTGGATCTCAAACATACTTTGACTTAATATACTCTATCAACAAGTAGTCATCTCCATGTTTATCATCAAGATTTGGAAAACATGGACAAAGACAGTGACTGTACACAGGCATGGATATTATTAAGAAAGAAAAATGTGTACATTTCTATCCAGTTATCTTTTAAAATGCAAATTAAAACATTTGGAACTCAAAGGCCCCATACATCTTACATTTGTATACTATGATAACTTCTAAGCTTGCCAAAGTGAATTCATTTCTATAGGACACAGCTTCTTTACCTGTGGGTCCGAGGCTCATATGGAGGCCCATAACTTAAGGTAGAAATTGCCAAGCACATGGCAATGGACAATAGTCAAAACTCCACTCAGTGATTTCAGAAGGATGGGAGGTGTTTCTGGCTAAGTTCACCCATATTGTGTCACAGGTTCTGAACACACAGCAGACACACATTGTCCTACAACATGCCGTCACATAGTATAAGACCAATAAGTGCTGCGTGAGATATGACAACTCAAACACAAAACCACTGTATGTTATGAACTGCAGTGTATTAACTACACATACAAAAATTTTCAGCTCTTAGAAAAATCACAGTGGTTTTATTACACAAAATAAAGCCATTTAGTATCATTCCTCAGTATCCAATTATCCAATTAATATATGTCTGAATTGTGTCGTTAGAAATTTTGAAATTAAAATCTTATGAATTGCTAAGTTGAACTTATTTTAAAAAATTGAATTAGTTTTGGCATGAGATTAGGGCAGAAGTTTCAATAATTTCTGAAATAGTTCTAGACATACTTTTGCATTTCTTACTACGTACTTATGCAAAGCACTGTTCTCAGTATTGATGAGAACAAAATCAAAACATCAATCATCTGCAAAAATAAACCTGGAAGGCGCTTTAAATGCTGTGCTATCAACTATTCATCCAAGATTTAATTCTTTATATAAAAAATAAACAAGTGCCTCCATTTCATTAGTATGTCAATTTACTTTTGTCTTGGTAAATGGCAAAGTCATATGTAGATTAAAGAATTTGTTTGTTGTTTACTATGAGTAAATGCCAAGTCTGTGCGTCTATTTTATAGACCTATGTACTGGAGTTACATAAAAACTTCTCAGGTGAAAAGGAGAGTAGGAAAACTGTAGGAAGGCCCTGCTATAGATGCACAGGTTGCACATGTTTAGACTTATGTCAACTGTAAATATGACTTTTAATCCTAACTTTTGAAATCCTTAATGGGGCTACTGTATTCCTCAAACACAGATTTTTTTTTAGTTCAATTCATTGCTAGAAAGCAAGTTTTTTTAAAAATATGTCCCTAGTATAGGGGAGGGTCTGAGAAAAATCGCATATTGTCTACAGAACTAGAATCCTTTCATGGTCCTAGAAGAAGCATCTTTAATTTTCTTTTTCTGTCTTTCTTTGGATTTGTTCACTTTACTTGATGATTGTAGCCCTCTCTTTCATTGCCCCCTGGTACCACCCTCCCTCCCTCATACCTCTTCCTCCCTCCCCTAACACCTGACCTCACCCTATCAAGTCTCATCTGGACTGCCTGTATCCTCTTCCTCCCAGATTTGTTGGCCCCATGTGTTTCCTTGTGGAGCTCCTGTCCCCTCCAGGTCCCTCCACTCTCCAACTCTTCCATTAGACTCCCTGCACTCCACCCAGAAGTTTGGCTGTGTGTCTCAGCATCTCCTTGGATCACCTGCTGGGTGGAGTCTTTTGGAGGACATCGATGGTAGGCTCCCTTCCTGTTCCTTCTCTTCAACTGAGAAGCCTCTTTCCAGCAGTTAGAACTAATGTCAAGAAGGGCAGGCCTCCATTCTAGCAAGTACAAAGCTTGGCGGTTGCTTCGTGTGTACAGTTCTCAACCTTCCTAATGCTGTGACCCTTTGATACGGTTTCTCCTGTTGGGGTGATCCCAGTCATAAAATTATTTTCTCTGCTACATCCTAACAGCAATTTTGCTACCATTATGAATCATAATGTCAGTATCTGTATTTTCTGATGGTCTCAGGCAATCCCTGTAAAGGGGTCATTTGACTCCCAAAGAGGTCATGGCCCACAGGTTGAGAAGCACTGATTTGTGCTATCATGAAAAGACTGGTTTTTGAAATAGGTTTGACTGCTAGGAGGCAACAGTTAATTTGCATTTAGTCTTTTCCTAATGCTCGATTTATGGATCATCTGGTTTGATTTTGTTCCCAGAGCTGATCAAGACCAGTATTAGTTTTCAACAGGAGTCCCAGTGTAGATGATAAGCGAAATGATTACTCTGATCAAAGATGTATGTGGTATATGAAAATGATGATGGCATACACGGTAGGTACTAGATGGCTTTATATGAAGAAGGACAAGAGTTTGTTATTGGACTAAGGAGTTTAAACGACAGTTCCACATAGATCAAGAGCTCTGGAGTTTGAATAGGTGTGGGGAGCGGAGAGGAAGGAGAAACTAATCATTATCAGGGGGAACTCACAGGGTGCAGAGGCAGGAAAATGCCAAGGAAAAGCACCTTGGTGAGCCTGAAAGACATGATGGAGACCTTGGCCAGCTAGAAAAGAAGAATGTGCCGACCCAAAGGCATTTTGAAGAAGTAAAGAGCATAGATTTGTCCTATGAGAACCTAGGAGTCGATGCCGCAGTTCTGTCCCCTAGTGTCTATTCATGGAGGACTGATTCCAAAGACCCCGGGAGAGCAAACGCAGATACTCAGGTCTCTTGTGTAAAGCAGTACAGTACGGCTCCTTAACTTATACCTGCCCATACTAAGCTCCTTATAGTGTCTAGCACATGCAAATGCTACATAATTATCTTTTACACTGCATTTTTAGGGGATAATGAATAAAATTCATTTGTACGTGTGCAGCAGAGATGAGATTTTTAAAATTTATTTATTTATTCATGCTGCATTCCAGTAGGAAGCTGCTCTCTTTCCTTTCCTCCAAATCCCTCCCACTCACCTCCTGTCCCTTCCCCTACACTCCCCTTCTTCTCAGAGAAGGAGACATTTCCCATGGGTGTCAACCTGCTTCAGCCTGTCAGTCAGGACCTAAGTAAGACCTGGCCCAACTTCTTCTATTGAGGCTAGACAAGGCAGCCCAGTTACGGGGAAAGGATCCAATGGCAGGCAACAGAGTGAGAGGCAGCCCCTGAGCCTGCTGTTAGAGGTCCCATATCAGGACCAACCTGTACATCTGTTACATATGTGGGGGGAGGGGAGGGCAAGGACCACCCCATGAATACTCTCTGGTTAGTGCTGGTTGGTGGTTCAGTCTCTGTGAGCCCCTAGAGGTCCAGGGTACTTTATTTTTGTAGATTTTGTGGTGTCCTTGTCTTCTCTGGCTCTCTCAATCCCTCCTCCCCCTTCTCCATAAGATTCCTTGAGCTCCACCTAATGTTTGGCTGTGGGTCTCTGCATTTATTTTCATCAGCTGCTGTGTGAAGCAATTCAGATGACTGCTATGCAAGGCTCCTGTCTGCGAGAATAGCAGAAAATCATTAGTAGCGTTGGTGGTGAGCTCTCTCTCACAGCATGGGACTCAAGCCATGAAGCACAGAATGCCGCTCTACAATCTAAAGGCCCAAAGAGGCTAAGTAACAAGAAGGACCTGAAGGAGGATGCTTTAAGTCTCACTCAGAAAGGAAAATTAATAGACACCTGAAGTAGAGGGAGGGAACTGGTGAGAGAGGGGATGGGGACGGGTACAAGGGTGGGGATCCCGTGTGAGGACAAGGGGTAGGGCCAGGAGAGAGCACTGAAATCAGTATTGGGGGGTCATCAGTGGAACAGAGGAGGTTCCCAATAGTCTATGGTGGAGACTCTAGCTGAGACTCCTAGCAGTGGGGGATACGGAGCCTGAAGTGCCTATCTCCTGCTGCCAGGTAGGACTTCCAGTAAAGGGAGGGGACACCATGAACCCACATACAAAAGCTTCGACCCAGCTAATCAATGACTGTCTAACTTGAGTCACATGCCAAGAGACAGAATTCATATATATATGAATTTCATACATGACTACTGTATTTATATTGTTTCACCATGATCTCCCTTCTCCAACTCCTCCCATCTCCTCCCCTCTCTCTCGAAGTTATAAACTCCTTTTCTTCCATTACACACACACACACACACACACACACACACACACACACACACACACACACACACACACACACACACACATAAATATATAAATATGAGAGAGAAATTTACACACATGTACATATGAATATGCACATATAGCCTGCTGAATCCATGTAATGTTACTTGTATGTAGATATGTTTAGGGTTAACCACTTGGATTTGGATAACTTACCAGGAGGCTAATCCCTGAGGAAGACTGACTCTCATATTCTCTCTCCCTCTCTCTCTCTCTCTCTCTCTCTCTCTCTCTCTCTCTCTCTCTCTCTCTCTCTCTCTCTCTCTCTCTCTCTTTCTCTCTCTTTCTCTCTCTCTCGGCAGCCATTAATTGACTGTAGCTCTTCATCTAGGAGTAGGTCCTTGCGAGACTTTCCCATCCATGCTCACGTGTCAACAGGTGTTCTAACTGTGCTTGTCTCTTTAGGCCAGCATGCTGTTGACACCGTATGGGGGCAGCTACCCTGGCACATACAGATGTTATCTCACAGCAAAAACCTGCTGGTCTCTGGCTCTTACCTTCTCACCTGCTCCTCTCTGATGTTTTCTAAGCTGTCATGTGGATGTATTCACTGAGGATGGGCACCGCATGGTCAGTTGTTCTCTGCATGTTGACCTTTTGTGGCTTTCTGCACAAAAAAGAAGCTGTCTGGGTAAGAGGTGAAAGAGACTCTTACCTTTGCACATAAGGATATGTTCCTAAAATGGAGTTAGAAGTTCTAAGGGGTTCGGAAAGTGTCATTAGTCGGTTCTCCTTTAAACGCCATGATCTAAGCAGACACAGGTAGTAGATTAGGTTTACAACACTAGGCATCAATTCCCTCCTATTGAGTGGGCCTTATGTCCAATTAAATGTCTACTGGTTACTCCCAAGGTGTAAATACTGCTACTGCAACCTTGGGAATGTTTTGGCCGCCCTGGTCATTGCTGTGGTTCATAGGCACCATGGGTGCTCGCTGATTTTCTCCCTCGGGAACTTTCATGATGCTTCTTGGCACTGGGAGAGCTATTCCTCAGAGAGAAAGCTCCCAGGTTGGTTCCAGCTCAAATCCTTCAAGTCTTGTTTCAAATCATGTGTGCCTGCAACAACAGACTTTTACCTTCATATTCGTGGAAGCAACACAAGCCAATGGCAACAGGCTACGTAGCTTGGGGCGTCTTTTGAACTCCTCACACCAACAACATGAAGGGAGACATCTTATGCCTGGGCCTGGGATTTTTATCAGGTAGCCTGTGGCCCGGAGGGGAAACATTATGACCTCAAGTTCCATAACTTCACTTACACTATGGTGTGTGTGTTTTATGTATGTATATACACACATATATGTATTATGTATGTATTCTAAATAAATATAAAACCATATGCTTACCTGTGACTTTTTCAAGCATCCTTGATGCTATATCTGTTCCTCCTCTCTCATCTCCCTACCTTCCCCACCTCTGCAGTTAAAACATTCTCTTGTCTTCCCAAAAAAATTTTAAAACCATTTTGGTACGCTTAGTTGAATTTGAAGGTGTAAGGGGCTAGGGGTGAGGGGGCCAACTGTATTACTATCTGTATTTGTATTTGGTGGGGGATATTAGAGGCTGTCTTAAAGGCTACTGTTACAAGCCAGGGAGAAAAGAGAAGACACGCTTGACTTACCAGTGAAGGGTAGCAGATCTGGTGATGCAGTTCTCACTTACTCTTCAAAAGAATCTCATCATCATTGCTATCGTGGTTGCTGTAACTCTTTGGCCTCTTAGGGCATACCAGGGAAGTGACTTGCCCAGGTTCACAGCCAATCAATGCAGAGACTTGATTTGAACCTAAATTCTGCAATCATTCCAAAGTTCTTTTGTATTGTGTGTGCAACTCCATCCTGTCTCTTTGGAACAGGGCCGGAAATCTGATACCAGGATACATTTTTGAACAATGTAAATCAAATTCAGTTTGCTTATTTAGGAAACATATAACTACTCCAACAAATTCAATGGAAAAAATATAATTTCCTTTTAAGTGCAAATAAGGCACTTAAAGGCAATAAGGAAGCTTCAGAGCAGTTGTTAGATGTTAGGACATGTGAATTTGGTGTGCTACTAAACATATTTTGTAAGTTGCTACTAAACATATATATAGCATCTCTGTGAGCTCAAGGAACAAAAATAAACTAGCAATTCTGGGAGGTGGTGAAAAAAACATCCCACAAAGGTTAGTCTTCCAAAAATAACAACCTCCAGACCCAATAGTTTCTTCCTTTGTTCTTGTCTTCATTTTCATCACATGAGTCAAAACAAGAAACTAGCAGAATTTTGAAACAAGAAAACTCAAAGTGTCTAAAAGGACATACTCCATTGGGAAGAAAGAGACAAATAAACAAAGAGACAGGAAAGAAACTTCTTTCAGGCAAGCCCATTTGGAGCCATACTAAAATCTAATGAAATAAGCCAATGCCTTTTCCAAGAAAAAAAATAATAAAAGGCATGGATTTCTACAAATCTCCGCCTGAGAGTACAAGAGAAAAAGGAAGAAAGGGTAGAACACTGTGCCCTTTTGTGAAAATATTGATAGACATTTCCAAAATGACCTGGAATCATGATTAATTAAAACCCGACTCCTGGTGAGGTTTGAGACTACTTAGCACATCCACAGGCCGCCCCCTTCTCAGGCGTCCTGTGAACGATGCTGTGTGCACCTGTTTGTTTTGCTCTCATTACGCAACAGTATACTTTCAGTTGGAATTATTGCTTCCAACAAATGAAATCCCATTTTTATTCAAGGAAACAGATATGTCTAAATGATTCTGCAGAGTGAGGACATGTAACAAGGACAGCACAGTTCTTATAACAAATTATGTAACCTGTTTGAAATTCCCCCCCCAAAAAAACACAAGTTATATTTTCTCTCTAAAAGTAGAACATCCACAGTATGTTTCCATTTTTGGTGAGTGTACATTATTGGTTGCTTTTCCTCCTCAACTTCAAAGAGCCTTTGCAAATAACACATTTTTCTAAAAATAAAGAATGGCTGTAAGATGATAGAGAGGAAAATATGGTTGTCTAACCCTATTTTTGAGAGAGAGAGAGAGAGAGAGAGAGAGAGAGAGAGAGAGGGAGAGAAGCAAGCTGCTTTTAGAACTGAAAGACAAAGAAAGAGTATTTCATTATAAATTATTCATTGCACTCATTTTTGGATCAATACTTATAGATATTCACATGCTTTTTATAAAGCGTGGGAGATTCTTTTAAATGTCATAATTTCCTTCTCAAAGCTAAAGTCAGGAGCACAGTGTTGTGTTGTGTTGACAATGGATGTGCACAAGAGAGGCATGCTCCTCTACTCCTTTTAACTTGATAGGTGGTGATAGAACTTTGGGCCACAGCTCTACTGAAACACCCCACCACTGACCTGCCACTTCCTGCCAAGCTCTTCCACTTTATATGAACAACTAATCAGAAGGCTCTCACCTTCTTTTTCACTAAGGGATAACAGAAATGCAGCTGCTATAGTGGTTCTTGACTGAAGAATTTAAAGTGGGTTTTTTTTTTTAATCTACATTCATCCCATGAAGCGATGTTAAGCGAAGAAGGCAGGTACTAGACATTCTGGGTGGGGAGTGCTGACTCAATCTCAGTTTTATGAAGACTCACTTCTTGCCCATGATCTGTTGGGACCAAGTCTAAAGATGTTTCACTCTTTTTTTTTTTTTTTTAAATTTTAGTGTGTTGTAAAGGTTGGGAGGAGACTTCAGTGCCTGTGTGCGTGCATGAGTGGTCCAGATGAAGAGACCAAGTGAGAGTAACCATCCCCTATGGCTCTCTGCCTTATTGCCCCGAAACAGGGCCTTTCACTGAACCGGAAGCTTGCCATTTCAGTTTGGATGGCTGGATAGCTCTTGGGACCAGTCAATCTCTGCCCCTCCACAACCCCCCCACCCCCAGCAATGTAGGACTCGCATATGCGTCCATGCCCTGCTTTTTACACAAGAGCTGGAGTTCTCATGTTTCCACTGCACTTTCTCCCCAGCCTTAAAATAGCACTTTAAAGACAGAACTTGAATAAGAGACTATTCTACCGATAGAAACTAGTATCTGCTTCTCTCCTCTGACCCAGGAACTCTGTCTTCCATGGGGGTCAAACATCCTCCCAGGAATAGTGTGGTAGTGGGTGAAAAATATCTTCCAAAGCTGCCACAGTTAAATCCTGTTGAAGTGTGTGTGTGTGTGTGTGTGTGTGTGTGTGTGTGTGTGTGTGTGTGTGTGTTGAGGTCAGGGGTTATTCTCTTTACACTATCGGAAAGTGTGTTGCGGGTACTTTTCAAGTTACCCCCAACAGAAACAGTTCATAAGAGTGGAAGAGAACGTGAAAACAGAATTTTCTCCCCCCACCCCCACCCCTGGCCCCGTACTTCTTATGCAAAGCAACAGGGTAAATGAAAGGATTTTGAAAGTTCTTAGTTTAGTGCAAAAAAAAAAAAAAAAAAAAATCGAAGAAACCATCACCTCTTTTTCATTGCCTAAACAAAGGGCTTTGCGGTGAAATGGTGCAGCCAGTGGGATTGTAAAACAACTGTGGGTGATTTTATAAGAACAGTGACAAAGAAACCCACTGTGCCTATATCCAAACCAGGGAGCTCTGGGGCAGTCAGATCGCCCCATCATCGCCCCACCTGGATCTTCTTGTGTCACGAACGGGTGCTCCTGGAACAATGGCGGGGCTTTCAAGGGGCAAAGAATTCAGCAGCGAGGCCAGCATTGCTTTACGTTGAATGCTACCAAGGCAAGCTCTGCTGCTCCCCCATTCTTGCTCTTAAAATGATCACTTCATTAAAATGACTCCTTTCATTACACGCAATGTCTTCTCAAGTAGTAGCAGCGGCTCAGCCACTGACTACGTGAGGTTATGTAATCTAGAATATTTCCAAATGATTTCAACCACAGAATGTTTTTTTAATGTAATCTTCAGGTTGCGAGGCCTCACCAGGAACAATCCTAAATATCAAATATGAGATTTTAAACAAACAAACAAACAAAAAACATGCCTGCAGAGTTGAGTTCTTATCAAGAGTCACAACTGGCCTTATAGAAAATTACTAAGAGTAATCTTTGCACTTTTTTTTCTGAGTAAGATACAGTCTGCACTCTAGTGAAGAATAGAGCATTTTAATTATATTTATCTTTACAATTCACAGATACATCCACAATTTCAGTCATTTTTCCCTCCTTCCCTCTCTCCCCCCTCTCTCCCTCTCAATAATAAACAAACAAACAAACACAGCATCTCAGGGGCAAGGCCCATAAACACCCTTTCTATTTATATGTGAACTCCACTGCATCTCCCGAGGGCTGTGATACAGTCCAGGATCTTGCTAGAAGCATAAAGCCATTTCCTGAGAGGCTTCCTTACCAGGCTCCAATGCCTCTGTGACTTTCTGCATCAGCACTCCCATCTTTAGGGCACGAAGATTGATTTTCTTTCTCCCAGCAAGTGAAAGTCCAGAGTGTGTGCCCCCTGCCTACTACCCTGAGAGTCGACAATACAACCACCAGATCAACTTGAAAAACTTGTCCAGGGGGAGCCTTCCCGCCACCTCTGAGCTTCTCAGTAGGTTAAGTGCTCCATATATCAATGAAGGCAAGCCCTGCTGGCCCTGGTTCCCACAACAGACGCTTGCTGTGATTCCCTCCAGCTCAAGTGGTGATGTGTTCTGCACCTCCTGCACAGAGAGCCTGCCTATCAGTGGATGGACGAGCACTCAGAATCTCAGAATGGAGTCTCAAAATTGAGGCTGGAAAAAAAATCACATCTCGATCTAAGACTACAATAGAAACATCAAAGCATCTGGGTGTGGAACTCATTAACATGGCCATGCACACACATGGGCTTAAGGCATATTACTAGTGGTTGTTTTAAATCTCAAACTGGCTTAACACATATGTGGATTGTCTGAGTACAAAAGGCCAGCAATTTTCTGTTTTGTTCTGGTTGGTTGTTTGCTTGTTTGTTTGTTGTTTTTAGAACTAAGGAAAATTCCCTTTTGAAATCATACTTGACAGTTCAAGGCAGAAAATGAATTTTGAATTAAAATAGAGAAATGGGAACTGGGGTGGGTAGGGAGGGGAGCTTGCCTTTTTCTGAGGAATAGGGTAGAGGGGGAGGGAGAAGAAGGAGGGAAGGGGGGGACTGAGAGGAGAGGAGGGAAAAGGCTATGACCGGGACGTAAAATGAATAGATAAATAAACTAATTTTTTTAAATGGAGAAATGGAAAAGACATCATTTAGTTTCAGTAAAATATCTGTTTATGAGAATTATCTGTTTTCTGTGCCTCAAGAAAGTCCTTTTACCTGCACAGTAAACTGGGTACCAGGAGGGAGATAGAATTAGATGGGAAGTTAATATATATAATCTGAGGATGCATGAGAAAGACTGATAAGAGGCTGTGTTTCCTAGTAATGTACACATCATCTTATTTAAGGCTTATTTTCCTTTCTGTGACACAGACTATGTTGTTTAGTTATCAATGAATGAGATGACTATAACATGGTATGTTTCCTAAGTTCAATGTTTATATAAGAAAAACAAATCTGAATAATTAGAAACCAGATCAGTAGAACATATGAGGTATTCTATTAACAGGTAGTCTGTAGTTTTATTTAGAAAAGGCACTTGTGATTTTTCTCTTTTATCATATGGCAACTGAAATATTCTAGAAGGTTTTAAAACTTACCATCTCCTTCTTTGAAAAAGAGTTAAGCAAACAAATACTGAATTGGATCAAGGTAGAAATAAAGATTTTATGAGATGATCAACATGATAATTAGACATTCGTTACATTGTTAAAATACTTCTCATGTTTAATTGTTTTTAATTAATAAGAGTGTAATTTTTCCTTTAAAAACCATCACTTATAACAAATATGTGGAGAGAAATGTATACTTCATTATGAGTAAATGTGTTCTGTGGTGTTCACAAAATTACTTATTTAATTAGTATTTTGTTCCTTTTACAATATCTACTTTAATATTTTTGATATAGATTAAGCAGTACAATGTCAGGTATTACTATTCACCACACCAAATGCATCGCATCCATTTATACACTTCTTATTGCAGCAGTTGTTATAAATTAAATTACATTATAAATTAATTATAAATTAAATATTTAAAAAAGAAATTTAACCAAGGAAGGCTTTGGCAATGAAGACTGGGAGAAGCTCTCCAATCTCAAGAGAGATAAATGTGAAATCACTATCAAAACTTGTTATGGCTATATGGGATCACATAATTTTATAAAGAAAAGTGAGTTGTGTTTATCTTTAATAATGAAAACAAATAAGAGAGTAAAAGGGACCCCTCTGTCTACTACTCTCATTAGCAAAATCCATGTAAACAAACTACCAGAAGTAATGCTGATTTAACAACGTAGAATATTTTGGGTGGTAAGGGGTGGTGAGGGAAAGGCAGACTGAAATGACATGTCAAATATTAGTAGCCTTTTAAGACGTCATCGCCCATGGCCCTTAACCTCTTACAGATGGCAAACAGGGGCCAGAGCAAACGAAATTAAGATGATAGTGTGTTGACAGGAGCAAGTGGATTCCAGTTTTTATCCCCACAGACAACAGAATGACATCACATCTTTTCAAAATGACACGTTAATGAATTTAGCAACACCTGAACTTTTCTGGCGACAGCACCTTTGACACCAGCCGGTTCTCTTGTGTCAGTAATGATAGGATTGTGTATCACCCTCCCTCTTCAGAGCTGATGGCAGAATTACCTTTTGGGCCCTAACAAGTTGACAGGGTTTCATTTTGCTCCCTCTTTTAATGACATCTTCCTTGCAGGTGAGCTGGAGAAGTAATGACTTCCTTTTTTTTTTGGTCTTCGAGGATTCCTAAATGTCATTGGGAGACCTAAGACATCTCAATCTCACTTAACGCAAACGGGAAGCCCAGGGTGGTTTTTTTTTTTTTTAAGGTGAAATGGAGCTTGCTAATGAAGAAGTATTACTCTCCATGGGGCACGCTGCTTGTTAGTTCAATGTAGGTGAGTGTCACAGGTTAGGGTTCCAGTGTGACCCAGGGTGTGACTACACATGTCATCTTTTATTTATCAGGCTTTTGAAAACCATAATCGAATGAATGGCTGGGCCAGAAAAACAACAAACTCTTCTGCATTTCGGATCCAAAGAGAAAGGGTAATGAGCGCTTGCTGCAGAAACAGGTGATGATGGCGTCCCGCTTACGAGAAAGTTCACACGAAGCAGCTGAAAAATGAGAATAATAAAGCGGAACAGTAAGTACAACTTCCCATTGTGGGAACCAGGAGCCTCTGTTTTCCTTCGGTTTCCATTTTCCAGTCTCTCTAGATGTCCCATGAGTGTGGCAGTGGTCACATGGCTGTATGTTTGACTCACTCCTTTTCCTTTTCATAATAAATATGCAATAAGTATAATACTTGTGGTTGCCGTTAACGTGCAGGATATGGTGAAATCCAAAAGAGGAAGATGTGGAAAGTCCTCCTAAACATTCCAAACCTGGCAAAGTTAAAAACTCCCTATGACTCAAAATCAGATAGGCATTCTCTGTCAGCTAGTTTTTTTTTTCTTTAATTTTTTTCCCTCTTGATATTGCCCATCCAGCTGGTTGCCATCTGGGGAAAATATAAAAAGGGAAAGTCCAATTCAGGAAGTGACATAAAATCCATCATGGGCGAACAAGAGAAAGCTCACCCACACAAACCAAAGGTAAATGTTTAAGGGACAGAACAGAGAAGGGTTAAGGAGCCTGGATCAGTTGTCAGCTCAGAGACACTTTCAAATGACTAAGAAACACTGAAGGCAATATCCCAAATTATTAACTGAGAACGTGTTCAACACAGCGAAGCTCATTAGCACGCTGCGCTTGGCCTGTGACAATGTGTTCCTTTTCTTTCCTTGTTTACCTGAAAAAATCTCTAATTGCCACTACAAAAACTTCAACAGCCCAGCGGATTCGTTTGAAAATGCAGTCTCTCTGGACAATAGCAGGGTATTCCCTCCTCTTCCTACCATTCAGAATCCCTGTAACCAGGAATGGTTAGGTTCGCCTCAGTCTCACCAAGTGGAAATTACTCTCAGAAAGATGAGCCGGGTTTCTGAATGAAAGCATTTCCATGAATCATGGCCTCCAAGGCCGTTTTAGAGGAAACATAAAATTACATTTGGTTCTAACAGGTAACAATAATGAGGTTTTTCACCTGCCAACCGCTAACTTAAAATTCCCACACATGCGGGCCATTTCTGCTTCGGGCGCTCTTTGAATTTCCACTGCTTTGCTTCTCAGCGCCTGGTTTCTCCGATGCCTCTTTTGTGTAAGGAGACTCTCACACTGGGTTCTCCTTCTTTGGTGCTGGGCTTTCTTTTCACAGTGACATTTCAACATAAACAGTCAATATTCATTACCTCAAAGGAGACTTCCCTCCTATTGCTGACCAATTAAATACCAGCTGAGATGGGCAGACAAAGGTAAGGGAGCCACAACACAAGACAGGCTTACAGTTCCCTCCCTGCTCCCTTCAAGGATGAAAAATTGTAATCAAAACAAAGAGAGCTGGGGATTTAGGGACTATCTGTGTCCGGGAGAGGCACGGTTCCGTTGGATATTATGTCTCCCTGTCTTTTCATCTGGCATGCTGCAGAGAGTGGGGGGTTTTGCATTACGTTTTGTTGTTGTTTTTAATAATTCACCACCATGCATTTTTGAGGTTTCTCCGCGAAGTACAATCAGCCCTTAATTAGTCTCTGACTGAAGATGGCCATATTGGCTTAGGCTGTTTCCTCCGATGCTGGGGGACCTGACCTTTATTTTCTTACTCTGCTGCCTAATTTGATTTAGCTTGATTTCTGTATTTCTCCAGCACACAAGAGCGGCTCAGGAGGCGCCACTTAGAACATCTGTTGAGACTGAGCCCTTTCTGATGAACTCGCCACGTACGGGGGGATTGCTGGGAATGGCTGTGAGGCTCCTCAACTGAGTCCTCTGAACTGTGCCTTCACTTCAGGGAAGGAAGGGGGGCGGGTATTCTCGTAGATCCCCTTGAATCATTAAAGAGCTCAACTTCCTTCTCACCCCTGGGCACCCCTCCCCTGTCGCACTGGCTAGCTCCAGGAGGCAGAGAATGCAGGGCACTTCTGATAGCACTGTCTAAGGAAACCTGGAGAGCAGTGTTGTTCTGTTAAAATTCTGCAAATTCCAAGCGTTCTCTCTCTCTCTCTCTCTCTCTCTCTCTCTCTCTCTCTCTCTCTCTCTCTCTCTCTCTCTCTCTCTCTCTCTCTCTCTCTCTCCACACTCACACACAATTTAGAAGAGCTGATTTGCTCCAAGTTGCCAGACTTTTCCTCCTTAAACGTGAATTGTGCAACCAAGTAGGCATTCTGGGTTTTCCTCTGTGAAGTCTTTTGACCTGCACAGTCCATTCTCCACACGGGAAGGGAGTCACCGGGCACTTTTGCATTTGAACTCTAGTGTGGCTACAAAGGGTCTTAACTCCAATTGCTAACAAGATCATCTCCCCCAAATCAACATTTTCATTAAGGGTGACCTGAAAGAGGAAGGCTCCTATCTAGGAAGCCCGTGGGACCTGTTCATTTTCATTAACTGGCACACCTGTCCTAGCTTCCTCACAAATGCCAAAACACAGTCTCAATGCTCCGAAGACAAACAAAAGTCTCTCTGCACTGAGACCCCCTACTCAGTGTCCATTAAAATGAAAAGCATTGATCAATACTTGAAGCAATGGCCAGCTCAAACTATGTGTGCCATATTAATTAGCTGCTCCACAGAAATGATAGCCCGATTTAATTTTCTGAGAGCCCCTCATGAATTATTACTTTGCTTTGTCTCATGAAAACGAAGGTACAGTGAATCCAAGGTGGATACACGCCAAACTTTTATTTACCCAAGTATCGTTTCTTATATAAAGAAAAAGGACATTTAGTTCATAGGATTTGCACCCACCACCTGCCCCCCCCCCCCAAGTTAGGGTAAGTGAATTTAATTGTGAAAGAACTGTATTTTCTATTTGTGCTTCTAGCAGCTAGAGGGCACAAAAGAATGCTTTTACTTCGCCTTGTGTTCAAACACACACACACACACACACACACACACACACACACACACACATACACACACACACACACACTGGATAGAACTATACAGACTCAGGAATAAACACAATGCAGGAGAAGCTGGTAATTTCATCACACTTCCCTACTATAGATGTCATTTTTTCAAAGGAAAAAAACCTCCCCCTTTCAACAGGAATACAAATTCCAAATGGGAATAGGATGTGAGTGTGGCCTCTAAGAACTACATCTTCCTAAAACAAAGAGCAAACCCCGAAGAATGAGAGCCTCAAAGTGGGATGAAACGATTCCAAGTTTGGACCATCGTTATGTTTCCAAACTCTTTTGTAAAGCTCTTTGTTCAAACGCAATATAAACACATGTTTAACCTTTATCATTCCAGCATCTTAAATATTAATGTTGGTTGTGCTTCCGCATTAACAACATCTATTATTTTTGCACTAATAAGAGGCTTACAAGAATAAACATGAAAGGCTTGGAGCAACCTCCCTGTCAATTAAGAAACAGTCAGCAGCACTTCAAGTGCACACTTCCAGGAGATCCCAGCAACTGGAATCAGATCGAAATACATGCTTCCTGCCACAAGAGAGGCTCCAACCCACGACTATAAGTTTCCTAAACCATCTCCTGCCCACTTGTACACACCCCCATCTTGTAAAAAGCTGGCTACTGGGACTCAGTGGTAAAAGGCATTCTTTTTGGACCATTTATTTGAAAGCATAATAGTTTGGCATTTTTCTGCAAGAAACACTAATAAACCTCGGGAGGAGTCACATCTGTTGCTGAAGAACAAAATGGGTTGGGCCTCAATAGCATAATATATATAAACACTTTTTCCCCCTAATGAACTGTACCACCCCCTTAGGCATAAATGAGTTGGATCTGGATAGAGTACCATTTGCCAAATTGTAAATTGCCTACATTTATTTTGGGAGTGCACTAAACAGAGTGCTAATTGCCTTGTTTAGCACTTTCCTTTCTTTCATTTGCACTGGTGTAAAATCTTAGTAAATTAACTCAAGGCTTTTATTATGTAGGTAGCATTTGAACAACCAAGAATTAGTGAGGAGCCAGCATGAAAGGACGGATAAAGGAGGAGTTGGCTCTACCCAGAATGCCATTTATATGTCCCTTGAATTAAAAGGATGGAATTAACTTTTAATCCTTGGGCTTTTTAAATTGCTGATGTTAACACGGAATGTATTACTCAGCCATTTTATTCAAATTTGCTCACTTAAAATGGGTAGAATGTTAACAACCGTGATCATATGGGGAAAGTGCAGCTAGCTGTATTCATATACACAAGTGTATATATTAAGATTCACTCCAAATAGCAATTTATGTAGTTGCAGTCAATTGCATAGTCAAGATTCCAGATCATTGTCAAAGACAAAACACTCCAAAGCCTTTACCATCCACCACTTTGCAGTAGCCCATGTGAAATGAGCCATTCCTAATGGACAGGTGTGCACTTTAGCAGAGCGGTCTCCGACTTAGTGACACACAGAATGCAGCCTGCATTGGCTGCTTGACTTTGGAGGATGGCACAAAGCAGCCAGAGGATAAAGGTCGCATACTCTTCTTACAGGTGGCCTCCTGTGGGAGAAATCCAGCAGAAAGATCCAGAAGAAACTGTTGTGAAGCAGTGCTCTCATGAGAAGCGGGGAGTTTTTTTCCTTCTTCTGCAGATGCCTGGATTTATTCACTAGTTTTGCAGATTCTTCTCCAGCTGAGGTGGAGCCATCCATGTTTTCCTGTTGTAAATGCTCATTTTAAGTGGAAATCAATGGCAAGTCCATCATTTTTGTTTCCTTCAGACTTACTCCCTGCCTTGAAAGTCATATTAGCAACTCACATAGACCTACACAGGGCCTGCACAGGTCTGCACCAGGTCCTCAGCCTATATATTCCGTCTTCCCATTCAGGTTCTTACATGGTTTTCCTTAGTGTGCAAATGAGTGGCTCTCTGATTCTTTCCTTCTTTTGATTTGTACTGTCAACTTAGATGTGACAGTTTTGTTCTAGCTTATTATTACATTTTATTTTGTTTTGTTTTGTTTGAATGAATGAATGAATGAATGAATGAATACTTAGCCACTAGGGAAAATGTTAACAACATAATTGTCATTTATACCTGCTGGGAGAGGGAAAACCCAGTCTTCTGCAATGGAGTGATACTAGGTATGTCAACCACCCCAGGGCGGACCTCATGTTCATGAGTAGTTGAGCAACATCTAATGGACTCTGTAGTTTTGAGTGTGTGCTTTTATTTGGTGTTTTGTGTTTTGTTGCTGTTGTTTTTCTATTTGGATGTTGTTTTATTGTGTTTTCTTGGTTTGGGGCTTTTGTGGTTGTATTGTTTTTGTTTGTTTGTTTGTTTGTTTGTTTTTTGAGAAAGAACTTAAAGTTGTGGGGATATCAGGAAGGACTTGGTGAGGAAAAGAACATGATCACAATATATTTAAGTTTTAAAATTGTTTTAAATAATAAAGTATATAATAACAATGAAAGTCACATTAGCTGTCCTTAGACAGAAGTCTGCGTACATAAAAACTTAAGTGATGGAAAGGTTAAGTTTCAATGGTATATATATAGAACTTATGTTTTAAATCCATTGGCCTTTTTAAAAAAGAACATTAACCTCATAAATGGGTTTCAGATTCAGACAGTGGTGGGAGTGCTGGGAAGAGGCTGGTGGGTCTCTTACTTTGCGGCCAGCATGATCTACAGAGTAAGTTCCAGGACAGCCAAGGCTACACAGAGAAATCCTGTCTCAGAAAACAAACATAAAGTGTGTTTTAGATCAGTCATAGTAACACACCTGTAAGAAGTCAAGAAGTTGAGGCAGGGGGATTGTTGGTTCTTAATAGGCTAAAGAGAACTGCTTAGGCAAGACAGTGAGGTCCAGATCAGCCTATAGAATTAGACCCATGGGGGTAGGAGAGGGGGAGCAGCCATACTTGTTTCCTGTTTTGAGATAACAGCCATGGAAGAAATTTCTGGAGAATATACAGGAGCCATCATTCTTCTCACTGTCACTGTGTAACAATTAGAAAGATAAATTTTAGGTTTGATCATCCAATCAGGAGAAAAGAAAGTGTTTATGCTTTTGTTTTACTGTTCCCTGAAATGGAAGCAGCATCACAGCCATTTTTAATAGGCAGTATATGCTTGGTAAGAACATGAGAGCCAAGAAGCAGATGCATACGGATCTCAACTCAACTACTGGATGTCTGATCTCTGACAAATGAGTTCATCTTTCTGAATTTTCATTTCAGCCTAAGAGGTGGTGTTGTGAATACTCTATGACAACCACACAAAAACATCTAGATATAGTATGTGCTCAGTAAAATGTTCACTCTCCTTTTGCTCCACTCCCACACACACATCTTGACATCTTCATTTTGTTCATGAAAAAGAAATAAATCTCTGCTTGAGTATTAAAAGACAGAGCCATAGGATACTTGTTAATCTTTCCAGTGCAAGACAACAAAAAGAGTCCCTCATATAAAAACCTGAAGAATTTTATTAATGTGAAAAATAAGTAGCAGACAATGTTTTAAGACTGTGTATAGAATAATAAGGCAGTACTTCAATAGGAATATTTAATACCATCTTTCGCCTTCCTACTCAGACTTAAAACTAACTTTGTGTATGTTGCTGTGATCTCTCTCTCTTTCTCTTCCTCCCTCTCTGTCCCTCCCTCCCTCCCTCCCTCTCTCCCTCTCTCTCTCTCTCTCTCTCTCTCTCTCTCTCTCTCTCTCTCTCTCTCTGTGTGTGTCTCCCTCCCTCCCTTCATCTTCTTCCATCCTCCTCCCTCCCCAAAACTTTGTAATGTGTGTTAAGTTTCCTAGTCCGAATGGTTTGGGTTCCTTTCTGAATCCTGACTGGAATTCTACACACTGCTATGGTTACCATGAATGCTACTTATCACTCAGAATTGTGGTTTTACTTAAAATTTGCAAGATGTAAGACAGCATGTATTGTATTCCAAAAACTTATTTATTGCCATGGAACAAAATGATGGTTCACTTACTAAACTTTTCAATTTTCTGCTTGAAGAGAAGGCATTTTGGTAAAATAATACTTGTGAAGAATAAAATGAAAGAAAGCTGAAGAAGACTACTTCAGTGTCTATGGTTCATTCCAGGTTCTCTGTAACACCATGTGTTCTTTAATGAAAGGTCCACCAATAACTGTCTGAGATCATATGAGAACACATTTATCAGCACACTGTTGAAGAATGGTTCTATGAATATGAATGTGTCCTGGACCAGGCCAACATCAACACAGGAAACTGTATCTTCTGAATACATTTTCTAATGGTAAGAATAAAAGCTCCATCATCTAACTTCCAAAGAAACCAAAGTACTGACTGATGGAAAGCATTTCCAACATTATAGTTCAATGTTCTTTTCTCTCTTCAATTATTAGACAGGGTCTACAAATCATTTTTTTTTTCTGTTTTAAACTTACTATTTCCAAAATCCAAAAGTTTTAAGGGTTTAAATTTTAATCTCCAAAAATGTTAGCAATATTCCTGATTCTATACTTCCCAGGTTTTCTGTCCATCTTTTTCTGTAACCTAATCCTGGTTTTTTTTTTCCGTTTTTTTGTTTATTATAACTTATTCATATTATATCCTGATTGTTATTCTCTGGATCATATCTTCCTGTTCCCATTTTCCCGCCCTCTTCCCTTACCCTAGACTTGTAACAGGAGGGCCCTCCTCTGCCACCATCTGACCACAGCCTACCATCAGGTCTCATCAGGATAGCCAGCATCCCCTCCTCTGTGTGCCCACAAGGTCTCCCCACCAAGGGCAAGTGATCAAGTCATGGGCACCAAAGATCATGTCAGAGGCAGTCCCCATCAACATCATTGGCTAGATCTACATATAATCCAAGATATTTTTAATCTATAATTAGACTCTGGTAAAGAGGTACTTCAGAAAAACTATCCAAGCAGACAAGCTATAGCACATTTGCTCAAAGAAAAATACATGTTTCCTAAATATGTTTCTTCTTATGGTTGCCTGGCCTTGCGTACTCAGCTTTGAGTGTTTCTGTAACTTCAATGACCTGCGCTCAATATCCTTCTTAAACGAGCTTGCCAAGGGTTTAATGGGTGTGTAAATTAATTTTAATAGCTCACTGGTCTTGGTACATGGAGTTTTTAAATGTCCAAAACTACTCATTCAAACTGTTGAAAAAGAGAAAAAGCCATTTGGTTTTATGAAAGCTGATACCATAAATTATGATGATACTGAAATTGAATGCAGAAGCAAAATATGAAAAGTTTTCACAAATGCATCACTTTCTTTACAAGCTACAGCACCCATTCATAAATTGTAACCAAATTACAAACTTGGTTTATGCATGTAGTACTCTTCTGGGGATTTAACTGGCTATGTTCTATGTTCTCTCTGCAACTTGGAGCATGTTTCTATGCACTGGAAACATTCTAGATCTGAAATTTTCAACAGGACAATATTTATGAACCTTATCTACTGTGCTCTCCTCTACCACCATGAGGTCCAAAACAACAACTCCAAATAGGTGGCAGTCCTTCTCATGAGAAAACATATAGAGCCCTTATGATGCTGCACTGTTCTGAGACATATCTAAGTAGGTGTATGGCAGGAGTCACACCTGTCTTGTATTTTAAATAAGTCAACAGAGAATCACCTATAGGAATGAACTCATGTCCAGAACTTGGGGTAGGCCAGCAGGTTGGGTGACATTGTTTCTACAAGGTGAGGCTTCCTGGCACACATTGGCTTCTACCTGTGGGATTTGCTGTCAAAACAAGTCTCTAAAGGTATGTTTAAAGATATCCTCAAAGTACAGTAATATTTTGTTCTCTCACTGGAAAGCTAGTGCTAAAAATATTCTGGTGAATTGACTTTTTAAATGAGTATTCATAGGAGAGAGGCTCATTAAACAGATGTGCTGCTCTTCATAGTTTCCTCTTCTAGTAAGAATTTGCATGAGAAACTAAGTTCAAATGAGAGAATGCTTTAATATCACTTAATTATGTTCTATTGTATCATACTTTTATTTAGTATTAAACAAAGCATTTGCTATAATCCAAGCATTCAACTAAGATAATGAAGTTTCATGCAACTGAATTTAAAGAATACTTATGCAGGCTCTTAGTAGAGTGGAATCACCCAAGGAAAAGGGGACAACATAGTATAATCATGACTCTTTAAGAAAAAAATGCAAAAACAATTATAAAGGAATAGATTGTGGTACAAATAGTAGTGCTGTTTGAGCTAAAAGCTAAGAGAATGCAAATGTCATTTCTATTCTAATGTGCTTTTCTCTGTTGTATTTTTTATAATTAATAAAAGTAAATCACAGTGAAAATATATTCCTCCCAATGGTGTTCAAAACAATTTCTCTATGGAACTATTATTCCAGTTAATGATATAAATATATCACTACCTATAGGTAACCCACCTCCTTCTGTTTGTCATCTCTGTATGTCCAGGATAGCATGAAAGTCAGTAAATCTGATTAACAATGACCTTAAACCCTAACTATTGGCTCCTCTTCAGAACTGGGGACAAGTTTGAAATAGACTCTTTTGCTTGTTCCTGCAAATAATTTTTTGTCATCTGAATTTTTTTTGTACTTCAGATTTATAAAAATTCTGTATCTTCATATTCTCTTTAAGTAACAAAAATATGAGCACAGTGGTTATAGGACAAAATGACAGATGAGATATCTAGAAAGACAGGTAAGTAGATAGTGAATGGCTGAGCAGATGGTTAAACGATGGATGGATGGATGATGGACAGCTTGATCCCAAGGGCTGAAAACTCAATCCTTCTTCATGAAAAAATTCCAGTTTCATTTGCCACACTCTTTAGTTTCAAGTAGCTCTGGAAACATTCATTCAAATGCTGACATTCCCCCACAATCTCCCTCAACTTCTGGAAAACACACTGTCACATGCCCATTTCAAGAGAATCAATTTAAATTCTAAACATAAACTCAGTAATTCAGCTTTTTTTTTTTTTAAATAATAGGCTCATAGCTCATGTGTTTGTAAGAAAATTTGAAAACGACATTGGTGTAGTGAGGCTCCAACTGCTCCTTGAGGATTGAAACTAAAGCAGGTTCTGCCACTCCTGCCTAAATATCAAAGTCAGCCATGAAGGCAAAAGATGTCCCAGTGATGTCTCCTCAATAGATACCTGCCGCTTTTAATCTGCGTGGCTACAGGTTTCCTCACCAGCCCATAAATCTCATCAGTGCATTGTAAATAAGTACTGGATAATATATATGTTCATTGGCCAAACTTTGGGGTGTTAGAACTCTTTGCCCACTCTCCTAAAGAAAATTAAGCTTATTTGAAGGATATGTGGTATCCATTGGCAAAGGGTTAAATGCAGATTATGCAAATAACGATATTGTCACTTGCTCTCTCTCTCTCTTTATTCTGAGGACAGCTTTTCTGCTCTTGTTTTTCTTCTCCCCCAATTGAGAGATTAACCTGGTCTCAATTGAAATGGCAGTCCATAGCATACCTTTCCTTGAGCTCACAGCATGGCTAATAACAGCTGGGGCCCGGCAAAGCAGGCCTCTTTATTTTTCCTTTATTGTTCCAGACTATGAGCCCGTGAACCTTCAGCATGTTATGTACTTAACCATGGTCAGGTTGATGTCATTATTTTCTGATTGTCCTGGAGCTCCTGGGGTACTGGCCCATATTGACAGCATAGGGCTAGCGTGCTCTTTGTAGGGTAACCTTTGAAAAAGAAGCCAGGCGACCACCTGCATCTTTAGCCTAGAGCTGCACCTTTGCTCTAGGCCACTTGGTACGCTTCAAAACACGTATTAGCACCACTTGCACTAGTGAGTTCATCTTGCTTTTTTTTTTTTTTTTTCGTTTTCACTCAGACTCATTAGATAAACCTGATCTGTGCCACAAGCAAATGCTTGACTGAGGAAAAAAAATTAAAGATGTTGGAAGAAGACTCAGTAGGTCTAGGTCACTGTGCGCTTTGTCCGTAGTTGAGTATAGCTCTTCCACATCTCTCTTGTTACTCTCTTTCCTGTGTTGCTTGTCCATGTGTCTAACTAATCAGGTTAGCCAGGCTGTGGCAGAAAAAAAAAATAAAAACGGGGCAGGAGCCCAACATGGCCTGAACAGTGAAGCACAGTGCTTCCCTGCAGAAACTGTCTCTACACTCAGCTTTTACAAACCTATAAAAATTGGTCTAGTTGTTATCAGTTCAAGCTGGAAAGCAAGCAACAGCCCCTGACTGCCTCGGGCTTTGATGTAAGCACCCCTGACTATTTCTGTTTAAACTCTAGCGGATGGAAGACACCTATAAAGATATTAATTAGCTCCAGTTGTCACCAGATGTGGATCACAGTCTCTGAGGCAGCTCTGAAATACTGGAATTTTTATTAGGCAAGGTAATGTTTATAGCTCTCATTAAAGTCTGAGTCATAAAAGGCTGAAGATGAGATTGGTGGAAACTGATTGTTTATCAATTTCCAAAACAAACAAACAAACAAACAAACACCCCCCAAGTCCTGTGTTTCAGGCTGGAGTGACATGCTGACTTTGAGAGACTTGGCAAGAGTCTCCTTACTGTTTACATGAAGAAAAACACCTTTGGAGTTACACTTCGTGAAATGACTGGTTTGTGTCAGATTTATGTTACATTTCCGCACTTAATTATAGCCACAGAGCAGTGCATCCTCTGAAGAGAAAGTACGAGTACTAATTGCTATTGGGCTGGAAACTGAGCTGTGGGATGCAGCAGCGACAAAAGAAGGGATTTGCTGGGTGTGTATTCAGAATGGGCGAGCAGTCCTCCTCAACTGACAAGGCAACAGATTCACAACTATGTCTTAAACACTCCTCTCTCCTTCCTTGCCATTTTACTACACTATCTTTATAACTAAGAAAATGCCTACTCTAATTGCTTTCTCTCAGATAAAAGAAATAGTCATAGCTAAAATCTGCTCGGACCTACTAGCCCATTTGGAAAAAGAATGCTCCACCTAAGGTCAAATAGATGCTGAGCGTCCTTCTAAAGCTCCACTGGCCTCCTTTCTGAAGCTAGACTTATGGCCCCCCACCCCACCTCCTTGCCAAACCTACACACATAATAATGCAGGCCCCACTCTTACGAGGGCCCCCATCATGAGCTGTGATCCGGGGGTCCCCAAATGGAATCTATCTTCAGCTGGAAGTCCCTGAATGGCTCCCTCTGTGCTTCCAATTTAGAGTTTCATAAGATCTTTGGAGATTTTAAATGATATTCAGAAATATGCTTATGCATTTTTAAAAGATTCCCTTTTTTCCCCATATGAACTCCTTTAACAAAGGTATTACACTAAGGACAAAAGCTGTCCAATTTTTTCCAACCTTTTGGTTCTTTCTAAAACACAGTCATTTTGTTAGACATTGAAAATGTCTTGATTTAGTTGTCTTGCTATTTTGGGCCTGTCCTGCCCCCTGCAGTGGTAATAAGGATGGGGGTTCCTGCTGGGCCCTGAAGAATACCATTTCACGGCCGCCACAGAGCTGGCGGCTTTTATTTATGGAGCCAAGAAAATGAATGGGTATTAGTGTCCAAACATTTCAACATGCTCCCGCGGCCATGCACAAAAGGGACTGATTTGCAGCAAATTTCCACTTATTTTCCAAAAGTATTTACCTTGCCGGAGCTTGGCTGATCACTATAATGGCATAGCTGAGGGGAAAATGACCATTTCAGAAATATATATATATATATATCTTAAAAGTGCTCTACTTCTTCTGAATAAAGATAATACTTTGAGTTGCTAGGATTCTATAGATATATGGATAAATCTAAGGGGCCAGAGTCTGTACACCTCTGTTGTTTTAAACATGAAAAGAACTGACATAGCCCAGACAAAGAGAGTTCGCATGGGCAGGCACACTGTACCCAAGACAGCATGCTACAAGTGCCCAGATCATCTTTGGGCATGCCCAGAGGCTAAGGCAATCACTCTGATGTGCAGAATTGGAACTAGGGATGATGGGCTAACGCACTGTTTAGCTATATTTGCTGTTAGACTTCAGACAGACTTATTGGTGGTTAATTCAGAAGATGTTATGAAATCACTCTACCTATTTGCAGTAAACAATTCACGCAGTCACAAGTATTAATTGAGCACCTACTATGTGCCATGTGTCTGACACTTGCCTCAAACAAGAGATGTTAAAAACAACTTTAAACCTGGGCATTGCATGTTCCCTATGAAGGATAGTAACGTCTTCTGGCCAAACATAATATGGAGACTTCTCCACTGAGTCTGTAGTTCTTTCTCTGGATTTAGTTCACTTGACCATTATGCTATTACATACGAAAATATTTTTCACCAAATATAATCAACCTATTCTACATATTTCAGGCAAAAGATTGCCTCTTTCATCACTAACCACTAATGCTCTTCAAATAGATATAATCTGGAGCGGATGAGGGGAGTAATTAAAGTGCTTGTGCTACAGGCATAAGACCTGTATTTGACACCCCCCCCTTGAACCTTTATGTAAACAAAACAAAACAAGGAACCGCTACATGTACTTGTATTTCCAACTCTGAGAAGATAGAGACAGGTGCATCCCTGAGACTAGCTGGCCATCCAGCTTAGCCTGCAGGACAAGTTCCAGGTAAATGAGAGACACCCACCCCACTGCCAATCTCAAAAAACAAGGTGGATGGTATATACAATCAATGCCTAAAGTTGACCTTTGGCCTCCACTCTCACCCACAAATACATGTGCACCTACACACAGACATACATACATACATAAACATATAAACAGTAAATATAAAGTGTACTTTTTTATTTCCCTCATCACAATATAAAGTTTCTGTGTTTAAGGATGCCTAGGTCAATGCCCAGTCAGTATGGACTGTGAAGTGTGTACAAATGTGGGTCTCATTGTCCAAACTTCCATGCTGTTTGTATACACTCTAGATGTACTCTCAAAGGAGAGGTGACAGAGAGGGAAAATGCAACCAGTGTGAAGTGGACAATTCCACCAGCTCATGCATTCTCTTGTCTTTTTTTCTCTTTAAACAGAGAGCTCCAAAGTTAAATTTCTATATTATACTTTCCCACTCCACAAGGTATAAGAGTCACACATGCAAAGAGGTTGTTTTCCTATTCATCCAAAGTCCACAGTTTCCTTTTCTAATACTTAGGCCAGCTATACTCCAATTGAAAGTCTTCTAGGCACCCTTCACAAATGTGACCACTCCATTACTCAAATTTCTATCAAGAAAAATATGACACTAAACTACTTATAGCCTTAAACAATGGTTTTATTCTAGTTGTATAATTTAGACTCATCATTTAATTCGCTATACCTCAATTTCATCATCTTTAGGGTGGGACTGACAGTCATAATGATCTCATAGAATTATTTGCTTTTGTGGTCAGCAAGTTAACAACTAAAACGTTGGAACGCTGCAGCTACCAGTCAATGTTAACCATTACTTTATATCTGGAACATGTGGCTTGAGCACTTCTGGTTTCAATGATACCCTTGAATACAAGATAATAAAAGTCTCTCAGTCACCTAGTTTCCAATTAAAGCCAATTCAACAAAACTATCATATTATCTACCCACCACATGAGCTTTCTGAAGCCACAAATTTCAAGAGATTTCCAGTCTTTGGCCAAAGCTCGAGCCACACTCACTATGTTCAGCTCTAAACCATACATTAATAAGTTGGTTTTTTGCTTGCCAAACAGGTGTCCTGCAGACCAGACAAACAACGGTTGTTCCAGCAAACCTTCACCCTGACCTATGTGCTTCTCCCAAGTATCTGTGTGGGTTTCAGTGCTTCTGAAAAGAAAAGGAGCTATCCCATACAGACTTATTTTATAGTCAGAATCACATAGATATGGGTAGTTTGTTTTAACTAGAAGATGAAAGAAATTACTCAAGCTCAATGCTATCCTTGAAAATGATGTTGACAGCACTTTCTCTCCATGGGTTTCTAATACCCCACAGGTAAAACAAAATAACCAGCCAAAAGACATATATCCAATGAGCTTTGTACCTTTGTGTTCGTTGACTTGATATCCTATGAGCATATACAGGGGGAGGTGTTGCCCCTCAGTCACAGTCTTAGGGGAGAGGAGTAAGGGGAAAATGGGAGGGAGGGAGGAATGGGAGGATATAAGGGATGGGATAACATTGAGATGGAATATGAATAAATTAATAAAATATATTTTTAAAAAGATCATACATACATATATGTGAATGATACACATATGTGTGTGTGTGTGTGAGAGAGAGAGAGCGAGAGAGAGAGGGAGAGAGAGAGAGAGAGACCTTCATCTCAGGAAACTTCTCTTCAGATCTTCATAAAATGGAGCTCAGTGTGTCCCTATTGATTTCCTGAATTATCAACACTCCGTTGTTAGACAACACAGACTGTATAGCTATTTTTCGTATTTCTGACTTGAAAAAGCACTGAACATTTAATTATCCAGATCCAACCATCATTTCTTCTCTATGTAAATGTTTCAGATGGAGCAGCAGTCTAAATAGGTTCCTGAACATGGCCAACCACAAAATCTTCATATAACATTCATGTCATAACAGAAAGAGCGAAAAGTATAACTCAACAAATAAGACAGTTATATCCTCAAGAAGTTTATAGTCCAACATAAGAAATATACATAAAAAATAATTTCACTATACATTGATGAGTACAAAACTACATGTAGGCACATTCACTGTGTATAATGTTGACAGGTGCAAAGCAAGGAAAAGAGGAAGCAACAATAAAAATCTAAACTGGGGTATGGTTTTCCTTAAGAAATGCTAGACAAAATGAAACAGGTTTTCTTACACACTCTCTCCAGAACCTTGAAATTATAATTGTGCCTAGTGAAATTCCAAGTAATTGCAACATCATAAATAAGAATTATTAATTCTTTTTTTTTCCTCCTTTATTAATTTATTCTTGTTACATCTCAATGGTTATCCCATCCCTTGTATCCTCCCTTTCCTCTCTCCCTCCCAATTTCCCCTTATTCCCCTCCCCTATGACTGTTCCTGAGGGGGATTACCTCCCCCTCTATATGCTCATAGGGTATCAAGTCTCTTCTTGGTAACTTGCTGTCCTTCCTCTGATTGCCACCAGGTCTCCCCGTCCAGGGGACATGGTCAAAAGTGAGGCACCAGAGTATGTGAGAAAGTCATATCCCACTCTCCACTCTACTGTGGGGAGTGTTCTGTCCATTGGCTAGATCTGGATAGGGGCTTAAGGTTTACCGCCTGTATTGTCCTTGGCTGGCGCCTTAGTTTGAGCGGGCTAAGATCAAAAATTCAAGCGACACCACATGCTGGCGAGGATGTGGGGAGAGAGGAACACTCCTTCATTGCTGGTGGGAATGCAAACTAGTACAACCACTTTGGAAATCTATCTGGTGCTATCTCAGAAAAATGGGAATAGGGCTTCCTCAAGACCCAGCTATTCCACTCCTTGGAATATACCCAGAAGATGCTCCAGCACACAGCAAGAAAATTTGCTCAACCATGTTCATAGCAGCCTTATTCATAATAGCCAGAACATGGAAACAGCTTAAGTGTCCCTCAATAGAAGAATGGATAAAGAAACTGTGGTACATATACACTATGGAATACTATTCAGCTATTAAAAACAAGGAATTCCCGAAATTTGTGGATAAATGGATTGAGCTAGAAATGATCATAATGAGTGAGTTAACCCAGAAGCAGAAAGACTCAAATGGTATATACTCACTTATATCTGCATATTAGCCCAAGGGACATGTCCCACGAAAGCCTTCACTTACCAGGAAACTGAGACAGAGGAGAGAACATTCTAGTGGGACTCTAGATGAGAGAATCATGGGAGAAAGGCAAAGTAGAAGGACCCAGAGGGTCCTAGAAGCCTACAAGTAGAACATTATGATAGGCAGATTTGGGCTCAAGAATTATTAATTCTTTGTAGTTCCCATGTTTGATTATCAATGTCATGGAAACAATAACATTCTCCTAGAACAGTAGAAGAAACTATACTGAGTGAGAGGAGAGCAATGAGAAAACAAAGTAGACAAATAGTAGATGTTTGGAAGGCAAAAGTTTGCCCACTTTCACCATGTTTTTTCCCTTGGATTGTTGTGATAACTGAGTTCACTTATATAAAATGCTTAGAGCACAATTGAAAATATTTTAAATTATGAAAGAAAACTCTATTATCATTGATCATTATTGTTTTATTAGTCAAATTTACCTGTTCTCCTGAGTTTGGGTCAAGAAAATCTGCATTATATTTCATGGCTGATAAAGGTTTTGAAAGTGGGAATCAGTGAAGTCTTATATGAATGTAAAAAACATAAATAAAATCCTGAATTAAAACATTGATTGGGTATGTGTATTTGGGTAGGGCTATTCCCAGTCTTCTGAGAAAGTGCCATTTGTTGAAGATCTTTTTTTCCATTGCACGGATTCATCATCTTTGTCAAAAATCGAGTGTCCAAACAAGGATATTTTCTCAGCTATGTTCATAACACCTTTACTCCTAATAGCCAGAATCTGGAAACAAGGTAGATTTCCCTCAACTGAAGAATGGATAAAGAAATTTCGTACATTTACACAATGGAATACTACTCAGCGATTAAAAACAAGGAAACCTTGCCATTTGCAAACAAGTGGATGGAACTAGAAATGATCATCCTGAGTGAGGACACCCAAACCCAGGAAGACACACATGGTATATAGTCACTTATAAGTGGATATTAGGCCAACATACATGCTCTCTGAGAATTGACCCAGCAAGGGATCTGAACAGATGCTGGAACTCGCTGCTGGACTCAGGGTGGAGTACTGGGATTGGTATGGAAGAATGGGGGGGGGCGTGGTAGAAGGAACCAGAGGGTTCAGTAGCCCCATAAGGAGACCATAAAGGCAGGCGGATCTGGACCGGGGGCGGGGCTGCACAAACTGTCACACCAATCAGGGACAATGCATGCAGTAAGCCTAGACTCCCTGTTCAGGTCTAGCTAATGGACATCTCATTCTCCACAGTTGTGGGGAGAGCAAGTACCGCCTCTGACATGAACTCTGGTTTGATCACTTGCCCTTGGTGGGGAGGCACAGCGGCACTCAGAGGAAGGGAAACCCATTCGGATTAGACCTGATAGGCTGTGGTCATATGCTGGTAGAGGAGGCTCCCTTGTGTCAGAGGTGTGTGTTAGGGGGTATAGAGCAGAAAAGGGAGGGAGAGTAGGAACAGGAAGAAAAAAATGAGGGGATAACATTCAGGATGTAATCTGAATAAATTATAATAAATTGAATTAAAAAAGAAATTAGGTATCAAGTTATCAAAGCCATTTGCTACTATTTTCCTGGGCACTGAAACCATTTAATAGTATTTCGTAGCATAGTATTTATCAGTGTTTGCTATATAAGAGATGGGGAACATGTGTAGGTATAAATCGAGGTCTCCTTCCTTAATGGTCCAATGTTAGGAAATTGTAAGTTCAGATTAATCAAGAGCCTTTGTCACATACACACACACACACACACACACACACACACACACACACAAATAAATAAAGCATATTGTTTGACATTGGTATGGCCATGTCAAGATGCCAATAGTTGCTGGTGAGGAGGTAGAGAAAAAGGAGCCTTTGGTCACTGTTGGTAGGAGTGTAGATTAGTGCAATTACTACAGAAGTCACTGTGTGAAAGCACCAAATCCTGACCATAAGACCATCTTAGAGTATCCAGAAGTCAGCATGGGGAGTTTTTAGAAAGCTAAAACCAGAACTACCATATGACAGCTATACATACACTTGCTGTTACAGTCAATAATGTAGTGGCATATGGGTCCTACTGTAGATCCTTATACATCATGCTGATCACTGGAGCATTCACAACACACAAGAAATGGAATAATTCTAGATGCTCATCAACAGATGCATAGAAAAGAAACCATGCTCAACACACACAATAGAATTTTATTCAGCCATAGAGAAAAAGTATATAAGAACGTTTTTCTTTTTCTGTTATTTTTCTAACTTTTTTGTTTACAATTTTTTTATTATTTTTAATTATTATTTTTAATTATTATTTTCTTACATATACATTTACACATATACATTTACACACATATAAAATAAGATACATACAGCAAGAAGAACCACAGAACAATCAGGAATTACATTCATGTTACATTTATAGTGTTTTGGCTGTTTGTATTAGGCAACCTTGAAGAAAATGTTTTTCTATCTCAGTCAGTCTAAAGTTCTGAATGTAACTCAAAGTCTATCATATCTCATCTCTATCAATTTAAAACATCGATCTAGACCTAAAAACAGCTTAACCCCTAAACAACTAAGTTTAATTATGAAACTAAACTATCTGGGCTTCATCCCCCTCAGAGACTTGAGAAGGAGTAAAATTAGTTACCTGAGTAAACAGGAAGTGCAGGTTAGCAGCTTCCAAATTAAAAAAAAAAAAAAAAAAGAACAGAGACACTTTGCTGCCTGAACCTATAATTCCATAATATTGGAGCATCTTCTTCAGCCTTCTGGTCCAGTATATCTGACAGACATATTTGTGAGGCAGAAACTACTGAAGACTTGTTTACCCTGTCTTGGCAGAGTTTGGCCGTTGACTCTGCCTGCATCTAAGCTTGCCATGTTTTGGGCAGTATTCTGTTAGTGGTCGAAATAAGGACTTTTTGTCCAGTGGCTGGTTTGCTGTATTTGAAGCCAGCTCCATAAGGAGGTTATAAGCCCATTTTTGAAGAAATAGATGGAGGTAGAGATCATTATGTTAAGCAAAGAAGGCTGGACACAGAGGGTGTGCTGCACCTGTGCGTGTGTGTGTGTGTGTGTGTGTGTGTGTGTGTGTGTGTGTGTGTCTGTGTGTGTCTGTGTCTGTGTGTGTGTATGTCGGTGTGTCTGTGTGTGTTCCATGAAACTAGAAGGGATATTATAGGGGATGACAGATAATGATGGGAAGGGGCGAGGCAAGTGAGGAATGGCAGATTCCATTCTCAATCGTGAAGGCAGAAAGGACTTTTTCCTTAGAAAAAAATATCCAATTAGAAAAGAAAGGATGATATTTGACCACATTCCCTTGGTAGGAAGGCCCAATGGCACGCAGAGGAAGGATAGCAGACTACCAAAAGAGACTTGATACCCTAGGATTATATTCAGTGGGAGGAGGTCCCCCTCAGTCACAGTCATAGGGGAGGGGAGTAGGGGGAAAGCAGGAGGGAGGGAGGAATGGGAGGATACACAGGATGGGATAACAATTGAGATGTAATATGAAATTAAATTCAAAATAAATAAATAAACAAATAAAATAAAAACAGAAAAGAAATGATGGGTGAGTAATGTGAAAAATGAGATGGATAAGAAAAATTATGTACAAAAAGTTATAACTTCACAATTTATATGGTAACTTAAGAAATAATATACGCACATGTAATATTTCTCTAGGTTTATTAGCTATTTTTTCTTTTTGTATTCTTATGGTTAGTGAAACATTTTGGAAAATTAATTATACCCAATAAGCAAATTTATTCCAGCAAATTTTTAGTCTGTTTTTCCACTTTTTTTTTTAGCTTCCTGAACTAAATGCATAGGTATATACTTTTAGCATTTAGAACAATATATTTTTGCTCTAAGTATCACCTTGTTGATAATCCATGAAATTTGAACTGACTGTCATCTGATTTTGATTAGTGTTGATATCTAAATATATATTTTAGTTTTTTCTGGTTTCTTCTTTGCCTTGGGAGTTGTTTAACATATGCTTTGCATATCCCAACATGCAGGGCCCTTTTTAGAAAAACATTATTTTGGTATAATTAAATATTAGCTAACACTTCCTGTTGAACACAGAATATAGACACACTGAATAAATATAGACTGTGTTCCTCTAAAACAAAAGTGCATTTTCTCATGTTGAGTTAAGATTTCCTTTTTCTTTCCTTAAAGACGGTCATTATGTTTGACGATACCCTATGTTTTAGTAGGGTTCTCTAGAGTAACAGAACCAAGGGACTAAGTATAAAAATGGCTAGGGCTCACTGGAGAAGCTGAGAATCCAGTTCCTACTGAGTCCGTAAGACTGAGTGTCTCAGTAGTCAGAAGAGTCCTTCATTAGCTCTCCATCACTGGGCGGGGGGTGGGGGGTGGGTGGGTGTGACATCAAACTGCTCAGTCCACAGGGCTGGCTACCTCAACACTCTCAATCAGCAACTAAAGACCCGGTAAGTCCCTGGAGAGCTGCTGGTCCCTAGATCACAGGGAGGGCTTGAACATTGGTTATGGTAATAGCGAATGAATCAGCAGAAAGCAACAGGATTCCTCACCTCCTTCAAGGAGATAGTGAGATGAGCCTCCTCCTAACATATCTTTTAAAATGGGCTGCCACCAGAAGGTACAGCCCCCTCAAGCGAGGCAATCAGGAGGACAATTCCTCTAATTTGTGGCGAGCTGACATTAAAACCACCCATAACACCCACCCCTTTTCCTTCTAGTGTAAGAACAAAATCATCTCCTTCAATGAATCAAGAAGATCACTGATTAAGCAAGCCATTGTTTCATCTGCCACTATCAAAGAAATAGCCTAGTGATTAATATTCACATTCCAAGACACGTACCAACTTTGAAGATGTTAATACAAAGAGAGAGAGAGAGAGAGAGAGAGAGAGAGAGAGAGAGAGAGAGAGAGAGAGAGAGAAGACTTGGAAATCACTTGAAAGATAGTTCTTTCTAATCTTTTCCCCTCTCAGTTTCTGGGTTGCAGACTTTTCATATGTGTAAGACTAAATTTGTGATTTGATATTAATATTGATATTTAAAAGCCTTCTTCCTGCCAATCTCTTTGTTATTCACAGCAGTTTGAAGTATCTTATTTAGAGATATTAACTCTTCATTGTCCCGTTTTATGTAGTCTTCCAGGAGCGCAGCAACTGTACAAAATCAATACACAAGAATTTACCAGACACTTGTGTGGCTCAGTTTGAGTTTGGTTTGATGTTCCTTTGCATTTTGGGGTAATATATATACCATTCCACGCACTTACTGTCACCTCAGCTTCATCTAGGTCCCTCACTACATGAGCTTTTCTGAATTGTCAGCCACCACAGCACTTAACATTCTGCTGTCACTGCAACGCATAACTTCATCTCCCTTCTAGACATATTGTTATATCTCAAACATATGTGATGTGATATCCCTATTGAAGCAATATAGTCACATTTTTTAAAAACTTCATGCATTCTTTTGGAAGGAAGCAACGCAATGACACAATGTATGAATTCTTACTGTCTTCCGTACTACTACAGTCTTTCCTGTCCTGTCAGCAATACGCTATCAGAAGTGAAAGACTGGACATACTAAAGCAATCAATCGGCCAGACTTTGAAATTCTTTATAGTTCTCTGAGCTTGATCTTTCCCAGGGCTTGATCTCCCTATTTATTAGGTGGCTGGTTCCTTGTGTGCCTTGTTGTTTTCTTTTCAGAAAATTGTTTGGAGTATATTGCTTGTATACTTTTTTTCTTAGAACTAGTTTTATGGTATCACATATAAATCACAACTATGCACTGGTTTTCATGAGCTAACTCTTTAGGTCCAATGAATCTAAAAAGTATTTAACGGGACATTTTGTTGAAATACCTTGAGATTCTAAAGTGATTCTGTCAAGTCCAAAATATGACATCATGGAATCGGAGTTCTGAGCACTTTAGCCACATTCAATTTAGTCAGTTTCTCTCTCTCTCTCTCTCTCTCTCTCTCTCTCTCTCTCTCTCTCTCTCTCTCTCTGTGTGTGTGTGTGTGTGTGTGTGTGTGTGTGTGTGTGTGCACACGCACGCGCTCTTGTTTTGAGACAGTCTTATATAGCCCAAACTGACCTATTTGAGCTACTTATGGAGCCAAGGCTGAACTCCTGATCTTGCTTCCACCTTCCAAGTGCTGGAATTCCAGGAACGTGAAACCATACAAAACAGATACTTTTGTTTTATGTTTTCTGGGTTCAAGGTTTTCGTTTTGTTTGTTTGTTTGTTTTTAAAATAAATCTCCCCACAGATGAGAATTCTAAAACACTGAACTTTGAGTGTGAATGAGATCAGGTTAGATGAGGCAAATCATGTATCAAAATAACTGTTTTCAGTTTTGTTTGTTTTTGAGACAGTGTTTCTCCACATAGCTCTGGCTGTCCTGGAACTCACTCTGTAAACCTGGCTGGACAAGGACTCTGATATCTATCTTTCTTTGTCTCCTAAGTACTGGGATTAAAGGTGTGGTCCATCATACCCAGCAGCAATAACTGTTTTCAAATAATTGATTCTCTTCATGGAATATACTCTGTTTACTTTAGTGAGATCCAAGAATTATTTTGATATCAAATTCTCTACCTACTTAAGAAGAATTATCTAAAATTTCAAAGTGTTAAAAACCATAAACTGTAGGTGAAGGGACTAAAAAATACATAAAAATGTAAGTCAAAAGAACTGCATCTATTTCTAAGTTTATTTCTAAAACAACTGGTTCGCAAAACTTTGTCTTAAATTCTGTCATTCATAAGATTATGTTTCATTGCTTGCTTTATATTATATTAAAGCCCTATACTGTCTATTAAATTCCTCTATTTAACCTAAAAAGTTCTTATTAGTTTCTTAAATATTTTCAGTACACTCTTTCCAAAAAATATCGCCAGTCTACTGGAGTTTACTTTAGGTCAAAGATCTTTGGCATTATCTGGAGTGACTTGTGAGTGAAGAAGAAAACACAAGAAGCAGAGCAGAGCTTATACCTGCCTGACATGTGCTTCTGGGTAGGCTTACATTGGAAACGACTGTCTGTCTCCCTCCTGCTGGGAAGCAAAGGCTGGTGTTCTCATTGACTGGGATCATGGAAATGTTCGCAACTGATAACCTTTGGAAGGCTGGCATGAATCTGGTCTTGAACCAGAAGGTCATTAAGAAGCTAAATAGTGAGTTCTAGAAAAAAAAAGTTGAAGGAAAAATTTAATGTTCACCATTAGGGCTTGAGAGATGGCTCAATGATTAAGAGCAGTGCTCTTCCATAGAACCTGGAGTAATGGACATGGTTTATCCTATAACGCAGAACAAAGCCCCACCCATGAAATAAACATTTCAGTGTCAGTTATGGGTTATGTCTTTTCAAATTTTTGCTCTCTAAACATTATAGGCCATTGTCATTTTCCATTTGTCTCAGTTTGCTTTCTATTACTACAATGAATTACCATACCTGAAAGTATACTGGGGTGGACATGATTGATTTGGCCTACACTTGACATCACCATCCATCGTGAAGAAAAGCCACAGGAGGGATGGAAGGCAGGAATAGGAAGGCTGGAACTGAAGCAGAGACTTTGGAGAAGTGCTGCTCTATGGCTTTCTTTCCATTTCCCACTCAGCTTGCTTTCTTATACAACCTATTGCTTACTTAGCCTCTTTTTTTACACAACCCAGGACTTGCCTCAGTGGCCTGATCCCTCCCACATTAATCATTAATAAAAAAAAATTATCCCATCAACAGGATTGCCTACCAGCCAGTCTCATAGAGGCATTTTCTCTATTGGGGTTCCCTCTTCTTATATGACACTAGCAAGTTAAAAAAAAAACCTAATTAGCACACCAGTGCTCTTGGCTACATTGTTGATCTTGATGGTAAAACTCTATTGCTGAAGATTCCAGATCCCTGCATCATAGAACATGGAGAAATCAAGCTAGTAGAGATCCGGATGCCTCATCCTCACTGGCTAGCTTCATAGTGCTGGAAAGTGTTGTCCATACTAAAAGTGTAGGGAAAAACTAAGAGGATTTTTTGTTCCCAGCTGTGACCTTTACCAGCTACAGTAACCATTCTCTTGACGAGGAATGTTCATTACTGCAATAGTGGCATAAGTGTTGTGGGCGTAACATCTAGAGTTATCAGATGAGTGATGGCTCCACACCAGAGAAAATGGTCAGATGGTGTGATGAGAATTTCCACAAAGAGATGGTGGTGCAGTGAAGTAAGTGGTGACAGAGGAGGTATACTGGGGAAAATGAGCTTATAGGCTATTAATTATGCTTTCCTACTGATGTCCTGTTCCTGTAGTATCAGTATTCAATTGCTCATAGCAATCACTGACAATTATCTAGAGCCTCACTTTAAAACATGACACTCACATATCAGATTAAACAGAAAGACTTTCTGGAAAACACCTACTGATAAACTATTTCTACTTTCTCTTCAAATGTGTTTATTAATTTTGGCCAAGTGGGTTTTCTTTTTGATGAGTATTGAAACCAACTATTTTATGGCTTTGTCTATGGTCACACTTTGAAGAATGTCATCTTGTCATTTTAGAAAGTCATGAATATAAACTTTTGTTTTATTATTTTTACATTAAAAACACTCAACTCATTACCACAAATCTCAACCTGTGACTAAGTCAACCTCAATCATATTCTGATTCATGGATGAGTATTTCACAATATGCTTTTAGACTGATGGTGCTAGGGTAGTTTGTAACTAAGATAGTACGAATTTGACATGACTGGGGCTTTCAGCCAATGCATTAACTTGACATCATTATGCAAATGATTATGCTTAGCTATGTGGAAGAGCAGCTTTCTGGAGCCTGGTACCCTACTGTTTGTTACCCATGTTTTAGCCCTAGGAGAAAGGCCAAGGGCCCTGTGGAGGAGGAAGGTGCTACACAGTTTAAACAACCATTCCAGGCAAATCACTTTTAAAAAATAGTGGCCTTAAGATCACACCTGAAGTCTAAATGTGACACCTCCCCCACCACCTTGCACACCCCTACGTCAATTCCACATTTCTTCATATCTTTCAAGATATTCAGTTAAGAATTCAGTTTGATTCTACAGATTCTACCACTGTAATGTTGATGACATTATTGTAGCTACCTTTGCCTATCTGTGCTATCACTCTGTCCTTGCATGCACACTTACCTACATTCTAAGTTTGAGCCAGTTTACCCCTCTCTGGGATGACTGTCATTGCCGTCTCTGCCTGCCTCCTTCCTACCCTGGTTGTTCTGAATGATGGTAATGAAATTCAGTCATGCTAAAGTAGATGGGTATGCTTGGGAATGGGAGAGAGGAATTAAGATCAATTGCTCCAAAGAATTAAGTGATGAATTGAAAGGCTTAAAAAACAAGATTTAATTGAAAAATTTATAAAATGAATTGTGATTTAAAACAAACAAACAAACAAATAAACTAACAAAAACAAAGCAAAGCAAAGCAAAACAAACAAAACCAGAATACCTAGGCTTTACGATAGTGCTATCCAATAGAACATTCTTCAGTGGTGGAAATACCCATGGCTGCTTAGTTCAAAACACTTCCTAATTGAGTACTTAACACTGCAATGGTGGCTCCAAGTGCAAGCCATTTCAATTTTATTTAACTTTAATTAATTAAATGTAGATAACCATGTATAGCTAGTGGTTGTCACACTAGACTGGCTTAAATAATCACATAAATGATACAAAAATTTCTGTTTTCAATGCTTACTCTACAGACAGTATTAATAGGCTGGGATGCCATCAAACTTAGGTGCCAAATGCCTCAGATGCAGGTATTGGGGGTATAGAGGATGGCAGGTAAATAAGATGCAGCAGTTGAGAATGGTTACACACTTAGCCATCTCAAGCAGAAAGTGTAAGATGTTGTACTGTGTGATATTTTCCCGGAAAGACATAATTGTCTCTTCACCTCAGATAGAACAACAACAACAGACCAAAGAAGTGATTCTGTCACTGAATGTGGGGATTCACAGGCTCGGCCTCACGTCAGATTCCATCGCTATCCTCAGTAAGACAACAAAATGAGCCAAATTAGTGAAAAGCAGAAAAAAAAAGAGATTTATTCAATGTGGCCACCTTAGGAAGAGAGACAAAGATGCTCCACAGAACCCTCCAATTTCATGGGTACTGGAGTACCAAGGATATGTACATCTCATCAGACTCAGGCCAAGGGATGGCCATGTAAAGCCCTGACCATTTATCACATTTCCAGTCTCATCCAGGAAGGTGGTCTGACGAGTTGTTAGAATTGTGTGAAATCTCTCTATGGGAGACAAGTTCCCCTCTGACTGGCTCCTTTTCCTTCTCTCTGTATGAAATTCCTGGGGGAAGTTCTCATTTCTTTGGAGCTAAAGTTTTAGTAGCCTGACAATCAGCTCAAGAGATACAAGTGTCTGCCAGGCTAGCTATAATACACCTAAGCATAACATTCATTAAAACGGCATTACTAGAGCACTCTGTACAACTTGCAGGTAGTTCTGTGGCCTCATCTCCCTTGCCCAGGCCACTGCTTTTATGTCCCTGGGCAGAGATCTTGTGAATCCTGTAAATTTCAGGCGCTTCCTTGGCCTTGCAGCTATATTTATGTCTGGGGTCTCGGAAACCTTTCTCTTCCCTACCAGAATTATTTCAATTTATAGGAAATATCTACATAGCATATTACTATGTAGGTGACTTTATCTGAGTCTTGCCAGGACTACTGAAACATGTCTGGAATATCCTCTGAAGACATTTTAAAAGTTTTTTGATCTCCTTACAAACATCTTAAGCAGCTGACATTGAGCTATACAGAAGGCTTTCCTAACTTTCCTCATCTAACGCTCTACTTCAGAATGGATACTTTCCAGGATCTCTTACCAGATGACCAGCAGACAGCTGTTTATCACGAGTCATCTATACCTAGTTAGAATACTCTGTATATCATCGCCGTATGGATACTGCACACTCTGCAGTTAGATTGTATTGTGACGAGGTAGTTTAAAGCTAAACTTGATCTTCAACCAAGAATGAAGTTCTTCTCTTCTGGAGTGTTTCTGCCTTTCTTCCTATTACGGAAGCTCCCAACACTCATTGCCTTTAACTATAGCCATCACGGGTCTTGCTCTCATTCCTCGCTCCTGTCAACCCTGAGCCACAGCTGCTTCATCTGTAGCCGAAGTTGTTAAGTCGCTAATTAATGAAAAACATCTGGAATTAAATCGCCATCATGTCATTTCCTTTCTGCCTGACTTAGGGATAATTAACATCTTTAAGTCCCCACTTCCTCAACATTAAACAGGGACCAGTGGTACCTGCCCCAGGATGTGATACAGGTGAAAGATCTGTAATGGTAAGAAGCTTGATGACTAGCAAGTACATACATAAGCAAATAAACAAAGAAATACTTGCTCTTTTCTACATTCGACCTTCTACGAGATGCTTGAATCATATTCTTTTATTTTAGTACTGTAAGCAAATGTAGCCCCTACTTTATGACCTAGTGTTGTTTCTTCTACTCTGCCATATTTGTCCTCACAATTCTGCCTGGTATCAACATTTTGGTTGTCTAGAGGGCATCTCTAACCTGACTCCAAAACTGGGTTGACTTTAATCTTAGGCATGTTTGTAAATATTCATTTCGTTTTAGGGATTAAAAAATGCAGGAAAAAATCACCTGCTTCTCTCTCTTCTTACATTCAAATTTCAGTTCATACCAGTTCTTTTCAACTTGGCTCTCAGATCACTGTGTGAGCTCGGCCCCTTTCTCCCCATCTTCACTGTTAATAGCTTGGTGCAAACTTGGACCATAGTCAGACTGCTAAGCTGGTTGCCTGTCCCATCTCTCCCCTGTCCAGTCTTCTGTCTGCATAGAAATCAAGATGATATTTAGGAATATGACTCAGCCATGTTCCTCTCTGTCTTACAGCTCTCTACTTCCTTTCCACCTTTGTAAAGAAGATGTTTATTCATGAACTGTCAAACCAGGCTTTCACCTTGACAGTTTCACTCTCCTTACTGTTTCCGGCTTTGTGCTCCCATGGATTGCTGCCTGATAAGACACATTTTCCTTTATTAAGCTTTGGTTTTCTACTTAGCTGTAATCATTACTTGGAGGACTATAGGAACTCACCCTTTTGTTTATTATCTGCATGCTCAAATAGAATATGTGAACGACATTATGATGTGTATACCTTGGTATTATGATTATTGAATAGACACTGGTACATATTGAATACTGGTACATGACTAGTACCAGACACTGACAAACATCATTCTCACAAACACTCTGCTTTTAAGGCCCAGAAAGGGAAGTTCTTGAAATGTCTGTCTTTGACAAAATCCAGTTTTCTTTCACTCCAGAACATCATATACAAATTATCATTCTGTATCTATTCTGTAGCCTGAGGGAATTGAGAATAAGTCTTTATCACACCAATGCACAAGTTATTAAGAAGGCACCATCTTTGCCCCCAATTGTAATCCAGTTTGCCTACAATAATAGCTCAATCAATGTTGTCCTCAATGTTTTGCATTTTGGCATACATGAGTCTAATACCTCTTTTCTACCAGTTACCTTCATTGAGAATAGAGTTCATGAATTACTTATCGTAATACTACAGACTACTTAGCAAAAACAGAAACAAAACAAAACAAAATCCAGTACCTTGCTTAGCATTAGTGGGGAGGCCTTTGGGACTATTTGCATTGGTTTTAAATTTTTATTTACTATTAATCTGCAAAGCCTAGGCTCCCAATCTTTCTGTCTTAACATCCATTGACTGGCTATCCCTGTGGTCAGTGAAGAAATATAACAGGAAAATAAGGAGGAACACTTTAAAGTGTAATGCATTAATGGAAAATGTCACCTCTCAGTAAACCTGAAACACAGCATAGATACAGATGCTATCCTCAGGGCCCTGTCTGGGTGTAGTGTTGATGGTCTTCTATTGCTAATCGATACACCCACTCATGTCCCTTTTATCTTAGATCATTCTTTTTCCTGGCTTTACTAGATTAACATTATTCACACTCCAACTTAATAGCCTTCAGTCTAATAATTGAATGTAATTTTCTGCGCAAGATAATTCTCAACTTTTAAGGCATTGCTAGCTTTGCTAAATGATGGTAATTCCTCCCTCCACCTGGCGCTTCCTTGGAATATGATCCACACTTATTAAGCACGTGTTGTTCATGGGCTCCTCTGCACTTCTTTTTAAAACAAAGGTCTGAGGTGTTACTTTTATAAGTTTGGGTCTATACAAATAGGAGACAAGAGCATGCTGGTAGGAAGCCCAAAGTTTTCTAAATGTAGATGAGCACAGATTAAGAAAGCAGTAATTAATTTCCTTTGACCTCCAGCTGAAATTCCTTTCTAGAGCTGTCATAAAGAGAAAGGGGCCAGAGAAGAGAAGTGAGACTGTGTAACAATGCAATTAAACCCTTGTAATGAGGTCGGGCCTTGGACTTGTTGCAACTGATATCATTATAGCAAATGAAAAGGCCTATATGGATGGCAAGGTTTTCTTATTCTCTTTTTTTTCCTTTTTTATTCCATTTTTTTCTTCTTTTTCTTTTGCTTAACTCTTTTATTACCAGATACATAGTACTTTATGAAAGAAATATATAGGCTTTGTTATGTGTATGTGGATATAAATAGGTATATAGATGTGTCTTCACACACACACACACACACACACACACACACACACACACACACACACACACGGTCTTTTTCAGAGGAAAAAATCCAGTTGACTCAAGACCATGATTTTTTGTATGCAGATCAAGAAAGCATAAAGAGAAGTAGAAAACCCTCAGGATTATGCCTCAACACAGTTAAATGGTCTCTTGTTCTGTTTCTGTTAATTTATAGGTGTCTCCAATGAGCTAAGGCCATGTGGTAGGATGTAGGGCTCTGGTCTTGAGTCTCCTATTAAATGGCTCCATGAGCGGAGGAGGAGCCACGGAATGTCTCTGTGCTTCGGTTCTCTCGTTTAGTGTGCTGGTCATTGCTTTTGTTTTCCTTTTTGTTGCATGTCGTGGTTGGTGGGATTGACTTAACCTAAATTGGTGTCTTATTATGAATTTGTCAGTCTTTTTAGAGAAAAGACACATATAACTGTTTAAGGACAGCTATGACTGTTGAAGGCTTCAGGAGTTCTTAATAGAAATTTCATTGCTATGATTGAGAGCATAAAATATGGGTGTTTTGGGACAAAAACCTGCTTTTCTAGCAATAACTGTGAACAAGGAAGGCTAGTTAGCCTTCAGCACAGGCTCCTGAGTGTAAAATGGGCAGGCGTATTAATATCAGTTATTCATAGAGTTATGAAATATGAAAGAGTTAATGAGAAGAACATTTTGAAGAGTGTATGGGCAGGGCATGTATCAGCATCTCTAGAGGGATAATTCTGCTGTTTATGTAGCTAACACTTGCTTTTTGTTCTTGTTTTTGTTTTTGTTTTTTGGTTGTTTTTTCTTGTTTGTTTTTTTGATTTTTGTTTTTTGTTTTTTTGTTTTTGAGACAGAGTGTCTCTGTCTTAGACTCACTTTGTAGACCAGGCTGGCCTCAAACTCAAAGAGATCCACCTGCCTCTGCCTCCCAAGCACTGGTATTATAGGCATAAGCTATCATGCCCAGCAACAAATCTTTTTTAGAGAATCCAAGAGAGATTGCACCAAACTTCCAGTTAAAAACCCCCTTTGGTTCTTGAGATTAGGAAATATTGAAAATTCTCTTTAAAGTAGAATGAAAAATATTTAATCTCAAGGTTAATCAAGTCACAAACTTCTCTCTCAACTATGATGAGAAATGAGCCACTATTTAAAGTTGCATGGATGGACCTTTCGCTAGAGTAAGAAAAATTTCTGAATGAAACAATTTTACTGTCAAACAGCATGGTGAGTAGGGAAACACACATTGTTAAAAAGGCAATAAACATGCTTCGTGACTTCCACTGGTATCTAACTTCTCTCCTTGCTTGATCCCTACACAGTGGGTTTCCCCTCACCATCCTCACTCATGAGGACACTTGAAGGAAGAGAAAACATATCGCTATAATTTGTATCTGCAATGTTTTTTTTATTAAACTTTGGACTCTTCCTTCTCCCTCTCCTTTCCTGGCCATTAAACAAACCTTTGCTTTACTACTCACTTTGACCCTTATGTCCCCCATCACCACAGTCCCAGAAACAATGGAGCCAATAACCATGAGCCAAAACCATGAACCAAAATAATCTTTCCCGTTCAGTAAGCCGATTTATCTTAGGTATGTGGGAGGATTGCTTGGCGTGTGGTTTTTAGGTGGGCCACAGTTCCCTTCACAGCCCAGGCAACGCCCTGGCTCGGCCTCCCTCGCTCATGCCCTGTTACTGCCAGGTATGGATCGCTTCTGCAGCATCACAGAGTCATAATATCATAAGTCAAAGTATAACAGGTGGGAGGATTGCCCATACATAATCAAGAAAAACAATGAGAACCATGAAGGAAAAGAATACTCTTTGAACAATAACAGAAGAATACAGTCAGTCTTGGAAAGGTTACATAGAGCAATGGGAAAGGTTACATAAAAATATTAAGGGAACGTTTTGATTACCCTAACAATCATCTTCATTTTTGATATAATTATTTATATTTTTATGTGTTCCTAATTCTTATCATTTTAAAGATAGTATAATTCTAGATTCCCATGCTCAACTTGTTCCAGAAATGTCATCAGGTTAGGATCCTGATTTTTAACAAATTTCAGTGTGTGTGTGTGTGTGTGTGTGTGTGTGTGTGTGTGTGTGTGTGTGTATTATGCATTGAGACATTTAGTTAAATCATTCCACAAATATCACTGGGTCTTTTGCATAATCTAAGCTCCAGAATCAGACACCTCAAAAGTTGAATGTGGGCTTGCCTCCAAAATTCACATCAGGAATGTCCATAAAGTTCCAGTTAGTTTTTTCATTTCTCACAGAATTCCTATTTCCCTATTTCACTGCTCTGGGGGAGTGTCTGTACTAGTGCAGAGTGTCATTCCTTTATATAATTTTCCAATGAGGAGGGATTATCGAGAGAGATGTTACTACATCAGAGATATGAACAATATCATAATTCATATTTTAGAATAAAGCCTAGGAGCCCAAATCCCAATAGATACATCTACAAAATACTTCTGCACCACAAAGGCTCAAGGACCATTACACAGGAGAGGCCAGGAAGACTGTAAGGGGAGCAGGGAGTTTGCTGTGAGACTGTGTCTTCTACTAATGTCAGAACTACACCTATAATGTCTTGCCAAAGTGACTTCCCAAACTGGAGCTGAACAAGGAAAACACCAACAGACATGCCAACCTAGATGATGAAGAGGTCACAAAGCCTTAACATTACATAAGAACTGTAGGCAAGTGAGGACAGCTGGGCGTGGGAAAAGTGGTCCTCCTCAGGAAGAGCATCCCAAATGATCATCCCTAAAAACGCACATAAAAGTAACATCATACAAACTGAGCAGGTTATATTTAGGCATATATATATAGATAGATAAGTACGTGTATATGCATTTAGTAACAATTAGTAAGAAGCAGAGGCCATGAATGTGAAAGAGAGCAGGGAGGAATATCGGAGAGGGTTTGGAAAGAAGAAAGGGAGAGAATAAATGTATTTACATTATAATCTCAAAAATAAAAAATAATAATAGGTAGCAAAATAATAGGTAGCAACCTACCACCAACACTTTTGGGTTTTCTTTTAGTTCAACATACAATTTTAGGCACATAGCCTCATCTTTGCTATAAATCAAATAATACATGTTATTAGTAGTTTATTTTTTCTGTTTAGCATCTGTTTTCCCTCTTAGATTCTGTTTGATTATAAATTTCTTTAACCGTAGCATTTTACCATTGATCTAGAGCAAAGTAGGTACACAAATAACCACTTCATGTATGAATGAATGTGCTCCTCCTCTGGGATGGTAAATCTCAGCCTCAGTTACACTTTACAGTTACCTGAAGCTGCTTTCAAAATCCTAACACTTAAGCCACGCTCCAGATCTGTTAGAATGAAATCTGTGAGGTTACATCTCTCTTGAATCCCCAGGTGATATGACTGTGAAGGGGACAGTTGCTGTCCAGAAGCTTAGAGTGGAGAATGTGTGTCAAAAGTCTGCAGTATAACATTCCCCAGGAAGCTGGCGGGAAATACAGCAGATCAAGCAATGTGCAGGCACACATGCACTTGAACCTCCATCTAAGCACTCCCTTAAATGACGTTCTAACATCCTGCTTCTTAAGACTATACTACTTCGAGGCATGGCTGTGGCTGCCTGTAATCCCAGCACTCAGAAGGCAGAGACAGGTGGATCTCTGTGAGTTCAAGGTCAGCCTGGTCTACAAAGTGAGTCCAGGACAGCTACATAGAGAAACCTTGTCTTGAAAAACAAGAAACCAAGGAATGGAAAAAGAAAGGAAAAAAAAAGTACACTATTGTTTGATACTAAAAGTATATATTTGCATGGGAAAGATGTATGTCTGAGTACCCTACACTTGTTGCCTGTTGCCCTAAGAACTCAAAATACGGCATCAGACCCCCTGGTGCTGGAGCTACATATATCAGTGAGCTGCTACATGGGTTCTAGGAATTAAACCCAGGTCCTTCGGAAGATCAGACACTAACCTCAACAGCTGAGCCATTGCTCCAGCCCTGAGATTTGCCCTCTTCCTAAGAGATCGAAAAAGCAACAGGTTTGCAATATACAACTACCAGTTGCCACTGCCAGCCAGCTGTGTCTAAACCACACTCCTGGGAAGGAAGAGGAAAGCCAGCATAGTGATTTCCAAGGTAGCGACATTGGAGTAGAGAGTTCCCATAGAAAACAGAGTAGAACTGGCAGAGCAGAAGCCAGAGCTAGAAACAGCCATGCACAGGCATGAAGGAGTCTGCAGTCTGTGTGTGTTGGGACCAAACAAGATGTAGTGCGGAAGCAGGCTGCGGGCAGAAATAGGACTGACCATTCCCAGAGGCTGTAAGTGAGCCTGAGGTCAAGATTTAGAGGAGTGCTGGCAGGGCTGAGGCTGAGCAGTGCTGGGGGACATACACAGTCTGCATCCTCATCTGAGACTAGCTATTCCAACCTCACAGATACTGAGAAGTCTAAAAGCAACAGTGCATATGGGAGGAGCCTAACATCATGCCTGGCTCACTGGACCATCTCAGAAAGAGGAAGCTGCATGCATTAACAGCTTAAATTGCTTGCCAAGCAGGTAGGACTGGGAAAAAAATAAGACTCAAAAGACAAATACTTATGTTTATAAAATTCTGTTGTCTCTGAATTCTCCTCCAAAGCAACTGAAAAAGAACTTGTCTTCCTAGGGATATTCTAGGGGGTAACTGATTTTCAAGGTGACCACATCATGGTTTCAAATTTCCCATCAAGAGGCAGGGATCGACTCTTGTCATCCTAGCAGGTGGGTAGGCTGGTGAAGATGATGTAAATGCCATATTGTGATTTCCAAAGCTAGGTCCTTAGAAATAATTAGAGATGGCACTGGAAGCCAGACGGTACATTGGGAGAGGTGGAGAAATGGCATGAAAGGACTATATGTCAACATTCTGGCTGCCTCCCCAGATGAGCACACACTGACAGCCAGCATCCTCCTCAAGTTGGTGAATGGGTGAGGAATTACTTACATGCAGTCCGCAGTCTCAGAGACATCTTCCACCTCTGAGCTTTTATGCTCGCCAAGAGCCTGATCTTCTCTTCTTTGTGCCCTTTCAGAGTGTGTGACCAACCGAATCCATTGTTCTCTTGTTCATGGAGTTCGGAGGCTTTGTTGTAAAGCAGTTAGATACCTAAGAGCACTGACCAACTTCACAATATTGTGTCACCTGATGCAGAGCCAGGCCGTGCTGCCCAGTGCACGAAGCCAGCAGTAGAGTAGTTTGTGTAAAGGATGGAGCTTTGTAGTGAGGCTTATTGTCAAAAGAGCAAGAATCAGATTTAAAGAGTGAGATCTGCCTCCCTCATTTGAAGGGTGAGGGAGGTTTTATAGGAAGGTAGGGAAGCCATGCTGTAAGTGGGTGGAGGGGGTGAGGTGTGGCGAGGGGTAGATTCATTCGGCAGTGTGGACAGTGAGCATGCTTCTTCACAGCAATGTTTCTGGAGATTTTTGCAACTTATGAGGTCAAAAGGCCATTGGCAGACCATGCTGACTTCTATGAAGGCACGGTCCTGAAACATCAGTGGCAAACTGTCCTTGCATGGATTCTGGGGGCTTTCTTGAAAAAAAAAACCAACTTACTTTAAGTGCTTTCTTATTAAAGAATGTGTGGCCAGGTGTATCCATGTCTTAGCACTCTATGGAGGCACACGGCTTGGGTATCACAGACTGAGACCCCACTGGATGGCAGACCACAGCCCTGAAGGCTACACTGCTTCTGATTGGCCCCAGGATGATCCTGAGGTGTTCCCTCAGTGACTCTTACTTTCTCCAAGTAATGCATTTTCAACTCAGCCCATAGTTGTGCTTCAGAACATGACTGAAAATGGTGAGGCGTACCTGGTCCAATCTGGGCCACTTGGAGAACTATGCTATAAAGCCTGCTGGCCAGCCTAGGCCTTTAATTCCTTGGCCTCAAATATCTTCTTAATTTTTCTCTAAAACACAATGCCCCTCCCATTTTCTGAGGACTAAGACCAAGAAACATCGTGGCCATCCTCCAGAGCTTGCACTAGTGAAGGAATGCTTTTACTAACTTTAACTTTTTAAGGGTCTAGCCTGTGCTCTACGTTGTCATCTACCTCTTGTTGTTCATGCTTAGAGTTTCCCTAGTTGTGCTCAGGGTTACAATATATTCTCCTGAAAAACTGATTTCTCCTGCTTCCTTGGAGTTGGGAGAGGCTACATCTGTTTCGGTCAAGAAGCATAAGCAGAAATCAGTTGGTGGCGTTCTGAAGGAAGTTATTTCCAGACACAAAGGGCCAGATGTGAGAGGCCTTTGCCTTTGATCCATTCTCTTTTCTTTCCTTAACTGAGGTCATGGCTAAACCCATATGGTACAGCCACGATCCTACCAACATAAAGATGAAAGAGACATGATAGAGTACCCAAGTGGACAGATAGAAGCTGCTTGGAGCAGATGGCCTTAGAGAGATGCTATAGCATCCTGGGGTTACATCCTCTTGGATTGGTTAATGCAAGCGCTGCTTGTGGTTGTTGTTGGGTTTCTGTTATCAATAGCCAAATGTAATTTTGAATGTTCCCTCTAATAAACTGTTGCTCAGGGACAGGAACACAGAGAGCCGTTAAGGCTGGAAGCATAGGACTCTTGAGCCCTGTTGAAGTTCAGTACCATAAAACAAGCTGTTCCCTCACGTAAGGGCTGGATATCAAAAGTGCCTGCATAAGGCTACTGCAGAAGGTAGGATAAGGTCATGTGGCGACTACTGATAGCTTTGAGGTCTTTTATGTCTTCCACCATTTGCTTTAAGCCATGACCCACTAGGAAGTGTCAAGTTGTAGTGGCCTTGGCTCTGTAGCTGCTGATGTTTTTGTGGTACTGAACTTTAAACCTGGAAGACTCTAGGAAGGCCAGATCATTTCAGTAAAACACACACATCCATTTCTTTCCTCTCCCTCTGCCTTTCCTGGTCCCTGTGCCTCTCCCCTGCCCCTTCCTTTTTTTTTCTTTCTCTCCTTCATTCTTTCTTTTTTCCTTTCTTTTAAAATTTCTTTCCTACTTCCTTTCTTTTCTCTCCTTCTTGATTGCTGCCAGCTTTCTCCTTTCTTCCTCTCCCCTCCTGTCTCCTCCCCTTTCTTTGTTCCTGCAGCTTCTCCTTCCTTCCCTATTTGTTTTCTATTTTCAAGTTCCAAAAACAAAGGATACCTTACTTAATACCAGGTCAGTCTAGAGGTCACTTCACACAGTGGCTATTGGGCTGAGTCATGCCATATTCACATAAAAAATTTTTCCAAACCTAAACATCCCAAGATCTGTGGCACAGAGATCTCATCTTGTTAGAGAGAAAGAAAGAAAGAAAGAAAGAAAGAAAGAAAGAAAGAAAGAAAGAAAAAGAAAATTGAATGGAATGCCTCTGAAACCCAGCTAAACATAATAATCAAAGTAGATAAATCTCCCAGCCTTACTTTGAGATGATGAGAGAGCATATAAAACAAGGACTTCCTCTAGCTTCAAGTTACAGCTTCAAATGTGAGAATGACTAAAACAGGACATGGTCAGAATCCTGGAGTGGAGCATCTGAACCACACATCCCATTCGCTCACACCACATGAAAGGACAGCAGTACATTTGATTGGACAGCTTGCTGTGCATCTGAACCCTGACTCACTCTGTTCTCACCACCACAGGGAACAAGCTGTACTTCACAGGGCCATCCTGGAAGCCTTGTCATGATTTAGCAAGAATTTGATGGTTTCTTCTCCATCTTTGAGATATGAATCTAGCAGCACTGTGGTCATTACTAAGCATTTCTCTCTCTCTCTCTCTCTCTCCCTCCCTCCCTCCCTCCCTTCCTCCCTCCTTCTCTCTCTCAGTGATGCCCTTTAACAAATGCTTACAGGACCCTAAGGCCTACCTAGCTTGACCTTCTGTCTTAAAAGAAGAGCTCAGACAAACTACAATATATTTGGAGGAGCAATGCATGACACTGGGATAGAAATGGGCAATGAAAGCACCTTCTATTTGCAAAATAATGATCTAATTCAAAAATTACTTCTATGACTCCTTTTGATTAATCAAGAAAGGGCAAACAAGCTGAGAGGGTTTACTTTCAAATCTAAATTCACGTAACAGAGACTAAATACAGGTCCCCCCTTTAAGTAAAAATGGCATGGGGCTTATACTGGTTTTAGGTGGAATGTTGGTTTTTCCTTTAAGATTTTGTTCTCTGCCAAAGACGTACAATCCCCTGAAAGCCAATATAGAACAATCTTAATTCCAAACCATAGTCTAAGTAGCCAACGGGTATTGTCAATTGCAAGGAGCTTTGTCACTTTCAGTCTTTCTCTTTCACTGTATTGAGCTAAAGTGTGAAGAAAGCCTTAAGAGATGAAAAGCTGGTGCTGTGGCTGTTTGGGTGTGTGTGTGTGTGCGTCATTCCTTTTCTCATCTCTGCTGCTGGAAAAATACAGAACATCAGTGTTAAGCTTTTCCCTGGGCCTGGAAGGAGCATGCTCAAACTCTTTTTCTTTTCTTTTCCCCACTGAGGAGATATGTTACTTTCATTTGGGGCTTCTGTTTTTAAGCAGAACTAAAATGTTTTAGAAAATAAGAAGCATCCATACAATTATGGAAGCAATATGGAATCCTTGGACAACTTCATAACTATAGAAAAGGTTTTATAAAGGTTTTATAAAAAAAATCCTTGGTAGTATGTAAGATTTTTAACATTCCACAATTCTCTCAGTAGTACATAGGAGGCCTCTGATTTTTACATGACACATAAAAGGTAAATCTTGGAAAATCTCAGAACAACAAAACTTAAACTATGCTTACAAAAAAAGGATACTTGCTATTTTTTTTTTGAGAAAATACTGAAGTGTCTTTCTACCTCGTAGAATAGATAATATAAAAATAAAATATATATACAGTTAACTCAATTGATGCATCTTCGGGATTATGAAGCTTTGAAAAGAATAATTTTAAAAGATGCAACGTTGTTCTAGAATTGGCAAGGAGAAACAAACAAACAAAAATACATATCCTCACATGTCACAGTGGCATCCTCCAGAAAGCCCAGATTTAGAAAACCCCAAAATAGAGAGATGATGACTGGAGCCAAAGTTTGAAATCCAAAGGCACAAGCATTCCATTGTACGCACAGTTATAGGGATACCATGACGACAGCTGGACCGGGTGATGAAAGTTAGGTGTATGCTTCCTTGCTGCTCGGTGAAACCCCCAAGGCCTTCTCACCTACCACCTACTCCAAAAGTCTATCCCATAATCTCCAGGTTGGATCAGTGGAACCAACTTGGTACTTCCATGTTTGTCCTTTCCTTTTAGTCATATATGTTCTGCCCTTGCATGTTACGGCATATGGATGGCTTCATATCACAGATCACTTCTACGGAACATCAACCACGTGTCTGATATTACAGCACAATTGAAGGATACCCTGCTGAATAAAAGATGATAGAATCTGTTCTCTCATCAAGCATGCAATCTACTGGATGATGTGGGCAACCAAATCAACAAATAAATTAGCATCTAGCTCCAGCCAGTGTAACATGCAGGACTCAAACAGTTCTGCAGATACTAATCATTATTTGTAAAATAATAGCAAGTCTAAATCACTCCGTTATACATTTCTGTATCAACACAATTGACAAACACATTTTCAGGTACATATTTTAGAGGACCACAGTGATCCTTTTCTGAAGATCTAGTGGTGACTAACTTAGTCTTAGCCTCTGATGGGAGCACCACTTGGGCTATCCTTTGGTGGGCTTCTTATTTCTCAGCTTATATTCACCTGTGTTCAGGTCTCATAATGGAAGAAGGGTTCCAACAGCGAGTTGAGTGAAAGCTCTTCTCAGAATAGCAGTGGATGTATTATTTTGAAGGGTTTAACACTTGCCCTCAATATCTCGCTGTGTTCCTGGCTGCAATTCATATTCCCTATGTATTGCTTGCCTTCATTGATTTCATGTGTTCATTATTTAAATCCAGTACTTCGCCTCATTATTCCAACAGTATTTCCTCCTCTTTTTATTTCCAGTTGTTGTGTGTGGGTTTTTTTTTTTTTTTGCCTTTAATATTTTTTATCTATGTCCATCTAGGCATTCCATTTCCATCTCAAAGGCTTTTTGAACACTCTACTCCAACCTTTCATTAGTATTTTACTTCCGGTTGTTCTGAGTTCTCTTATGTGATACAGACACTTTAAAATACACTCTAATGGCCCAGTTAATAAGTGCTTGCAATGCAAAAAAATTCCATGAAGATTAACTTTCATAAATGTATTTAATATAGTAATACATTATATTAGTTACAAAATAGTTGACCTTTCAACGTCACTAAGTTTAATCTAAAATGCTAAGTAAACAAGTGCTCTTAGATTCCTATTATCTTTATTTAAAATCACCACCTCTTGGCCTGTCTCATTTAATGTCAACATTTAAAAATTATCATGACTCTTTTGTTCCAAGTAGCAATTTTGACTTCAATGCCTAGGTAATGATTCTCAATACTGATTACATGTTAGTGTCATCTACCCTAAGACCCAGCACCAGTCTCCACTGTGGGTATATTAGTATGAGACTCCAGCAACAGCAACTTGTACAAGTTCTTCCAAGTGATCCTAATATGAATACAGGAAGAAAACCAAACATACTAACTTGATTACTATTGTAGAAGTTCCTGAATGAATAGATATGTCTTCAACACATAGCCTGTGAGCACTAGGGAGGAGAAAAACCACTGATGAGAAGGGCTATTGTAGGTATATTTGTTACATTTTTGCCCCTGAGGTATTTGAGTTCTGCTATGGAAGAGATTTTTCTGCTAATGACCTCTCGTTTCTAGAGACAGTGGCGGACTCATCTTTAAGGGCTAAGTCTCTAACCCGATAGTAGAGCTCTTGCCTAGTATGTATGAAGTCGTAGGTTCCCAGTGCTGGGGGTAAAACATTGTACCTGTAAGTGTGGCTCTCACACACAAACCATGCAACCCAATACTGAATACACTCAACTATTTTCTTCATCTGGCTTATTCACCTGTCAGTCTGTCTTTCTGTCTGTCTGTCTATCTGTCTGTGTGTGTGTCTGTCTATTGCTTTGCTCTGCTCTAATAACCCCAGGGCTGAATACTAATTAAACTGGGTCAACTTTATGCCCCAAAGTCATCAAAATTACTCAGACCAGCTAGTTCTAAGTTTGACTATCTTGCCTCCCTCACATGCTCCATAAAAAACAGAACAGAGGCTCTTGCCCTTCTTTTCTCCTTCTTTCTTCCTCCTGACCAACCACAGTTTCCTCCTATGGCCCAACATGGTCTACTGGGCCCCCTGTTGTGAAGGATCTGTAGTAATAAAAGATATTTTCCATGACTGTCCTGGCTGTGCCTGCACATCATGTCACATATAACACCAGAATCCAATTAGTATTAGCGTTTTAACTCTGTGTGTGTGTGTGTGTGTGTGTGTGTGTGTGTGTGTGTGTGTGTGTGTACATGTGCTTGTGTTGGGGGAGGCCACACATTAATATCGGCTGCCTTTCTCAATTACTCTACACCTCACTCTTTCGCATAGGATCCCTCAGTGAACCTGGAGCTCACCAATTCAGCTAGACTGCATAGTCAGCAAGCCCCAGGGAGCCTCCTGTCTCTGTTTCAGTTTTAATTTTTGAGATGGGAGAGACTTCTCCAGACGGGAACATTGACACTGATGCCTTAGGAATGGGAAGCAAACAGCTTTCGAATGAGAAAACAGGAAGGAACAAAAAGCTCCCCTCCCCCCAAGTTGTTGCCCTAAAACCCAGTAAGACCTCAGCTGCATAGAAGGGGTAAGCAGAAGGCCAGCCATGAGTGTGGCTGGGAAGGGAAATCCACTCACAGGAGCCCTCTGACCTTGGCCTGGGTTAGGGAGGTAATGCCAGTCCTCAGAGATAAGTAGACCACAGCTTCAGTTTCTCTCGGTTTATGTGTATTTAATTATTGGTGTGTGTTGGGGGTGAGGAATCATAACTATGGAAGTTAAGGGACGACTTGCCGGAGTCAGGTCTCTCTCCTTCTACCGTGTGAATTCCAGGAACTGATCTCAGGCTTGTTGGCCAAAGCCTGTACCCACTGGAGCATCTCTTCAATCCTACTTCTCTTACTTTAAAAGCTAATTCCTGCTTCCATTTTCTATGCAAAGCTCAAGGCTGGATGTCACCAAAATGGAATGAGAGAAAAATAATCCAAAAAATAGCATAGTCTCTCTATTTAAGTCTCTTTTTTTTTTTCCAGACCATGTAGGTAACACAAACAAACCATTATTTTCAGAGGCAATGGAAAAGCAAAGCAATGTACTTGGTTAATATTCACCTAGTTTAAATATTCATTTGAGGACACAGGGATTGTAGTGCTCAAAGGCTATCCTTGCGGTTTTATTCCTCTTCTTTTTGCTTTCTGAGCTATTCATGTTTATTACTCGAAGGACTGAAAATTCTTTTCTTCAAACCTATATCTGACAGGGATTTTCTTTTTCCCTTCCCCGGTAAAGCATTACTTGGTTTCAAAACTTCACATACTTTGTCCCCTTAGGTTTTTTCCCCCATTTTTTTATGACATTCTCTTCCCCAGCTAATCACAGGGGTTGTACTTCAATTCTAATATTATAAGGCGTTTCCCTTAGTATTTGTCAGATGTATTTTTTATCTTCTCTTCAGTTCTGCCGTCACATTTTTATAAGTGTCTCAGAGATGAATTATTTTTTAATCTAGTCTGAGGTCCATTTTACGTAAAGAGTGCCATGTCCACATGGCTTACAAACCACGTAGAGTTCTCCTGCTGTGACAGGGCACTGTACGCCCTGCTTCCTATGCTTTGGGGTACTCGTCTGTGGTAGCTTCCTATTACAGCAATAGGGGGATAGTGTGGGGTTAGAGTCCAAGGCAGCGAGAACATGGAGACTATACTCCCTCATTCGGTGCTTTGCCAGTGTTCAGATCTTGGTTCTGCCCTTTGCCTTCTGACTGACAGGGAAGCCTAGACCTCTCCCACCCCACCCCTGCCCACCTGCTACCGTTGTCTAGACTGTTTTCCCTCTCCTCTGCATCAATCCTCACAGTCTGAGCTAGAGGTGGAAGACAGAAGATTCTCACTGATGGAGCAGTGACCTCAGTGAGTGACTGCTTGCCCTTGCCACATATCAGGTTGACAGCTCAGTAGAATATTTTAGATAGTGAACATAGATATTCTCAATCAAAAGTCCATTCTATCAGAGGGAGGAAAATATGGAACTTGGATTCATAGGGGACTCAAAGACTCTTTGAATTACCTTAGAAAAGCCACAGTCTGTACCCCTGTTCTCCTTACACTTCTTGACAATAACCTCACAGATGCTCTTACCGAGGCCCCTGGACTCTCGATTCTTTAGGAGGGTTGAAAGAAAGGACTGCGGCTCAAGGGAATATTTGTCTGATGACCCCTGACCTTTCCCTGTACTGAGGCCTCAGATTCTGTCTTGATGCAATCATATAATTGTCACTGTACACCTCGGACTCTGGGTTGACCTAGATTTTACACATTCCCATTTGTGAGCTCAGAGATCTTGGACAATTATTTTAAAACTTAAGCTCTCAGTCTCCTCACATGTATAGTTAAACCACAGTGTGCTGTGCATTATGTTGTCTTGAGATAAAATATGTAAATCTAGAAGCTATGACTTCTGCCCAGTACACTGTTGCCTGAACCATTAGAAAGCTGAGGTCCTTGGTTCTCTATAGTAACCAACTAACTATATTACTAAGCAAGGATCACATAAAAGAGGCTTAAGGCAAAATTAGACTGAAATTTCAAAATAAAGCTACTTTTAGTTTAGTGAAAAATATTTTAAAGCTCTGTGGATCACATCATATGGCAAGGAAACATGGCCAAGAGAATCAGCTAAACAAATCACGAAACATGGCTGAGCGGAAGAGAGTGTATTTGCTAAAAGGCTATTAATTGAAGACTTGTCTTAATTTTCAATCAATCCTTTAAAAAGAAGGATATGTTTCTTCTAATTTTAAATAGTCTGACAATAAGATGAAGAAATCTAGTATAAGTGAGTTTTGAGGAGATGCGGGTAGGAGAAGGCAGAATATATTTTGAAGAAAAGGCAGGAATTTGAAGAGGGTGAACACATGGAGAATTGTGAGGCTGCAAGAGGCAGGTCTGGCCTGGTGGAGAGTGTTTCCCTCCAGGCATGTCCAATTGCCAAACATAGGCAGGAATCATGACAGGCTTTCTCTGCACACACTGGGAGGGAGCAGATACCTCCCTCATTCTACTGCTCAACTAAACCATTTCTTCTACATCCTAACTTTTCACCAAAACAGTCTGGCCTGTTGGGTGCCTTAGTCTAATTTCATGTTTAAATCAATAAGCAAACAAAAAGATTTCACAGGGTAGAGAAAAAAGCCTTATTCATCTGCCTGTCACTTGTCACATATCGGTGTAGGAGAAATGGTGACAGGGAAGAAGTTTACAAAATTTAAATTCCCACTTGGATTTGTGCTGATTTTTTTGGACAATCTCAGTTTTCATAGTTGTGTCACTCAGAAGGCAGTATCCTTACCTGGTTGGCTTAAAGCAAGACCCTTAGGTAACAATGAAGTGACAGGTGTCACTCAAATGCCTTCTTGCAAGTTATTATCAGTAGAGACGTTAAATAATATATCAGAGGACTCTGTATTTTTGGCTACAAAAATAGGAGAGAGTAACTACCTCATTGTTCACACCATTGCATGTGTGATGAGCGTGAATGTGTCATCAGATGTGTGTCCTTCCAGCCCCATCAAATTTTAATTCCTTCTGACTTCTAATGTTAAAGTGTGCAGTTGTCTTAAATTGGTACTGGTATTTTTCTTGCCTCCCCCAATGTTTTCTTGCCTGGTATATCATTATGGGATTCTGCAGTAACAAGCATTCTTCTGCTCAAATTTATATCAATTAGTTTAAGACAGTAATTCAATTGGACGACCCACTGGATTTTGAAAGACTCAAGACCATGTCAAAGTGATGACCTTTTTCCTTCTCTCTCAGCCAAGAGCAATTTTTTAACAAGAAATCCTGGAAAGAAATGCTGGTTTAATAATTAGTTATTGATCATGACCGATGCCATGGTGAACACCATTGGATTGTCAGAGGCCAGCAAATCAGGACATAGATGTCTCTTGTCAAGATCATGGGTGGGTGGATGGGGGTGTAAATCAAAGAGTGACAGCATAGGATATCATAAAATAGCTAATTACATGTATTTTGTTCTTTGATGTGGAGTTTTTTCATTTTCAAAATCAGAAGTAAAAGTTGAACCTTCACAGACTGAAAGCCAAATTATTTCAAACAATTGTACTATTATGAAGCAATGGAATAGTGTGCCCATAATCCAACACACTGTAAAAGACCAAGGTGAGTTAAGCAGACTTGAAAAACAACACAACCCCCCTGAAACAATACCGTGCAAAGCTATTTTTGATGAATTAACCCTGCTTTGGCCAGCATTTTTGCTTCACCAAGATACCATTAACCCCTGTGCCCTAAAATGCCCATTAGAAACAATTTGGATATATGCAGAAGGAGACCATAACAATTATAGACAGGAGCTTTAAAAGTATAATTGACTTTTCTGAGAGCTAATTTAGGCATCACTTTAGGGCTGAATAAAAATTTCTACATATGAGCCACTTAATGGAAGGAGAAACTTCAAAGAATGATTTTATTGTATTTTGAAGGGAAAACAAGGAGATATTTGCATTAGTTGTGCAGTTTCTTCCTAGGATAGGAAATATACTGAAAATGTGCAGATGATATCAATAAAGACACAACTCACAGCTAGTTGGAAAGTGAGTATGCCCACCCTTTACCACTGAGAAACAAAGATGGAGTCTCACAAGGTTCTATACTTCATAAGGCTTTGCCCCCCAGGTGAAATCACTCAGGTTCATAATAAATGGATTAATATAGAAATTGTTTTTTAAAATAATGTCACTTTTGGGGAGCTGGAGAAATGTATCGGTTGCCACAAAAAACAAACAAACAAACAAACAAAAAACAAGAAGACCAGAATTTCAATCACCAGACTGCACTGGGAAGGCTGCCATGTGCCTGTAACTCTGGTGCTGGGAAGGGCACATCACAGAGGTGGATTCCAGAGCTACCTGGTTGACCAGCCTGGACAATTTATGACTTTATCCAGTGACATATATGTTCTCTCTCATATGTGGATCACAGCCTCAGATGTGTAGAATTGTGTGTTTTACTTGGGATGTCTGTAGGGCCCTGAAACCTAGAAAAGGGCTATGATGGTTAAGGAATCTGAAGAGAGATGGGGACAGTAGAACGCACATGATGGAAGTGGAAGGAGAGAATATTTGGGGTGCAATGGGAATGGGGGTGAGGTGATGTGGAAGAAGAAAGGGTGGAGGAAGGAGTTAACCAAAATTAAAGATACATGAAGAAGAGGAATGTGTTAATCTACTATTTTATAAGCTAATTTTAAAATATAGTTATATTTTAAATAAAAACCAAAAGTTGAATAGAGGAGATCCCCTGCATGGTGAATAATGCTAACCTCAGAAGACACGTTTTTTTTAAAATGGAATTCCTAATACTGGGTGCATGATGCTTCCTGTTGAGTGGTTGATGCCCCCCAAAACAAAATAGGATTTAGTCATCACTCTTGATTGTCTACTAGAACTAGGTAGTAAGACTCTCTGACTGAAAGCAGAACACACTGTGGCTGTAATACAAAGAGAAGTCATGATGGGTCTGAGCTGGAAGTTTCTCCCTTCTGGCTGGCTTTTATAGTGCTGGGTGGTACTGTATAGGCATCTGGAAAAGCAAAATCATCAGTAATCAACTCAGCTATGGGCATTGCATGCTATAACACCAACCTGCTGTGTAACATGCCAACACTGATGCAACAGTGGCACAGCTGCTATGGAAGCAACCAACTGCTTTCTGATGCCAAGTATATAATCAAAGGCTGAAGGCTGTGGAAAAGGGATGAGTCAAAGCCCCCAGAGGTGAACTTACTCTTTTAGTTTTGCTAAATAAACAGTTGTCAAAATTCCCCTTAAATATTTGTGCTCATGGATTAGTACTGCTTTTAGTCTTAGTCAGTAAAGATTTTATATATATATAGCTAATGGCAGTTAATGCAGAGACTTGTGGCTGGTCAAGGTACTGAGAATAAGTAACTACTGAACATGGAGTTCTAAATAGGAGATCAATATTTCCCCCTCCAAGTCTCAGGAAACATTGTAGAAGAGGAGATAGAAAAAAAAGATAAGAGCTGAAAGGAGAAAAGGCTTGTAAAAGGCTGCTTTCTGAGTGTCTTCATGGCCATCACACACAAGGACTTACAGAAGTTGTGATCACCTACACAGCACAGACACAACCCTGGGCCCATCAACGGTTCACTTGTGGATAGGGAATAGGCGCGTGTGCCTGCCCCCCTTCCCTCTCTGCTGTCTCCTGGCATTTGAAGGCTGCTAAGAGAAGGAGAGTAATTGTCTTCAGTGGTAGAGTCATCGTTCGTTTCCTCTTGTTCCAGGAAATAGGTCCACAACTGTGCCCACATGGGGAGCCCTAGTTAAACTCAGTAGGTCACAAAATGAAGACAAAAGCAACCCAAAAGACACGAAAGTGAGAAAACCTTGTTGGAAGGAGGGGAAGGGCTACAGGGGTGTGAGGAGCATAAGAGAAACATTATGACCACAGCACACTATTTACGTCCATGGCACTTAAATGTGGAAACAGGGGACCTCTATTTAAGAGACAGGAGGATAGAGGAACAATTGGGAATGGCAATATTTAAATGGGGAGGAGGGGGTGTGGGAAAAGAAGGGGTGACATGGACCTCCAACATCTACATACATGTGCACATGCACTTACATGTATATATACACAAAGGCATGCATATACTACATACACACCAAAAGGAAAAAAGATAATAACTTTGTTTTATTTTTTTAATTTTTAAAAATTTTATTGATTTATTCATATTACATCTCAATGGTTAGCCCCTCCCTTGTATCCTCCCATTCCTCCCTCCCTCCCATTTTCCCCTTACTCCCCTCCCCTATGACTGTGACTGAGGGGGACTTCCTCCCTCTGTATATGCTCATAGGGTATCAAGTCTCTTCTTGGTAGCCTGCTATCCTTTCTCTGAGTGTCACCAGGCCTCCCCATTCAGAGGACTTGGTTAAATATGAGGCACCAGAGTACATGTGAAAGTCAGTCCCCACTCTCCACTCAACTGTGGAGAATTAAATGTGAATGTGTAGCTACGGACCATCGACAGTAGTTCTGTGGTTTTATATTTTCAGGGCTCACATTTTCTGAGCAGCTTTTTTAAAACTGGCTTCAAGTAGTTCTAAAGGATCCCAACAAGAGAATCAAGCCCAGGTCAAAATAAGAAAGAGATACCTAAACACTTGGCTTGCTTTCCTAAGACTCAGTTCTTCCTCTACCACAAACTTCTCAAATCATTAGATTAGATTTTGACATCAAAGAGAAAACTAACTCTCTAAGATTCTCCACAGTGCTCATCTGTGATGACAACATGGTCCCTAGCTCACTTCAGATTCTATAACTGGACAAGTGCATCTGTCCTGGAATTCATTTAAAGATGGAGGAACTGTCATGGTCAAATCCATTGATCTCTTTATATTCCAGGCTGACTTCAGAGGTTAAAATAAAGTATTGGTGAGTAAGAGGCTGCATTATGTGGTAGCCCATGCTAACTACATACTTCTCATGAAAACTCAGCTCAGGACTTTTAATGTATGTATCAAATATTTTCTTTGTAATGGCTGCATGTAAAAAGTCCTGGTCTTCAATTAAAGTGAGAGTCCTAGTCTTTGTTTGAACTTTAATTTTCTCACTAACCTTGGGCATGCCATATCAACGTCCCTGGACCTATAGGATATGTGTGGTGACTAAGTCTTCACCACCCACACTGTGTGCCCTAGAATATCAGCCATAGCTTCACCTGGGATCATGCTAGAAATCCAAAACCTAGAAGCCCTCCTTGGTCCTATGGCATGGAAACCTAATTTAATAATGCCTCCAAAAAGAATCTTGTCCAAAAGACCTTTGAGGTCACTTCCTGTTCTATTAAGTGGGAAACACATTCTTTAAGTTTGAAAGAATTACACTCACGATTTCTAAATTGTATGTGCCTAGGTCTGTGGATGTGTGTGTGTGTGTGTGTGTGTGTGTGTGTGTGTGTGTGTGTTTACTTTTTAAGTGCTTCACACCTTTGCCACACAAGCACCTGGTGCAAACCCCAAGATCTGCAGGGCACACGTGTCTGATTCTCCACAGTTTCATTTTAAACTTAATCTCAAGTAGCCCAACAGTGAGCAACACAACCCAAGGCCCCCAGGCCTGTTCCATTCTCTGTCTGTCTTGGATGTTTTCTGCCAGGGTCTGCGGGGTCATAGTGCAAAGACTCCAAACTTCCTCACCACAGGAGCTCAGCTCAGCTCACATCCAAACTAGAGCAGTAGAAAATATATCTACTTATTTTCCCCCCAGCATCACCTGATCTGTCAAGCCTGTCTTTAGTATCCCTACACCAAACTGACAGCTCTCCTCCACACGCCCCTTCAATATGTGGATCAGTGGGGACACACGCCCCACCCCTGAGAAGATTCACTTATTCAGTAACTGCTGAGGTACTAGCAGAGAATGAACAATGGAAGGCTGTCAAGCCCGACAGCCAGCCCTGGATGTATGAGCGTCGAGCTGACAGCAAGGGCCTCAGAGGGTAAACTGCTTTGCTGGAACTAATTAAACAGATGAAATTATTACATGAATATGCAGATGTTGTTTACATTTTACCATATGGTATTATTTCAGGTAATAACTCGCAGGAGAATCCCTTCCTCTCATCAAGAGGAAATGGGTTGAAACGAAGGCCCCACGTGTCACCTTTCAGTTGCTAGGCAGACACTGATAACGCAGGTTTCCTCTCTGAGTCATGGGGAGAGCTCAGCCTGGATCCCTGCGGTACAAGAAGATGAAGCTGGGCCTGCTCTCTGGAAGGAGTTGTGCCGGGGGGGCGGGGGGGTGCGGAGTGGGACGGGAGGGGGGTGGTTAAGAAGGACTGCCTTAGCCAAGCTGCAATGACTTGCAGCTGCTGTAAAATCCACTCTGAGGTTGATGTGTGTCCAACCAGGGATGTGCGGACATTCAGCAAGTGGCCAGTAAGAGGCAACCACTGCAGCCTCGGCTGCCGGCATGGCCTGTAAGACTTGCGCCTGTGCCTGTTAGGCCAAAGCGACTGGTTCTTAAATTACCACGCCAAGCTCAGACCGTAGAAATGAATGTCACCTCCTGCAATGGTGCCACCTTCCACGGGAAAAGCACTAGAAGAAAGTCAAGCATTAACTGAGAAAGCCATGGGAAGGCCAAGCAAGCACAGCCAAGTAGAACCCGCCTGCCTTTCCCCTCCTCTCCAATCCTGCTCCCTTTCCCTAGGTGGCTGTAGTCACAATCAGCCTTTTAGCCAACCACATTCTCTATGCTTGTCCCTCATCTTTCCGGGTCTACAAATATTGTGGCTTGTAGGTTTTGTTCCTAAATGGTCCCAAGGTGATTTCTTGCTCCTTCACTCCCAGCGTACCCTACCCAGGCCTCCCTTGTATAAAACGGAAAGCATCCTTACAGCCGATCTCCTTTTCTTAATCTCGGACACTCTTCCTCTGTTCTTAGGACATTTCTCAAGTTCATACCTGATGGAGCCTCCACCTCCTTTCAAGGAAGCCAAACGGTCATCACAGATTTCGGTGCCAACCCGACTGCTCAGGGTGTGGCCTATTCTATATTCCTTTTATTCTACATGCATTCCATTTTTTCCTCTAGATTTCATGTGTTAGTCATCCTTCCTAGAAAATCTGTCTTTCCCACTTTTTTTCCTCTCCTGTCCTCTTTCCTCTTTCTCCTTGCTAAGAGTTAATCACAACTAAGTTTAGATTGTGGGTTTTATAATGATTATGGTTATATAATAATAAAGATTATATTTATATGTATAATATTTTACTGTAGTGCATATTTAATCTAATAATATATTGGATTAAATATATAATTATAAATATATGTTTGTATTTATAATAATAATAGTACTTTTTATTATGTTAGCTCCTTTTGTGGCCCCAACCAAAACCCGGATTTACTTATCCCTTTTGTGTAGTCTACACCTTCCTCTATATGCATAGGAAACACAGGCAAATCATTGCACACATGTGAAGTTACTTGTTTTCCGTACATGAGAGCCTCTTAATTGCATTCCTCTGCAAGTAGCTCTTGCCACCTTACAATATCACAGGTACTATCTAGATCAAAAGATGGAACAATGTCACAGTCTTTCACAACACTGCAAAATGTTGCTGAACATTAGCCATCATCCACTGAAGCATCACTTTTCTGTCACACCTAAGGTTCAGGAGCCTTTTCTTCTTCTGTTTTTTTTATCTTGATTTGTGCAAATGAAAATATGTAACTACAAATTTTCCTGTTTATAAATCAGATATGTCTTTATGGTGGGTGACTATTGGGTTTAAAGACCCATGTACTTTTAAGTTTACATATATATATATATATATATATATATATATATATATATATATATGTATGTATGTATATTTGATCAGAGAAAACTTGCAGTATTTTCTTTCTGAGTCTGGCTTATTTTATATATCATAATGATTTATAGCTACATCTATTTTCTTTCAAATGTTAATTTCATTTTCTATGACAGCTGCATAAAATTTTGTTGTATATGTGTGCTATATTATTTTTATTTCTCATTAATAGAAATAACTATCTATTTTGCAATTCAACATGATGTTTTAATATACTGTATAAAGATCAAATTAGGGCAACTCACATGTCCATCACCTCTAGCATCTTCTATTTCTTGTGTAAAATCTTCTACCTATGCTGTAATATGCATGTTTTATCACTACCAAGATCTATCCATTTTCAGTTGATGCTACACTAAGTTATTTCCCCACTGGACATGAAGTGATTTTTAAAAACTTAATAATCATCATGTTATTTATACAACAATGTATCAATTCTAAATGTACACACAAATCACTGGCAGGGGGGGCCTTTTAAATATGGACTATGCTTCATGAGATATGGTAGATATGTCTGTGATATAACAATGACTTCATACCTGTTGGCCAAAGGTCATTTGTGCATTTCAACTGTACAGAAATTTCCAAGTGCATTTCTGTAAAGTCCACAGCAATTATATTCAAATCAGGAATGTGAGAGTTGTTTGCCCAGGTTTTCCATATTGTTGTACAATAGCTTCTGTTGTTTTTATTTCTGTTTTCATGTTACAAGTGAGAGATATAGAGAGGAAGTTTGTTTATGTCTACAGCTCCCCACTCACTGGTGAGTTCTGTGTCAGTTACGTTTACTGTCTGTCAGGTCTTCCTTCTTCCTATGAGCTATTGCCTTCTTCCCATTTTTCTAGTAGAATTTTGCCCCTCTAAAGACCTGTAGGGCACTGTCATCTCTTTGTCACTTGGTGACAATAGAGCTGACCACCTACGTCAGGTTTGGTTTTTGTTTCGTTTTCTTTTGATTTTAAGTTTCCAGACTCCCAATTCAGGACAAACACTCTTCTTGGCTTGTAATCACTCATATTTTTATAAATGGTCAACTAGTTTATTTTTATATTTCTTTTCTTTCTGTCGATTTCATTAGCTGATTTTCAATAATTATTCTTACACATATACTTAGAAATCCTTCCATCATGTTGCTTATTCATTGTCCAAAATAACTATAACTAGCATACAAGTTACAATTAAATCAAATTTATTAATTTGAAATATTCAAAATTGTGGGCACTAGCCCAAAAGGCACATCCCACGAAAATATTCATTTACCAGGAGATTGGGATAGATGTGACGACATCCTACTGAGACTCTAAGTAAGAGAAATATAAGAGATGGAGAAATAGAAGGACACAAAGGGTCCTAGAAACCTACAAGAAGAACATTGTGATGGGTAGATTGGGGCCCAGGGGGTTCTGCTCAAACTATTGCACTAACCAAGGACAATACAATAGTAAACATCGAACCCCTACTCTGATCTACTCAATGGACAGGACATTCTCCACAGTTATGTGGAGAGCAGGGACTGACTTTGACATGAGCTTTGGTGCTCCATATTTGACCACCTCCCCTTGGTGGAGAGCCCTGGTGGCACTCAAAGAAAGAATAAGCAGGATACCAAGATGAGACTTGATAGCCTATGACCATATAGTGGGGGAGGACGGTCATAGACCTAGGGGAGGGGAATAGGGTGAAAGTGAGAGGAAGGGAAGAATGAGAGGATACAAGTGATGGGATAACAATTGAGTTGTAATCTGAATAAATTAATAAAAATTTAAAAAAGAAATGTTCAATATTGTACAATGTTATATAACAAAAAATGTTACCGACCATGTAGCTTGCTTCTGGTTTTCAGCAAAATTTAAACTATTCATCACTTAAATTCTATGATTTCTTACTGCTTTTTTCTTAGAATTATACTTTCTATGGCATTATCAAAAATATATTCAAACATTTACTTTTGTTAGTTTTAATTATTGCATGTGAGTATGCCTCTCTCTTTCTAAGTGTGTGTGTGTGTGTGTGTGTGTGTGTGTGTGTGTGTGTGTGTACTTGTGAGTGTAACTCATGCAAAGGTCAGGTGAGGGCATAGAAAACTATGGGTCTGTAATTGCTGGCTGCTGTGGGCCTTCTGACATGTGTGCTTAGAAACAAATTGAAGACCACTTCAATAACAGTACATGCTCTTAACTATTAAATCATCACTCTGAACCTGATTTAGTCTTTAAAACCTTTCTTCTTTAAACTATTGTTCATAAAACTCAAAAGCCAAAGTACTCATATCACCTTGTTAAGTCTATAGTTTTTATTAATGCTAATAAGTTTTTAAGATTGCCAAATATATGATTATGTTTTCTACCAATAAATGATCACATCAGCTAAACACACTAAAAAATGTTATGTAACATTATTATTGGCAATCTATGCAAAAAAACCCTAAATACTATAAAATTATCTCATCATTATATAATATTTGTTTTATTGTTTGTTTGAAGAAACATTTATATCATATTCAATTATATTTTATGGTAAATATTTTAATGGAAATAGCTACTAAATTTTAGAAATTGCCTTTTTTCATATTTACTAATTAAATTGTGTTGATAAGATTAATTATGTTGATAAAAGTCCAAAAGGTGAATGTTTTTATATATCTTTTCTTTGTGGTAAATTACTCTTATAATATACTGACAGATTCAATTTCTAATGTGTTCTTAATTTATATTGTAAGCAAAGTTGCACTATCTTAACAGGCTTTGAAATTAAAGGGTCAGCCAGCTCAGTAACCTGAACTGAGTAATTTCCATGTGGAGTAAGCCACAGGCTTGCTCCTCAAAGTGTGGTATGGGGCTCAGTAGAAATGGACATCACCTTGAACTTGGTAAAACTGAAAACCTACAGTTAAATATCCACAACTTAACAGGCTTTGTGAGTGATTTGCATGTCCGATGAAGTACAGAGATCACTAGTGGAAACAGCACAGTGACTATCCACTTTTGACAACTCACACTGTGATCAGCTGCAAAGCCATTTGGCACTTACTGAAAATAGGTAGACCAGTTGTCTCCTCAATTTCTCCTACATAACTGTACAATCACTTTCTTGCCATTTCTGGAGTCACATCTGAGCTTTGCATTTTGCTAGACAGTCAGAAATTTCTTTTCACCTTCCCCCATTAATATAATGAATGTCTATAGACAAAAATGTTCTCCACCTATAGGAAACTCTCCTAATATCTGTCTCCCTGTGTCTGGGCCTACCAGCTGCTGCTTTGACACCCTCTTCTTCTGGCATCATGTTTAATATATTTTGCTTCAGTGTCTTATAAACTATCGTTCTCTTCTGATAGATTATCAAATCCAGGACAAAAAAAATACTACATCATGCATACTGTCTTTGTATACCTGGCACCAATAGAAATGCTTAACACACAGTAAGTAAGCATTTAAGAAATATTCTCAGTGACAGGTGGATGGATAGATGGATGAGGGTGTAATCGGAGTATTCTTAAAGGGATAGCTAACATGTAATTATCCTTATGTATCCCTTAAGCATTTAATAGTCCTTGGCATCCTACATTATTCATAGCATTGGAAAGAGAGATATATTACCTTGAGAAATATAAAGCAGTTTTCTAACTGCAAGGTAGTGAAATAATGGTCCTGTCATGATGCTATGTAAAAATACATAGTCCTCAGGTAAACCTACTCACAGTCTAAAAACCTATTTATGCTGTAAGTTTCTTAGTTATATATTTTGCCTGATTTTCTGACTCCCGTGTGCTTGCAACTTTCCAATCTGCTTCTAAAAAAATCCTTTGGGACAGGAAGAAATCATCACATAAAAGAATGTACTGTTTTGGAATCAGACATTTACAACTTAGCTCTGGACTTAAAAAATAAAGATGTTCGAGTCTGACAAAGACATTCCAAGTTTCAAAACCAGTCAAGTGTAGATGTGAAATAAGAAAGCAAATGCTTTTAAAGCTCACGTGCATGAAAACTAAGGTCAGTACTGAAAGAATGATTCCTAAAATGCATGGGGATGCAGCCAGAACAGAGCCCTGGAGAAGCAGGCATTAGGGCTCATTGTCTCATTTATAGGACCTCACTACTCCTTAGTGCATCCACACGTATTTATTTTCCAATTGCAGCTCAAAATTGTTCTTAATTCATAATATTGTTCCTATGAGGGATGCATCAGAATCCTGGGACCAATGTCTATTAGTTCCTTTTCTTGCTGTGACAGAAAACATGACAAACAACCTTTTAAGTGAGGAAGGATTTATTTTTGCTTCACCTATTAACAGACTATAGCCCATAGTGTTAAGGAGAGGACGAGTCAGAAGGCCCAGAGGAGAGTTAAGCCAGAGCTGAGAACCAGACTGTAAACCCAGAGGGTGAGCCTCCAGCAACCCACTCCTTCCAGTGAAGCCCGACCCCCAACAGTTATACCACCTCCCTTGAAAGCACCACCATTGTGAACTTAGTGCTGAGGCACATGAGCCTATAGCGCACAGTCTGCATCCAAAGTCTAGCAAATAGGAAACAACTGGTGGATACATGAATGACTGCAGACAGACTGTCCCTGTACCCTACTTAGGGAGCATTTCTCATTCATATGGGGCCTGTAGGCATGGGCCCTGTAGGCATGGGCCCTAAGAGCATTCCATCCAGTTGGTGAACTCTGAACCATATCTGTGATGCTTCATTTTCTTCAGCCTGTACAGGCTTCACATAAGGAGCCTTTTAACAAGGCAGACTTCCAGGCTTCACCCTAGAGAACAAGATCCAATATGTTTATGGTTCTCTGTATTAAAAAAAAAAATCCCAGACATGGTGAACCAAAGTTCAAATGTAAAAGGCACAGTCCTGGGTGGTGGAAAAACGGAGTATTTGAGAAATTACTCAGTTGGTCTCTTCGCAGCTGGAGATACTCTTTCAACAATAATAATAAGTGCTTGATAGTTTTTCAGGTACAAAAACCTATGTGTGTGAAACCCAATGGTTTTGCGTAAACAAAACCAGTTTTGTTCTCTTTAAAGAAAAGCAAGGGATGAGGTGCCATAAAAATTGAATTCCACCCCTACAGTTCACTCTTTAGCGAGTCTAGAGACTTGTAGTTGGAAAATTGACCCTACAATAGCCAATTATCCCTAGTGTGTCTGCTTGGTGGTCAAGCAGTGAAGTTCACACACCATTGCTTATCTATTTTCACACACCTAAGTTTCTTTCCGGCAAACTGCAGAAGACTCACCAGGTCTTAAAATAAAAATAGTGACGTGAGACTTAAGTAGGATTGGAATGTAAATCCCCAGTCTGCAGATAAGTGATGAAAATAGAAACAGTCCTCTGTTTGCTACCTGAGATTAAACTGCAGACACACCCACCTAGGCTGAGCTGCTTTGCACACCCAGGGGAAGGTGAAAGCCATCAGAGGTGTCTGTGCACCTGACAGATACAGTGCTCTCTGTAGCACCTCTAGGTAAACTGTTTGTTCATAATGTAAAACCCTTTCCAGCTCATGGACTGCAAATGATCATTTCTCAGTGGCATATCTGAGTAGTTATGAAATTAAAGGGCCAAAAGCCTGGCTAGAATTAGATTTGACTTATTTATGGAAAGAGGCTTGTTTGAGGCAATTGATACTAGCAACTCACTGTGTCTGGAAAAAGTTGTCTATGCCACACTCTACTGAATTTTTGCATATGACCCGCTTGGTGCAATACTTTTTTAGGTAACAGGGCCTTTCCATTCCTCATTTGCAATGACGGGTTTTTTTTTAATGCTATTTTAAGTCATTGAGATCAGAGAATAAAAGAAACAAGCCTAGCTAAACACCTGACTGGGACTGAGATTCCATGTAACACTCCATGATATATTCCATGTGCTTTGCCAGGCCCTGTGCCCATATCCACAGTACAACAGACAACCAAACAGTGTATCACAGATGATTCTGAGCAATAAAAAACATCAATTTTTCAAACATTTTTTCAAATGCACTTTTTTTTTTTACTTTTTGTGTATATGGATGTTTTTCCATCATGTATATCTGTATAACAAGTGTGTGCCTGGTGCCCAAGGAAGCCAGAAGTAGGTGTCTGATCCCTAGGAATTCAAGCTACCAATGACTATAAACACTAAGACTCAAACACAGATCTTCTAGAAGACTGGCTAGTGTGTTTAACAGCTGAACCATCTCTTCAGCCCTTATAATAAATTTTAACTCATAATAATTTTACATAGGCTTCCAATTGTGTGAGGCATTTCAACAGAAGTTTATGTACATGATGATTAGCTTTAATTACTTTATACGTTCTAACACCACCTACGAAGAGAGTAGCAATGAAGGTTTGTAGTGCATTGGGTTGACCTGTGGCCGGTTGTCTTAATTAAGTTAATTGATGTAGGAAAGCACAGTCCACTGGTGGGACCATTTCCTAGACAAGAATTCAGGACGTTCATAGGAGTAGATGAACATAGCTGAATATGAAGTAGTGGGAAAGTGAGCATATATGTACTCACTTCTCCCTGCTCTTAACTGTGAATGCGATGTGATTAACTGTTTGCAATTCTTGCCTTGACTTCCATGGTGTCACGGATGCTACCCTGAACCTGTAAAGTGAAATAACTCCTTCTCCCTAAGTTGCCTTTGGTCAGGGTATTTTATCATGGCAACAGAAATGAAACAGGGTCGAAATGTAATGCTCATACCAGGGTGCTTGGCACATCTATCACCCCAGTCTGTTTTCATTTCTTGGTTTGCCAAACACTCAAAACCATCTTCTATGGCTGGCTTGGAATGCCCAATTCAAGGTTGTCAACAGAGTTACCCTTCTGTTAAATGTCCTTCATCCAATCCAACTATGTCCCTGTACTCACTAGCCCTGCTCCCTCCACCATTTCCCCTCCCAAGGCTCCAGTTACCACAAATCTAAGGTCAACTTTACCTTCTGCATATAAGTGAGAACTCGAAATGTTTGTCTTTACTTGACCTGTGTCACTTAGCACTACGTCTACCAGTTCATGACATGTTGCTGCCGAAGTGAATAGATCCAAACTGAGCACATATACTGCATTCTTTATTGTAGGGACCATTTTGAACTATAAGGATCCATTCTAAGCAGAGTCTCAGTTAAGTTCAGAAAGTGTCATGTTCCCCTCCTAACAGTGAGTTCTTCACTGACCCTTTCTAACAAACACAGCCATAGAAAGTAGCATGAACTATGCAAGGATGTGGGCTATATATATTATATAGAGTCCAGTGTCTGGTCTATTAGAAATTGTGCTTTGTGTGCTTTCTGAGTTAGACTTTGCTGCCTATTTCCTGTATTGATTAATTTTAAAACATCATATCGAAAGAATGTTCTATTTTTATCAAGACAGAGGACAACAGCCAAAATTGGTACAAAAGCAGACTGCATATTTTGGCCCCTAGGCAAAATGTTCAATAAATGCTAATTGACAACTCCTCATTTCCCACTTAAGTTCAGCTAGGATTTAAAGGCATACAGATTTTTATTTTATCACACTGCACCCACCCACACCTATTCATGAGCATGGTGGTTTCAGACCATAAAGACAGATAAACGTACTCTTTCAACTCCAAGTCAAACTTTGAAATACAGCCACAACACAGACTTTATATTTTCATATATATATATATATATATATATATATATATATATATATTCTTATTTCTTATTCTTATTTCTATATATATTTCATATATACATATATATATATATTTTTTTTTGATGTTAGAACTATAACAAATGTTGCTTGACTGCCTCAAACCATTTGATTTTGTTTAGTGTCATATTATGGGTAGGCTAGATTATGTGAAAAGTCTCCAGCTATTTACAAAGTAAAAGTAAGATGAGTGAATCTTTTTGCCTTTCTAACACCCAAGCTACCACTTCTAGCACGTAAGTTCACCTTCCCTCACAAGTCTGTGTAAAAGATGTGGCTTGGCCACTCCAGCTAACAGGTCTGTAGGCAAGTGTGGCATGCCAGTAGAGGAAGATAATTTCCTGATTCACTGGGGGTCTGCGTCCTCCATGAAGGACCCATGTTGGCAAAGCGTAACATTCTTTTCTCTGTTCATAGCTCAGGACACATCTCAGACATCATCTCCCAAACTACAACACTGTCTGTCAACTCTCCCTTCAGGGTGTTCCCTCTGCTCTGCATTTCCTGGTCAGTTCATTTGATTACTCACTGATCATTTCTCTCCCTGCCAAAGAGTGATGAGGGTCATTAGGAGAAAGTGGATTAGGTATAATGCTGTACACCTGTAACTGCCACAGTCCACAAAGTGGTTGCTATACAAACATGAAGTCCTACACTGTGTCTCCAGCACCAGCATAAAAAACCAGGGCACAGCAGAAAGTACCTGAAACACCAGTGCTGGTGGACAATGTGGCATGGCGGCTGAGGCAGGAGGATTACTGTGAGTTAGAGGGCAGAATGATCTATGTAGTAAATTCCAAAATGTGGTGAGACTGTCTTAGGAAGAAAGAGAGAAAGGGAGGACAGAGAGAAAGGGTGTGGGAGAGGTAAAGAGGGAGGAAAAGAAGAAAGAAAGTAAAAAAGAAAAAAGAGGAAGAAGGAGGGAGAGAGAGGAAGGAAAGAAGGGGGAGAAAGAAGAAAAACAGAAACAAGAACCTTGTGTGTGTCCCTAAGCTCCTTATCTTAAGTTCCTGGCACAGTACCAGGTACAACAGCTACTCAGTAAATACTCATTGGAGGAAAAAAAATAATAAACACAGGCAGGGTGAGCAAACACAGAGAAATAGTAGGTGCCTGGGAAACCGCTGATACATTGGCAGCCTTGGCAATCAGCAAATGACAAGTTCTCTAGGTCATCTAATGGGACAAGGAAAGGCTGCAGATCACAGATTAAGGCATGACGAAAAAATAGTAAAAGGGTGGCTCAGTTGGTAAAGTGGTTGCTGCACAAACATGATGTCCTAAGTTCATATCTCTAGCAGCCATGTGAAAATCTGGGCACTGCAGCACGTACCTGGTTCCAGGGCAGGAGGCCAGCATTTAGCCAGTAAGTCTAACCAATCAATGAATTCTGGGTTCAGTTTGCGCATACTCACACACATACACACACACACACACACACACACACACACACACACACACACACACAGTGGTACATGCCCACAATCCCAGCACTCTGACTCCAAAGACAGAGGCAGAAAGATCACTTCTAGCTCAAGGCCACACATAGTATGAGGCCACTCAGGATTACACTGGAAGACATCATCTCAACAAATAAAACAAAAAACCTCGCATGAGACCACACAGGAATGATTATTTGGTTATTTCCTTTTTAAGGACCCAGAAATGGAGGCTAAAGCCATCATCCAAGGCAATAAAATTAATGAAGGGTTGTGTGAGGAGAAGAGACTTGATACCCTATGAGCATATACAGGGGGAGGTAATCCCCCTCAGGAACAGTCATAGGGGAGGGGAATAAGGGGGAAATGGGAGGGAGGGAAGAATGGGAGGATACAAGGGGTGGGATAACCATTGAGATGTAACAAGAATAAATTAATAAAAAATATATTAAAAAAAAAGAAAGAAATGATGCCCAGGCCGGGCTTGGTGGTGTATGCCTTTAATCCCAACACTCTGGAGGCAGAAGCAGGTGCCTAGTCTACAAAGTAAGTCCAGGATAACCAAGATAACACAGAGAAACCCTGTCTCAATCAATCAAACAATCAATGATGCCCAATTATCTCCTGTGTCCAAGGACTATGCAGCTGGGCCTTCACACAGACACTCCTCTCCCGGTCTTCTCCTGTTCTTATCATCCACCTGAGAGGGACCAGCATGCATGTAAGTGTATTATCACACTATCCTGCTTGCCATGAACTAAAACCTGCCTCCTACGTACTCACAACAGAAGGTGTCTTTTCATGGATAATTACTCATCTTTGCTGTTATCACACAAAGAGGCTGGATAGACTTGGATGAGGAGTGGTGAAGGCCTTCTCCATGGCCAGCTGCTGGACAGACTCCTTGGAGTCCTTTCCTCAACTGGGCTAGACTTCAAATGCCACTTAAAATCTTGAACTAACGGGGCCTCTAACAGTTTGAGATCACATCCCTGGGATGATTCTTAGTCTCTGTCCCTTTAGAATGACTACCTGAGAAAAGTCAGGACTGCCAAAAAAAAAAAAAAAGTTACTGTGTGGTCGAGCCTCATCTGAAACTTAGAAGCCTACCCCTCCGCTGTTGTGGAAGGTTAGGCACCTCACTTTAATAATCCCAGATGTGTTTCCTCCCTTTGAAAATTCTCTACTTCCCCAACTCTACTTGGCCCAGTCCACTCCCCTCCCCATGCTCTCCCTCTCCCTCCTGTACTAATGGAAGTTAGAGTTAGTTCACACTCTACTCTCCTGATTGTTGCAGTTGCTGTGAATGATAAAGGTTCATCTTTAACAGTTTATCTAACTTTGTCTATCTCTGACAGTGGTCCCGGCAATCTCCACCTCAATAGGAGAGCTAAAGTTCACGCCTAGGTAAGAAACAGCAAGATGACCAGCCCATCACTTTGTCAAGGGGACAGAGGAGGAATAAGGGCCAGGCCAGATGACGTGCAAAAAGAAACACATCCCAAATAGACCAGGGAGAGGAAATAGAGATGAGCACCCAGATAAAGCAGGTAGAGGCTTATAAACCCACAGGTTGCTGCACCGTGAACACACATAGGAAAGGTCCTACATGCAGTCTGAGTACAAAAGAGGAGACAGGGAAGGAAGGAGCCGAGGATAGAGGATGGTGCACATAGATAGAGGGAAGATGATAAATGGACTTGTGCATCAGAGTACGCAAGGTGTGGGTACTCAAATTAACCATGGGCCATGGGGTCACATGGCACCATCCCATAATGGGTTGTCTGAATTTTGGAGTGATCTCTTTTGTCAAGGAAACATTGACACTGTGAAAGCCAAACGCCTCCAGTGAGAATTCTACACCTTAAGTAGCAACCATCACATCAAATATTGCTCAGTGTCCATGGAACAGACTTCCTTCTCCCAAGAGAATCTTATGCCTGCTTCTTACAGGAAGATTAGAGGAATCTCACCTTCAGTGGGAATCCCTGGCACCAGAGTGGTATGTCTCCAAAACTGTAAAGTTATTTCTGCTGGGCTGTGGAAACCCATACAATGTCGGCGACCATTTTCCTGGTTGCTCTGAATCAAATAAATACTGCTCTTTGTTGACTTTCCCTGTCCCCGTACTTGTTCATAGCATAGAGGCAGACCAGGCACCCCAGAAAAAAAAAACACCGGCTTAAAATGAAATCAATATGTGTTCAGTCACTGATAGGGAGCTAGAATGGAAACGTGGCACACTATGCCCATGAATAGGAATGGTGTGCTGATGAGTGGAGCGCATGGTACTGGGAAATAGTCCCCTTTACCCCCAACCATCAGAAACTGTCGGGCCACATATAGAGATGTCTGTGGGTATTTTTATGTGGGTAAGCAATTATTCTTGGGTAAGTTATATACATGTGTGTGTGTGTGTGTGTGTGTGTGTGTGTGTGTGTGTGTGTGTGCATGCATGCATGGTATGCACATGTGTACACATGTATGGAGGGGGCCAAAAGACAACCTCAAGTGTCATTTCTCAGATAACACCCACCTTGTTTTTTGAGGAACGGTCTGTCACTAGCCTGAAACTTGCCAATTCAGTTAGGCTGGCTGGCTGGCAGGCAAGCCCGAGGGATTCACCTCCTCAGCACTGGGCTTGCAGGTGCATGCCATCACAACTGGATCTTCACAGGGGTTACAGGGTTTGAACTCATATCCTCCTGATTACAAGGTGAGCACCTTACAGACTGATCTCTATCCCTAGCCCTTGGATACACTTTAACATGACATGGTCCCGCATTCTTTGTTGATAACCCTTGAAGTTAGTACAGAATGTGGAGCTGACAGATGATGTTGGCAGATGATGTTGTTGTAGTCCTTGGATACTGGGTCCTTCACTGAAAAATAATATTATTCTCAAGAACCAATAGCATGTCTTATTTTTTAAAAAGAATATATATATATATTCCTTATAAAAGATGCATGGCAGGGAGGGAGAAACCATATTTAATCCCTAATAATAAATTTGGTTAACTTTGCAGATGTTTCTTTTCCAGTGTCCCTCAAAAACTATACAGGTTGTTGCTGTCCTTGGTTGTCTACTAAAATTTGATAAGAGGGCACTAGTACTGAAGACATAATGCACATGAGTCACAGGACATGCAGACACAAAGTTAGTACCATGACCTGCAGGCAGCCTCACCTGGCTGGCAATTTCATATGCCAGAAAGTGCGAGGTGGGCTGCTGGGGTAGAAAATTCATTGATGACTTACCTATCCTTGAACTATGAGCTATAATAATAACGAGCAAGGCAAGATATGTCCATGGATGCAATAGTATTGTGAATATTATGAGGACAACCAGTGTCTTTCTAATTAGATTTAACACCCACTCAAGAGAAGAAAGTGCATCCCTGGTACAGTAAATCTAACAAAGTACCCATAATTGGAGGACTCTTAAGCCCCAGGGATGAATCTACTACTACTCTTTTGTTTCCTAGGCATAGTATCAAACTGCGTTCTATTCGTACAGATTAATATAACTCTCTTTCCTCACCAGTGTTTCTTTCGGCAGTGAATGGTGGTCAACAGGGAAATTTGCAGCCAGTCACATTACAGAGCCTTATCTACGGCATGCATGGCCGCAAATGGGACTCTATATTATTATCCCCTCCTCTCAAAGCTTGGGGACCATTTTAGAAGAAGGGGCAGAAAGATTGTAAAAGCCAGAGGTCATGGAAGACCGAAGACAAACAGAAGTGCCTTGCTACTACAAGACCACTGCACTCGAGAACTCATGGTTGCTGTGGTTGCCTGCACAAGACCTGATCGTGACCAGGCAGTCAGCATGCTAGCATGAACCAGAAAGGAGGCCAGGAGTCCCCACTCCAAGCTGAGGACCTACTAACAGGAGGAGTGAGAGTCAATGTTATGTAAGGATGTTGCCCTTGGTAGGTCAACCACATTTCAGCGGATGGCCCCACACCTGTTAGAAAATCGGTAGCACACATTGAACTCAACAGGTTATTAAAAAGAAAAGAATACATTAGTTTGTGATGGGGTTGGGATTGGGTTGAGTGTAGGAGGAGGGGTGGAGGTGAGCATGATCAAAATAAACTATATGTGTGTATGAAATTCTCAAAGAATTAATAAGATATTCAATATTAGTTTAAAATGAACATATTTATATTCATCGTATGTTACTGAGAAGTAGAAAATGCGGTTTTCAAGTCACAAGTGTTTTCAAAGTTCTAACTGTCCTCCACTTGTTTGATTATACAGATGGCACATAGATTTTAAAAAAAGTCCAGTGGCTGTTTGGTGATCAACACAGCGTAAATAAATGCACTGCTATTGGTTTCTCATCTTGAGTCCTATATAAAGGGATTGCTAACCAGTATGGACTTTCAAAGAGTCTGAAGCTTCATAGGGTGCGTGTCCCTCTCCTAAGGATGGTAGATGTTTGTTGATGTTCCAGCAACTTGGTTCATTGGGATGGCTTAATACACCTGACTTTACAGCCCATTGTTTTTTTTAGCTAGAGTCCCAAACATGACACTGAAAGCCACCTAACTTCTCCTACATTCAAGAAAAGATTTTAAGACTGATCTTTTCTAAATATAGCCAGTGTTCATCTAATGCAGAGAGGCCAGAAATGCAGAATCCAACTTGTTCCATATTGCATGGCATTGCCTCAGACAAGAGTGAAGAATCTGTGTGAATGCTTGTTGTTGGTGCCTCAGAGACACCTGAGTTAAGAAGGGAGTAACATCAGTCCCCAGGCTTCTCAGAAGTTGCTCTTCCTGTAGATACACTGGCTGTTTTAACATATATGAGTACCTCATGCTTTGAATTACAAATATGACTATTCAACAACAACAACAACAAAAAGAACATGCCAGTTGTGGGGTCATTCCTGAACTATATTGACCAAACAAGTGTAGGACATCTCCAAAAAGTGAATAACGTGTAAACTATTTTAAATTAGTGAAATACCTACTCAGTTTACTTCACTGGTGAACAAGAAAGAGCGTTGGATTTCACAAGCTCTTTATTCATGTGTAGAGTATTAACTTTTTAAAAATTTCTGTGTGTGGAGGGGTAAGTACAGACATACAAATGCAACAGCAAGGATATAAAAGTCAGAGAACAGTTTTTTGGGAGTCCTTTATCTACTTCAGCCATTGATTCAGGGACCAAACTCAGAATATGGCTTGGTAGCAAGGGCCATTACCTACTGAGCCGTCTCCCCTGCCCTTACATGCAGATCTTTAAAGTAGCTGGAGACTGTATGTCAAGTATTGAGGAAGCATTCCAGCCTATGTCGAAAGGTGGACTGTTGGGGATTTTAAGGTGATGTCTGTCACTTATGACGTGCTTCTTAGGCATCTTAGCTCTGGAGCAGTGCATACACAAAATAAACACATAAAACCAACCCATGTGGGACGTACAGCCTGCCTGTGAAGATAAGCAATAGCATCGATAAGGCACTGCGATGAATATCAAGCTCTGAAAGCCACATCTCACAATGAGTATTCTCCCCATCTGAGGGACAGTTGTGGCCTCTTTCAATAGAGATGCTGAGAGAACCCTATTAACTGTCAGGGTGTGTATGTTCAGACACTGAGCAAACATTGGGGCATTCTACTGTTTGTGTTCCGACGCTAGATCTTCCACAACCAGTTATGTGACTTTACCCAATGCATTGAACTTCTCTGAGACTTGGTTTCCACACCTGTGAAATGAGAATTAGCCCAGCACATACCTCACGGAGACAGTTAAAAAAGAAAGAAAAAGGAAAAGAAAAAAAGAAAAGAAAAGAAAAACGTGTGTCCTGAGGTTAATCAAGTACTAGCACAAACAATATTATCTACTATGAAATCTCATTTTTCATTAAATAAGCATTTGATGGATGGGTGAATATATAGGCATTTATACTACTTCCTGTGATCCAAATAGGTTTAACTAATTAAAAACACTGTGCACAGAAAAGCATGTTGTTGTTTGCTTGCTTGCTCTGCTTGTTTTGAAGACTGAGTACTATGCAGTTTCCTTCTGGTATAATGTCACTATCCTGAAGTCCATCCTTTCTGCCAACAGACATTATGTCAGATAAGAACAGCACCATGAAGGAGACATGTTATGACTGTTTTATTGGATCTGTACAGATAGAGAAACTGAGGCCGGACAAGGCTGAAGAATTTACAAGAAGCCACCCAGTAGCAAGTGGTGAAACCTATAATCTAGCTCAGGTGGCCCTGGTCCCCTCATAACAAGGCTTTTCGAGCCATGGATGGAAACTCCTTATGTTGTAACCAGGGAAAGAACTTGGAAAACATGGTACAGACAGAAAGAATCTGCCACGGCAGAGCTGAAATCCTGGCCCAGAGGCTCTGCCCAGACACAGTAGCCTGCCTTCCGACCTCATCTTTCCATGTGCAAATGGCCCTACTTGCAAACAGCTGTGCCTCTAGGTGCTTTAGCCAAGAATGTTAGGATTTTGTTCATAAGTTTGACTCAGTTCTGGAGTACATACTGATGGCTGGATAGCAATCTCATTGTCTTGAGCTTGTTCTCTGCTTTTCCAACTCAGGTGACATCATAGCCCTAAATGCAATGCCTCTTGACAGAGTGTTGTATGACATATATTTTCCTGGGGAGATGAAATACATGTCTACTGACTCCAGGAAAGAGCCCATGGCAAAACAAAGTACAAATACACCAAAGAGCAACTTATGGAACAAATGAGTTTTATTGAGGTTACTTACAGGAATATGAGTGAGCTGTTATTTACAGGAGCAGAAATGAATCAGACAGCTGCATCACCAAATCCCACCCCAGCAGGGGAGATACCTCACCAAAGTCGGAAACCTAGAGTACACTGCATAGCCTGCAGGCAACTCAACAGACAGTTCAGCCATCTTTATTTCTTCTACGTAGTTTGACAGGTCTCTGCTTGCTTCTGGTAACTGGGCTTCTTCAACAACCTTTGCAGCTTGGCTTGTCAATGAATAATAACTCTTTATAGTATAAAGAAGGGAGGGGTGCTAGTGAATCTGATCAGTTTTAGGAACTTCCTGAAAGTATTTTGAGTTGTTTACTTCCTGTCTTAGATTCGCTACAGAATTTCACCTTTCCTTAAAGTGTACTGCTGTTTCACCTTCCTATTAACACCCTCTCATCAATTTTTCCTCAAAACTGATAGTTTCACTCAGAGAGGAAACTGGTACCCAATCTGAGGAAGAACAACTTGCCTTGTGCCTGTAATATGACCTTAAGAAAATAATGAAATTATCCATGTGGATGGAATGATAACCAGAACTTTATTCCTGATATGGGAAAAACTAAAAAAAACCACAGTTCTTTTTTTTTCTTTTTACTTTTGTGCAATATTATACAATTTAGAAGCCAAATAAAAACTTTCGGGCAGAGAGAGAGAGAGAGAGAGAGAGAGAGAGAGAGAGAGAGAGAGAGAGAGAGAGAGAAACGATTGTCTGTTGATTATCAGTAGTTTGGTATCTGTCTGGGGATGGAGCTATACATAGGTTGATTTGTGAGTGTCTTTAGAGACACTGTGTCACTGCTTTCAATTCTGAGCAGGTTGGACCATCCCTGCATTTCTGGGCTGCCCAGATTGAGGGAGGAAATTTTAAGAGGTCCAAGAGGAATCTCTCATGTATCTTTGCGTTCAACTTGGGCCTTTCCCAGCTGAATTCTCCGAACACAGTGGCCATTCAAAAAAAAACATCAATTAAGTGTTGAAAGGTACCAACCCTAGGATCAAGGGTTCAACCCAGAGCTTCACACTGACAATTAAAGGTCGATTGTCCTTTGATCCTAAAATATGTGTTTACATATATTTTGCTACCAATTATTTACTGAGTCCACTTCAGAAAGTGGAGAGAAACCTTGTATCTAATGATTTTCTCTAGTGTTGTTATTTATCAGGACCCTTCAAGCCTTAACAAAGGGTATGAATTGGATTGATAGCAGGCTCTGAGCATGAAAATAAATTTGTGAAGCCCAGTTTGAAAGTCGACAACAGTATGTCATCTCAAATTTCTGAAGTCACTGACATTGGGTCATCTTAAATTTTAGAGCACTCTGGTTACTGCCCTGTAGAGGGAAACAAGTAAGAGGGTTGCACACCCCAGGCCTGCATCTCGAAAGGCAACAAGTCTAACGGCATGTTCGATGTTGCACCTGTAATTATTTTGGGAGTGCAAAATTGGCTACACCCATAATTGCTCCTATAAACAGCTAATTGTAGCTGCTGTTAGCCACTTGTGAGTGTAATTAGCTACTTGCCCTTAATCTTCGTGGAATGCCCAATTCTCCCTGTAATTAGTCAATTGTAGATGCTGTTACTTTTTGCAAGGGAGAAGAGATGGGATTATCTCCCTTTGAACATCTAGACTATGTCTTTGATTCACACTTTATGAAAAGTATGAAGAAAAATAATTATTTTTTTATACAAAATGAATGTGAGAGTTTCCTGTTCCTTACCTGTATCTTAGAGACCCTGTGCTGAAAATAAGAGGCTGTAAGTAGATCTTCCTGATAAAATATTATTGTGAGCTGTGTAATGATGCCTGGAATAATTATTTAAATTTAAAATTTATATTTATATTGAAACTTTGCATGAAACAGTCAGGGTTCCTCAGAATAATTACATAAGAAGAGCCTACAAGGAAGAATATAATTCTTTAGGGTGATGGATTACATTACAAAGTTTTGAAGGAAAAAAATCCAGGGGCAGTACTGCACACCTGTAGTCCCAGCACTTGTGGAGGCAGAGGCAGAGGCAGAGGGATTTCTGTGAGTTTGTGGCCAGCTTGGTCTAAAAGCAAGTCCATGACAGGCAAGGTTACACAGAGGAACTCTGTCTCTGAGAAAATAGATAAAAAGAAAAAAGAAAAAGAAGGAAAGAAAAAGCAGATCATGTGAGTCTGAATCTACTTCAGGCCTCTCCTGCCTTAACTGCGAAGTTTGAATTTGCTACAAGGATTAACTTCTTTAACCTCAGCACCCTCTTCTGTGGAGCAGTAATGATGCTGCTGTCACCTCTCCAGGTGGCCTTGAGAACTGCACAAACAACCCAGGAACACGGGAGACATTTGATAAATATTTGCTGATCTTAACGTGGCAAGCAAGACTCAGTTTCGTGTTTTCTTTGCAAAGCATAGCACCGTGGTGCTGGAGAGTGGCTTTACTGCTTGTTCTCCAAATACAAGGATAGTGTATAAAATAATTTTTCATTTTTGCTGACTGTTACCTGCTTTCTCACCTAAGAATTTTCAAAATTGTCCTATTTTCTCTTCTGTAAAAAAAAAAAAGCATAGATGTTTTTGAAGATGGTTTCAAGATAGGAATCCCACATATAATAAATCTATCACATATAACAAATTGTAGAAGGTAACATATTACAAACATAAATATGGATTTGGATCTCTTTTGAGCAGTAGGAAAGGATGCTTGGGATTGTAGTCCTTGGGGCTGGGGAGATGGCTCACTGGGTAATGTACAACCATGAAGATCTGAGTTCAGGTACCAGGAACCCACGTAGGCCAGATGCAGCAGTGCACACCTGTATCACCAGTGCTCCTACGGAGAGTCGGAAGGTGGAGTCAGAAGAACGTTGTAAAGTCTTGGCCCAGATAGCCTGGCATCAAAATGCCATGAGATTCTGACTCAAACAATGTGGAAGTCAAGAACCAACACTTGAGGTTGTGTTCTGGCCTCTACACTTGCATGTACCATTCACACACATACACAAAAACAAACAGAAAAAGAAAGGAAGAGAGCCAGAGGGTGAGGGGCAGACAACTATGGAATCCTAATCTTTAAGTCCATCTTCCAGAGTCAAATCTTCTCCCATTTAAATGAAAGAAACATATTGAAGGCCATGAAAGGTAACCTCGAGCCTGTCCTCAGAGCACCAACACTCAGCCAAATCCAGCCGGCTGGGGGGGGTCTTGTCATTTAATTAGAGAAGGAAAACGCTGAAGTTTTTATCACTCCACGGGGATAATTTGAAATGTCGCTTAAAACAGTAGCCTTTCCAGTTTTTAGAGAAAAAGCGTTCTCTGGAAGAAAGGTGATATATACATCCTGGTTTACATTCAAGCACTCATGTGACCGTGAACATGTTGTGCTGAGGGGGGAGGGGGAGGGATGTTCAGAAGATGTGGGGGTGGGGGTCGGAGTAGTGTGTGTCTGTAAGGAAGTGTGAGTGAGTAATGTTGTCATAAAATAGACTGGACGCTTGGGGAGCTTGAAGCAATATCTTTCTCCACTAAACTGCTTTATTGCTGCCATACCCTTCCTCCTGGGCATGCAGTCAGCTGAGACTAGGCCAAATTGGCAGTCATTTTCCTGGAGCCTGGCAGGTCTGTGATCTCTGGGAGTTCCCAGCCCGCCTTTCTGCCTCAACCAGCCCTTCCAAGGGTCAGTGACCACCCTGGCACACAGGCCCCAGTTTGCATGGACTGGGTCACAAGTCAGGAGCAATATGAGTCCATGTCTTAAAGTCACACTGTGAAAGCATTCTCTGTCCCCTGTGGTATCTCACCATGCCAACACTCTCCCAGATTCTTTCCTAATCCTCCTACTGTCATAGCGTATCAGGCCAGCATCCTTCAGAGTCGGCTAGAAGCAAAGGAGCTCTTTGGCGACCAAGGGGTTAAATTGATAACATATTTTTATTTTGCTTAAAAAAAAACTATAATTTGGGGAGATGTGTTGACTGTTGATAAGCAGGCCTGAAATAATAATAGCGGGAGCTGCTTATCACAGGCAGGCAATAGTTCTACGAGCATGTTCTGGAGGACGGAAAAAAAATGGGAACAAAAATTAATAGTGACAGAGCTGGTAGAAACAAGCCACAAATCCGATACCGAGTCATAAAATACAGACTAACCCAATAAACACATGCTACTGTTATTATATTAATATTGTTAAAAATATCATAACATTTTTTAAATGGAATGGGGGTGGAGGGACACTGTTTTTAGAGATAATTTTTACTCTGTGTAGCTTAAAGGCAGAATTTATTTTATATATATATATATAGAAAATAGTAAATCCCTAACTCAACACAGTAAAGAACCTGGCTTGGAGACAGGCTTTAAAAGGTTGGCCACATTTGTATCCTCAAAAGAAATGAATGGGAGAGAGAGAGAGTTGGCATTTACTGGGGGTGTCTTGTATTTACGACCTCAGTGAACTCTCCGTATCATCCCGAAGGAGGGATAGCTCACATTCCTGAATTGAGAAGACCTGGAACAATCCAGTTATTTCTCTGTGAAAAGAGCAGCTAGCAAGGGCCAGAGAACTAAAATCCAAACTCCAGGCCTAACCTCGAATCAGGCCTGGTGGACCTGATCCTCCAGGACCTTCTCCCTAAGTGAGAGGACCAGGAGAGGGGGAAGGGAGTAGCTGCAGCCAGGAGGGTGGGCAGTCCCAAGGAAGCCAGAATGCTACATTCTATAGTGAAATCTCACTTTTTAAACAACAGGAAAACTGAATCAGAACCCATCTATGAATCCCCCAAGGAGCTGCTCCTCAGGCTGAACACTCAGATGTGTTCTTTTCTCCAAACTATACTTTCCCTGGAAAAGACACTATCTCATGCTTGTTTCCTAGGCTTAGGGAATTCTCTTTACTTTTGAGACTTTTTGATTAACATCTGCTACCCTTTTTTCATCTCAATAAATACCATCATTCTAAGTGCTCTTGACATAATACTATTCTCTCTCTCTCTCTCTCTCTCTCTCTCTCTCTCTCTCTCTCTCTCTAAAAATCCCAGATGATGCATATTAACTACAGGTCACTTATGGGTGTGTTGTCAAGTAGAAAAGGCGACAAGGATCTCTGAGATGTTTAAAATGCTGTCCTCATCACTGAGGTCTGATTTCGTATGAGAAGCCACATCTATTGCTTGACTTTTAAAGTTTAGAAGAGCAACTATGAAAAAAAAATGCTCTTCTCCTAAGAGGAAAAAAAAGCCATTAACATTCATATTTTAACTTGGTGAAACAAAAGCTCAAATGTTACTGGAGATGCTGCATCTTTCCAGAAGCATGTGCAAAGCTAGGCACATTGTACCATGATCTTTTCTGGGTTCTGGGCTTCAATCTGCTGGAGGCCCTCAAAAGAGGTGGTGGGAGGGCGATAAAAAGACTCTGATGAGACAAGAACTCAAAAAGGCCAACAAAGTCAACTAACTAGGCCCATGGGACCTTACAGAGACTGAACCACCAACCAAAGAGCATGGACAGGCCTAGACCCCCTACACATATGTGACTGATGAGCAGCTTGGTCTTCATGGGAGTCCCTTAGCAAGTGAAGTGGGGGGTTATCCCTATCATGGACTCTCTTGCCTGCTTTTCAATCACTCCCCAGTAACTGGGTTGCCTTGTCTGGCCTCAGTGGAAGAAAATGAGCTTTTAATCCTGGTGCAACTTCATGGTTCAGGGTGGGTTTGTATGTGTGAGGCCCCCACTTTTTCTGAGAAGAGGGGGAAAAAGGGGGGAAGAAAGTGAAAGGGTGGGACAGGGAAGAGGGAGGAGGGGCTGTGATTCAGATATAAAATGGATGAATGAACGAATGAATGAATGAATATTTTTTTAAAGGGACTGATGAAGGCTAAAAGAAGTGGCTTGAGTTCCCAGTGGCCTTCTTGCCTTGAGTATGGTCAACACAGTATAAACTTGGATGTCTGTTTGAGTCTCAGGAAATGACACACGATTTGCCCAAAACCATTTCCTAAATAGTTTTAATCTCCTCATGGCCAGTCTTCTGAACAACCCAGAAGAGTTTCTCTCCGGCTCTGCATTTTATTTCCATGGCTGCTGCTTTTTCTCTCTGCCCTTTATCCTGGCCCTCTGTGTGTGATGTGGTTTCATTCTCGACAAGACATCAGATCTTGACTTAATAGGCAGCAAGGGTAAAACGCCAGCTCTTCACACACAGGGAACCCGGAGGTACATGCCAGCCTCCTTCCAAGATGTGATAACGTAATCTAAAGCCAGGCCCAGCCTGTCAGTTCAGGCCTAAAGGGATTTGATTCAGTGTCAGAGCCTTTGGCTCAGGAGGTCACTTTCTGTTCTTGCTTTTCTTATAACAAAAGAGGGGAGGAGGGCGTTCTGTGGCAAGTGTGTATGTGTGTGTGAGCCGGGAGTCCGTAGGCACACAGATTTTTTTTTTCTCAAGCCCCACGAATTCCTCAGCCACAGTTTGTGGGGCACAAGGCCTTTATTTCAGGCCCCCCGCACCATTTTCATTAGACGGAGGCTCTGAAGTATGCCTGAGACGTGGATTGTGCAACTAAAAATCTTAGGCCTCTCCACAAGCAGGCTGATTGAAATCAGCGCTGTGTCAGGGCCTGTCATATCTCAGAAAAGACATAAAACACACGGAAACATCAATAAGCAACAAGCCCCTGACAGCTCCGAGACATTCCAGCTGACAAGAAGAGAAAGGGGGTGAGGTTAGGGCTCAGGGGGGATATTTAAAATGCCTAACAGGCAGCAGAAGCGTTGGCAGGCTTCAGTGAGGCCAGAGGAAGACAAGATAAAGTCGCAGGTTATCACCTGGCTCGAGGTGGAAGCCCCGCCCCAGCCAGGCCACCGGGATGAGGCAAGGACACATGACTTCCCCCCATCCCCACCCCCTACCTCTTTATTTTTAAATGTTTCTACCAATCAAGCTCCATATATGGTGTTGCCCAGACAACGTGTGTGCGAGAAAAGATTTTAAAATGTAAAAAAGAAAAAAAAGAAAAAAAAAAAAAAGAAGAAATCTACAAGTTAAACAATTCTGCTTCCAGCTACAATGTACAGAAATCAAAAAGGCTTAACAAGGTGGTTTTTTTTTTTCTTCATTTAATTTCCTGTATACCAGAAGCTTTTGTTAAGAGATCAGAGATATTGCTATTTATTGAATTTTTAATATGATCTTTATTAAAAGGCAGCACACATGTTTGGTTTTCCCTCTCTTTCTCTCCCTCTCTTTTTTAACATGCATGGATATAAAAATCAAAGGCCAAGAATGAGCCACGGTTGTTTGATTTTGGGTGCTTTTATAATACGGTTGAGGTTTCAGCTATAGGATGCATTTAAAATTTTTTTTTTAAAGAAAAAAAAAGAAAGAAAGAAAGAAAGCAGACAAATAGCCCTTCTATTCTTTGTCACGGTTTTGGTGGTTCGAAGAAGAAGAAAAAAAAAATGGCCGTTATCTGTTAACCGTTTGAGCATGTCAGGCAGCCAGAAGGATTTCAAAAACTGTCCTCTGGGTCTCTATGATCAGTCTCAGGAGGGTGAATGGAAGTGATTTGAGTGTCAGTTCCCTCTCTGTCATGGAGTGTGTAGGACACATGTTGGTCCTCAGCGCAGACTCCTAGCTGCTGTTCAAAGCAAGTTCTTTTCATTAAAAGGGTTGAACCACAATATTGGGAATGAAACCTGGGAAATCTGGGTTCTAGAGTCACGGCTATAGATTCAAAAGGAGGCGCTGTGGTATCTGCTTTAAGTCAAGGCTGAGCCTGTCTGTCTCTCTGGCTCTGTAGACCAGTGGAAGTCAGTTAGCACGATCTTACCTCTTCCTGTGAAACCAAGCAGCAGAAGTGAGGCTACTCTGCTGAACCCTGGGGCTCGGGCCATGTGCACTGGGCTTTGCATCACTCTGAGACCCCCTTTCACACTAGCACAGAGGAAAGGACAGCCCTCCCAGCTCCCACCAGTATCTTCTCTATTTGTAGCCATTATTCATTCTTTCTTTTATTTATTCACTTTTTTCCTACCTCTCTGATTAAATAGATCCTTACTTTTGCACTTGGTGGCTCTGGCGGTTTGGCAGCCAGAGGCTTGGCCAGCAGCACCAATGTGCATGCCAGGAGTGATAGCATGAACGGACATGAGCCTGGTTAGCACTTGAGAGGCTACAACCCATGACGCAGGGAAATGAGCCAGGGCCATGCTGTGGTGTGAGTGTAGCCTGTGTACCCCAGGGCGATCATTACGATGGGAGGCATGGTCCTGGGCTGATGCTGTTGGTGGGTGATGTCTAGTTAGAGGTTTGAGGGTCACAGGGACTTGACCCTGTTACCGTGGACCCCTCTCTGACTGGCCACTTAGTGATGCAAACACTTGCACACATGTGGCTCTGCCACAATGTGCCACAGCCAAGACCTGAACCAATGTCTACTTCACTCCCTGAGACCTCCAAACTTGGGGCAAAATAAAGTTTCTTGTAAAAAGTAAAAAAAAAAAAAAAAAAAGAAAGAAAGAAAGAAAGAAAGAGAAGTTTTAGGTTGTAAACACAGGGGGAAAGAAAGATAAAAGGTAGTGTGGTTAAAAACAAAAAACCAGTAATCTGACATAATATCAAGTAAACTTGTAGGTGATTTTGCTATTATCATTCAGCTCCAGGTTTGGGAGCCAGGTTTCAGTGTGTGTGTGTGTGTGTGTGTGTGTGTGTGTGTGTGTGTGTGTATGTGTGTGTGTATGTGTTTGTGTGTGTGTGTATGTGTGTGTGTGTGTGTGTATGTGTGTGTGTATGTGTGTGTGTATGTGTTTGTGTGTGTGTGTGTGTGTATGTGTTTATGTGTGTGTGTATGTGTGTATGTGTGTGTGTGTGTGTTTGTGTGTGTGTGTGTGTGTGTGTGTGTGTGTATGTGTGTGTGTATGTGTTTGTGTGTGTGTGTGTGTATGTGTTTATGTGTGTGTGTATGTGTGTATGTGTGTGTGTGTATGTGTTTGTGTGTGTGTGTGTGTGTGTGTGTGTGTACATGCCACAGATATAAAACAGTTTACTTGTAAGGGTTTCATACATGCGTATGCTACACCTTGGTCACCTCCATTATCCTTTCTTACCCATCCCAGCCCTCAGCCCCTTCTCGTCCTTAATTGTCCCATATCAATATCCATGCCATTCCTTTATGTTTTGATTCTGTTTTTAGATTGCATATGATTCTTGTATTTCCGAATTTGGTTTATTTCATTTAACATCAAGAGCTCCATCCTCTTTTTTTTTTTTTTTACAAACACAATTTTGCTCTTCTTTGTGGCCCAATAATAGTCAATTGCATGCAAATATTTATGGATATGAAATATGTCTGTGTTTTAGCTCATTTATCTGCTGATGTGGACTTAAACTGACTTCATAACTTCACTACAATAAACATGGCTGCACAGGTAATCGCTATTGCATGCTGCCTTTGATTTCTTTGGATATTTACCCAGCAGTGGTGTTCAGCTATAGTTTCTCAGACCGAGATGAGAATAATGATATCAAGGGTTGTCAAAGGCTGACATGAGCTACTAAAGTCCACCCAGATGGTACAGCATGACTCATTTTTTTGTCGCCATTTTAATAGAACAGGGGTCCAATAATGAAGGGGAAGAAATTACCAGAGTGTAATCCTTCAGTTATAGTCAGCAACTGCTGTAAGGCAAAAATATCATACTAATCCTACCCACCTTGGTTGCTACTCCAGCTAAGGACCAGGTGACATTTCAACCATCTAATTGTAGGACAGCCAATAGTGACTAATTACAGTAATTATTATGATACCTGTTGCCTGATTACTAGACCTAATGGCTCATTTTTATTAGTTCTTTGATACCATATTATAGATCTATTTTCTTGTTTGGGGGAACATTTAGACTTATTTCCATAGTGCTTTCCTTAGCTTGTGCTCCTACCAGCAATAAGTAAACATTCCTTTCTCCTACATCTACACCAGAATTTGTCAACATTCCTCTTATTTTGTTTTGTTTTATCTTATCCATTCTGATTGGAAGAAACTTTTGTTTTCATTCCCCTAGTAGCTAAGTATGTTGAGCAGTTTTTAAATGTTTCTCAGCTATTTGTATTTCATGTTGTGAGAACTCTTTGTTTTGTTCTGACTCATGTTTAATTCAGTTGTCTTCTTGATGATTAGTTTTTAGTTGTTTGTATATTCCAGATACTGACCCTCCCATTCTTTTAGGTGCCTCTTCCTTCAAAGGGTGGGATTCTCTAATGCATAAAAGCTTTGTAGTTTTACCAGGTCCCATTTTCAATTGTTGATCTTAATATCTGTGTCATTAGGATTCTGTTCAGAAATTTTTTGCCTATATCAATGAGTTTAAACATATTCTCCACTTTCTTCCCCATAAAATTCAAAATATAGTCCTATGGTGAGGCCCTTGATCCATTTGTAATTAGGTTTTATGCAGGATTATATATAATTATCTAGTTCCATTCATCATGCAGCTATCCAGTTTGCCAAGGGCCATTCGTTGAAGGTGCTATCTTCTCTCCAATGTATATTGTTGGCTTCTTTGTCAAAAATCAGGTGGCTGCAGAAGGCTAGGCTTATCCTAGGGTCCTCAATTCTATAGTATTGAACACTGTGCTCTTTTATGGCAAATTTATGTTATTTTTACTACTGTAGCCTGGTGGGACATCTTGAAATATAAGATGGCAATAGCTACAGCCATTCTTTCAATGTTTAGGGATTAAAAAAAAACTTTCCTTGGTCTTTTGTGGTTTCATAATACATTAAATATTTTTTCAATTTCTGTGAAGTATTATATTGTATTTGTACTCAAGAGAGATGTAACTAAGAAATAAATAAATGTAGTTATTCCAATATTTGACAGAAGAGATAAGGAGTCACTTGCCATACACATTAAGGGAAAAACCCACCAACAGAACATTACATATATGCAACAAACACAGAGGCACCCAATTTAATTTTTAAAATGATTTAATCTAAAATCACAGGTTTTAACCAGAGCAAATATCACCTCCAAAAAGTGAAGAAAGAGATATTATTAAAATCATAGCCGATACTAAGTCATTGACAAGCAAACGACCATCTGTATAACCACAGACATTAAGTGTAGAGCAAAGGAGTATGGGCCGAAGGGATGGTTCTCCTTAGGAAATGGAAATAGAATAGTAGTTACGTCTTGGAAAAAGTGGAGGGTTGGAATGGGAGAATCAAATGGGAATGGGGAGGGAAAAGGGAGGGAATAGAAGAACATCCGGCAAAAACTAAGGATCGTTTGAGAGTTCATCTGGAAACCTAATACAACAGACGTTTCCTAAAATGTAGACATATATGAAGATGATTCTAAATTAAATTGTCAAGTGGCAGGGAAGACAGAGGACAAACTGGAAACTTCTCATCGCCAAATGAAGTTTCCAGTACCAGGAATGGATTACAACTAATTGAGTTATTGGTCAAAGGGATCCAATGGGAAGCCCCCAAACAACTCAAGCTATCTCAAATCTATTAATTGTTCTCCAAAAACTAACAATAAGGCCATATTTGCTGTAGACAACACCTGCACAACTCATTCAACATGGAAAAACCGAGCTGATGCTTACTTAACTCCTTCATCTCTATAGACTAATGATTATGGTAATGGAAGATATTCTTGAATGCTACCAAAGGAAAAAGGTAAACACCAATCTAACTACAAGCCCTTTGATCTACAGTTGTGACCTGCCTGCATACTGCACTGGTGCATTAGCAGCACAATATTTGTGGAAGTAGCCAACTAATATCTGATTTTATTTAATTACTTCTCTATGAGATGGATCTATACCAAGCACTTCTTGGGTGATCAAGAACCTGAGACTAGATAGGACAGGACAAGCATATAGGATAAAACCAAATACTAGTGGTCTAAAACCAAAACAAAACAAAAAGATAGCAATAAAATGAGTCCTAATGACATTCTTCTATGCTCATGGGTCATTCCCTTGCATAGCCAACATAAGCAAATACAAAGACTGACAGCCAACTATTATACAGAGGAAGAGCTTGGAATATTCAGACTAAATGAGACATCTACATCAAATCTCCCTTTCTTGTTGGCTAAATGAACCTCTGGAAGAGAAAGCAGAAAGAGGGTAAAAGCCAGAGGGCAGGGAGAACACCAAGGAAAAGAGGATCTCTAAGCAGCACTGCTGAAGCACAAATGAACTGACAGAGACTGTGGAAGCATGCACAGGCCCTTCACAGGTCTACATCAGATGGGATTCTAGGGCTGAGAGAGAAAGTGGACACACACACCCATCCCTCACCCAGAAGCTAGTATCAATTGATATCACTTTCAAATAAAACATTTTTCTGAGTCTCACTAGGGAAACAAACCACTCTTCAGGAAAGCCTGTACTGAGTTTTTGATGGCCAACACAAAATTACTCAAGAGCATCTTTTGGAGGTCCTTACTCTCATAAAATTGTGTCAGAGCATTATCTTTTTTAAAATTTTATTTTATTAATTTATTCATATTACATCTCAATGGTTATCCCCTCCCTTGTATCCTCCCATTCCTCCCTTCCTCCCATTTTCCCCTTACTCCCCTCCCCTATGACTGTCTGAGGGGGACCTCCTCCCCCTGTATATGCTCAAAGGGTATCAAGTCTCTTCTTGGTAGCCTGCTATCCTTCCTCTGAGTGCCACCAGGTCTCCCCCTCCAGGGGACATGGTCAAATGTGAGGCACCAGAGTATGTGAGAAAGTCATATCCCACTGTCCACTTAACTGTGGAGAATGTTCTGACCATTGGCTAAATCTGGGTAGGGGTTTAAAGTTTACCGCCTGTATTGTCCTTGGCTGGTGCCTTATTCTTACAATATTATGTGAAAGAAGTGTGCTTATCACTGTGTTTCAGGAGGAATATTTTCAGAAAAAGAATGTTTAAATTGCTCCCTCCTCCATGTGCCGAGTGAGCTCTTTATTTTATTAGAGGTCTATCTTTTTTTTTTTTGGTCTGATCATATAGAAATCATGCTGATATCAACTAGTCCTAGGCTGAAGGTCAGAATTAAACAAGGAGACAGGCCATAAGAAAGTTCAAGTTCAAGATTTCCATGTGTAAGAATGTGTGGGGTCTCGGTGCTGATCTTTCCTCAGAGATGAAAGTCCTAGCTTCCTTTGTCCCTCCAACCTGATGGTCCCTCATCATTTGGCAGATGAACTGTAGTGAGCAAAATAGAACCCGGATCTCTGAGGGGACTAGGAGGGGACTAGGGGGCAAATATGGAGTCTTCCTGTCTTCTTCTGTGTTCCTGAGTCCTGTGTGCATGTCCTCTTGCTGCTTAGATGCGGACCCAAATTAAAAACTATCATGACCTTATAGAAGTCCACACTATGGAAAATCAGGAAATCCACTAGCCCTTCATGGACATCCTTGAGCTAACAGCTGTGAGACGATAAGTTGTCATAAATGTGTACGAAACACCTTCAGCTACCAAAAACGATCAGATGAAACCCTGGTATCATGCTTCACCAGATATTAGTGCAACTCCCCTCTCAAGTTGAAACGTGAGGCCCTTTGTACACAGTGAGGTTGAAAGGTTCCTAAGTTAGGCTCTTGTTATTCATTATTGGACTAGCATTTCCAAGAACAGCACCAGAGTGTGAAACGAAGCATTTTCTGTTTCAGTAGCCTTCTTGCTCTTTTGACACATGAAGCATCACAAAATAAGCAAATGCTATAGTCAGCCCTGTGTGTGTGATGACTAGCCACACATTTGATGAGCTTCATAACTTTGTCAGTGTTTTACTAATTATTTTTAAAACATGTGGTGAGCACCTGTGTGTTACCTTGTTGAGTGTTGAGATTTATAGGTCAACTCTCTTTGGATCCATGATATTTATTAGTACAGAATTTTAATTAAGGGAAAATATGAGTCAACTAAAGAACTGATTTGAGTGGGGTGTTTTTCACATAGACATTCATATGTGGATGATTCCCTAGAGCTTGTACTGTAGACCTATGAGCAAGTACTTCTCAGGTTTCTGAACTCTGGGAATAAAAAAAAAAAATGTAGAAACCAAAGAAGTGGTGCTTAATTTTTGTCTGTATAAATTACCACTCTAAAACAAAGTCATCCTGGCCATTGCTTTTCAGAAAAAAAGAAAATTGGAGATATGGATAGCGTAGAAGGAGTCTGCATGTCTGCACTTTCCAAGCAGTGATTTTAGACTCTGAATATACTGAGTGTTCTTCATGATTCTTCATAACATTATATACCTAATGACAATGTCTCCCGTCTTGAGTGGAATTACAACACCTGATACCTTTTCTCTAGATTTTGATAAATGTTCAAATACATATCATCGTGATGGAGGGGTAAAAGTGTATTTTAATGCTCAACAAAGCATATTTCATATAATGGATGGTAAAGGATATAAACCTAGGAAGCTCACAGTCAAACTGCTATCACAGATCCATTGTCTCAGTTATAGAGGAAACTCAGGAGAGAGTGATGAACCAGGGCTAGTCAAAATATTTTCTTTTTGGAAAAAAATATATTTTTTTTATTCATGTGTATGCCCCTTTCTTTGATTATGGTGCCTTGTCCCACATCTTCAGTGAGTGTGCAAAAGTGCATGGCATTGGATAGGCTCCGTTCTATCTGATAAGGGGGCACCAATTCAATTAATTGCAACAGCAATAGCAATCCAGAAAATCAGTGCATTTATTTTATACACCTGAAAAGAGGACGAGAGTGTTATATACAGCTGAACAAGGAAGTGGATTTAACTAGTCTTGGTAAGATAGCTCTGTAGGGAGCAGTTTCAAGCTGCAGTAGTCCTAGAGGAGGAATCTGTGGCTTATATAGTTTGTGTATACTGTCTCAGCATTCATACTGTGGCCAGGGGGGAGATTTTGTTATTTTCCTCTGAGTCTTCTCTGTGTAAGGCTTTGATAACCCAGTGGATCTGAAGCTTTGGAGTTTTTGACATAGCTGTGCTCATGTCAACAACATACTTTGACTCAGAACTCCATCTTGCTCTGTACACATTCACCTACGACTTCCTTTATTGTCCACAAGCACATGCTACTTGGGTGAGTAGCTTCAGAGGGCAAAAGAAGATTTTGAATTCCCTAGAGCCTGAGTTAAAGGTAGTGTGAGCAGCTCTATGTAAGTGCTAGGACCCACACTCAGCTCCTCTAGAAGAGCAGGAGGCCATCTTAACCACTGAGCCATCCTGTTTTACTCAACATGGAATAAGGACATAATTTACTCATAAGTATCGTGAATTACTGTGTCAGCTTGAAAGACTGGGACATTTTTGACACTTTGTCATCATCATCATCTCTCTCTCTCTCTCTCTCTCTCTCTCTCTCTCTCTCTCTCTCTCTCTCTCCACAAAGGGAAACCAACATCAGAAATTCTCAAGTTAGTAAGGACAGATAGTTGCCGGGTCTTAGTAATTGCCTTGTCTTCTCTCTAAGTGTCTTGGAGCTTTGGAGGACATAGAGCACAGTGTGCCCACTGTCCACGACCATTTTCTATCCACATGTTTTCCTTCCAACAATTCAGTGCTTGACATTTTTATACTAAATTGAGCCTAATTTGAAAAGAAAAAAAATTGGGGGGGGGGTGAGAAGACTGAATTTAGAGGCTGGACTTGCCTTGGTATCTAGAAAAATAGCATTTCTTGGAGGGGACATGGGGCTAGGTGACATTATTTTAATCTCCTCAAGCCTCGGTTTTCTTGGCCACAAGCAAGGAAACATATAAGCCACTTCAATGATTAAATATGTCAGGTAACACAACTAGCACACAATGAATATCCGGTTCATGGTAATTATGATAATTATTAAGGGATATTTCCAATATTGTTTTAGATCATTGAGTTTTCTATCAGTTTTGTGGGTGCTCTTAGTTGTGAACATTGTAAAACGTCTTTTGACACATATTGTCTGTACTTATTTAGGAACTGGGTGTAATAATTTGATGCATTATCTAATGATTAGCCATTCAATCGGATTACTTAGGGTTAGTACCTCCTCAAACTCATTTTTTTCTCCATGTTGGGAAATTGTGGCCCCTTTGGGTTAGTGTGAAGCTATAAGTTATTGTAGGCTGCAGTTAACCCATTGTGTTATTGAACACTAAAACTCACAGCCTCAAATCCAGGCTCTAGAAAATGGTATTACCTTTCCTGTGTAGTTGTGATTAGCAGGGATAGAAGTAGCTTTCTGTGTAATGATGCAGAAAGACAATTAATATATTCCAAGGATCTTCTCTTTTAAAGGTTAAATATATCAGGGGCTGGAACGTTGGCTCCATCGTTAAAAGCACTCACTGCTTGAAGAGGACCCACATTTGTTCCATAGCACCCATATGGTGGCTTGCAACTATATATAACTCGAGTTTCAGGCGGCCCCATGCTTTCCTGAGTACCCATAGGCACCAGCACACATATGGTGCATGGATATACAGGCAGGAAAGCACTCATAGATATAAAATAACTCTTTAAAGGGTAAAAGTAATGAAGTGGAGAAATTGCTCAATTGTTAGGACTGCTGGCTGCCCTTGCAGGGGACCCAAGTCTGTCCCTTCCCCTGCCCCAGGACTTACGTGACAGCTCACACTCATCTACATGTCCAACTCTAGAGAATCTGATGTCACTTCTGGCCTCTGTGAATATGAGGTGTAAAAGTGGTGCACAGACATACAATCAGACAAAACATCCATATACATAAAATTAAAATAAATTAACCTTTTTTAAAGTTAGAATTTTATTTTCTGGACTTTGCTTCTTAAATATTCTTGTATTTTCAGCACTCATTGAATCTTAAGTTACTTAAAATGCTACAATTATTGTTAAGCTGTGCTATGAGGGCACACTCTTCCAGTCAGGTTATTTCTCAATATCTGAAATAAACTTTCTATATGATATTTATGTAGAAAGGTTATGTTGTTTTTTACAAAATGAATAAAGAAAAAATATTGAACCAAAAAGTGCCCAGTGATTATTGTCTACATTCTTTGCTGTTTTCAGAGCAATTTTTGAATGAATTGACCCATTAGCATTATCACAAATAAATTCACGAAACAAACCTAAACGCACGCACACACCAATGGGCAGTATCTCTTCCACACACTCAGAAGGGCGCCCCCCCCCACTTGTCTCACCTTCTCCATACACCCAAGCTTATTGTATCTGGAACCCCTAGTTCCCTCTATTCAGAAGATAACACATTCCTCCTATCTTAGGTAGAGAGTCAGTAGTTACAGATGGCACCTAGAAATAGGCCTAGCCTAAACACACCCAAAGAGCACTGATCACTAAGTATACTCCCACCATTGAGTTTTCAACAAATCTACATTTTCCTCTATTTTGTCAGTGTGTGTGTGTGTGTGTGTGTGTGTGTGTGTGTGTGTGTGTGTGTGTCTGTCTGTCTGTCTGTCTGTCCACATGCATGTGCTTGTTTGTGTGTTTTAGGCGAATGGATACATACACCAATGACATATATATTGAAGTCAGAGGTCAATGTTAGCTTTTGTTTCTATACTGTGTACCTGGTTTGAGACCATTACATAAGACAGGCTAGCTGGTCTATGAATTTATGGAGACTCCTCTGTCTCCATCTCCCATGGCTCTCAAGAAGCCCTGGGATTACAGGGCTTTGCATCACTGCATCTAGTTTGTGTGTGTTCTGTGATCTGAATTCAGGTCATCAGATTTTCATGACAAATGTTTTGCCCACTGAGGCATCTCCCCAGGCTCCAACAAATGGTCACTTTCATGTCTCTCTCTCTCTCTCTCTCTCTCTCTCTCTCTCTCTCTCTCTCTCTCTCCCTCTCTCTCTCTCTGTCTCTCTCTCGCTCTGTTTCTGTCTCTCTGTCTCTGTCTCTCTCTGTCTCTATCTCTCTCTCTGTATCTCTCTGTCTCTCTCTCTGTCTCTGTCTCTCTCTGTCTCTATCTCTCTCTGTATCTCTCTGTCTCTCTCTCTCTGTCTCTAGTTCTCTCTCTGTCTCGCTCTGTCTCTCGCTCTCTGTCTCCTGTTTATATATTTTTTTATTCTTCTCTCATATAGTATACCCTGACCACAGTTTTCCCCCTCACTCAACTCTTCTCAGTCTCTACCCTCTCACCTAGATTCATCCTTCCTCCAGTTCCCTTTCGAAAGAGCAGGCCTCCAAATTATATCAAGTGAACATGGCATCACAAATTACAATATGCTCATATCAAAGCTTGACAAGGTAAACCAATAGGGGGAAAAGGGTCCCAAGAGCAGGAAAAAGAGTCAGAGACATTCCCCACTTCCACTATTACGACTCCCATAAGAACACCAAGCTACCCAGCCATAACATATATGCAGAAGACCTAGCTTAGACCCCTACTGGATTCCTGATTGTCCATTCGATCTTTCAGCCCCTATAAGCCCTGCTTAGCTGATCCTGTGGGCCTTGTTATCTGGGTGATCTCAAACTGTCTGGCGCCTACAGACCTTCCTCTTCTTCTTGTGAGGGGTTCCCTGAGCTCCACCCAATATATGGCTGTTGCTCTCTGCATCTGCTCCTATTTATTGCTATATGAAGCATCTCTGATGCCCATTGGATTGGGCTAGTCTCTTGTCTGTGGGTGTAGTCTTTAGGGACCATTTCACTGACTTTTTTTTTTTGGCTAGTTATGTTTGGGTCTATCCTAGGTCTGTGGTCTATATCCAGCCTCTGGTTCTTAGCCATGCAGGCAGTATCAGGCATGAGCTCCCTCTCCTGGTATGGGACTCAAGTTGGACCAGCCAATAGTTGGCCACACCCAGAAGTTAATTGCCACCATCGCCCCAGCACACCTTGCAGGCAGGACAAATTGTAGACTGAGGATTTTGTGGCTGGGTTGACATCCCAGTCACACCACTGGAAGCCTTGTTGGTTACAGAAGATGGCTGATTCAGGCTCTGTATGCCCCTTTACTAGGAGAATTCACTAGGTCATTCTTGCATATTCCAGGAAGCTTCCATTGCACTAGGTTTTTATATCACCCTAAAATGCCCCCCCAACTCCAGGCATCTCTCTCAGTACTCACTTCCTCCATTCTCTGCCACCGACCCCTGTCTTCTATTCCCATCCCCAACTGCCCCCAGTCCACCCAGAAAATATATTTTATTTCCCCTTCCCAGGAAGATCCATGCATCCCCAACCTTTGATCCCTCCTTGTTACTTAGTCACTCTGGGTCTGTGGATTGCAGCATGATTAGCCTGTACTTAACAGCTAATGTCCACTTGTGAGTACACACCATGTTTGTCTTTCTTGGTCTGGGTTACCTCACTCTGGATCATTTTTTTCTAGTTATATACCTTTAAATCTCTCTCTGAAAAAGATAACATTCAGCTTTCCAATGTTTTTGTATTTGATGTAAAAACGGATGTGATAGTAGTATCTGCCCTTCAAAAATATTTCTGAGAATTAAATAAAATAATATTTGCAAACTACTTATTCTAAGCCTGCCCCATCATAAACCTCCTGTAAATGTCTTCTGCTTTTAAATGGTACTATTTTGTTATAAGTCCGCATACTTAGTTCCAGAGAGTACCAACACATTTGTGTGAATAATATAAACAACAATACGTTGACATAGAGACTTCTTATTAGTTTGTAAAAGATCAGATAATTTGGAAATGGAGTTTAAAGATCTTGTCTAATTATGAATATATTGTATGCTGTTCATAATAGTTTTTAAAAGAGCATGCTAGATTTTGCCCCAGAAGAGTCTCTTCAATTTTCACATAAATATTAAAATTGTGTGAATAAATAAATATGTGAAAATCAGAGACCGATCAAATGATTGACATCTGGGTTACTAACCCATTTTCATCATCACGTTGGTATGATTATCAAGCATATAACATGAGCAGCTCATGATTTCCTAGAGGAGGAAGGACAGTGTGGAATCTTAAAAGCAGGTTAGCATGGGTTGTTGCCGACCCCTACCGGAAGTACTGTTTGTAAACAAAGTAAACCACTTAGAATTAAACTTTTAATTCCTCCCTCCCTTTTTAATTAAAGAAGGTTATGAACAAAAATTTGCATTCATTTCTATGATATTGAAAGCAACAGGGAAGAAATATTAGCTGGCTTTTTTAATCTGAGCAATCCAGTAGGGGAATGTTGATAGCTCTATCAGGAGGGATGACAACCAAGTGGCCCAACAGTCCCAGGGAAACATCACTTAGGTTTGCATACTCTCCCATAGACCATGGTAATTGCTGCTTAAGTCTATACTTCAGTCTTTAAACGATGAACCAATCACAGTCGAAAAAGTGCCCAAGAAAATAAGGAGCAGTGCTTCAGTGGGTCAAAAATGGGCCGACTGTAAAAGAAGCAGACAACTGACAAAAGAAAGATGTTCTGTAGACAATCTTGTCCATTCTCAGGCCTATGTCACAATCACGGGAAGCAAGAGCTCAAATGATACTTGGGTATGATGGCCAGGTTCAGTGTGTGGTCCTACTGTGTGCCTTCTCAAGAAAATTAGGGAAGGTGGCATGATCTGAGTACAGCTTAGGTGCCACTGTGTACACTTCAATGAAATGGAAGCATCTGTCTCATCAGTTAGAGGAAAGAATATGGCAAAAATGCAGTGCACCCTATGATGTCATCTTACTAAAAATAGTATGTTCCCAGAGAAGGGTTCTGTAAAGGCTCAAGCTATCCGTATTAACTAGAGTTTTAAATAACTGTACAGGTTTTCTATTTTTTCTGCTATGGGAACACTGAAGGTCTCTCTTTTGTGTTTTAACAACAAATGGACTCAGATATGGAGGGGAGAAGATGCTCCATTGACAGAGAATGCAAAATTCTATGTATTCTCTGTCTCTCTCTCTGTGTCTCTCTGTGTCTGTCTGTTTGTCTGTCTGTCTGTCTCCCCCCCCTCTATATATACAAAATAGTTGCCCTCTCTCTCTCTGTCCAAGAAGCTCTTACACTTGCCAAAGCCAAGCTCACTGACCACTTTCTTTGATATCTCTCTAACACTCAGGGCTACTTTAATGAGTTGGAGGAAGGAAACCTTGTTGTTTGTTTGCCTGTGGCTATTAGAATATATATTCAAGCCCTACATAAAAATAGCTTCAGAAGCCATTGAGTTGGTCCTGAGTGAACCAATGAAAGCCTCTTTGCAAACCCTGGAATCTTGGCTTCTTGAGTAACCATGTACTAGACTGTTACAACCTTAATGCACAGACAACAAAGTCTAAACCTTAGCCATCTGGGATCCCCTGTGTGACTTTTCATATAAAAGAAAAATAAGTCTTCATTTACAAACATGATTTAGATGATCTTCCATATCCTTCTTCCTCTGATTAAGAACTAGTATTTATAAGAGGTTATCAAATTCTGAATAAAGTTCCTTCTCTTTTTTGTCATAATGCTTTTATTTTTTAATATATTTTATTAATTTGTTCAGATTACATCTCAATTGTTAGCCCATCCCTTGCAGCCTCCCATTCCTCCCTCCCTCCTATTTTCCCCTCATTCCCCTCCCCTATGACTGTGACTGAGGGGGACCTCTTCCCCCTGTATCTGCTCATAAGGTATCAAATTTCTTCTTGGTAGCCTGCTATCCTGCCTCTGAGTGCCACCAGGCCTCTCCATCCAGGGGACGTTCTCCTTCTCTTTTTATTATATCACAGTTTCTTTCTTTCTCCTCATACAACAGCAAAATGACTAGAGTAGCATTCATTTTAATAAAGGTATCTGAGATTATAAAGTCACCCTGACTTTCAGTTTCTGCTTATGTCTTGGAATATTGTACATTTTCTGAGACCTCCCTTCCTCCTTCCTTCATTCCATCCCTCCATTCCTCCCCCTGTGAGAGGTGAAAGCATCTCAATGTTTGCTTCCTGATTTTGATTCTTTGATGTGGCATTATCTTTTCCCCCTTGTGATGAACACCCTCTAGGGCACTAATCCCTTCCCTCTGCAACAAAGGAATCTAGACTTTTTTCATTAAAGTCCAGTTCAGCAAAATACAGCCATCTGTTTGACTCAGTGTCTTAAATGCCACATTGCTTTGATGAGAGAACAGATGCCCAGCCAACCACTGTACTGATATATTTCATTGAATCCTGAATATCTAACCTCACGGCCAGTTCCAAGGTAGCTGTTTGGTCCTGGACCAGTTCTCCTCCTAATTGATGAAAACACCGGGGAGAGTTTGAATCATTTTAACAGCTTTATTAAGTCGTGCCTTAGTTTGCCCTTTTTGAAGATCAATTCTCCTCTTTGTCTCTCTTCTTTTGTAGCTATTATTTAATTTTGGCTTGAAAATGTCTGTACTCCTCCCTTCCCACCCTGTCACTTCTGGGGACCTGACCCTCAAGGCGCCCTCTGTTCTTCCAAAACCTAAACTGCTGGGTGTTAGATTTTCCCACTCCTGTTTCGCACTTCCTCCATGCTGGTGCTGGGACCTGGAAGAATGCCCTCCCTTTCAAGCCTGCCCCTCCCCCAGCTTCGCATCCCACCCCCTGCACAAAGCTCTCTTTATGTGTTCTGTGGTATTGGAGAAGGCTTTGGGGAAGTGCGTAATGAAGGTATTCATGTATGTGGTTGAGGGTGAGAAAATAGAATGGATAATTGGATTTCGAACAAACAGGCTCATTACCTAACTCAAGACACCAAAACATGAAATGAAAGTAAATGCTTGATGTGTCCCTTAATTCTGTAATATATTCCCAATTTTAGAAGGATGGGAGTCAGACATTTTGTTTCTTTTATGTCCAGCTTTTTTCAACAAGGACTTAACAAAGAACTCGGTGCAACAATAGCCATGCTCCTCTGGCAGGAGAGAGGCACAGAGTGAGAAGAGTTCTGAGTCAGACAAAACTTGAGCGCACACTGGGAAAACTCTAGCTGCTTCCTGGGTAGTTACAGAACGACACCTTGAAAGCTCTCTGTATCCACTCAAGGTCAAAGGCGCACTTGCACAGGAACAGGGCTGCCAGGAGGTTGTATTTTCGCATAAGTATTTGGATAGGCTTAGATGTTGTGATTTGTCTTGGCATCTATATCTTACTGGCAAGCACCAAGGTTACCCACTGACCTTCTGGTCCATATTCAAGCTCTGAGTTCTTTGCAAGACAAACATGTGTGCTTCAGGAAATAGTGCGTTGACTGTTTCGTGTCACTTAGCATGGTCAAAAATGGCTAGAAGTTCGATAGCAACCTGCAGGACTTATGCTTTCTACCTTCACCTCATTTCTGCTTAGGAAGCAAAAGATCGTGGAATCTGGGACAGAGTGACTATCTGGGGACTGAGTGTCTGGTTCGCTTTGTAAGGCATTTGCCTGGCAAACACAAGTACCTGCAAGAGTTCTCTAAAACCTACAGTAGAATGCCAGGCTTAGTAGCCCAGGCGAGTAATCAGAGAGCTGGGGAGACAGACACAAGAGAATATCTGGAACTCGGTGACCTGATTGCTGAGCTCCCCATCTCAAAGATGTGGGTGGCTGTCCTCCAGCCTCGACATGCACATGGGCGTGTGCATCTTCATACCTAGAAACACACAAACACACACGTGCGTGCACGCATGCATGCACACATGCATATACACATTGAAAAGAAGAGTTGCTGCCCATCACATTTGCTTTCAAGATACCTTTTCACTAGGTACAGGGTGGACAGTTGTCAAATAGGAGAAGTTGGCAAAAAGTGAATATATACGATGCCAAGATCCTGGAAGGGATGTAAGTCACATGGCAAGCTGTGTTACCCAGTTGAGAGACAGAGACCAGGTACAGAAAACATTTTCAGAGTAGAGTGGTCTCTGTTTTAAATCCAAAGAATTCCAAGGAGGCGTGTGAGTAGGAGGATCCAACATAATGAAATTATCAACGACTGAGAACAGACACTCAATGAGAGAAGGAAAGAGAGGGCAGGTCTTCTTTGAAGGCATTTTGGGAGGAGGGAGAACTGACAGAGTCATGGCGGTAGCCTGAGATCAGTAGCCTCAGATGAGGCCAGGGCAGGGGCACCAGGCGAGGGAGGCCAAAGGCTGCTCAGGGGCATGAGTCCTGGTGAAATGAGTGTTGCTAAGTCTCGGTTTGGTTATTTCCTCACACTCCCTTCCACCCTCTACTGGAGGCTCTGAAGAATCTTACCTTTGCACACCAGACCACATACACCCCTCATCACCTCATTTGACTAAAGAGATGAGAGACGGGGAGACACTTAGATGGGCATGTGAGCTCTTGGCTCTTCGACAGCTCTTGTTCACTCTTTCTACAAAAGACCCTGTGTCAGATACCATCACTCTGCTGCAGGTGCAATTAAATGAGCCAGGATAAGGCAAGCAACACAATGAAAGTCACACAGGAAGAAGAAGAAGAAGAAGAAGAAGAAGAAGAAGAAGAAGAAGAAGAAGAAGAAGAAGAAGAAGAAGAAGAAGAAAAGAAGAAGAAGAAGAAGAAGAAGAAGAAGAAAAGAAGAAGAAGAAGAAGAAGAAGAAGAAGAGAAGAAGAAGAAGAAGAAGAAGAAGAAGAAGAAGAAGAAGAGAAGAAGAAGAAAAAGAAGAAGAAGAAGAAAAGAAGAAGAAGAAAAGAAGAAAAGAAAAGAAGAAGAAGAAGAAGAAGAAGAAGAAGAAGAAGAAGAAGAAGAAGAAGAAGAAGGCAGAGTTGAGGTTCAAACCACCATGTCATTTAAGCTTTGTGCTAGGCCCCTGATCATTTGTTATGAGTTACAGCCCATAGAAGAGAGACCATGGCTACCCATCACTGCATCATGCCTATGGAAAGTTGGGTTCCTGCTGTCAAGGAGTTGAAAATAGGGCACACACGGAAGTAGGCTGTACTGAGAATGTGTAAAGGCAGTGAGAAGACACCCAAAACATAGAGGTGGGTGGGCCACGGGAGAAGACCCACATAGGCATAATGATAACTCAGCACAATCCTAAGCAACACTAACTTTCTCATTCTGCAACTGAACAAGAAAATTCAAATATTCATTCCAAAGAAAATTAGTATATAAGAATAACCTAAAGAGTTAAAGCATAAAACACAAAAGCAATAGTTTTGACATGTACACATACACACAGGGACACCATGTACTGATTTGGATATAATGGAGACATGTAAGAATATATAAAAAATGTGTTAAAAATTTTTTTCAATAGAGCCAAATTACTATGCTAAGTATCCAAAATAAATTACAGCTATACTTAAAAGTACAGAAACAGTCTCATTTAATCAAAATTAATACTTGATGGATGTAATTAAAATAAATTCATTAAAATTAATTAATAATCACCAAATTAATGAAAGGATTAAATTAACTTGCGTAATTAAATATATAAGCATGTCTAAAATAACAGATTGGCATAATTAAGTACAGTATAAATATAACTAATTGTAAGAATACATTATCAAATTCAAAGCCCAAGGACAAACTGAGAGAGAAAATGCTTACTAGTGCAAGCATGGAGCAAATATTTAAAATAGAAAACAACTCCTATAAGGCAAAGGGTTAAATAAAATCTATCAAATAGAAAACTTGATATCCAGTTTAGTTAAAAAACAATGAAAATCTGAAAAAAATATTTTGGAGTGTTCATACTTCCTGATTTCAAAACATACTGCCAAATTACAATAATCAAAACAGTGTGGTCGTGACATGAAGAGAGAGACAAGTACAACAACTTAGTAGAATGAAAGATTCAGGTCAGGAAGGAAAATCTTAACACAGTCAGGTGATTTGCACAAGGGTTTAACACAGCCAGCACTGTTGACAAACTGGATTTTCTTTCTGGAGTAGATTGTGGATCCACCGAATATACACCTGCAAGGGAGTAAGGTCCAACCCCTACCTCGTGTCACATGACTTAATTCAAAGTTGACCAAAGACCTAAACATCAGAATTTGAGCTAAACACATGTCTTTGTAGCTGAGGACCAGCAATGGTCACGTGTGACATGAAATAATAAAGGAAAATGTGGATAAGGTGAGAACATGGAAATCAGGAGCATTTGTACTGCAAAGCAAGACATCTAGAGAGCAAGAAGATGAGCCATGGAGGCAGGAAATAAGTGAAGATTCTGTATCTACTAAGGAGGCATTGTCGGAGCACAAACTCAGCATCAGATAGACAACCCTAATAAAACCGGGCAAGGGATCTGAACAGATACTTCCCCTAGTGAAGATACAAATGGATCATGTACAAAAGAGGAGGCGCCGGCATCACTACACATATGAAGAGCAAGTCACAACGGAGCTGGCAAGCTACTTCATAGGCCATGGCAAGGTTGTTCCCAAGCTGAAGAGGGCAGAGGCTGTTAGTGCGGATGAAGGGGTTCAAAATCTTCATGCATTGTGGGAAGACTGTAAAATAATCCCTGGAGGATGATCTGAAAATGTTTCATGTGGTAAAACATAGTCACCGTGGGTCTCTACAAATCCACTGTTTTAAGCACGTATTCCAGGGATCTGGAAACATAGCACAAGCTTCCCCATGAATGTTCACAGTGATGCCACTTAAAACAGAGGAAAGGGGGTGGGGCCAAACAACCTGAAACTCCATCAACCAGTGAAAGAGAGACAAACTGTATATTCACACAAGGAATATTACTCAGCCATAGAAAGGGGGAAAACATCCGGATACATGCTACCACATGAATACTGAAAATAGTGCATTGAAGAAAATGAACTTGAAGTGAAGGTCTCAAACTGCATGATTCTACTTATGTAAAATGCCCAGAGAGACTGACTGGCTGTGAGCAAAGGTAGTCATGGGCTCTGTGGAGCTCAGGGGGTCTATTTTGGAGGTGGTCAGGATACAATTTTCTTCTCTTTCAATATATGTCTTTAAAGCAACATGGCAAACAATCTTGCCTTCAGTAGTGATCAAGATATTGCAATTAACTGAATCAGGGTGGCGTATCATTCAGCAGCCAGTGGATCTGAGGATTCCAACACCTGCCAAAGGGTGAGACGGAGTAAGATATCTCATTGACAGGGATAGGATTTGAATTGGCATAATTTCTTTAGAAAGTGGCAGAGTAGTGTTAACAATAGCTGAAACACTGACCAACCCCACTAGGCTTGTGCCCTAAGGCAAATCCTCACATGCATACAAAGCTACCACCATCAAAGAGAAAGCATTAGGAACTGGTACGTTGTGCATACCTAGGCAAGCGCTCTGCCACTCACTTACGTCTGGCTCCAGACCAAGCAAGAAAAATCTACAAATACACTACAATGTTGTCTCTACTGGGGAATATTATGCAGTGTGTTTTAAAAATTAAGCAGATATGCTATGTAAAATACTTCTGGTTAGATCAAGGTGGGAAAGTTGCACAAGGCCTATTTTGGTCCCATCTGGGTTTTATTATACACCAAGTTATTTCTTAGACATACACATGAGTGCTTGCCCACATACAACAAACACCCTTGAAGGTCCAAAGCACAGTGTACATTGGTTACCTTTGAGAAAAGAGTGTGAAAGAGTACTCTGAATTTACATCTACTGCTTGTATGTTTGTTTCTAATGAAAATTCTCTTGTGCTATTAAGAAGGAAAGTTGAAAGGAAGACGAAGAGTCAGGAGAGACTTAAGGAAGAACAAAGGGAAAAACAAAAGTACATAAGAAGCACTGCAGGGTCATCCACAGAGCAAACCTGTTGGCTTAAGGCTGTGGGATTGCTCACCCTGCAGCGAGACCACATTATATATGCGCCTGGCTCCCAGCTCTTCCCTGATCTGCTACTTTTAAAAAAGCATTAGGAAACTGTGTAATTTTTTTGGTCCTCTTTTTATTTCCATGGTAATTTGTGTCCGTGGGTAAGCATTTTATTTTATCAGAGGCATGGGGCTAGAGTTATTTTCCGAGGCGCTTGAGTTTTCCTTTGATGCCACTGAAATGAAAGGCAGCGCTGCAGACGGTACCCACGCTGTTTGTTAGAGAGTCAGAGGTTAGAATTACATTTGCTGCCATTTATTGTGACTATTCCGTGCCAGTAGTTAGGGTAGCACTTCTCATGGGCACTGCGGTATTATTAATATTGCAGACATCAAAACATTTGTGAATGGGATATAATTGACTTGTCAGTCATATTAACAATGTCCCCCGTGGAATACCCTCCAACAATGGCCAAGCGGAATATGGTTAGGTTATTTACAAGTGACTCTTTTAGTCTTCAACCTTTGAAAAATACCAAAGCTTTATTTTAGCTTTAACACAATATTGAGATATAATTTTTGTGAGGGGTGTATATATGTAAATTGGTGACAAAGCTTACTCTCAAGGTTACAAATGAATAATTTTTCAAAGAAAGGATTGTTTTAATACTTGAGAAGCCAGCCATCTTGTGAAAACAATGGTTCAAAATTCTAGGTCTTCTTTAAAGAATGAAAAGTCCTATAATCCTTGATTATGATGAAAATCCACCAATATTTAAATGATGTTTGAATGGATAAACAAGAATAATTAAAAATCTATGTTAAAGCTTAAAAGAGTGTATGAAGTAGAAAGACATAAAAATTCCATGTTAAAAGTATATTTGAATACTAGGGTTACTGAGCATAAAATTATTAGGTCAGATCTTCTGTCTAGTAAGGTTGCAATGGCACGGGCATGCTCAGTGTCTTAGGTTTCTAATGCTGTGATAAAATACTATGACCAGAAGCACCATGGAGAGAAAAGAGTTTATTTCATCTTCCAACTCTTGGGTCATACTCCATCACTGAGAGGAGTCATGGAAGGAATCTGGAGGCAGAAACTGAGGTAGAGGGCATGCAGAAATGTGATTTTCACATGTACAAAGTTGGGAAGTGTTTTTCCTTGAGTCCAACCTCCCTGGATACCTTTTTATATGAATATGCAATTATATTAATAAATCTACCTAATAATTTTACATGTGAGACATATTTTGATATTGTGTATAATACAGACTATTGACAAATAAAATGACCTACATGAAAAAAAATTCCATGTTAAATATACAGGAAGAAAAAATACAAAATCATCTAAAACCGAAATTTTCAATTTTATTTAACATCTTTTTTTCCAATTCATGGATTATGAATAATTTTATCTTACAATAAATCCTGGGGTAAGTGCAATTCTTTAACTAAAAATAAATTTTCAGTCATCTACTGATTGTCATATAGAATTGATGGGGACTGCACAGTTGGTTTCTAGAAGTTTCTAAGTGGTATATAGTATTTGTTTTACAAACAAGTGGATTAATTTAAAGTCAAATTGCATTAATATTTGAGGAAAACATGTACTGAGCACCTATTATGCACTAAGTGATCTGCATATCCTGAGGTTCTGGAGTGGAAAATAACTAGTGGAGGAAGCTGATATCATGTAACTGTGCTAATATTTAAGTACAGCCTCAGTAAACCATGGAATAAAGAACTGACAGAGCCAGGAAAGGACAGGATCGAGGATGGGCTCAAAGCTCAGCGAACTCTGCTGGTACCTTCCGCAGTCAGATGGGCCTCATCTCTTATAAGCAGCCTAGACAGAGGACATCGGAACTCAAGAGGTGCCAAGCCGAGAGTTCTTATCTTTATATCTTCCAGGTCAGCTCTGCAAATACAGTCCCCAGAAGGTGCTAAGGTGTGGACTTGGGCTGGGCATGACCAAGGTACCAGTTAGCAAATTCTATAATTTTAAACTCTGATTCTAATAGCAAGAATTCCCAAGACCCATCAGTTAGAAGGAGAGAAAAAGCTCCTAAAATTATCCTTTAACCTTTAAATTTAGCTTTGAATATGGGAACACACATGCATTAAAATATACATACATGCATACACATAATGCATATCTACATACATACATAATGCATACATGCATACGTGCATACATACATGTGCAAAATACTAAACTCTCAGACTTGAGACCAAGAAACATCATTGCATATTTCCTCTATTCTTCTTTAGAAAACCTCAAAGACCTGAATTTACTCATAGCTGCAGTGTGTCGCAGTCACTCTGAGTCACCAGAATATACATTGCAACAAAACAATCTCTCATCTCTTTTTTCCTTTTTAATTTTTTGAGACAAAGGTTTTTCTGTGTAGCCTTGGCTGTCCTGGACTCACTTCGTAGACCAGGCTGGCCTCGAACTCACAGAGATCCACCTGCCTCTGTCTCCCTGAGTGCTGGAAAATCTCTCTTCTTTAACTGAGATTAGTTCAAGTTTAAATGACAATAATTAGTTGGAAAATATCGCTAGGAGAGGAAATAGCAACCAGGAAAATTGTATTCCTGAAATTTATCAATAGTCAGACAAGATCAGAGCAGATTTTGATATACAGTATATGTTTACTATTCTAAATATGTTACTTGTAGTATACACATGTATCTTTATTGTATCTACACTACATTACATACATGTAATATAGCAATAAATTATATAGACATGTGGATACTAAACATATATGTTTATATGTTATATAAATACATATATTATATGTGTATATATTATTTGTATTATATCTACATAGAATATAGCTATGTGCCTATTAAACATAAAATACTAATATACATGTACATGATATATATGTGCAATATATAGTTATGTAATATTTAATATGCATATTATATATATGCATAAATATATCTCTCATATGTAACTTTCCATGGTTAGTGTTAAAGAATAGACTACAATAAATGAAGAATCTGATGATAATGTTTAATTAACTTTTTGAATATTTAGTCCTTTGCATGAAAATCTCTGAATGAATAAGTAAATAAATGTGTAAAATAAAGACATGTGAGCATTGCTCAAAGGTGGAAAATGTTGGTTTTGTAATGGCACAGTTCTCTAGCATTTATGTTTGTGGTATTTTTGACACAAAAAGCCCCAGTAAAATTTCAAGTTCCAAAACTTTACCCTGCCCCACTGCCAGGTGAGGCAAGTGCCTGATACTTATAAGGCATAATTTGGGTAGGTTAGAATAACAACATATCAAAATGAATAAGGCAGCAGCAAACTCGTGTGAATTCATTTCACTGCACCCAATACGACCAATGGTTCACCTTATGTGATGTTATTCTAATGGATTAACCTTACCATACCCACAAAATGGCCATGGACAGATGGTAAAATTGGTTTCATTCATTCACACGGCTATAAATATCTCTTATGAAATAGCTGTCTATATGATGGCAAAATTATTTTTAATCCTTTTCAATAATATTCCCTGGCTGTAGTCTGCCATTTAGTTTCCCTGCAGGTGTTGGAGTGACAGGGGAGACTGGCAGTCCTGAGACAGGGAGACGAAGACATAAGGGAAGAGACAGACATGTTAGGATGTGACATTGATGATTAGAGATACTCAAAATCTCTTCCACCATCATGTGGCAATAAGACTCTTCAAAACTTTTTAAAGGAGTGTGATGGTTTGGCTGAGAATGCTTTGTCCTCATAGGCTCATATGTTTGAATATTCAGTGCCCAGTTTGTGGAACTGTTTAGGAAGGATTAGGAGATGTGGCTATGTTGGAGAAGGTGTGTCACAGGGGTGAGCTCTGAGGTTTCAAAAACCAAATGCCATTTCCTGGTGTTTCCCATTTCTCTACTTGTAGATCAACACATCTAGCCCTTTTAAGCCATAAGCCTAGTTAAATGCTTTCTTTTGTAAGTTGCCTTAGTCATGTGTCTTGCCACAACAATAAAAAAAAGTAACTAAGACAATGAGTTTTCAATTGTCCAAAAAAAATATATATATATTTATGGTTCCGAGGTCTGTTTCTCTGAGAACAGTTCCTTGTGTTTCCTTTTCATAGAGAATCCTTGGCTGGCTAATGGATTAGAAGGTGTGTGGCTCTTAGAGCATCAGTTTTATGGCCTAAGAACAAATGTGGCATTTGCGATCTGACATAGATCTTCGCTTTGCTCATGCCTGTGCTCTGCATTCAAGCACCTCCATAACAATGCACATTTGCAAAATTTTCATTCGCCCAAGAACATTTCAGTGTCTTAACCATTGGTAACACCGGGAAAGTTTTAGGTAACTGGGTCACTTCTTTTAGTTGGGTTGGCCTTGTCCACTTAACTTTTGAAACTGTTGTACCACAAGCAATCTCTAATACTGACAATTAAGAAAGAGGAAAAAACCTGCTACAAATACTGCCATGTGCTAGGGTTTTTAAAATTGAGTTGCCTGGGGCTCTTCCGAGTAAACGGTGTTGTCCAGTGGCTGAATTCTCTGCAGGACCTGTTCTACAGAGAACTGCTGGGTCGAAGTCCATCTTCAATCTCATTTTGTGACAGTATTTCAGAAATGTCCTGTAGCCCCGGCCATTCCAATCATTTTCTGGAAGCATGGCATATAGGGAACACCTGAGCACAAGAGGCTGCTGACTTGGCCAGATTGCAGCAAGCCTGGTTCACAAAACTTAGGAACAAGCACCTGTGTGTACTGGTTTTTTTTTTTTCATTTGTGGGAGATGGTCTAGTAAGAAAAAAGCAATATTCTTTGTCTCTCTGTCTCTGTCTCTGTCTCTGTCTGTCTGTCTGTCTGTCTGTCTGTCTGTCTCTCTCTCTCTCTCTCTCTCTCTCTCAAACACACACACACACACACACACACACACACACACACACACACACACACACTCACACTTCCCCTCACACTTTCCCTCAAAAGAAGCCTTTCCTGTCTGTTACGTCTAATTGCATCTGTGTGAACAACAATGACAAAAACAAAAACAAAAACAAAACCAATTTACAGTACTTTAAGGTTGCTGTTGAGACCTCTTGTCAAGCAATGGAACATCGGCCACAGCTGCATGAAGGGCTCCCAGGTGGGCCCCTGCTGCATGTCTCTGGAGGAAGTGAGACCACCCCTGTCACTATTTGCTCATGTTGTTGAAGGGAGACTGACATGGAAGCGTACTATGTTATAAAGCTCTAAGACAGTGGTTCTCTTCCTAATGCTCCCATCCCTTAGTACAGTTCCTCGTGCTATGGTGGCCACCAAACATGTAATAATCTCTCTGCCGCCTCATAACTATTATTTTTTTTACTGTCATGAACCATAATTCAAATATCTTATACGCAAGATATCAGATATGTGATCCTCAAAGTTGGCTCAACCCACAGGTTGAGGACCAGTGCTCTAAGAAGCAGTTAGTCTCTGCTGTCTCGCATCATACTTCTCCCAGAGGTTGTCTCCTGAGTCAGAATGGAGTGTTTCCTTTAGAAGAGCAGTGCTTAGAAACGTTTTTATGATAGTCACCTACAAGTGTACCCAATTGAGCATTGATGAATAAAGGAACAAGCAAGCAAAAAAAGTTTTAATGGATGTAAATGTGTGTTTGCTACAGTACTAGCTCTACACTCTTATTACAAATGTGTAGAAGATGCTATTAAGTGTGAACTGGCTTACTGCCTGCTGCACACTGAATATGTATGGGGGTAAAGGCCGCTGTTGTATGGGGTCATATGCTACATTTGCCAGTTGGACTTGCCAGGGTTCCTGAAGGACACAACTATCTTGTACATGCAGAATCTGAGCTTATCTATGCCCCTGTCTCAGCTCAGACACCTCCCCAAAGGCCCGGACAGCACATACTACTAAACAGGCCAGAAGGCTCACTCTAGAGTGTTCCAAATCTGCCCGGCACCAGCTCCTCAGCTTCACTCAGACTATGACTCTGACTCCATCAACTAAGATTTCCTCCCAAAATCAATCCATCTAGGCCTGGAGAGGCCGAACTTCCTGTTCCCCATGAACAGGAGGCTTCTAATAATTACTCCTTCTTGGGAATTCAAAGCCACATGATTCACCACTACTCAGCCTTGCCAACTCTCACCTCATCACAGAAGGGACACCTGTCCACTCACAGCCTGGCACCAAGCTCTTCCTGGACACCTAGCCTCTGACCCAAACTCCAAACCAAATGCACTGAAATCCATGCACTGTGCTTTCTGGAAGCCAGTCTCACTTGCTGATGCATGTTTAGCCTCTGGCACAAGTTAGGTGCCATAGCGCTCTAGTGTAAATGGCTTTATGATGTGACTTAGACACATTGTTTGTAGTGCTGTTTCATCTCAGAGACGTCCAGCCAGACTGTAAGTTTGGACATTTTGAGAGTATGTTTGGCAGTTCAGGGTTTTCATGAGGATTCAATGACACATTCAATCAGTGTGAAATGCCCTGCACATAGCAACCCCCCCCCCCAAAGTACTAACGTAATGTCTTTCCTTTGTAAGACTCCTCCTCCATCTATGCCTGCCACCCATCATCTGCTTTGGCCATCACTTGAGTTGCCCTTGACACTTCTAAATGAACATTCTAAGAGTTGCTTGAGGACCACTGTGCAAGCAAACACACCGGTGCACTACCTCCTTCGGTGCCTCACACAACCTCCATGGAGACCCACAGATCAGAACCCTCAGGAGATGAGCATAGAGGCTGCCTCTGCTGGGAAAGATTCTGGAGGTCTGTCTCTCATCGTCCAACAGAGCTTCTTCAGAAGGCAGGGGCAAAGAAGAGGCTGTGATGTGTTTAGCATTTCCAGTGGTAAACAGACAAACATGAAGTAGAATGTGGGGAAGGATGACATCACAAAGCACCAATCTGACAAATAGAAGGTGTTTTATGAAAATAGGTTGCATGCGTAGCTGACATTTGATCCACGCACAGTGCCCTCATCATACCAGCTGTAGATACCTACTCTCTTCATTAATGATCAGTGCACAAATATTAACTATGAATGAAATAAAACATGTTAATTTTTATGCATAGATTTGGTGTAGAATAGGACTTTTGTGTATTTGTGGAACCCACTAGCCTGTGATGTCTCTCTCTCTATTATTCCCTTGAAGCTGGCTGGCAGTTTTAGTCCTCTTGTTTCTGGAAAAAAAAAAAATCTTGGCTGCACAGCATGGCCAGCTTTTTACATGGGTGTCAGCTTCTAAGTCCAGGTCCTGATTCTTGTTCAGAGAGTCCTCTTACCACCTGAGCCATTTCTGTAACCCTGAACTTGAATTTTAAAAAAAAAAGATATTATTTATTCTGTATATGAGTATGCTGTCTTCATGTACACCAGAAGAGGGCATCTGATCATAGTAGAGATGGTTGTGAGCCACCATGTGGTTGGTGGGAATTGAATTCAAGACCTCTGGAAGAACATCCAGTGCTCTTAACCACTGAGCCATCTCTCTAGCCCTGAACTTGAACTTTTGTAAACTGTCATTTGTAATTTCAGGAAATGAATGGGATTGAAAGTCATGTAACTTGATCTAATGTAAAAATATGTTTCAGTTCTGTCAGTTTTCCTGAATTGGTTTGATTTTGGTTTTTGTTGTTGTTGTTGTTGTTGTTGTTGTTGTTGTTGTTGTTTTTAATCCTCTGTTAAAAGAGAAGCCACACTACCTTCCTGTTCTAACCAATCAGATCACTTGCTTGAAAAGATCTGGACTGTGTCAAGACTGGATAATACAACTAGTTGACTTGTAGTTCATGCTTTTCCAGAATAAAGTTCATCACAAATAAAAATATTGTTTACAGAGCCAATAAACTAGCTCAGTAGGAAAAGATACTTCAGCCAAGACTTGTGCCCTGAGTCCCATCTCTGGCACCAGATAGTAGGAGAGAACCAACTCCAGCAGCTTGTCCTCTGACCTCCGCATACACAATTTGGCCTGTATGCCACACATACAGAATAAATAAATGTAATTTAGAATTTAGAATATACTGTTTGAAGAAGCACTTCTCCAGACATTGAGTCTGAAGATGAAGGTAAATGCCTGCAGAGAAAATACCCAACATCTAGGCAGGATCCGCCTTTGGGTTTTTTTTTGGTTTTTTTTTTTCTCCTTCACCATGAAGGCATTCCTCACCCACAGTATCTTTCAGGGAGAAGGAACAAGTCAAGAGAAACGAGGAGACCTAAGCTGCTCTCCACAGTCATGTGTGAAGACTTCTGCTTTACAGGTCATTGGACAAATGACATCTCGGGTTGCTTGGGGGAAAAGAGTGGCATTCCGGCACCTCGTTGAGACTCTTACAAAGGAAACAAAAAAGGATCCTTCTGGATTTTATCTTTCTAAAGCTTTTTGTCTCGCAATAAATATTTCTATGTAAAAGAGCAATCTTCCGAACCTTGAGGGTGCCTTCTAGCACAGATAATGACAAGTACTTAAACTGCACTTTACAGTGCTGAGTAGGTGATCTCAGGACTTAATGATGTCCCCGTCTCCTCGGCATCTGATTGACACCAAAAATAATAAATTGGAACGGAAAATGATTTCACGAGATCTCTGGACTGACAGGCCGCCTAAGCATAATATCTTCCATTACAGTTGACAATGGATTCTATATGGTTCAGATCTGAGCGAGGGAGACAGGATTATGCTGTGATTCATGATTTTGATCTTGATTCATCTATCTCTCAACCATATAAAATTAATTTGCCCACTTACAAATTCCTAGCAATGAAAAGTAGGTACCAAAAAAAAAATCATTCTCTGTGGTGATACAAACATTCTTGTGGGCAGCCTTTCACACAGACAGGAGTGAAGTGATAAATTAAGAATTGTCATTCCCAGATTATCTGTGACATAGCCTCTAAGACACCTATTTCCCTTATCTCATCTGGTGAATTTATAAATTCAAAATCAATACTGATTCCTGCTGAAGTACCAGGCTACATTTGAGAAATCGTTTCTTAAGAGCTCTTCTTGGCACCGGTGGACTGTGAGAGTTTTCCTTGGAGTGTGTATGCACACAATACCATGAAGCCATAGGTTGGTTTTCAGAAGCGAGTGACCATACCAAGATTAATTTTTACAATTACCTACAAGGCGAGGGATGGTGACCATTATGTTGCTGTTGTTGTTTCTTGTTCCTGTTTGGGTTTTGTTTTGGTAAACAATGTTAGATTTGTTCTTGTGTTGGGGGAAATAGAAAGAAAACAAAGTACAGCAAAGGGAGTGTGAAATAAACCCACTTTTTTTGTTTTTTGTTTTTTGTTTTTAAGTGAGTATTGTCAGTGAGGATAATTTTTGATTTTGACTCACTCAGTGAGCCCTCCCAGTGTGTGGGATTTTCCTCATGGAAGACCTTAACCACAGTGGCCATTTGCTGCTGATGATTTTTATATAAATAATTTATAAAGCCACTATACACTTATACTTTTACAATGAGAGAGAGGGAGAGGGAGAACAGAATTGCATCTTAAACTCTATTTACAAATTTACCTTGGCAGGCCCTCTCACTGCCAATAGGAAGCCACGTTGCATATTTAATTTGCTCTTTTGTTACAACGGGGCTTAGGTTAGTTAATTTCAATTTTCGATTTCAAAAGCTATCAAATATGGCTCAGATGAGAAATCAATTTTTCTCAGCTGCCTCTGTTTTTGTGATGGGCGGCATCCCATTGGCTGAAGGTGAGCCACATGACATGGCAAGAAATTAGTTCACCAGACCCGTGTTGCTACCACCTCAATTACTGCCTGCCTCTTGTAATTTAGCCTTATAACACCTAATTTCAAGACAGAACTCATATTTAATTCATGAAAGCTTCCACAAGAGTAATTGTGAAATAAATTGCCGTAGAAGATACCCATTTGTGACTCGTTTTAATTTTGTGTGCTACTAGCACGCTGTTTACTCTACTTGTTTAACACTTTAGTACAAACATTTTTTTTAACATTGAACTTTAGGCACCGATAGCCATACTTTGGCCCATTTTCCCACACTGCATCACCTCCTCCACTGGGATTTCCTTTCACGAAACTTCTACCCAGCGGTGATTCCAAAAGACTGTTAAAAAGCAAGAACTTATAATCTCCTAATTATTGAATGTGTTGTTATGATCCACGCAGAACTTTAAAAGTAGCAACTGAAATCACAAATGACGCAGATAAATGGTAGTTAGATGACAAGGATCACGCAAAGGGGCCGAGAAATAAATCGAGTTTAATTTAAATAATATTTTAAACAAAGGCGCTCATTACACATATTGACATTTTCATTTCAACATCGGTATATATTTTAAAATTCGTGAACCAAAACATATATGTTTCCTGTGTGTACACACCATTTTGTCCTTTTCCTCCCTGTTGCTATGCCAACAAGGTGGGTGAGGCCTTCTCAACTGCCAAACTCAGCTGTCATCCCTTCACCCTAAAAGCCTTATAATTGCTTTTATTTGCATACGACAATTAGGCAGGATGGCTCACAGCGAGAAAAACCAACCTTTCTCTCCCCAAGTGCACACAGCGCCAGCCTGTAATTTATAAAAGATACGCGCCATGTGGTGGAGCACTAAAATAGAGTGATGAGCCCTTTCATCTGATTGTAAGCCATTAACAAAAGAAAACATCCCCTTTCAGGCTATAAAAAATGCCTATCTGGTGTGAACCTGCAAAATCACAAAGTGCCCCCTCCCAGCTCCCCACACACAGACCCTTCACGTTCATTATCACATCGAACTCAAAAGGGGCCGTAGTAAAAGAGTTACATTTGGGTGTTTATGAGTAATGGGGTGCAAATAAAATCCACACTGGGCTAAAATTGCCTCCAGAGCAATGGGTTCTTGGGGGTAGATTTCTTTTTTCTTTTCTTTTTTTCTTTTTTTTCTTTTTTTTTCCTCTCTTCCTCCTCTTCTTTCTCCATCTTGCTCTGCGGCTCTTTGCATGCTGAAATGTCATATTAATATAGTCATTATTACCCTTTTTCTTCAGGGAAACCATGGCAGGATTTTCCAATCAGCACTCAGGTCTGTGAAGGCTCAGGTCAGGAGGAATGTGGATGGCTTAAATCACGCTCCGTTTCGGTTTTCAAAAGGTCTTCAAAAATTAGTGTCTAGTGTAAAAGGTCAAAACATGGCTGGGGATCATCTTAGTGATTTATTGTCCTCGTTTGGTTTGGTTTTTTTTTCCTTGTGACTTTAAGCCCAATCATTAAGATAGGTGAATTTTGTTCTCCCATAAGCATCAACTCTAAGATAAAATTTTATGCAGATATTTTTAAGACTATTTGAAATAACCAAGTAAGTTGTAGGATTTGTTTCCTTGGCCCTCACTTAAATTTGTTTTGGCCGCGTGAGACCTTTTCAGGATGAGTGTCACACTTGAATTTCATTTCCTCTAAATTGTCCCATCTTTAAAACTATTATCCTGAACACTAAAATCAGGACCTCTTTCTTAGGGAACCCTGTTTTAAAAAGCGGCCAACACTGCCTTTTATTCACCATTTACTGGATAAATATTGATCACGCATGCAATTTGGACCCAGGATCTGAAAAGAGAAGCAATGATGGTAAAGTCGTACAGCTCTGTATCTAACCCTGAGCTTTAGAGAACGGAGTAATCACAATAACATCTTGATGTACTTCATCTAGATTGCTCTCTCTGTAATGGAGTTTTTATTCAAGCATACACAAGGATGGTAACGAGTTTACAAAAGCAATAACATAGAAAAGTAACCAAAAACATAGGAGTCAGTTCAGGAAGCAATAATAAAATTCAACCCAAAAAGCATTACCTGTTTCCAAAAAGGTTAAATTTCTCCCAATAATTGGAATACTGGGACAGGAGGATCATTGTGAGTTTGAGGTCAGCCTGAGATACCTGTCTCAAAACAAAACCGGCAAATTCCATCACTAAAGTCATAAACATCAGAGTGTAAATAAACTTTAGAAACACAGCAAACTCATATTAGTGATAATGGGGCATAAATTATAAGTTGTCCTCCACTCTGCCCCCTCCCCCCCAAAAAGTTAAATACCAGTAAATACATGAAGATGTTAAACTTCACCAATAAAGAAACTTTTCCCATATCAGGATGTGAAAATTAAAATGGTGACAGCTCCAAGTTAATATGGACAGAGAGTAAATAGCAGAATCCTTGTGGTATAGGCCACACCACTTTTCCAGAAGACAGCTGACAATACACAGACATTTTAAATGAATGTGTTACTCTATGCAAGAATTTAACATCCAAAACTTATCCTAGGGTAACTCAGAAAAGAACAAAAAGACCTCTTACCAAATGAATGCTTTCCCTCAATTTTTATTCTTCTGTTTAAACCAAACTTTTGAAACAGGCAATGTACTTGTTAAATAAGTGGAAATATGCCTCTGTGGTAGGATACTATAAAACTATAGAATCTCAGAATCGATCGTTTTTATTTACACAACCATCTATCAATAGATCTATTATCTGTATGTAGTAACGTAGATTTCAGTATACTCACATTTATAGGTACATTAAAGTGAAAAGGAAATGATATGTAATGTAGCATTCTGTTCATAGAAGTATATCTACAGACACAATAATGTACCCTTATGCAAATATATACACAGAATATAAGCATGCACACAAATATACTTACACGTATACACATAAATATACATACAGATACATACACATGCACACAGTCTGACAGAATATTTGACAAGCTGTTAGGAATAGTTTTCAATAGTTTTTGATGTATAGAAGGCACTATACATAATCCTCTGTGTTGCTTTAATTCAAAGCAAGCAGAAGTTTGAAGTAATAGCCATGAGTAGGTTTATAACAAGGGCTCTCATTTTTCTTTTTATTTCTTGTGGAAATGTTTACTTCCCCTACCTCAGTCTTAGATCACTGTTTCCTCTTTATTTCTTAAATCTGCATGAAACACAACCAGTCATATTTAGTAGAATTTAACCATAGATTGATATTCAGTCAGTAAAGGTAAAGAGGTAAGAATCTGAAAACTCGGCTCTTCCGGGCCAGAATGACTATTAATAGTTAAATAATAAATAAAATGAAGATAAAGTTCTGGCCCTGCAGGGAGGTTTCACTTCCCAGAAGGAAAAACAAGTACCCAGAGAGCAGCCCCCTCCCCCCTTGGTGAAAGTGTGGCTCCACCCTGAGCCTTAAAGCCTGCCTCTTCCTGGGTTTCACCGGTGGGTATAGTAAGTGCTGAGTAAAAAAAAGGCCTGAACTCCTTGGGATAAAATCAAAACCACCACCACCAGGCAGGAACCCTGACTGACCACACTGCTCCATCCCTGGCAGCCAGCGCGGAGGTGCAGGGACCTTTAAACTGAACTACAAGTTGCCCCTCTCGCTGGAAAAATTAAGCTTACCTACTTTTCTGAACCATTCATCTCCTGTAAACTATGCAACCCTTTGCATGGAATTATGCAGATGATTCCTTAAAACTGTGTTTTGCTTAAGTAAATTCTTCATTCTCTTTTGCACTATGCTACAACGTAGTGCCTGCTCTGTGACCACACAGATCTAAAAATAATACATTAAAGCAATAATGGAGCGTTCACTTGTATTAGAAACGTGAATTCAAACTTCCAACAGAACTATTGCCTGAGAGCTACCACCTGCGTTTTGCTAATACTCCCAAGAAACATAAATGGGGCTTCCTAAAGTAGAAGGAGCCCCAAACCCTGCATCTTTTAAAGATACATACAGCTCTGAAAATCCTCCCCTTGCCACAGAAAAGAAGCATTTCTAAGCCCTTTGAATTTTGTAGAACACACAGATTATGTTAAGTTGTTGTGTAGGTAGATCAAGTGCAAAGTTTGTAGAGCTGTTACTGAGTATCATAAATATATTCATTATATATATGTACATATATATATATATATTTTAAAACCTGGCAAATGCAAATTGTCTGTGAGGGATTTTTAAAAGCATGTCCCTAACTTTTACTTGAGCAAGCCAGTATGTTTATGCTGCTTTGGGTTCCATGGCTCCACTGAACACAGAAACAATACGTACACTCTATGGAAAGTGCTGGGTCACTGTGCTTTCATTGTGCACCTCGGAGGCAGAGCAACACTCTTTATGGACTATGATAAGACAGGATGATGGCTTCCTTGGATGTATGTGGAGGAGAGTAATTCATTTGCATAATAAATAAATTATTCATTGTTCTTTTTTTAAAGGGCTTTTCAAAATTAAGACTGTCATTGTTAAGAGGGGAAAAAAAAACTAAATGAATTTTGTAACTTTCTCTTATCCATGAGACCATCATCCTTGAAGTAAAAGACACAAACAGGACAGCATCAGGAGAGCAGGGCTGTGTGGGAGGCTGAGTTTTTGCCTATTGTCTGCTCCTTCCAAGCCGCTTTTCACTGCTGCCTGGGGCACTGGGAGGTGGGAAGAGCGACTGGCTGACTCTCTGAATCTTGACTGTCTTGGAAACATAAAATCTAACACAGTGTCGTGGGTGCCCATTTCATCTTATTGGATATCCTGTGTCTAGAAAAGATGTTCAGAATGTACAAGCAAGCCGTACATGCACAATTATAACGCCCCATTATGCTATTATTACCACTCATTGTTACTGTGGTCCAGGTCAGATCGTACAGCAGGGAAGTGGCTCGGCACTTTCTTTTTTCTGCGAGGATAGACTTTAGTCCACAGTCTGATGAGATTTTTTGCACAGAATGCCCTACTTAAATCACGATGCTTTGGGGGGATGAAAAGCTGTCCCAACAGAGTGTTTTCCCTTTCAGCTGTGGTCTCTTCAGCACTTTCTTTCACATCTTTTGATTTTTTTCCCCTATAGTGGTAATAAAAAGGAATTTGTGGCAATGGATGCTAAGTTCTAAATGAAACCTTGTATGGAGTGAACATTCTTGGGACATTAATAATAAATTTGAGGATGGGCAAGCAGATGGTAATTTCTGCACCCTTTTGTACCTCAGCCCCTGGTCAAGGGACTGCAGGGTTGACTCTGACACTTTTAGGGAACAAAGTACCTCCAGCCACTATCTCTACCCACCCCCCCCCCTTCAATTCAACCCTCATCTGAGAACTCCTGAAATGAAGCTGTCACTCAGGGTTGCTTGGGGACCTGTCAGCACAACACTGAGCCTTTTCATTTTGATGGGTCAGCCTGCAATCCCCTTGAAAGGGAAGTCCGTGCCACTGTGGGTTCTCTTTCCACAGGAATCCTGAATTCTAATGAAACTCCAAATCGCTCAATAAAGGCAGGGGCACGAGGAAGTAATCCAACGCAGATCTGAGTGAAATTTGTATTTTATCTTCTTTTTTTTCTCCCCAGACCATTATTCTAATCGCTTAGGTGGTTCACAAAGGGCTGTTCGCTGGCCAGGCGCTGGAGGAATGAGGTGTGCTTTGTCCTGATGTTCCCTCCACTACCGATTAGGTAGGAGCTCTCGGAAAAATGAAAGGCCGGGGCTCAAATTTCTTTGGGTAAATATCTGTCCATGTACTGTGCTCTCTGCTGAAGTGCTAGGCGTGGGTTTCTAATGGATATAGCGCTGATAGAGAAAACAGGAGTTTACATTAATGAGAGGGCTTTTTTCCCGGTGTGTGTGTGTGTGTGTGTGTGTGTGTGTGTGTGTGTGTGTTCATGATATGTCTACCATGAACTATTGGCCCCAAGTGAAGAAAACAGCATGGCGATTCTTTATGATCAAAAAACCTAGCATGCCGCTGACAGGCCGTCCGGACGTCATACAAGTGATTTCTTTTCTTAGGTTCTTTGAACAGTGTTTACAGTTCTGAGTCACTTAACACTGAGTGTCACACACCATTCAATCCTAATCTTTCTTTGGGAGGGGGAGATAATTAATAAAACTTTTATATGGAAGGCATGGGTGAGATTGCCCACTGAAATCTGCATCTTGATAGAGTCAGATAGTACATTCGAGATATTATGTATTGACTTGCATTTTTAAAAAAAGATAACTCATGTAGAAACTCACCTGTAAGTTTAATATTTTTTACCCGTCTCCCACAATATTTATATAAAGGATGCATTTCTATAGCATTTAGAACTGTGAACATTCAAAAGGTAGATGAACAGATGCCAAGCTACAAAAACATAGATGTTGTAGATAGAGATGAAGTAAAGTTGATTCTGATGCTTTATATAGCGTGCCCCTCTTAGCCCTCACGTTTAATTATTTAGCCCGGGGAAGGACCACAAAGCAATATTTCAAATACATTGCCGTGTCCTCCCAGCCCTCATGACTCTCCCATTACACATTACTCAATACCTGAGAGTCACCGATTCGTGCTCTCTTCTGCCACTATGACACATCACCCTAAAAATGTCAACTGCCTGTCCCTCAAATGCCCACGGAACATCTGTTACACCTCCAGGTGCCTTGGTGGACAGACATTGGCAGTGATAATTTTTCCCAGTTGATAGAGTGAGTACCACAGACCACTGCTGATGGAACCGTCTCCCTTCACCACTCTGCCTGGTTGCTGGGGGCACGTATTCAAAGGAACAGTTGAAAAAAAAATACCACAAATGTTGGACTGTGACTTTGCAGGTGTTTTTAGTCTGTGATGTGTTTTGTCATTTGTACATGTAATACTGAAAAAAAAAACCAATGGAACATTATTTCAAAAATTGTCATCAGCCCCACAAAGCACGAAAGGAGAGTAAGGAAGTACTAAAAGGGAAATCATCCGTTGGAGCCTTTATTCCTGACTTACTTTTACTCTAATGCATGGAAAGGGCAGAATGAATTTCAAACTCAGGGCCATCAGGACTGTCCACCTCTTTTTTGGACCAGGCTGCTTTAAGCCATGATGATAGGATAAGCATTGTGTGCTTAATGGTCCCCTCCTTGTGCTTAATTTTTTCTTCCCTGAGGTTCTTTCCAAGAAAGAATGCTAAGTACGTACACACCTATTGGTACTTGGGCATGTGCGTACCATTGTTCTTTCATCCTGAGGTAGTTTGCCTCACATGTCAGTATCACACACTCGGGTTCGGGGTGGACACTGAAGCTTAGGGGAAACTTTGAAACAAACCACTGAAGCTTTCACAACTATTTGGAATTATATATATTCTTCTTCTTCCTCCTCAAACTGCAGAAACCACTAATGTTGCCAGGGGCATTGTTGCATCATTTTGTGGTATTTTCTAAATATGTCTAAGGACCTGGTGGGAAAGTCAGTATTAGATTTACATTATTGCTGTATCTCAAAAACAAATTTGGAAAGTGCTCTTCAGTCCCCTATAAGAGCCTATGTGTTTTATGAGAGGGAGAAACTGTGAGCAGTTTGTCTTCCTCTTTTTCTTTTTTTTAGAAACAAATGCCCTGGTTTGAGAACTAAATGGCCCCCAAACAACTACTAGTGAATGGTTAGCTATTGTTAATTCCCCCAGTTGGGTAGACATTCCTCTTTACCATTAAGGTGAGTTGCAGGATCTAAGTTAACATTTATTTCTTGCACCAAGGTCAAGTAACACTTGGGAAAGCTATGCTTAGGGGCTCTAAAAGGTACATGTGCAGCTCAGAATGATGGCATGTGTGCCTGGTTGGAAAATAGTCCCAATTAATCTTATAGAACCTGCCTGGGACTTCATTTCTGAAGCTCTTTAAATGTTTCATATACAGATAAATATTGCAGTTACTAGTATGGACTCAGCTCAGCTCACAAAAACACGTATCAACTGTGGAAAGATGCAACTGTGTTTGTGTTTACTTGAGGGTAATTGTTTAAATGACTATCTCATTGAAAAGTTGCAACCATTCAGCCTAAAACGAAGCTTTAATAGAAAATGCTAGCTCTTGATATAGCCCCTTGCCTCCTGGATGTTGATATTTGCTCACTGAACCAATGTTACTTACCTGTCTCTCACCCTCATTAGCTGGATCATATTCCTAGAGAGACGCCTTCCATGTCAGCGTTCCAATGCAGGAAGTTCAGCCCATGCTTAAGTACCATGCACAAGGTTGACATAAGAAATCTTTTCCCATAGGAAGTAGAAATATTCCCTGACATAACTGTATTCAGGCAGTAATATTAGTCTGGATATCTAAGAAATGGAGAGGCTTTTGGATTATTTGTTTGTTTGTTTGTTTGTTTTTAAGCACCTGTCACTCTCTAGGAAGATAGATGCCAAATTTCTCATGATGCATTAGAGTTATTAAGACTGCTTCTTCTTTTTAAGTTCTGTCTCTCTAGTAAATGCTGTCCTCTTATTTGACTCCAGACTTTACTTCTCTTTGGTTAATCTGTCACAATTTTAGTGCATTTTTTAAACATTCCAACAGAAATACAGAATTCTAAAGTTCATGGACCCTGATCTGACACATCACACACTTCACCCCAGGCATGTGTCCAAAGATGGTCTACCCCACGTGCCTTAAGCATCCAAGGACACAAAAGTCTATGCATATATTTCTCTTTTTTTTTCTTTTAATACTTTTTAAATTTTATTTTTAATATATACATTGGCTTCACATGCCAATCATAGCCCCCTCCTCTTTTTCTTAGAAAAGGGGAGCCCCTCCCACCAACCCACCGCAGCATGTCAAGTCACATCCTGACTGAGCTTATCCTCTGAGGCCAGGCAAGGCAGCCAGGTTAGGGTGAAGTGATCGAAAGCAGGCAACAGAGTCCAGGTCATAGACAGCACTGGCTCAACTTACTAGGGAACCCACATGAATATCAAACTGCCCATTGGTTATATTTCTTTATTCATAAAATACTGTTAACTCACCTGTCCGTTACCCAATACATTCCCTTAGTAAAAAGAGTTGAGAAAGTGTTGGTAAGTGTTTTGAAGCTGGAGGCAGAAGATGTCGTGCAAGTAAACAATAATTTCATTAATTGCTGCGAAACAGCAAATGTTGAGCTTAAATCAATGCTACTTTCTCCAGAGCAAAAGCTAAATACAACACCCAAAGCGACACAGTTAAAATTAACTGTGGTTCTTGTTAAAGCTGGTGAGATACAATTAAAATTGGGGATTATTGCCAAATCTCATTTACTGTTTTCTTATACATAATATCTGTACATTCAAGTCTTCATTACACTTCTCAATGACATGGAAATCCCATTGCATCTGTTTGTTCTTGATTTTTATCAATGGGAAAAATTATTTAACTCCCATACAACATCAAGCACTATAATAATATTATACAGAGAGCTGCTGTAGCAACCAGGATCCCTACTGGGCTTCCTCTTTCCTTTCTCTTTCCCTCCCACCCTCCAGTTCTGTGTGTGTGTGTGTGTGTGTGTGTGTGTGTGTGTGTGTGTGTGTGTGCGTGTGTGTGTGTACGCACGCTCATGGCTAAACGCAAGTGTGTTTTTTACTTTCCAGCTACAGTATGCAATATGGCTGTCTGACTGCTCACAGTATGCCAAATGGTGCTGAGTGGGTTAATTGGCATTTTAAAAAGGTAATTGTGAAGTGTAACCGGCAGGGTTATCACCAGAATTGGGAGGTGGAATGTAGGTCTCCCACCCACTGGAGATTCTTACATCTTGAAGAGCAGGCAGAAGACAAAAGCATTTTGACTGCTGTTTCTTGACTTTTCCTTTCAGTAGCAAGTGCTAACCCCAGTGCTCTCTCTTGAATGTACTGTATCAAGCCAGTAGTTACAGAAGAGGAATGCATGTTCTGTCCTCACTGTAGAATTACCTTGGGATTTGATTGCAACATAAATATGCAGCCAATCCTTATATGTGTGGGCTGTTTGCATTGTGCATAATGTATATATGTGGGATTTGTTTAGAAAGGAAATGTAAAAATGCCTACAGTCTCAAATAGACGGCTAGATTTAAACACATCTCTGTGACTTTTGGGGCTGGACTCTAAATTTTTTTAATGAGTTTTTAAACAGGTAATTGTTAGGTTCAAGCAAATACCATTTACCTCAGACCAGGAATGCCACCAAAGAGAAAGGAAACCTCCATGAAGATGGTCTGCCACTCACATGCAACAGGACTTCTTGGTCTGACTTCGAAAATGAAGTGTTTCGTTTGGTAGCAGTATGACCCTTCATTGCACTAAAGCAAAAGACAGAGGAGGGAGATTATATCTTACTTGGGGCTGGAGAGATGGCTTAGTGGTTAACAGCACAGGCTACTCCTCCGAGGAGCTGTGTGTGATTTACAGCACCCAAGGTGGTTCACAGCCTTCTCTGACTCCAGTTCCAGGGGATCTGATGCCCGCCCTCTTCTGGTGTTCTCTGACATGAGGCAAGCTTGTGGTGCACAGTCACAGATGCAGCCAAAGCACCTGTGTGTGTGTGTGTGTGTGTGTGTGTGTGTGTGTGTGTGTGTGTATACATAATATGTGCGTGTACATATGTGTGTGTATGGTACCTTACACCCAGAAAACATGTGTGTTTGTGCAGATTGAGACACAAATGTAAATAAACACATTCATCTACCAACTCTCTGCAGCCCTCCCTTGCTACTGTCAGCACAAGGCTGGCCAGCCATAAACATCCCAGGAGTTGAAGATGTGTTGCCGAAGTTGAGGGGTATGCAAAATGCAGTAGAAACAGAAAAATATCGTCGTGGATTTTTAGAGCTGGGAACTTTGTCCATGTTAGAATGGATCCTTGGATTTTATCTGTTTAAATCACAAACAAACAAACAAACGACTTCTCAAAAACAAAGCTTAACATTTTTTAATAAAAAGAATACGATTAGGTATATTGTAAGAATATATTTTCTTAACCTAGCGCAGTGACCCACATCTGTAATCCCAGCACTCTGGGAGGCAGAGGCAGGCAGATCTTTGTGAGTTTGAGACCAGCCTGGTCTACAAAGTAAGTCCAGGACAGCCAAGGCCACACAGAGAAACCCTGTGTATGTCTCCAAAACACAAAAACTGACAAACAAACAAAAAAATTCTTACACTACTTTTTGTAGGTGATATAATTTTTAAAAAGTAAAAAATTGGTCATTATAAACTGCGTAAACCTCCCAAGTGCTTGCTTGATTAATTGTAATTATGAGGAGAGGAGATTATAGATGGGCCTTCACCCCTCAACCCCTCACACACACCATGTGCATTTGTTCCATCGACCCCCCAGTTCTATGGGCCCAGATACCTAGCTTGAAAAAGTTATCCCTGTAGCAAGCATAAAGGCCTGAGTTCTATCGTGCTGTGCTCTAGTGCTCTATCGACCAGAGCTTTGCTGTTTAGGCACTACCACACACTCGCATGTGCAACAACCCACCCTTAAACATGTACATGCGCAAATGCATCCTCTGATCCTGCTGGGAAATTCCGAATTGGCTTTCCCTGTCTGCAGCAGCCTGCAACAGTGCAGGAATCTAGCCTAGCTTGTGTCTTCTCTGCTGCAGACAGCCTCTTTCTTCAGGGAAACAAAGTAGGGGGGATTGCAAAGGATCAATACCTCTTCTGGTGCAACAGAAGGGTGAACAGAGCTGTATTCATTTTGGACTCCGAAAACTGCTCCTTTTTGCCTCACCTCGTTGCTATTTATAAAAAGAAATCTCAATTAATACTCAATTAGTATAATTAGAACCAATTTGCTGTGACTTTAATAACTTGGGATAATTTCATTTAATCTAGTTCATATCCATAGCCAATATTACAACAATAAACAGTTGCATTCTTTTTTTTTTTTCTTTTGGACCAGTGTAGGATGTATTTGCCCATTTTCCTTAATGGGAATTTGCTGATGAACACTGCCTTATGTCCCCCTCACAGGTACACAGTTAAGTGCTTCCCAATGAAATTCCACTGTCAGCGTCCCTGGGCGTCCCCTTTGCCTCCTGCCTCTCTTACTTACTTGCGCCCAGGCCTAATGCAGTATAATTGAAACAATTTTATTGTCTGCAGCTATTCATTCTAATGTTTCAATGACAGAAAATACTGGTCAATTTGACAAGTTAATATGACTTCAGTGGTCATTTGAACTCCTTTAAGCCATTGGGTGCTGAAATTGCTTGTCACCTCCCTTCACCTGAGAACAGATTCACCCAGGATGTGAGGTTGTGGGGAGGGGGTTGGAAGTGCAAAAAGTTTCTAGGTGAAAATCACTTCTGTCAGGAGAAATTGCAAGTTTTGATAATTGGTGGGACACTGCCCCTTTGTGAAATGGAGGGATCCGTCTCAAAAAGCAACATTTGACTCTGCCACTCACTGCTGTGGTTAACAGCTTCTAAACTTTGTTCCTGTTGCCCGGAGCTCAAGCTTGACCAGACTCACGTCTTTCTTTCAAACGCCTGAAACGCTGCCCTTGAAAATACTTAGGCACGAAGGAATGAAACCAAGTGACTCCTTTCAGGTGGCATGTAAAGATTGTCCTCCATGGCTCAACAAGCCATCCTCAGTTCTGCTTCTGGTGCTTCGCTGTCCAATCCCGTCAATATCCACAAGGTTTCGGGAGTAAGCACTTAGCAGCTAGATATAAAACATCATCATAATCATTTCCTTCTCCATATCTTTAAGCCACTCGTGGGTTGCCTTTGAATGCATTGGTTAAATAGAACATTTAAAAATATCTCCCCAGAACTGAGCTCGTAGTTAGGCTACTGCTTGCTTAGCATGTGAGACCCAGAGCTCTGTATACCAGAGCTACCAGAAAACCAAAAATAACTTGCAAATACTGAAATCCAACTTTTCAGCTAAAGAGTGTGTGGATTTGTTTTTCCCTAGAGTCTGCGTTGTGAAGTCCAGTGGCATTCTTTCTATACGGTTCGTAGGAAACCTTTTAATCTAGTAATACCTGAAGACAACGACACTCCCTTACAGTGAGTGTCTTCTATAATGTCCAGTGTGGTTTCATTTTGAAAAATTACCCTTAAAAATCTTGTTTGTTCTCGGGAAGTTGAATTGGATTTTGCTTCCTTAGCAGGCCAGCATCCTTTGATTCTTCACAGGAAGCCTCTTTCTTCCTGGGGCATGTTATGAGGACAAACAAACTGAGATTCTTCCAGTCTTCAAATTCTCTCTATAGTGTCCTGAGCTGGCCATGTTTTTAATCACATCAGTTTATTGTTTAGGCACTCACCTTTGTTTGTGTTGTAAATGTCTCCACTTCACAGGACCAACATGAATGAAGGTCTTTGCCCACTTAAGACACAAGTGTGTAAATAGGCTCTATAAAAAGTATGATATTCAGCCAGAAAAGTAAAAAAAAAAAAAAAGTTCTTAGAATGTTTTTCTATAGTGCTTATATCCCAAAAAAGATCAAACCCAACCATAATTTATACAAAGAGTTAAGGAGGATAGATTTATAACTCTCCCCACCCCCCCACACAACTCACCGAAACAGCTGCGTGCTAGTTTATGGATAGTGTTTTACTCTATATACCCAAAATTACCCATTCACCAGCAGTTTCCTAAGACTGTGATTTGTACCATGAGGCTATCTTTGCCTGCATCAAGGCTAATGTTTTGCTCCTGTTCTGCCTCTTATTGCTGAGACCTTCAACATGATCTCTCTCTCTCTCTCTCTCTCTCTCTCTCTCTCTCTCTCTCTCACACACACACACACACACACACACACACACAGAGAGAGAGAGAGAGAGAGAGAGAGAGAGAGAGAGAGAGAGAGAGAGAGAGAATTGGAATTGCATACAACAGAAGGTAGACTGATTATTAAAGGGAATGTCCTTCCTGCCTGTTATGACCTATCTATTTCTGTATTCAATTCTGCAACTGTGAAGGGCCCTATAGATTGCAGAAAGGAAGAGAGAGAGAAAAGGGTGAGTGTGTGTGTGTGTGTGCGTGTGTGTGTGTGTGTGTGTGTGTGTGTGTGTGTGTGTGTTTGGAATCAAAGTACTCAGGGAAGATACATCAAAAGAGATGACACAGAAGGTGAGGTAAGCGTCACAATCTTGACCAAAGTAGTTAGTTCCAGGTCTACATCAAAAGGAAGTAACATTCTGCATCATCGCCAGCTTTTCCTGTGATGTTTTAGCCTTAATTTCAGAGTCATCAAAAGTCATGTTATAATTGAAAGAAAAAAAAAAAGGAATGGGCTATCCCTTTAAAATTAGATCATGGCATGTATTAATATGCAGAATGAGTTGTCAATTGACCAGGCAACAAATGCACTTCCTCGTTGCCTCATTTTCACTTCTATCTATGAATATTTTAAAACCCTAATGTGCACTTGGCCATTTGGGTTTTAAGCGAAGACTTATCACAGTGTAAAACCCTTCATTTTTATCCCATAGCAGAGGGCTTCTTTCCCCTTTTTCCAGGGTGTCATTAAAAATCTGATGCCAAGAGCCAGGACTTGGCAAGGTCTGCAATATAATTTGCAATCTGCAGTGTTTGCTGGCTAGCCCCCCCCATGCCCCCCTCTTTTTTCCCCTTACCAGCCTGCCTGCTAGAGTCAACAGGGGGCATCGCTCATCTGTCTAAAAGAAAAATAGCAGCATACTAATTAGAATTCTATTTGCCAGAAGCCTCGGAGTTGCTGTGCTTATAGATTTCAAGCTTCTTTTGTTTGAATTAAATTGCCAACTTTTTTTTTCTTCCTCCTTTGCGCTAGCATGAGAGAGAGAGAGAGAGCGCGCGCGGGTGCCTTATTTGATTGAAGAGAGGGTAGGGGGAAGGTTGTGCGGGGGAAGGTTCTTCGCTATGGAAATGCTGGGGAAATGTCAGGGTTGTGTTTTAAAATGCCTGGTATGCTTTTCAGGGGTTGACTCCTGTCTTTCGCAAAGTTGTTTTGGGGGAACTGGTGTAAAGTTCAAAGGGCATGGGGCTAGCCAGGGAGCTGAGCTGAGCCTCCCCCCCACCCCCAAGCCTGACGTGGAAATTCTGGGGCAGCGCTGACACTCTCACCCCACGCATAGCCAGATGGTCCTTGCTGGGATGAAATCCCGGGGCCAGGATCACAGTGCTGCTTCAGAACGGAACACACAGTCTCCTTGCTCTGCTAGATACTCCTCCCCTGGGTGGGAGGATAATGCCAGCAAGACCAACGTAGAGCCAGCGCGATCAGATGAAGAGGACGACAGTCCGCACTCAATGATCCCTGTTTTTATGATGCCTTAGAAAAGTTTTCACGGCTCTTTATTAAAATGCCAAATTTTCCCATCAAGCCTTTGAAAAACCATACCCTTGCTGGGTTTCCAAAATTACACAACAGCAGAAAATTAGGACTCCAGAAAAATGGCAACACGCTTTGTTGGAGGAAGGCACAATGAATCTGCATAATCCCATTGTTAGGAGTTGCCATTTAAGTCCCAGTGTGTCCCTGAATCCCATAAAGGGTTCAGAACTAACCAAAGGGGAGGCTGGACCTGTGAAGCCGACCTCCTCGATACTTAGCAGTTTGCCTCTGAACTAAGCTAATATAAAGGCTCACAGTAGCTCATTATTAAGTTAATTGTCCTTTGAAGCCCAAGAAACAAGAAACACAGACCCTACTGGACGCTTAAACACTTGGCAATGAATTTTACAGTCTAAATGTCATTGTCTATAAAATAATGAAGTATTTTCTATGTGTGAATTGTAAAGATAAAGTTGTGCTCAATTCAGTTGAATTGGATTGACTGATACAGCGTAGGCGAGACGTCTATATTTTAACGAATTTTTGCTATAAGGAAAATACATTGCTACTATAAAGCAAAACTGTTTCTTGTGCAGTTGCATAGAGACATTCCTTCTGAAATTGTCGCTCTGGGGGACGGGTGGCACTCACACACTCTAACAAAATATCCCTCTCTCTGCATGCCTATGGAATGTTGAAAACTCAAGTGCTTTTCTCACAAATTTGAAGAAGAAAAAAAACAATGAATGAAAACCTGGGCATTAATCCTGGCTTCTTGGTGACACTGGTCTGCATTCCTGACCATCTGATTCCAGAGACAAGTGAGGAAGACCTTGCTTTGGCAGGCTTGTGGGAGACGCAGGAGTCGGTTCGAAGTCAGTTACCTTTTAAAAAAAAAACTGCTGATGGAACATCTGCATGGAGTGACTATGCTTACAGACAGCAAGGCAGTCCTTGAAAGTGTCCTTTTGAGAACATCTCTAAGGTCTGGTTCCTACCTAAGTGAGAGTGTACTTTTCCATTTATCTCTAGAGAAGCCAACAGCTCCAGACATTCAGAAATTCTTTATTTCCTGGACTTGAAAAAAAGCAACTCTGAGTTAAATGTCTATTTCTTTCTTCTTACATATATTCCTTTAAATTTCCTAACGGGGCTTCCACGTGAGGAGCAGAAGATTGATGCTCGCAGCATCACAGAAAGCCTGGCGCCAACTCCACTCACATCCCTTTGAATTACACTTCCAATTTTAAGCCTCTGAGAATCTAGCCCTCCTTTATCTGTTCCTGTTATAAAAAGTGGCAGGAGGCAGAGTGGCAGAATGACCCACAAGATGGCACCTGTCACCAGGGGATTCTTCCTGTCTTCTGCAGGCCAAATTTTGTTTGAACTCACCACGGCCTCTGTCATATCCTCAATTTCCCTCCACTCTTGGCCCTACCTCTTAATCCCCTCTGTGCAGGCTGAGGCGGTTTACCCGACTCCTGAACCTTTTCCTCAGAGAAGCCAGAGTAAAACTTTAATTTGAAATCTGGGCTCAGAATTAAGTAGCGGCTGCACCAGCAGGGTGTGGGAGGGTGGGCTGCAAGGCTGACTTCTAGGGCTTGGAACCAGCACTGGAAATGATTGCTTTAAGCCTTTGATTTTTCCCCTGTGGCACTGCCCTAACTCCACAGACCCTAGGTTGGGAGGTGAGGAAGCTGACAGGAACACTAAAGACACTGTACAGTTTGGGTTTTTTTGAAGGCAAATGCATGACCAATGGCTGAAATAAAAGTGTCTTGGGGCTTTGGCTCCGCTGTATTTAAACTTTGGCTAGATTTAAGCAGGCATTCCTGTATTTTGGATGCAAGTTCTAAGCTTAGTAAGAAGAAAACAAAGCAAAACAAAACAAAACAAAAAATGTAATCCAGTGAAAGAATAAAATGTTAAGCTCTGAGAGAAGTTGGGAAAGGAAACATATATGAGCAAAATACATTGTATGGAAAAAGTTTAATATAAAGCTTTTTTTAAATGAAAAAGAACCAATAGATTTAAAGGAAAAGAGACTTGTATTTACAGACAAGTATGTGAAATCTTAGTCTGGAAAAAAAAAATAGGAGTTTCTGTTCCCCAGGCATTGCAGTAGTACCACTTGGAGGAATCCTAGAACATTGTCAAGGAAATGATTCCAAGCCAATATATTAAATTAGCATGTGTGTGTAAAGAAACTGTAACTGTTCTAACCAAAGGTTTTTCACTATCAGAAAAGGACCTTCAAATGTTAAGCCATTAACTTACTAATGTGAGGATGAGGATGAATGTTACTTTACCAATATTATTTGAAATGAACTCAATTCAAATAACAGAGGATTTTGGGTCTCCTATTAATTAACTAGAAGATTTCTGAGAATTAAAAGTCAGACTAAGAAAAAGACATACAAGGCAGGCTAGAGCATTGTGGGTAGCAGAATGCTTTTTTTCTTCCTAGGATCAGAGGTTGTATTCTCTGCTGGTGATGGCTGTAAATCTGACAGATTCTCTGGACCAGTGGCCCCGGGTTCCCTCTGCCTCTTTCTGCACCCCTATCTCATGAGGCAAAGAGGGCCACGAGGGAGCCTGCCCCCAGCAAAACACAGTGACCCATCTTGTGACATGCCCTGCCTCTTCCTTCAGTCTGTTCAGACAGGCTGGGACTCTGCAAGTACCCATCTCAAGGCACCTGATTCCCTCCCTCTGCAGTTCAGCAATGGTGCTAAAGAGGATCTCAAAGCATTGTAATTAAGCTCATCCACAGCTGCTGTAATGAAACAAATCAGAGAAATGTGTTGCTTGTCGGGGCCAGCAAACATTTGTGCTTTTGTATAATTCTTTAAAAATAAAAAAACATTGTCTCGTCCCTGTATTTCCTGTATGAACACCATTATTTCTGCTTCTTTTAACTACCACTCTGCTCACTTAGGAGTCTCTGCTAAGGTCAGCCAGTAGACATTAATACTGCTGGAGTAAAAATTTCCTCTCCAAGATAGAGATGACAGGCCTATACAATAACACATGAAAAAAAAAGTCACTGGTGGTTTAGTTTTTAAAAGTGAGAGGAATGAACTGTCTTTCTGCATATTACATAGGTGCAGTATGAACACGATGTGTGTGTGTGTGTGTGTGTGCATGTGTGTGTACATATATGTCTGTGTCGCTGCAGAAATACAAGAAGCATGACACTCTGCAGTGATTTGCTTTTCCTGATTATCTTTGGTTTGTAGTGCTGAAAATTATATCTGTGTGTATGTGTGTGTGTGTGTGTGTGTGTGTGTGTGGTGTATGTGTGTGTTGTACATATGTGTGTGTGTGTGTGTGTGTGCACATAAGTTGAATACCCCCATAATTTTCCTCCTGCTTCCCTTTCGTGTTGGTCTGTGCATCTCCTCCTGCATGAGTCTTTTCTTCCCAGGAGATTGAACCATATAAGGAAGGGGAAGCTGAGATCTTTACTGTGTGTGCATTTATCTGTCTCTAAGTAGAACTTGAATATAATTCAGTGAGCCCCTCCTCTCCCTTTTAAGCTGGGCACACAAACAAGCTCATGAAATCAAACAAGAGGGTAAGAGCTTATCTGTCTCGCCCGCCCGCCCCCCCCCCCAACAAATTTATCAAGAGGGAGTTTGTGGTGAGTTTATGAAACTGTCATGGAAGGGACAAGGTAGAGATCAAATGTGCTGTTGAGGAAGGAAGCGAAGCACAAACTTTGCCCAGAGCTTGGGGACAATGATGCTCAAAGATTAACCCACCCTCTCAATTAACACCTCACATGAAAATCCCCCACAAGGTCATGGGATCTGAGCTTCAGTGCGGTCAATCAGCGCAGCCTGCCTCCATACAAACTGAGATCGAATGCAGAATTAACACCGGTCCCCAAGCCCTGGCTCACAGACTCACGTCAGATTAAGCCTTTGCACAGAGAAGATATGAAAAGCATTTCTAATTAGGGTCTGAGGTTACTGGTTAGAATGCAGTCGAGCAGTCCACCAACCATTCTTCTCCGTTTTTATAATTTTAATTAAACTCAGATACTATTTAATTCCTACCTGCATAGATTTAGTGCTACTTGAATGCAAACCTGATAAAGAATACTCCTGATCCCCACTTAGCTGCCGAAAGGACTTATTAAAGAGGGGTGACTGTCTCCAAGATCTTCCACGACTCCCTCTACAATAATTACTTTTCTATCAAATGAAAAGCATAATATTTTTCTGTAAATAGGTTTTTTTTTTCCTGTGAAACTTTGACTTCACTACTCTCTTGACAAAATTGTAATTATAACTTCACTGTAGGGGTGAGTACTATACCATCAGCATGGCTGGCCATTAGAATTTTTTTTTCCTGTGAAAACTAAAGCTCTCTTTCCTCCTGGCATGTGTATGGAAACTCAGATAGATAGTGCAAAGTTTTTGCTAGGGTGCATCGTGATTTAGAAGTGGGCGTGTTGCTTCTGTATTTACACCATACTATCTATCGACTGGACACCATTTGAATTATTAAGAATTCCACAGTGTGTCTGAGTCCCTTCTGCTACTGTCTGATTAGTAGTCTGGAGTCTCAGAACCAATTTTTAATATCTGCAGTGACCCCAGGAGCCTTAAACAGCATCTTCAGCATACTAAAGCCTTGTTATTCCCAGGCCCAGGTCTGAATAATTCAGGATCTGCCATGGCAGCTTTGCCCCTGTGCAACTGAGCAGGAGACTCTGGGATTCTTCCGCGCACAGTGCTTCTTCCCTCTCCAGGGCTGCTCTCTCTCTCCCAGTGGTGCTTCCAAGCATCCACAGCCTCAGACACATTACTCTACAGTCTTCTTGAGATAATAACAAGAGCTAAATTTACCCAAAGGGGCTCCTATTTAATGTCGTTGTAGGAAAAATATACAACTGACCCATCAGTGCATGCAGGTGTCAAGAATTCCTCCAGTGTGGAGGAACTGAAATACCTGCTCCTGTTTCACTGTTTTAAGTGTCTTAAATCTGAGAGAAAAATAAAACTAATCCAGAGGGTGGCATCCTCAACTATCCTTTTTTACATTCAAAGAAAAGATAGGTGTGTGGAATAAAATGGTACCTACAGTAAATAAAATGATATGTAACTGCTTGGAGACCCACCTAAACTCAAGAATTGGGCATGTTTAGAAACATGAGATTAGCAAACATCTTTAAGGATTGTAAGGTTTACCTTTTTAACCTGCTAACTTGATTCTCTCTCTCTCTCTCTCTCTCTCTCTCTCTCTCTCTCTCTCTCCCCTCCCTCCCCCTCTCTCTCCCCCCACTCTCCCTGCACCTCTCTCTCTCTCCCCTCCCTCCCCCCTCTCTCCCCCCACTCTCCCTGCACCTCTCTCTCACTCCCACCCTCCCTCCCTCTTTCTCTCTCCCCTGTCCCTCCCTCCCTCTGTCTCTGTCTCTCTCTGTTTCTGTCTCTGTCTCTGTCTCTCTCTGTCTCTCTGTCTCTCTGTCTCTCTGTCTCTCTGTCTCTCTCTCTCTCTCTCTCTCTCTCTCTCTCTCTCTCTCTCCTTCTCTCTCTCTCTCTTTTTCCACCAGATATAACTCAGAAATAGCAAAAGAGTAGTAAACTCTCAGTTAACAAGCTTGGATGCAGATACGTGGCGTGCTTGGTGTCGTTTATAGAATGCTGTGGGAGATGCTCCCGTCTGCACTGTAAAGGGGTAAGTCTTCAACCAAACATTTTGCCTGGGACATGTGGCTTGTCACAGGTCTGCTGTGTCATTTCTTGGAGGCACTAAGTCCTATATCTAGCCAGCCAGAAAACAGAAACATTTTGTGGGGAAGGCAAGGGTTCTCACAGTGTTGTAACACTGTGTTCATGATGCCCCTCTCTGGGCCCCTGTTCTTATGTCACCATTGCCTCATATCTGAGTCCCCATTTACTCATATGTCACTTAAGTATTGCAAGAGGCAAATAATTGTCACCCTTTATATTCATAGCTCCTCTGATGCAAACTGTACTCAGCCAATAATGTCAGAAACTTGTTTTCCCACTTCCCCACGTCCTGGGCGGAGGGCCATGGGAAAGCTCTGTAAAGATATCTATAAGGTTTGGGTAAGTAGGACCTACCTACTCAGTGTTGGCGTGAGCAAAGCATATGAGTGGGAGCAATGCAATGTTACCTAGAGCGGGGCAAATTCTTCTGTCACTGTTGTTTTAGTGTTGTGTTTCTCAAGCCACTCTTCCCTTGCCAGGAACGTCTGAGTCTCTAGTCTGTAATGTGTTGAAGATCTGTGTTCCTGTACATCCTACATCTTCCAAAACATTTCCTGCTACATTCGGTCAGAACTTTATATCCTGCAGAGGCCCTCCAGCATCTAAGATGATCCTGGCATCTAGGATCGCCCAGGTTTCTGAACAGGTCAGCTGGCCTCTGAGGCCATGCCACAGACCTACAGCTTGTTCCACAGTTTGGATCCGTGGGTGGGAGTGTTCATGCACTATGGCTTCAGCTGTGTGCTTGTCTTGGGGCTTGTTAGGAAGAAAAGAGCAGACCCCTCTGGAGGGCAGGCGACACCTGTTTTGTCATTGTCCCTCTATCATTGCAGGTCCAGGGCTTCGAGCAGACCAGATGCTTATCAGTGTTCGTTAAATTAATTCTCAGGCAATTTGCTTCAATTTACTTAGAACTCCCTGGGTAAGTAATCAGTTCCCATAGTATTCGATGAGTTTTTAATAGCATTTACATTGGCTGTTCTATACAGGTTAATCAGAACCTGCTCTCACAGTGCTCTGGCTTTGGAGTCAGGGACCTCAGACACAAAAATCTCTGGTCACACATCTGCCGTCTTAACGGGCTGGAACTGAGTGAGAACAGCTCTGCTTACAAGATGTGAGTACCTCAGCCATTTGCAAAGCAGATGCGGTAGACTGAGATTCATTTGACAGGACAACTGAGTCCAAGGTTTTAGTTTCATGCCAGTGTTTGCACTGAATGATCAGCCTGCCTGAGCAGATCACTCTCAGATTATTCAACGTCTTTAGAAACTATATAACATTATTTCAGGTTTTTTTTTTTGTTTTTAGAAAATTTTAAGCTACTAAAATAAGAGGGATATTGTGTCTCATTGGGTATATATACCTACACACTGCATATAGAGCACACACTTATAGCACTGCATCTAACCCAGAAACAAGTGATCTTTGCCTTGGATTTTAACTCCTTTCCTGTTTGGGGGGTAATTCCTGTTATGCTCCACAGTATTCACATATGAAAAAGAAGGAAAAGAGAGGTATTGACTTAACAGGAAACAGAAAAAGTGAATAAAAACCTGATTAGTGACCAAATATCCAAAAATACTTTTCAAAGATCAAGTTTACTGATGCTACCCATGGAAAGTCCCAGGTCCTTGGACATATGAGATTCCGGTTATTTTATCAAAAAAACATTTCTAGACTTTATGAATTGACATGGGTATTTATTTAGTAAGAGTTTGGCGGTTGAATAAAATTTAGATAATGTAAATATTATGTAAACAAAATGAGTTCTTTCCAGTATAGCCTTTGATAACTAAAAATAATATTTGAGAGGGGTTTTGTTGGCGGTGGTTTGGTTTGGTCTCTTACTTTCAGTCTTATCTAGTCCAATATGGCCTCAAAATCACAATACAGCCAAGGATGGCCTTGGACATCTTGTTCCCCTGCCTTCAGTCCCTCGGCGCTAGAGTGATAGCTGTGTGACACCATGGCTGCTTTATAAGGGGATGGAAATCAAGCCTAGGTCTTTGTGCATGCGCTCTACCAACTATTCAGTGTCCTCAGCCTGAAGTCAATGTTTAATAACACGAGGATAGACTGATTTAATTCTGATACAACTTCTGAAATTAACTAATTATGGAATATGCATTCAGACTATTAAGTTGGTTAAATTTCTCTGCAGAGTTCTTAGCTACTCAGAACATTCAGCCCAAAATTGGGATGTCTCCATCAAATCCCTACCCTCAGGGCTCAAGAAACCCCGTGGAAGATGAAGCCAGATAAGATGAAGGACAGTAAGAAAACAAGGTCCTCTAAATCAACGTGGTCCCACGCTCACATGAACTCACAGGGCCTGAAGCAGCAAGCACAGGGCCCACAGGGGTCTACACCAGGCCCTTCGCATGTTTATTTTGGTTTCCAGCTTAGTACTGTATGGGGTCTCTGAAGGTGTGGACCAGTGGGTGGATTCTTGTGCTTTGTCTCAGGCTCTTTTCCTTCTGTTGGTTGGTCTTATCCAACTCTGATGCGATTGTTTTTGTTTTATTTTATTAGATTTCATTTCGATATATCTTATTATTCCTTAGAAGCCTATTTTTTCCTGATGAGAGACAGAAAGGGAGCAGAACTGCATGGGAGGGAAGGTGGTCACGAACTTGAAGGAGTAGAGAAAGTAGAAAAATTATTAGGATATATTATGGGAGGAAAAAAATCTATTTTCAATAAAAAAAGGAAAAAAAGAAATGAAATACCTCTTCCACTTACAAAAGATGGTTAAGATACCTATTGGGGTTCAAAAAAAAAAAAAGGAATATGACCATTGCTGATCTATTAGAAACTGAAAGAGTTGGATTTCTTGGGGGCCCGTCTTTTTTATTTTTATTTGAGACAGGGAGTACTATGTAGCTGGCTATGTAGCTGAAGATGACCTGGAGCTTCTGATCCTCCTCTCTCCACTTCCTAAAAACTGGCAGCATGTATCACTGCCCACATGAAAATTCCTGATCCGGTGTCCTAGTGCTTTCTACGCAGGAAAGGGGCTTGCTTCAGAGACGTATTCATTTGCTTATGTCATTGGTTCAAAAGATATTTTGAGCCATTTGTGCACCAACTCCCTTTGTTATATCTATGCAGGAAATGGAGAAGCTTGCGTGGAGGCCAGAGTCAATCTCATGTGTCATGCCTTGGGAGATGCCCACATTGATTCTTGAGACATCTCTCACTGGGACCTAGAACTCAACACTTAGCTCAGGCTTGCTGGCCCCAGGGATCAACTTGTCTCTGCCTCTCCAGGACTGGGATTATAAGCTCATATCACTATGCACAGATTTCTATAAGGGTTCTGGGGACTAGAAGGAGGTTCATGCTTGCATGGCAAGTAACTTACTCGTGAAACCTTCCCTGCAACACCATTGTATAAGAAAAGCTGCTAGATATGTTCCTCTCACACAGAATATTGACCCTGACAATGACCTTCCACTGTTCCTGCTTTTCACTGTAATCTTCCTGGTGCCTAATTTTTTTATTTAGAGTAGCTGCTAGTATTTGACTAGATGAGAAGCAATTCTTTACTTCTCACCAAGCACCCAAAATTTATTAAGTTTTCCATATTTATCAAAATATTTCCAATTATAACTGGGCATTGGGTCACAGCAGCATATAGCACAGCACAACCTATGATGGCCGTTGTAAGTGAAGACCTTACAGTGAGGATGGGAAGAGCTTGTGAAAACCTGGGTCTGTAATACTTTCTGTATCTTATATAAACGTTGGCCAAAACTTAACTTAAACAAACACGTGCTTAAAATTCATATACCACATATGTTCCTTCCAGGTCTTTGTTTAACTCAAGCGTGCATGCATGCTACCTGCTCGGTCCTTCAGATTGATGTCCAAACCCACAGCAAGACAGCAAGTCAAGTTAATGGGGCTCCCTGTTGCCACACCTCAGAGTTAGTGCATCTCGAGTACCGAACAGTAGCATTTCAGGCTCCTTCAAGCAACATGTTCATAAAGTGAGCCACAATAACAGCAGTGGCAATGCTATAATGATAGATGTTGCTCCAATGATTAATATTTTAATTATTTTTCTCTGTAATATCTGCATCCTACTGTGCAATGTACCTGGGCCTCACAATTCTCAACAGACAGTGAGAGTACTGTTCTTACTGTTCTAGGATACGTTTTGTTGTTGGTTTTTTGTTTTTGTTTTTGTTTTTTTTTTTTTGGTTTTTTTTTTTTTTTTTGGTTTTTTTTTGCTTTTTGTTTTAATTCTGTTAATGCTGCTAATGGTGATGCATATGAGGGTCATGAGGGAAAGGATGGTGGTTGCTTATGTTAACACTGCTTGAGCCTCTGGAGTTTAACCATTCAGATGGATTGATAATTTGTCTGTGACTGGGCTTAATTTGGTACCTCTTAATTACGTATCCAAGTGTTATAGCTACCTAATTACCTTTTTTAAAAGCTCTAAAAATAATGGGCTTATTACCTCACATAGGTAATTTTGATCGAAATGGATAGAATTTTAGGTGCATAAATAATCCGAATGCTTCTCACTTTGTAGGCGTTTGTTTTATTCTCAGTGATGTGTGATTTTTTTTTTCTGGATAAGAAAAAAATACTTTCTCAGCCTTTGCCCTCAGGAGTGTGATCGATTAAAATTGTGGAACGTTTTTTTAAAAAGTTCATTTTCCAAAAATCTAAGATTGCTTCCAAATAGTGTTCTGTTTCCTGTCGTCTAGTGCTGTAAGTAGCATAGCTTTTATCCTCCCCGTGGACTCAGAACATAGGGAGCAAATTTTATGCCTTTGCTATAAAATATGCTTTGTATTTTGGAAGGTTTAGTGCAAAAAAAAATGTAACATGATTAAAAATATCTTAATACGATTTCATGTTTAATAAATATTTTAGACATGAATATTTTAGTAAATTGTGTTTTTACTTATCTACAAAATGTAGTTACACAAAATAGTCACAGAGCCGATGGGATGTTCCTATTAGACAACACAACTCTAGAGTTACGGTCTTTTTCTGTAACTGGTTATTAACCCATTTTATAGAAGAGGAATCTTAGCATACAGAGACCCTTAGTCACAGGGACTGTCTGAACTTCCATGCTCGCTCTTCCTTTAGACCAGGTGCCTAATGCCTAATAAGATAGGTTAGTGGTTAACAGATCAACCTGAGCTCAGTTTCAAGGACACACATGACAGAAGAAGATCAGGTCCTGAAATTTACCCTTTGACTTCCATGTACACAGTGCATCATGTTCTTGCACACATATGTATGAGTGTGTCATGTGTGTGTGCTCACATACACGATCAATATATATATATATATATATATATATATATATATATATTTTTTTTTTTTTTTTTTAAGTAAAGAAACAGGCTTGTAGGTCTTCAAAGGTCAGCTCCTTCTTCTGGGTACCCTGAACCCCAGGGCCTGATGGGAGCATCCCAGAAGAATCCATATTCCCACATCTGAAAAAAAAAAAAGTCCTAAACAGGACTAAACAGCTCTAAGCGAGGGTGGCAATAACCTTTGTTAAATAAAACTCCCCGAGACAGGATGTGTGCATCATGTGTAACCGAGAGAGCCAGGGCCAGTTTTTGATGAGTTAATTCTGCAGAAGCGGCAGGGGCTGTCATCGTGCTACCAGGCCCCATATTTGCATCGGTGACTGGCACTTTATTAGGATTGGTATCAAGGGGGTGGGATCCTGGTTTCCCTGGATTTGGGCCTTTCACGCATTCTGATTGACAGCTTCTACTTGTGAAGCGGTCACCCGCGCAGCTGTCTCCTGCTCCTGCCCGCCTTTCCACCACAGTCCATGCAATTCTGGTTTCATTCATCGGCCCTCTTGAATAGCAACATCCTCCAGTTGGAGAAAAACCTGCTGTCGCTATGCGTGGCCTGCATTTGCATGCATGCACTGTCCTGCCAAGCACTCGGTGGCACCGTTGTCTGCCAACTGACAGGCAGCCCATGGATCCCATCCCTGATAAGTTTCCTGGTTTCTCAAATTATCTATGTTTTACTTTGCTTTCATGCTCAAAGCATAACAAATTTCTTTGATATCTGTCTGTGTGCTGTGGAATGCCAATGGCATCAATTGAACTGTATCACACCGTGGAAAAAGCTGTTTTGCAGAGCCTCAATTGGCCATAAGCTATAAATATCTGCTGTTTCATGATGTCTTTGATTGCTACATAAACTCTGATCATTAAACATTGATCAAAGATGACTTGGGATCAAATGGCCCTTACGCTAAGATTATATAGACACACAAGGCAAGGTCAGGACCAGGCTTTCTGAATATGCCTGAAACCTCATTGTGGACAACAGAGGTCCACATTCTTTTTAGGGTCCTTTTAATGAATGATTTGGCTGGAATTTTATGATACTTCTGCCTCTTAGGAAATCTTGTAAATACCAGACAATGAAAAGTTGGAAGATAATCAATGAATGTCTAAGCAGACAAGAAACAAACACACAGAGAGTATTCATAGTTTTAAATAACTTTATTTTTTGTTCTAGTGATAATAAACAGTAGCTATTCTATACAGAAAATTTGAAAATTAAAAATAATTACCCTGCCCTGGAGACTATATATAATTCTATTTGCATCTCTGTTTGTACGTCCTGTCCTATTTTGCTACACAGAGAGATTGATTTTTCAAACACTGGGATAAACTATGTACGTGTCTGCTGTCATTCTACCCTTGATGTTTTGTTTCCAGTTAGATATTTATTCTGAGGATTAAAATATTTTCCTATAATATGTGTTACAAAAGCTATAATGTAAATGAGATATATTATTCATCTAACTTACATTCTATTGTTGGACAATACAACCTTCTTTCCCTCATCTCTATAAACTATCTAGTGTGTTTCCTCACATGAACAAAAATACAGGCCTAAATGAACTAATGCAAATTAAGTAGATAATACTAACCTTATAATTGAAACCAGAATTCCTATGTGATTTAAAGTCCACTTGGAATTTTGAAATGTTTTCCTTAAGTTAAGCATATTTATACCTCAAAAAAAATTATTTCTCCTAGTTAAAATTGACGCCTCTTAATATAGGCCGTCTTCTGTTCTCTCATGGAAATCCCCATGGACATTGAGTTTATCTGGATGCTTGTCTTTAGAGTTAGAATGTTCTCATTTGTAGAAACTCCAGCTTAGGTGCTACGTCACTAACAAAATTCCAAAGAAATGGTCAGAATTCAGATGTGCAGTAAGACAGCATCATGGGCTGTGGCATGCATCCCGGAACAACTGAGTCAGTGAGCAATGACTTCCTGGCCCCAGTAAACATGGAATCAAGATAAGTGGTGTACCACAGACAGGTTTGCAAGGTGGGTGAGTTGTAGCATCTGAAAAGAAGGGCATTTAGGGTACCAAGTCTCTTCTTGGTAGCCTGTTATCCTTCCTCTGAGTGCCATCAGGTCTCCCCATTCAGGGGAATTGGTCAAATATGAGGCACCAGAGTACGTGTGAAAGTCAGACCCCACTCTCCACTCAACTGTGGAGAATGTCCTGTCCATTGGCTAGATCTGGGTAGGGGTTTGAAGTTTACTGCCTGTATTGTCCTCGGCTGGTGCCATAGTTTGAGCAGAATCCCTGGGCCCAAATCTGCCCATCATAATGTTCTTCTTGTAGGTTTCTACCCTATGAGCATATACAGGGGGAGGAAGTCCCCCTCAGTCACAGTCATAGGGGAGGGGAGTAAAGGGGAAAATGGGAGGGAGGGAGGATACAAGGGAGGGGATAACCATTGAGATGTAATATGAATAAATTAGTAAAATAAAATAGAAAAGAAAGGCATTTAACCAGATGCTTGTGAGGGCTTCTCTTCCTCTGACACAGTACAATCTATGGATATTACAAACTTCCATCCTCACCCTAAGGTCAAGTGTCACCTGTAGAGTGAGTAATTGAAACCCACATTTTTGTATGTGAAGTATTAACACATGGGTCAGTGGACAGACTGACCAATACAACATACAAGAAATATAGATAACTGACAGGGATCAATAGGTGACAGCCAAAGAGATGCAGCTAGAGATAGAAATGTGCATGCATTTAATCCCAGCACTCGGGAGGCAGAGGCAGGGAGATAGCTATGAGTTTGAGGCCAGCCTGGCCTACAGGGAGAATCCAGGAAAGTCAAGGCTACACAGAGAAATCCTGCCTCAAAAAAAAAAAAAAAAAAACAAAAAAACAAAAAAAAACCAAACAAAAAAAATAAGAAATGTGAATCTAGTTATATGTATGCTTAATGTCCCCCAAATTCCCAGATTGTGTGCCTTCCATTAAAACTGGGACAGCCATGTTACCGATTTTAAACAATGAAATATGGTAGCAGAAGTAATCCCGCCTGAGATGGCATATCATACTGATGACTGGAAAACTCACCAAAGCTATTCCATTGTAAGACACCAAGCTCCAGAAAGGAAATCTGAGCGCTCGTGATGCAGTACTGGGTGGAAGCCCAAGCACCCTGCCCATGTGCACCACCTTCCCATGCGTGAAGTCTTGGTCCCAGTGAGTCCTAAAATGCCTGCCATATGTTATGAGGCCACTGGCTCCTTTCAGCCATCTCAATGACCTGGGTGAGGTCAGGCAAAGTGCCTGGCTAGAAGTAGTTATTGCCATTGCAAGTCTCTAAGTTTTGGGGGCTGGATGATTACCAAGCAGACTACAGTTGTGTATTAATTTCTAGAGGAATTCAGAACAGCATGAGATATAACTTCTTATATTTTCACAGTGACCGCTACATACATGTATATACTCAGCTAGCCATATCCATATTTTCTATATGTGACAATTCAACCAATGTGTCACTTCTTTCCCTTTAACAATTCAGCATGACAGCTATATGCACAACCTTTACCATATGTTAGGCTTTATAAGTTGTGTGTAAATAAAGGTCCATTGTATGTGAGGTACTTGAGTATCCTGGAATTTTGGTACCATCTTGCAACCTGTTCCCTACTAGAAACAAGGGGCAACTATGTATGCGTATATAGAAATATACCAGGGACTGGAGAGATAGCTCACTGGTTAAGAGCACTGGCTGCTCTTCCAAAGGTCCTGAGTTCAATTCCCAGCAACCACATCGTGGCTCATAACCATGTATGTTGGGATCTGATATCCTCTTCTGGCCTGCAGGCAGAACACTGTATATATGATAAATAAATAAAACTTTTTTAAAAAAAGGAATATACTGATAAATGCATGATATCACATTGTGAGAATGTATCTCACAAAAGCTTGTAACATACCATGGAGCTCGCCCTGATTTGTGCTTCTCAAACTTGTGCCCATAGAGGTATTCATGTGAGTCATTTGAGTCATGAATTAACATGAGAAATGTGGGTTTTATTGTTTCTCCAATCAATAGATTCAAATCAACAGAGTCATGAATCCAATTTTACATCAGACCAGAAAAAAAAAACCCCATAATCCAAAATAATGTAGTTAAGTTGAGTAGGATTTCTACTCACCAAGTTCCGAGCACATAATATATGTGATAAGTGTGTCTGACTTGGCAGTGATGAGACAGAGCCTGACAGGCTGGTCCTCTAAATGAAGCTACCAGCTTGTGCCAGGGAGCAGAACAATGGGCAATTCTATCCCTCCAGCCAGCCCTCAGCCTGTCTGGAAAACAGATGTGGTCCCACTTTGGCTACAGGCTCACTTCCGCCAAAAGACAAGTGCAAGAATGAGATCCAGTCACAGAAATCCCTTAGCCCATTACCAAATGGGTAGCAAACGAAAAGCTACCACCATAGTGGTTAGACAGCCCCACTACTTTGCTATATAGCCCTATGTGGCAGTAGCTACAGCCATGGAGGCCAATGAGCAACAAAGCCCTTAGATTTCTCACACAAGTCTTCCACAACCCCCCCCCAACAAACAAACAAACAAACAAAAAACAACTCTTTCACAACCATGTAGAGGCAAAACTGTTGATCTTGTAAAATTCAAGAGTAACTGAGTAGCTATCAGCCTCGGGAGGGGAGGCAAGAGTGAAGAGAGACAAAGCATTACAGGTTCCATTGGTCAGGAGGAACATCTTCCAATATGCTATAGCACAGTAGGATGGCTGCGCTTAATATTCACTGTTACAGTCATTTAATTATAGATTGTAAGAAGACTTGAATGTTTGCAAAACATGGACACAGCGCCTGTACCAGTCACCCTGATAACACGGATGGTTAGACGTTGGCTACGTGCAGTGATATGCCATGCCACACCCCATAAATATTTACAATTACTAGGTAAATGTGGGACTGGAGGTACAAGCACACAAGCGAGAGAGAAAAAAAAAACCCTCCTTCCTGCAAGAGGGAGCTCCATTCCTCAAGCCCACCACAAACTGAGTATAAGGAAGCCCTCTCTAGCATGCACCTCAGCTAGGGACATTAACTTGTTGGGCAGCAACAACAAAAAAGTTCAATCGAAAAAGCAGAACCCCCTTCAGGAACTGCCCCTTACTCATTTTACGAAAAGGAAAACAGACAACTCTGTATTATTTCACAGTGTCAAGGGTAAGATCAATAGGTCACAAATTAAGTGGGAAGGATTCAGATACAACAAACCAGAAGAAAAATAGAAAACCTAGTCAACCCTTCTCAAGTGAGGAATTGGACAAAAAAAAAAATGCTCAAAATGTAATTCCAAACATATTACATGTTGTTAACTCCCCAAAAGTACACAATGAATTCAGGGCAAAATATGGACCAGGAGTCACTACAGGCTGTAGAGAAGGAAGAGAGAGGTTCTTGTGATCAAGAGACAGAAAAATCTTAGGAGTCAGTTCAACAGATCTGCTGTATGCTATGGAACTATAGTAAATTTTATTGTGTTGTATATTGGAAAACATTAACATAGCTATGTTTTGAACATTTCCATCATCAAGGAAAGATAATTCAGCCAGGTAGCAGATATGTTAATATCTGTGTTCTGGCCATTCAACAATGTATACATGAATTCTCATACTGAGCATCACAAACAGATACAGTTTGTGGAGTATGCATGCCTATGTGTTTCATGTTTAGGAAGGCCAGAGACCAATGTTAAGTGTCTTCTTCTATCGCTTTCTGTCTTATTTTTTTGACGTGGGGTCCCTAACTGAACCCAGAGCCCATTGGAGGGTTAGACTGAGCAGCCAAGGAGCTTCGGGGCTTCACCTGCCTCCATCCTCCCAGCTCTGGGTGCTTACCCAGGTGCTTACATCATACCTGGCTCTTATGTGATGCTGGGGATGCAGACTCAGGGCTTCCTGCTTATGTAGCAAGCACTACTGAGCCATATACTTAACCCCAAAAGATACAATCAATATTCAGCAACTGAAAAATAAATAATAGTTTTTGTGTATTTCCATGTGCGAATGATTGTGATCTTATGTGTGTCCGAGTATGGGTGGACATGCATGCACACTGCATATGAGCATGTGGGTGCCAGAGGGCACTGCCAGGTGCCATCCCTACATTGTCTTCTACCATCATATTAGATGTAGAGGCTCTCATCGGCCTGAAACTGCACCAGGAAGGCTCACTAGCTGGGCAAAGAGCACCTGGGATCATCTGTCTCCGTCCATCTATCGCTCCCAGAACTCACGAGTCTGTGCCACTGTGCCCGGCTTTTTACATGGATTCCAAGCACTCAAACGTAGATCCTCACACTCAGAAGGCAAATGCTGTACTTACCAAGGCCTCTCCACAGCCCACATAAGAATGTCTCAGTGAACTTTCTATGGTGTGTTTGTTAACTGTTGCTACACAGCAGAGAAGTCACTGGCTTTAAGTCACAGTTACTAACGCCCACATCTCTCTGTTTTTGCGGGAGTCAGCTGATGTAAGGTGTGTCCTGCGGGTACCACTCCACTTCCCTGTCTCCCTTCCTTCTTTCAGAGCCTGTGTGTGTCCTGCTCACAATGATAGCAAAGCACTAGAAGGTGAATATGGAAGTGCTGGCAGCTGGGTGTAAGGGAGGACAAGCGGTGCCAGCACTCAGAAGGCAGGAAAGAGGGACACGAGTCTACAACCACTCGGGGAGCATCAACTCCAGCTAATGTTAGCTTCCTAGAAGGACATGTTCAAAATTATTATTTTGTCACAACAAACTCCCAAACCAAGGATGCGTTTGGCTTATATGTAACTTTTTGTGCACAGAAATAACAACAATAAAAACCTTCAAAAAATGTCAACAACAGTTTAATTTCTTCAGTGCTTTTGAAGAGTAATGCTTTTTTAAAGTTATACCTTGCTGATGCGTTTTCCATGTTTGCTAAGATATACCTGGAGTGCTTAAGTAGACAAAAAGTATCATACTTTGATTTTTAAAAATTATTTACACAAATACTAGGTGGATCAATTTTTGTTGGCACAGCAATCTGACCTGCCTAATGACTTTAAAACTGCTTTTTCAAAAGCAGCTGGGTTAATAAAGTTTGGCTTCAGACCACGGATTTCACTATATTTTAAATACAGAAACTTGATATATTTTTTTTAATCTGTGATTCCATTAGCAAGAGTGTGAAGAATTAATTAGCTTTGACCAAACTCTTAAGAGATCGGCTGGTAAACCAGAAGCCAAACAAACTAAACTGCAATGATGTAGACTCTTGTCTTTGGGAGTAGAAGACACAACCTCAGGTGGGGGGTCCACACAGAAATGTACTTTGATGTTAGTTAGAGTTAAGTGCCACTGCATGTGCAGAAACCCCAATTAACAGTACTGTAAAGCCCGGGGCTTTGCTCTCTCACGTGCACCCAATGCTCTGCATTCCATTATGGCCACTCTATAAATTCCTAAAGGTCTCATCCAGGTCACTGATTTGCCACAAAGCCTGAGATGTAAAGCCACATGGTTCTATGGCCACCACATACCTTATATTTCAAAGGCGATAACTCTTTTTTTTCCAAGGGCATTTTTTATTATTGTGGTTTTTTTTGTTGTTGTTGTTGAGGTTGGGTTTTCCTTTTTGGTAACAGGGTCTTTCTAAATACTCAGAGATCCACCTGCCTCTGCCTCCAAATGCTGAGCCAAGATGACAGGCTCAAGAGCACTTTCCAAGTGTTGACATGTCATTTATTTATATCTTATATTATCTACTTTTCTGTAGCTGTGGTAAAATATTTTGACCAAAAGCAACTTGAGAGAGAAAGGTTTTAACTTTTATTGCTCCCAACGGGGACAGAAGGCAGAAGGCAGAGGCATGTCCCAGTGGCAGGAGCAGCAAGTTGGCTGAACACATTTTTCAACCACATACAGGAAGCACACAGAGAGAGCAGGAGTGAGGCAAGCCTATAAGCCCTCAACACATGCCCCGGGTGCTGCTCTTCCTCTAGCAAAGCCTCACCCCTACCGGTTCCATAACCTCCCCCAAAGAGCACTCCCAACTGAGGGCCAAGTATTCAAATATGACCCGTCACATGCTTCTTTGGCCCATCAGTGGGACAGATATATCCAACTCCAAGTGGAGCTGGGACAGGAAACTGTTCTTCCAGGTGCCAGGTGCCCATAACTTAGGGTTAAGGGGGAAATAGATATTAAACGAGGTGTGTGGTAAGGGAAACTAGACAGGCATTAAGAAACCAGTGTGATGATAAGGAATGCACATTAAATATGGTTCAACTTTTTCTATACATTAAGGGCAAATTCACCTCATTAAAAAATTAATGTAAATTTTAAAGTGTCCCTTCTTCTAGTCAGTGCAAAGATAACACACAGGAAATGCCTGCAGCAGCTTATTTTTCTCTGCTTTACCTACTGTTGGCAAGAAACTTCTATTGGGAAAACCTCATCTGCTGACAAGCTATAATCCCCAAGATGATAATTCATCTAATATGGGTTTGTACAAATTCAATATAAGAAGCACCCTCATACTAACTAGTAAACCACTTTGAAATTGTAGTGCGGATGGCATTAAAGCTGTCCTGTATGCAGCGTATTTCAACACTGGGCCCAAAGTGGACTGTGTATGTGGGACTGGCACAGAAGCCGGGGTTCAACCAACAATGGAGACCTGCTAACCCCTACTTCTCTACTGCTTATGTTAGCTTTATGCAGGAGGTTTCCCTCTGTCACTTTTGCTAGACCTGGGTATTTTTCTAAAGCACATTGCCTTGAGCTCTCTTTCTTCCGTGTCTCTGTTCAAATATACTTGGTTTCACAAATGGCAGGGGTGGCTGAGGCTGTTCATTCTCTACAAACTTATCACATGTGATATCTGGGCCCCCACACACCTGGCCAGGCCTCACAGACCAGTCCAATCCACTCATTTTCCACACAATTCCCTTATATTCTAAGCTCAGGTGAAGCCAAATATCCTAGGACGGCACCAAACCAAGATAGTATGTTACTCAGTTTCCCACCACTATGGCAACAATGGAGGTAATCATCTTGAAAGAGAAAGAGGCTCACCTCAGCTCATAGTTTCAAAACTTGGTATCTGGGAAGATTTGGCTGTGTTTCTTTGGCCTAGTGTATTATGACTTAAGTTTGAGACAGATATGATCTTTCAGCCATGATGAGCAGAAGATAAGGGTAGAAGAAGGAGCTCGCGTTCCCATATCTCCTTTAATGGCACTGTCCTAATGGCTCAACTTCCTCCCATTGATCCCCAGCTCTTCGAGGATCTACTGCACCTCAAGGTTGGGACAGAATGTTCTCATATCTACATTTGGGTAAATATTTATCCAAATCACAGCACCATGCATCTGTGAAGATTACAGAACTAACATCACTGATGGGATTATCAAGTCTGTGAAAATAAAGTAATGTGAGGGGCAGAGCAAAGGAAAAATGATTGGTATCAACCCCTTCAAAATAAGAGGGTGTGGGTTCGACTTGAGAATGACAGCACTGATCCACACAGCCACTGACTTTGTGAGAATGATCATCTCCAGGGGGAACTCACATAGCACCAAAAATTCCAAAAAGAATATGGATGACGGTGGGGCTCTCTACTGCTCTGCCAAGATGGAGGCAGAGATGGAAGACAACGGAGTCTTTGCTGTAGAGTTGAGACAATCTTGAAGTGACATTCTGTGCATCCATGACCCTGTACTACTGGTCAATTCCTCCTCCCTTTTCTCTTCCTCTGCTTCTTGCTTGTACTACTACTTGTTTGAGCCCTATAATTAATTTATAAGAAAATGAAATCCTGCTGATCTAGTACAGAAGTAAACTTAGGTAACTTCTGAAGGGACATTGTCTATAGTAGTACATGGCACTTACTAATGCCCATGCAGGTACTAATGGTCTGTATACCTCAAGTGTGTATTCCTCTGAATAAATTTAACATTAGTGTGCACCAACTCCAGTAACTAAATGAAATCTCATCCCACTAGGTACAGAGGCAGAATAGCAATCTCTTTCATTATAGCCTCCTTATTGAACACTGCCCAGACCAGTTACTGGGAAAACTTTCTATACTCCTATAGAGTTTTTGTGTGGGCAAACTGTCTGTCTATAAAATTTATGTAGGTGTATGTGTCTGCAAGGTGTTAAGTAGATTTTTATAGAAAAAAAATTTCATTACCTTTAATTCCAGGGGACCAATGTCAAATAAAAGTGTGGTTTGTTCCAAAAAGTAGTCAATAAGTAAGTTTTTATACATCTAGTAAAAATTTAAATACAGCATAAACCTCTAATAGAGAAACTCCCTGTGAGTGTCTTCTTCAAGGGTACGAGCCCTGGTAGACTGCCAGTGCTCTAGTGGGTGACATATGCCCATGCACATATGAGCAACACTAACTGATGCACATGTACATCACACACACACACACACACACACACACACACACACACACACACACTAAATACACATATACATGAGTAAACAAGTGAAATAAAGTAAGTGATTTGAATGAGTGGCATCAGGAAATATATTTTTATTGTAAGCAGGCATTATTTACACACCTAGTCACATAAATCATTTCAAAATTCTGAGGTGACTTTACTGAAGATTAGGCATTACAGAACGTAAAGACAAGCCGATATGTCGGGCCAGAGAAGGCTGTGGAAACATCTCTCTATGTTGTTGTTGATGCTTTGTTTTAAGTTTTAGTTGCTGATTGTCATTGTTGTTGTTGCTGTTGCTGCTGCTGTTCTTGCTGTTTGAGATAGAGTCTCCTTATGTACCCCCGAGGCTAGCCTTGAACTCACAATCCTGTTGCCTCAGCCTAAGAAGTGCTAAGATAATACGCATATGTAGCTACACCTAGATATGTTGTTATTAACGATAGCAATTCTCATTTAAAAGTAATTTTAAGTAAGCCCTACCAACTTACAAAGGAACACAAAAGCTTTCTAATTAGTCAATAAAGAAGTAAGTTAAAACAAAAGTCTTAAGAACTCGAATCATCAGGGAATTGGTAAAGATACCTTTGGACAACATATTTTGAGAAAAGCCATGCAGGATCAAAGAGTGAAGGTTTTCTCCACTACCCACCTGCCTTGCCTTATTCTCCTGAGTCTAGAGGAAGACACTGACTTGATGTCTAATGCTGTGATGTAGCCATGTACAGCAGATAACTATCATATTAACTGATGTGAAAAGGGTGATTCGTTGAATATATGAGAGTCCACACATCCTTACCCAGATGACTCCTCACACAAAACATGGCAGTACCTGAAACACAACATCAGTTTCATCACCTTTGAACTAGTGACTTGCCAAAAGAATGCAGATCCATGTTGTTACACCACAGTGGAAGTCACTGTAGCCTCACAGGGTTCTGAGCTACAGAAGGGAGGGTGCTGGCTAAGGTGTGCACATAAGAGATGCTGAAGAACAGCAGCTCCAGCAGTAGAGTTTCTTTCTCACAGTTCTGGAAGTTTTCATGGTGCGGCAGCTATCCTCTTGGGCAGTTGTTATAGAAAATCACTTCCTTTCCACCTTGTACCACTATCCAAAAAGATGTTACTTTTGTCTGCATAGTGGGAACTGGCTAACTTCTGTGAACAAGGAAGAGAGAAAAAAAGCACCCATCTATTTGTTTTAAAATCCAGAACCAAAAGTGTTACTTTTACATCCACTGACTATGTCTAACCATCAAGGAGGCCAGGAACTAGCTCCAATGGGAATTCAGTGACAGCCAGTAATTATTTCTGTAAAAAGAAAAAAAAGTATATGATTGATATTGGGACTATCCTATAGTATGCCAAGATAGAGACAGGCTATAAATTGGAGTGTACTCTTGGTTTTGGAGTCACAGCTAACTCTTCTGCTCTTTTTACAGCTTCCTGCATGACTGCTATTTTAGCCAATGGCTGTGTGGTCCAAAACTGACAATATCTCTTGTTCTTAAAAAATATTCTCTGTGATGGCCTCCATTTAATTGCAGTTAACTACTCCAGAAAAGTAGACAGTGTTCACAACTTCGATGCTGTTTCTATTTTGGGGGGTTTTTGGGTTTTTTTTTCCTTTTCTTTTTTTCTTTCTTTTTTTTTTTTTAAGAAACAATTCTGGCATTAAGATTTCAAAAACTAACTCAACGTTGTAGTTGGTCTTTTTCCATTTGCGTTCATTAGAGAGTTGTCTGCCAGGCTAAAAAGCACTAATGTATTCTCTTCACTCCAAATACATCAAAGAACCTATGAGTAAAGTTTTTCAAAGCTTTTTCTTTCTTTGTCCTTTTTTTTAAAAAAAAATTATTTAATGGAAATGACCACCAGGTAGTCTATATGTTATCCTGATTTTTTAAAAAGGGAAATCCATTTGACGTGTTGTGAAGAGTAACTTTTCGACTCCCAAGTGCTTTACATCCAGATGCTTCTGAAAGGTGCAGGTTACTGCTTTTAAGGCAGGGAGTTGTTATGCGGATGTTGGGACTGCCTTAATGCCAGGTAAAGGGGCTTTGTGGCACCTCCGCTGAGAAAGTGTGATAAACTTCTTAGCGCTCAGCTCCAGTCACTGTGACTATTCACGCTTTCATCTTTTTAATGTAGTCTGTCGTTAAGCTTGTCTGTTTCAGGTTTTGGACAGAATCTCTTACCCTGTTGTTATATAGTCCATCAAGATGGGAATCCATTGTGGTCATTTCCTCAGAGTCAAAGCTCACTCTTCCATTGCTTTTCTCGGACATCCACGTCCATGATGGAAGTCCAATAGGCTGTAACTACACAGGCACGGTCATATTCATAAAGATTTTCACCTCTTTGCCAAAGCCTGGTGTTTGCCCTTTCCCTCTACAGTGCATTTAAATAATGCCCATCAGTTCACCAGGACCTGCTATCATCCAAGAAACCATCAAAAGGGAGGTGTGATCGAGTGTAATCCAGGGTGGCTCCCCCTGCTGAAGAGACATGTCAGACATTGTATGTCTCACGCAGAATATCCAAAGGGTCCTTAAGAAGCCATTTTTGTGTGGCCCTGGTGTTTCTTTGATCTTTCGTCTGTTTCTCCTGGTCCATCCTGTTTTTGATCCTGACAGAAAAAAAGGGTTCAAAGGAAAGATTTACGTTAATTTACTATGACAAATTAGCATTAACCCCATCTTACTCCACACCTTTTTTATTGTCCATGCCATAACTGAGATGCCCACATGGAGCTGTCTCTCTGCTGTGGGTCTCTTGGGCAAAATTAAGGTGCCCAGTAGATGGACACTGCGGAAGAGTTTCTGAAAATCCATTGCACGTAGCAGGTACAACTGGGCCCCCTGTAGCTGGGGGACAGGTTCTCACTCTTCTGCTTGCCGTTGTCTGAGACCTGAGACCTTGCCCTAGTACCTGAGCATGGAATCCCTCATTTCCAAGTCAGTAATAATCTCCCACTTGAAACATTTCTAATATCTCACTATGATGCACCATTCTGTCTCCAGCGGTGAAAGGAAGGTCTCTTATTTCACAAGATCATGTAGTGCTTTTCAGGCCATCTAGAGAATGCAGGATAATCTCCTTATTTTAATTACATTTGTCAAGTCTCCTGGGATAGCCACTGTAGGAAATCCCTAGCCTTCAAGAATAGAAATATTGATCTTTCCAGAGAGATTCTGCTTCCCACTTCTATGTTTGACTTCAATGATAGAGCACAGCACACCCCTCAAAGCTCGGAAGTGACGTCATTACAGAACCTGAGTTATAGGACAGAGTGGAGGTAGTCAAGCACCTCGTCACATTTTGGATTAAGAGGAGATCAGGAATGAACAGAAACAGTTGTTTATGCGTCATCACTTGTGGCCAGGAAGTGCTCGGGGAATGTGAGCTCTGTTTTATAGTAGGCAGAAACTTGGGTCTTTATGTGAGTTTTTGGTCTTTTCTATGGTTATTTATATGATTCGTTAGTTGTTTTCCAAATTAGCCACTATCTATTGTTAGCACATTCATTTCCTTACAAACAATCAAATTAAATGGCATAAGTATGTATATTCTGGAAGTTATAATAAATACAAATCAATCGTCATTGGCAATATATAACTGCCAATGAAATCTTAAATATCAGATATTTCTAGTACACTGAGAGTGTTCAGACTTTAGAGTAAGTTGACCATGACATTACTATGGCCTGGATGCTACATGCTACCAGCAGGGTAGAAACTGAGTCAGGGAAACCTTCTCATCCTTCTGCCGAAGCAGAAAAGCAAATGGGTATGATTATTTTTTTATCTGCCTAAGCAATTTTCTAAAATGTGCCTCAAATACATACCCAGAAATCTTACTTTCTTTCATAATTGGACATAGCTCATAGTTTTCATGCTGTCTTAGGCTCTGGGCCAATTTCAGTTTCATGACAATCAGAAGGCAATCCCTGTTTGTCACAATCCTCTTTTTGTGACACCCACAGAAGTCAAAATCAATGCAAAAGATAATCTGTCTGTCTGAAGCTCTACTCTGTTGCTCTCTTCCTCCCTGGGGACAGGCCCCCTTTCATGTGGCTCTAGAGCAGAAAACTTACTCAGTCACCCTTGTTGAAGTCAGAGCAACCTGTACACCCTCTCCATGACTACTGGTTACTAGAGGGTAGACACACCAGGAAAGCTTGGCCCAACTGAGGCTCTTACATAGATTGCAGAGTTTAGGTCCTTCTCCATACAGGAGCAGCAGGGTGGCCAACATGGCCCTAGGAGGCAACTGTACAAAGGTCTAGAGACAGCAGGGCTGATGGACAGTTGTTCCTGTTGCAATGACTGTTCTTGTGTGCTTCCTAAAAGTGACTCTGCCACCCACAGAGCTTACTGGTATCATGCCCACACATCTACTTCCTGGTCACCTTTCCAGACTTGCCTGCATTTATAGTCACACCTCAACCTGATTCTGTTGTCCAGTCTCTCCCTGCTCTACTCCTGAACTGTCTGAGATGTGTGAATAACTGAAAACTGCAAAACTGCCTTTAAAACATGCTGTGATCTCTGGTTTCCCTTCAGAATGTATAAGTGTTGTTGTTGTTGTTGTTGTTGTTGTTGTTGTTGTTGTTGTTTTCTTTTTAAAAGCTGTGAATTGAGGATGGAGAGATAGCACAGGGGTTACTAGCACATGGTTCTTCTTCTAGGGGACTAAAGTTCACCTCCCAGCCCTCCTCTGCCCTCCATAAGCACCCTCACACACAAGCACATAGACACACGTCTACACATAATTCTTTAAAGTAAATATTTTGAAAGAGTTGAATTAAATAAAAGACTTAAAGGCACTAGCAATAATCACAGTGACATCTGATGATGACAGGTAAGAAAGGTAAGGACAAGTACAACTAGCCAAGGATTCAGGGGCATGACAACTTATCTGTAAATATCACAAGTGATACAGAAAACCCCTACAGAGAGAGGGGGGGAGAAAGAGGGGGAGAGAGAGAGAGAGAGAGAGAGAGAGAGAGAGAGAGAGAGAGTCAAACAAGAAGCTCTGAGAAATAGTGTTTGAGGATCCACAGTTCCATCAGGCAAGGGAAAATGAAAAATGACATCTTTGTAAACAAAAGTTGGACTTAAATCCCTTACATTGCACCATTTTAGTTTTTCTGGTTGCAGTCCTTCATGCATGTGTGCATGTGATTGTGATTGTGTATGTACGTGTGTGTGTGTGTGTGTGTGTGTGTGTGTGTGTGTGTGTGTGTGTAAGTAAGTAAGTAAGTAAGTAAGATTCCATGAATTAGTAAGGGTATTGTTGAGATGGTAATGATTCATTTCAGGTGTTGTTGAGTTTCATTCTGATGGGAGCTATATGATAAACAATAAGTGATAAATAGGTGAATGCACAGGTAGACAGGCAGGCATATGACAGATATACAATCTAAAGATGAGAAGTGATTGACAGAGAAGTGGATTGACTGATCACTGATTTAGCAATGATTACAAATTAAATAGTATATGTACTTAGTCTTAAGAAAATGAAAATGTGACATAAAATCTAATGTGTACATTCTGGTATGAATAATGCCACTTTTTTCCTCTTTTTTTTTCTCCATAATCAGGGACCTTAGCTAGGTATTGCCAAAATGAAAATTTAGGAAAAATCTTCACACCTCTTCTTTGTCCAGACTGTTTTATTTGGGTACATCTCCCTTGTTTCTCTATAGAGGCTACATGCCCAATAATGCAGCCTACAATCTAGCCTACAGGCCAGCATTACAATGCTGCCATAGCACCTACAATCCATCCTAGAGGCCAGGGTTACAATGCTGCCATAGCACCTACAATCCAGCCTACAGGCCAGGGCTGCGATGCTCCCATAGCAGCCTCAATCCAGCCTAGAGGCCAGGGCTACAATGTTTCCATTCTTGATGCTAATATCTTCTGGATTACAATAACCTAAATTCAGGGTTATTGTATAACCATCTGTATATTCAGTAACCACTCCTATTACCCTTCTCAAATTTCTGGTTCTTTGCTATAGACCCTGCAGCTGCCTTTAGCCCTAGTTTTCCCCTGCATTTCCACTGGGAAATCATTAAGCACTACAAAGCAGCAGTGTTTTTTTTTCTTTTATTATATTTTATCAATTGTTTCATACAGTATATCTTGAGCATGTTTCCCTTCCCCAACTCATTCCAAATCCTCTCTTGCCTAATTTTGTGTTTTCTTTCTCTTTCCCTCTCTCTTCCTTTCTCTCTTTCTCTCTCTCCCTCTCCCTCTCTGTCTTTCCATCTCTCTCTCTCTCTCTCTCTCTCTCTCTCTCTCTCTCTCTCTCTCCTTCTCTCTCTCTCTCTCTCTCTCTCTCTCTCTCTCTCTCTCTGCCTTTCTCTCTGTCTGTCTCTATCTCTCTGTCTCTGTCTCTGTCTCTGTCTCTCTTTCTCTCTCTCTCTCTCTCTCTCTCTCTCTCTCTCTCTCTCTTTCTCAAAGGAAGAAAAGAAGGAAGCAAAACAAAGAAACACAAAACACAACAAAAATGAAAAGAAACAAGCAAAAGATCAATAAAACAAAAATTACAAATAAATAAATAAATAAAACAAAAGTCCAGAAAAATAACACTGAGTTCATTTTGTGTTGAGCAACTACTTCTGTGTATGCACCCTACCCTGGCATATGGTACTCCCTTGGGCAGAGCATTATCAATTACAGATAGCTTCTTGGTTAATGGTGAGACTTTGCATCTAACTTTCTCTGTCCATCCTGGGACCCTATCTGACTTGAACCTGTGTAGGTCTTGTGCATGCTGTCACAGTTTATGTGAGTTCATGTGTATTGGTTTTATTGCATCTGCAAGACACCGTTTCCTTGGAACCTATTGTCACCTCTGGTTCTCACAATCTTTATGCCTCTTCTTGTAAATAGTTACCTAAGATACCCAATCCTTAAAAAGGGGGCTTTTGATGAAGATATCCTATTTATGACTGGGTGTTCCAAAGTCTCTCATTTTCTGCACTATCTAGTTATGAGCTTCAGTGTTCGTTCCATATACTGCAAAAAGAAGTTTCTCTGACGTGGGTTTAGTAAGGCACTGATCTATGGATATAAAGCATGTCATTAAGAGTTATTGTATTCTTACATTCCTTTAGCAGAATAATAGTTCTAGGATTTATCCTAGGCACATCATCTACCTACTCTCAGTTACTTGGCCACATTATCAATGTCAGGTATGTTTCATCTCATGGAGTAAGCCTTAAATCCAAACAGTGGTTGGCTGCTCCCATAATATTTGTACCATTATTGCATCAGTGTATCTTAATACATCTTGAAGGATGAGCACTAATAAAGGTTTCAGGGTTTGTATCTGGGTGCTATTAATGACTACTTTTTTCCTCTGGTAGTGCACAGAGTACCTTTTATCTTGTCGTTCTGGGTGAAACTTCTAATTAAGAAACAGTTTGACTTCTCTAGTTTCACTTATATGTATGAGTAAGTGTTGTCTTCAGTAATAGGGTCTATTGGTTGTAGAGACTTGGTAATAGAGTGTGATGCATTTTTGTTGTTGTTGGGGCAAACAGTGTTCCAATGAGGCCTCTTTGGTCAACAACTCAATAAGATGTAACCTATTCCTGGCACTGGAGTTTTTACTTGGTGACTTAAGATATCTATTTGGGACTTTGTCTCCACTATTATTTGCTGACTCCATTTATAGCCCTTTCATCCATGGATATATTCTATGAAGTTTCTATAGTAGTAGGTTTTTTATATGTTTTTTTCAAATGCCTTTTAGTGTTAATTACCCCTCCCAGCATTCCTTCAATTTACCCTTCTCTGCCCTATTTAATCCTCCTATTCTAGTCTCTCCTTTATCTCTCCATGAAATTATATTCTACCTCCCCATGCTTGGGAGGTCCACCTCTCTACCATGGTTCCTTTTTAGGTACCTAATCTTTGTATTTTTTCAGAGTGTAGCACACATTTTCAAAGTTTAAATCCACATATAAGAGAAAACATACAATATTTGTCTTTCGAGGTCTAGGTCACTTCACTCAGGATGATTTGTTTCTACGTCCATCCATTTACGTGTAAATTTCATTTTAACATATAAAAAGTTTTCCATGTTTGAATGCACAATATTTTCAGTACCCACTCATCAGTTGGTAGACATCCAGGCTGTTTCCAATGTGTGGCTATTGGGAATAAACCAGCAATAAACATTGATGACTAAGTGTCTCTGCATTAGGAAGCAGAGTCCTTTGGTTCTATTCGCAGGAGTAGTATAACTTGGAGGTAAACCAGTTCCTAGCTTCCTAACTCATGTGAGCATAAATGCCACATCTTCGAAGCATGATGACGCTGACGGTTCAAGCCATACTGGTTGAGGCTTGGATGACAAAATGTTGTTCTATGACATCCAGCATCCTGCCTGAGTATAAGGAGTTACAGGATCACAAAAGATAGACCATGTAGCATCTCGTGGGCCATGGCAATGCTTATCTCAATCCTGAGCACAAGACAACAGCAGTGAAACATTTGACGCTACAGAATGGCATGATATAATTTGTACTTTCATCACTGGAATGCTTGTATGAGAAGCAGATTACATGAGGAAGGAATGGAGGCCAGAACCTGTTGATTGCAGAGAGTAAAACATGTAATTAGATTCCAGAGATTCTTGGGAGGTGATGTTAAGGATGTGGTTATGATTTGAAGATGGGGAAGTGAAAGAGGAGTTGTCAGAGATTGACTTCCAGCTATTTGGATTGAGCAAGGCACTGGAAGAGTTACGGCGTGTCATAGATTGAAAAGGGTAGTTTGTTTAGCTGGATATTGTGTGAGAGACATATTAAAATTACATTTGGAATGTGTTGATTTCTGGGTACCTTGGGACACACCCAGGTCAAGATGGAAGGCAGGATCTTAGTCACAATCAGTCTGTAGCAATAGACAGTGATGACAGTCTTCTCTGGTGCTCATGGGGTTCTGAAATATTCACTCTCTTCTTACTCTGTTGTACAACACAAAGCAATCTATGGACACAAATTCCTCCCTTCTCACCTAATTTTGGAAGAATTTGCATAGCCTCTGTAACAGGTTTGGCCACTTCAGCCAATGTAGCATTAATAAATATGCCTCAAGCAAAGGTGTAAGACTTTACAGCAGTTAGGCTCACCCTTTTTATTGTACTGGTAACTGTGGTGCCACCATAGAGTGGGCCCTAAAGAACCTTTCTAGAGGAAAAGAGCATTGGGAAGGTTGTTAAACCCAACACCACCCTTGCCAATTAACCCAAAAGTATATGAAAATACTAAGAAGCTGACCACATCATAAAATAAACATTTTCTAGTAAAGTTAGTCATGCTGGACCAAAGAAAATGGTAACCAAGGTGACCAAATACTGTGTACTAAATGGGATGCTACTATGTGAACCATTCAGTTTGGGAATGATTTGATTCACAGAAAAGCTAACTAGTGTAATCTCTGGTTTTCAAACAGGCATTTGCAGCTAAATCTGACCATATGATGACCATTTGGTCATCTGACTTTATGAACATGTGATCACATTTTGGTTGTGGAGATAAGGAAGAATGTGGAAGAACCTGGGTGGGAGGTGGTTGTGGTTGTTGTGGTTGTTGTTGTTGTTGTTGTTGTTGTTGTTATTGATAGAAGAAACTTCTGCTTTATCAACTCTCTAACTTCTTTATCTACCATTGTGAGAAGTGGAACTTCAGTCATCACTCTGGATCACATGATCAGGAAAGCAACACCGAGCGTAGGAAGAGCCTGTTTCTGTGAAGATTTTATGGACCAAGATGCCACATAAGCTTTAGATTGCCTTCTTTTAAGTGAGAAAGAAACCCCATTTTGTATAAGGCATTGTTGTTAGGACCTCATTTGCCTACAAAAGAACTGCAAATTTAAAGTTGATTCCCTTGTTTTTTTTTTGTTTTTTTTTTTTTTCCTTTGAGACAAAGTCTATTGGGCCCTGACTGTCCTGGAACTTACTATGTCATTATATAGATCAAGTTTGTTTCAAAATCATAGAAATCCTCCTGCCTCTGCAAGTCTAAATGTCCATCATCAAAGCATTAGACATATGAAGCTAGATATATTTTTGCTCTTCACCTTGAACTTGAATTTTCTAAATGTTTCTTCTTTTGTCCTTATAGTTAGGGGTCTCGGTAACCAACCCCTAGCTGCTCTAGCTTGAACAGTTTTCCCTCACCCAAATAACAGTAGGTACCTGATTATCTAGGAAGGCTTTACCTAGACAAAACTATTTCTTCCTTATTAAGCTGTCTCCTCTCACTCAGCTACCAACAATATTACAGTCATTCCAACCGTTTTACCTTCAGACACTCACTGGTGTAATACTTTACCGAGTACAAGGAGAAGTAGGCACAACTGTAAGAAATTGAAAGGCTTTGTACATATACCACTAACATCATAAATATTGATATATTAGCATGTAAGTTGTATTTTATTGCTTTCACACACATAACCTATTGACAAGCATTTTTATTCTTTAAGTGACTAAATGAAATCTTTAGAGGGCAAGCTTCATTTTTTAATAAAATAAAAAAAATGGATAGAACAGAGTAGAAAGAATCATTGCATGCAGTATGTTTTCTACTATGGAATTATTTCATTAATTCATAATATATATATATATATATATATATATATATATATATATATATATATATATATATAATCTTCAAGCCAATGTCTTTGTAGGCAATAATTTAAAGGGAAAAAGAGCGTTGGAGAATCTCTATCATTGTCCTCCACTTTTTGCCTATCTCTCTCCTCTAGATAGCATCTTCCCTAATTTCCACGTAGCAGCCACCATCCCTCATTTCTAACCCATGGAGGTGTGCCTATGGCTTAGGTCCAGACAGGTACTTTATTACACCACTTAAGCCAAAGAGTCAGCCCAGGAAGGAAGATAAGAAGTTATTTGCTAATTTTCAACTAACTTAGCCCTTTAGGCAAAAAGGTACATTGCTTTCCATGGGTTTGTAAGGCTGAAAAACAAAATCATTGTCTGCCCTTGCCTTGATCTTTCCAGGGACTGATGAATCTGTGGTAGTTGCTGACAAGATGGTGTTGCCAACCCAGGAAAAATAGCAGAAGTTGCCATTGCAACCACATGTGACTCCTATATCCAAGCTTGCCTGAGAGATACACTGACATTGTAGCCATGTCTAACACCCACAAAAACAAACCTCTTTGATTTCTAATCCAGTTTGGCCTCGATTTCTATCACTTATGGTTTAAAAAAAACCCTCACTACTACACTGTCTGTGGTAGAATATAATTCAGACATTATTTTGAGAGAGAAAATGGAAGCTTAGTGAAATTAAACAATTCTACCAGCATTATATAGTAATGGAACCTGAATTCTGTCTTCCCAGCCTTTCCAGAACTCTCATGCTCCTGGATACACAGGTGTGACTCAGAGTGTCCATGAGCATCTTTGGTCTTCATGACTGAAGCAGGAACAAGTATTTCTGCAGGCAAAGTTTTAGCATCATTCAGCCTCATGAAACAACCCAGGCACCCCACAAAGAGAAGCCAAACTATGGTTCCCCAGTAGCTTGAAGCCTCTTTATGAAGCAGGATCCATAGGCTTTTATAGAGGACTTAGTTGAGATAAGAAACAAACCCATACCCTGGTCATTTGATTCATTCTCTTCTTGAATATCTATCTCTTGCTCTAAAGTTCTATTATTAAATGGCCAAAAATTATAATAATCGTCCCAATTTGATTTTTATAAGTATTATATTTTATTATTTAAATTTTTATTTATTATATTTTATTACTAAAAATTTTGAAACTTGAATATATTTTGATCATATTGACCTCTTCCCCAAGTTCTTTTAGATCCTTACTCACGCAATGTTAAGTTCTTTCTCAAAAAATAAAAAAAAAACCAAAAACCCAATACAACAACAAAAACCCCTAAAACCAAGAAAACAACACCCAAAAAGAAAACAAATAAAAACAACTGTGGAGTTCTTTATATGTTGAACATGAAGCTTGCCTTGGAGTGGTTGATGTACCCAGTGTCATTCTATTGCTGAAAACTGATTTTCCCTCTCCCAGCAGGTATACATGATAGTTCAGTTGTTAACCTTTATGCTAGTGGCTAGACATTCATTAATTCACAAATACACAAACACACACACATGTAACAAAATAAAATATAATAAGACAAAACAAAGAGCACAAGAGAAACAAGAATCAGACTCATGGGACATGCCCCTTGGGCCCTACCCAGATCTAGCCAATGGGCATAACATTTTCCACAGTTGAGTGGAGAGTGGGGTATGACTTTCACACGTACTCTGGTGCCTCATATTTGACCATGTCCCCTGGAGGGGGAGACCTGGTGACACTCAGAGGAAGGATAGCAGGTTACCAAGAAGACACTTGATACCCTATGGGCATATACAGGGGGAGGAAATCTTCCTCAGGAACAATCATAGGGGAGAGGAATAAGGGGAAAATAGGAGGGAGGGAAGAATGGGAGGATACAAGGGATGGGATAACCATTGAGATGTAACAAGAATAAATTAATAAAAAAAAGTTTAAAAAAAAAAGAATCAGACTCATTTGCATGCTCAGGAATCTCATAGAACTACTAACCTGGAAGCCATAATGTGTCACAGAGGGCTCAGGCAGACCCACGTAGGCCCTGTGCATGTTTCCTCAGTCAGACAGCATATAAGCTTTGCTTGTGTTGATTTGGAAGGCCTTGATTTTTTGGTGTCCTCCATCTCTGGCTCTTAAACTCTTTCTTCTTTCTCTTCTACAGGGTCTCTTAGCCTTGAGCGGAGGGATATGAAAGAGACAGCCTATTTGTGCCTGGATATTAGTATATTTGCAATATTGAGATATAACTTAACATGCCAAATGACTTGTCTTATTTTTATTTTCATTCAACTATAAATATATATTGTATATTGGATACATTTCTTCCTTGCCTTCTCTTCGCTCAGCCTTTCAAAGTGGATATAATGACATTGATATAATCATAAGTTGTGATCTTTACTAATATCTAATGCCCAAAGATTTTCATTAACATGTCTTGTAAATAATTTACATTAGCTAATGGGAAGAGACATCACCTCCCATTCCTTCTTTCTCCCCTCTTCCACTGGTTTCTTTATCAAAGAATCTGCCTACTCAGTACATTTAGCACCATTAGAATAATACAATTTGTGACATTTTGAGTCTACCTTTTAGAACAATGTTCTTAAAATTAAGTGATGAGGTAGCCTGCTGCTCTGTATAGGTGAATAATACTTCTTTTATGGATATACCACCATTTGGCTCATTCATTCATCTCACAGTAGATGGCTGAGTTATTTCCATTTAGGGCAATTGTGAGCAGTTTTTCTATAAACATTCTTTTGCAAATATTAAACTTGAATCTTTTGACTATACACTTTGGAATATCAATGAAACTTTAAAATCATATTACTTAATATCTTCTTTGTTTAGATGCCGTAGTTCTTTCTGGAGATGTTACACCCTCTATATAATAAACCTTATTGGGTCCATGGCATTCAAACATTTCACCAAGTCTGTGTGCTGTCCTCATACTTTTTTATAATGTCTTTTGGAATACAAAAAGTTTTTTTGATAAGGTATAATTACTTTTTCTCTAGTTTTTATGCCTTTAGTGGCATATATAACTTATGAAAATAAATTTCATATACATATATGAAACCATGTCCATTAAAATGTAAAATTAGTTACATAATTTCAGCTCTTACATTTAGGACCATTTTCAGTCTCTATATATGGTGTTAGGTGTGGACCAAGTTCATTCATCTGTACCCAGATGCCTGTGGTCCGAGCATCTTTTGTTGGGAAGACTGTTCTTTTGCCATCCTAGCACGTTTTATAAGTACATGCTATTTGCTGAGCGCTGCTCTAAATTCTAGAGGTATCCTAGTATATAGCACAGACAAAAATCCCTGCCCATCTGGATACAAATCCCTGCACAGTGGACATGGGAGCAATCAATAGAACAGCCCCAGCTAAATAGCCCGCAACTCTACCACACTGCACAGAGGGATCTGCAAATGTCACTAAAATGAATGCACTGAATGTGTATCTCCTGTGTTTGTATAAAACACAGGATGGTTTTTTTTTTAAATTGTTCCCATCTCTTGGAGCCAAATGGGACATCCAGAGGAAGCAGGTGGACACCAGCCTACCCAGAACACCTTCAACAAAAAATTTGTCCTTCCTTTGAGAAGTACAGGGCTAAAGATGGAGCAGAGAATGAGGGAAAGGCCAACCAATGGCTGGCCCAAATTGAGACCCACTCCATGGGAGAGAGCCAACCCCTGACAATCTTAATGATACTCTGTTATGCTTGCAGACAGGAGCTTAGTATAACCGTCGTCTGAGAAGCTTCATCCAGCTGCTAATGGAAACAAATGCAGAGACCCACAGTCAAGCAATAAGTGGAGCTTGGGGAGCTCTGTGGAAAAGTGGGAGGAAGAATTGAGGGAGCTGGGGGCATCAAGGACACCACAATAAGACCTACAGAGTAAATTAACCTGGGCACATAGGAGTTCACAGAGACTGAACTTCAAACCAACATGCATGGGCATATGTCTATGACCCCTACACATATGTAGCAGATGTACAGTTTGGTCATCATGTTGGTTCCCTAGAAATTGGAGTAGGGGCTGTCTTTCACTCTGTTACCCACCTTTGGATCTCATTCATTTAGCTGGGCTGCCTTGTCAGGCCTCAGTGGGAGAGGATGCACTTAGTCCTGCTGCAAAGTGATGTGCCAGGGTAGTCTGGTACCCATGGGGGGGGGGGGTCCTCCCCTTCTCAGAGAAGGGAAAGGATGATTGGAGAAGGAATGTGAGGGTGAGACCTGGGGGGAGTGGATTAAGGGAACTGTAACATAAATAAATTAATTCATGAAAGAAAAAAGCCAAAGAAAGAAAAACTGTCCATTCCGTGGAAACAAGAGTACAACAGCTCTGGCAACTTACCACGCCAAGGACATATTATGGCAAAGATGATTTTTGTAACCAAAGCTATGCCCGTGGCTCCTCCTCAGCACAAATGCCTCCGTTTGCATCCCGCTCCACTTTTTCAGCTTGGCTTAGCTATTCCACCTCCCTGAAGGCTTTGCAGTAGACTATTCCTCCATCTTAGAAATCCTTTGCATCAGCCACATCCCCAAACTGCATATGCAAGCTGACATTTTCCTACATTCTAATGAGATGGTTACAATTCACACCTCCATGACCAAGAGTAGAATAAAGTATCCCTGCTTCTCTCTTGGGGCATTATGAGTGTCTCAGGATGTTTCATGAAGTCCAAAATGAGTGTGTGTGTGTGTGTGTGTGTGTGTGTGTGTGTGTGTGTGTTATATGTTGTATGTTTCACTACTAGGTTGAAAGGCACATTCACTCATTCAAACAACTCAAGATAATTATTCATTAATTAAAAATATTTGTCAAGTACTTGCCCTATAAGCCAGGTACCATAACAGACTGAGATGAGTGGAATATGATGCCCTAATCCTAAACATTTATCATGTCCAGTGCTGTGCCTTACTAGGTAGACTGATAGCATCAGGCCAAAGGAACTACTTACTTTCAGCCTTTCATTAGTGCCCATGCCTACCAAGTGCTCTTTTACCTCTGAGGTATTGTGGTCTCCAGCAATCTCAGAAACCATAAACTTTTTCTTTGTGTTCAGTGCACCCAAATCCCATCACAAGCTGCCAATTTACATCCAGGGTTGGTTCCAATGACCCTAAAGACTCAAATTCCTTATATAATACAGTATAGAATTTGCATACCGTCCCATGTGATTTCTTGTGTGTATGTGTGTATGGTTTATACATGTTCATATACCAATGTTAAAAAGCCAGACACAACAGCAAGCCCTTATAACCTCACTGCCAGAGATGCAGAGACATGAGGATGCCTGTGGCTTCCTTGCCAGCCTGTCAGCGAGTTCCCAGTTCATTGAGAAACTGTGTCTGGAAAGTAATTTGGAGACTGGAAGAGGAAGAGTGTCAATTTCTGCTCTGCACATGTACATGGGTACACACACATACACACATACACACACATGTGCACACACATACACACATGGAAGGAAGGAAGGAAAGAAGGAAGGGAGAAAGAAGGAAAGAAGGAAATTATATGTTTACAATTAAATATTTTCACATGAAAACCCACCTTCTCATTTTTTTTTAATTTTAAGACTGGAAACTAGCCTCATGTCCACATAGTCCTGAGCAGCTTGAGTGGGGATCTCTACTCTGATACTTTTCATTTCTCATTTTTCCTTCTTGGACTGCCCTAACCCTGAATCTCTCACAGAGAAAACTGTTGGCAGATACTACAAAATGTTCTAAGCAATCCTCTTTGTCCTCTATACACCATTGACATCCATATATTCCTATGGCTGCTTTCACAGTTTTAAAAGGTCTCATCATGGGCTGGATGCTAGATGGTAAAATGAGAAGAGCAATGACCCTGGAGACCCCCAGTGGCGGCATCGTCCATGCTTACTTACTGCCCTCTATTTGCCGGATGTAAAGGATGCCACAGAACAGGGCAGGAAGCCTGGACAGAAGAAGGCTGGGTTAGGGAGAGGCTCCCCTGGCCAGTGTACAGGACTATCAGATGAAGAGGAAATTATGTGTTTTTTCATGAGCCTCTGAGCCCTCAAAGCTGCCTGTTACAGCACCCAGCCCACTTAATAAACATACCTCCCAAACCACACCGAACATACATCGTTTAGGCTCAGTTAACTCTTAGGTTTTTCTCTATAAAACCTAAAAATCTATTTCTAAAACACACTCTGACTCTAAAAACAAAAGCCATTTTCTCATAATAGAAACAGTAAAAATAAATATACTATTTTTAATGATATATTTGTAAAACAGGGTGGAAGAGAGAAAATCACAAACACTTTGGCCTGTTACTTGTAATAGCATGTGCTCATGTGAGCTGGAATGTAAGCAGCCAGGCAATATGCACTGTGCCTTACTTCTAACAGGAGCCCTTTGAGGAAGATGCTATCCCCGTTTCAAAGAACAGAACAATGAAGCCCAGAAAAGTTGAACAACTTGTCCAGAATCATATCACAAGCTGTTCCCATGTAGAGCCCAGCTTGGGGTATAGGTCAACCTGAGCTAATCCTCCTTCCTCAGGAGGCTGACAGAACAGCTCACAGTGTGATTGTGAAACAGTTGCTGCTGCCACTTTATACCAGAGAGGCTTTCGTAGATGAAAGCTGGAGTACTATCCTACAAGAGTAAACACTGCTTCTTGCATTCTTAGGATGGGACAGTGCAGGAAGGAGATATTCTATGTCATAGTGTTGTGACGCAGCTTTGCTCTCTGTTCTGCTAAGCATCTGTAGTATCCTCTGCCTCTAAAACCATCCCTCACCAGCCATCTGCCCAGATTCAGATCCCACCACTCCAAGAAATATCTAAACACAGTCCTACAAAGCCCCTACCATTAGATACCATGGGACCTGGCTTTCGAAACACAGACACAAGACAGTGAGAAGACAGTAGGATATAACTGCATTTGTATTAAGGGCTATGTAACCATCCTGGTTAGGTTGTCAACTTGACAGGAGATGGAGTTGTCTGGGATGAAAAACCTCAGCTGGGAAAATGCTTCCATTGGATCGGCCTGTAGGCAACCCTGTTTTGTGTTTTCTTGGTTGATGATTGATGCGGACAGGTTCAGTTCACAGGTGGGGAGTAAAACCAATGTTGTCCCCGGACAGGTGGTCTTGAGTTGCCTAAGGAAGCAGGCTGAGCAAGCCATGAGTAGCAAGCCAGTAAGCAGTGTTCCCCTACGGCCTCTTTTTCAGTCCCTGCCACAAGGTTCCTGCCTTGAATTCCTGCCTTAACTTCTCTTAGTGACGGAATATAACCTGAGAGTTGTAAGCTGAAATATAACTTTCTTCCCAAAGATGCCTTTGGTTAGGGTGTCTTATCACAGCAATATAAACCCCAACTAAGACAGTAGCAAACTACCTCAAAACTTAATAACTTCAAACAATATTTCTTCATTGTTTGGGTGACTCAGGAATGAAGATATGATTTAGCCAAGTCCTATGGTTCTAGGTGTCTTACAAGTCCACAATCAAAATGCTAGGTTCAAGGTGTTGTCAGCTCAACCTTCACTGGGAAGGATCTATTTCTCTGAAGTAGAATTCCTCCTGCTCTGCTGGATGGAGGTTGCAGTCTCTAGGGAGCTATTATCCATAGAATTTCCTTGGCTTCTTGCCACCGGGCTTCCCCATAGGGCATCTCACAGGGCTGTTGGCCTTATTAAAGGGGGAGGGGGGAGATCAACAGGAGGGAGAAGGAGATAGCATATGTGAGGCAGAAATTGTAGTCTTTTTCTAACCTAATTGGTACTTCTGTCATATTCTAGTCATTGGAGCCATTGGGTCCAGTCCACACTCAAGGGAAGGACATTGCACAGTGTATGATGTCAGTATGTGGGAATACTATGAACATACATGCTACACCAAATATCTGACACAACTTATGCTTCCCAGGAGGTACTCAAACAGTGATGGTAATTACTAAACTCTCTCTTACTGTGGAACTTAGGATGTGTCCCAAAACCTTCCTATCTCAGTTTGTCGCTGATACAATGGAAATAACGATAGACTATCTCACGGGGCTTTTGTAGCGGTTAAATTCCCTGAGATGAGTGATAAAAACTTAACTCAGAGGCACATAATGAAAAATAGTAAATGCATATTACTAAATATAGCCCCACCATCATGATGATACTGTCTCTATCCTAGGTTTGCTCAAATGCACACCCATAGCCATCATCATTACGTAATAGACACCCACAGTCTCTTAGAGCCTCCCTCGATTGTTCTTAGTGGAAGAAAGTAGAGAGATGCAGTAGAGGGAGATCAACACTAAGTATTTGCTCTAGGCTCCTTTACCATCATAGCTCCTTAAAGATATAAGTGAAAACAAAAATAAAACAAGCAAACCCAGGCCACAGAGATTAACTGTGGATGACCTCAATCCAGATTTCTTCTCACCACTGCCCACACTTCCTTGCCCCCCATCAAGTGTGTTTTAGATAAAGTCACTGAAGAAAGAGACTAAATCTGAGACTGGCCTTAAGGAAGGGAACCACTGTCCTGAGTTTGTACTACATGAAAAATATCTTTATTTCCAAGAGGTCATGACTCCATCTTTATTTCCTAGAGGTCAGAATTCTAGGATTTAAAGAAGCTCAAAGACCAATTTGGTCCATTTTTCTCATTAGATAAGGAAACAATTTCAGAGAAGTGAAGGTACCAAGTGAGTAGATAGTAAAACTCCAGGACCTTAATTTTACTTTATCTAGCCAACCCTTACCTTACATCTTCCATCTCTGTCTAAATAGAAGTTTGCTTGAGAAAAGCAATTCATCTTGCCTTCATACTTAATATGATTGACAGTAGGAAGCAGAGGCCGCAAGCACTTTCAGTGTCTTCAAAAGAAGTGACCAAGTCTACCTCTCACTAGCTCTATGCTAGATGGCTAGCCAAAACCCTTCACCAGCGATCAGCTACAGATAGGAACACAGCTTCAGCCCCAAGTAATTGCAGAAAAGCTCTAGGAGTGCTTTACATGGACACAGGTGCCTCTCACCAAGGACAACCTGCTTGCCAGGATCCAGCCACTAATTGGGAACAAAAGGAGGATTAGCTTCAGCTTTTCTGATGTCAGGGAAAGCATGCATTTCTAGATATATTCAGCTAGTATTTGAGATGTATCTTCCCAAGTGCCCAAGAGAGTCACTGTGTTGCCTGTGGGACACACAGGCCACATTGCTATTGAGATGGGTCTGAAAGGACAGCTACATGTGTTCTTAACAAGAAAGTGGACCAGAAAGACCCCACTTACACCTTATAACCCTGTACTTCATTAATTTTCATCTCCTGCTTTAATTCCACTGCAGGAATTATTTGCCAAGACACCACACCTTCCTATATCTGCAGGAATATCAGGATCAGAGAGGTTGCTGTTCATTCTTCCTTTTGACTCTATTTTTCCTTCTAGGATAATATCACTTTTTCCTGTCTCATTTCTAATGTGATAGCAATACAATGATGAGGTTTAATTGTTCCTGGGAGAATAGCTTTTAAAAATCTATTCTATAATATGCTTACAATAAGCAATTTCTCTACAGAGGAAGTTTTCCAAAGGGGGGAAAAAGCGATTTTTAAAAGTAATTTCAGCAGCCAAGTAGATTAAATATCCACCGTATTAGTCACAGAGCATTAGATGGAATTGAGTTGACTGAGTAGAGGTCAAAGAGTAGTTGAAGTTTGTAGCCCACCAAAGGAACAATAAAACCCAACCACGCTTAAAATCATTAACTTTAAACCCTTTGATATGAGATCCAAAAGCTCACAGCTCCTTCCAGAAACTTCCAAATGCCATGCCTAGTAAAAGAGTAAGTCTCTCCCAGAGATCTTCATTTCATGAATTACTTTACGTGCATCAGAAGGCAATGGAGAGAAGGTGGGGTTTCCAGATTCCTTAAAGAAAAAAAAGAAAGAAAGTAAGAAATATTTCTGCCTGTTCAGCACACAAACTGCAGCTCCAATCTTCAAACATTCCCAGACAAACAGGTTCCAAGTAAATGTACTGTGGATAAAAACGTGAAGTTCATCACTGAAGCCGGGCATGGTGGTGCATGTGATCCCAGCCCTTGGAAGGTTGCAGCAGAAGGACCTCAGATTTGATGCCAAGCTGCGCTACAAAGGGAGAAGCAAACCTCCTGACTGTGAAGTTGCTCCCTCCAGCTCTCTCAGCCACAGCACTCAGTGCCGCTGCCTGGGAGCTCCTCAGCTCATGCCTAACGGGCAATGGTTTCGGGGCTGATTGGTTTTGATTATAACGTCAAACTGAGCTCCCAGCAACTTCCAAAGACACTCTTGTGAGACATCTAAAAGCCTCAGTGCTCCTGCCCGTGGAGGGACGCAGCGTGAGGCAAATCTCTGAACTTGAAGTTGGCCTGCGGAGACAACTGAAAATTGAGGCAAAGGCTGGGAAGTCATGAAATATGCAAAGAAAGGGCTCCCTATTTGCCAAACTGACTGCGAAATTAGAGACATGAAGAACAACAATGGAAGAAAATCAATCTGCCCTTTCTAATCACTAAACAACTTACCTATTCCTTCCGCCAAGGCTGTTAAGTGCACTGGATTCTGTCTCCAGCAGCTAATAAAATCAATGTTAGCATCTATTAAAGCTATAAGCAGTACATCTGTAAATAATGGGATGCTCTCTTTGGTGCTGGCTATTTGAATGCATGAATACTGACTATAGGGAGGAATTGTAAACATAATTGTCTTTATGATTAAACTAAGTGTGTTTATTTCTAAGAAAGTGAGTAGTTTATAGTATTCCTTAGTGCTCAGGCTAATGTAGACTTGAGATAATATTACAGAAAAAAAATGTGCTCAATAAAACTTTGAACCACAAATTTGTAAAGGGGGAATTGCAAGGACCATGTGCATTATATGGCTGAGAAGTAATATTTCAACATTTGCTTGCATCAAAGAGCACATAGTTTGCCAAGATGAAATAGTGGGCCAGGGACAGACATATCCCCATGGGAGTTAAACTGTTCATGATTGGACTGAAGAACCCAGGGTGCCCTGAGTGATTGGGAGAATATACCATAGCTATGCAGTGGGGAACAAAACTGTGACATCACTCAGCTGAGAGGCATTGACGATGTGAAAAGACAGCCATGTCACTAAGATCCCATATCATAGGCAGCCTCTGGAAGACAGCATCCAAGCCCAACATCATTTTGCCTCTGTGAGCTCAGATATGTGGCCTCAGTTTCTCCAGCCTCATTCTATTAATCTGCCAAGTGAAGGGTACAGGAATATTCCTTATCCTGTGTGGTCATTGTAAAGAGTCAGTCATCTCACTAACCCCTACAGTCATCAGAATAATATTGTTACATATTAAGCATTTAGGTGTTGGCTTTTACTATTTATTTTGCACTAGATGCATGTAGCATAAATTCTAAAACGATAAAGTGATAAGTAAGATGACAGCTACTTCCATCTTTCTTCCTTGGTACATTGATAGTTACAGGTATTTAGCGAACCCTCAAAGCACTTACTTACATAATGTGCGTATGCCCACTTTTAAATGATGGCTGTCTTCCATGTAATTCTGCAGTTTGCCTATTTCACTTAATGGTCCACTTGAAGGTATCTCCACATCAGCCCTTTAGGAATGACTTGCTCATCTCAGTGATAGATGCAACGTAGGTTTCTAAATACCATATGTTGAGCAGTTCCTTGCTGATGCCCATGGGTACCATTTCCAATCTTTTATTGTCATAAACATTTCCTCAATGTACACCTATAAGCAGACATGTTTGCACATGTGTGTTTCTATCTGTAGTAACACTGGCAGCAAGTGGAAGTTATGAATCAAAAACAGATTTGTGCTGTGGCCAAAAAAAAAAAAAAATCCATTTGTCCCAAAGCATATCCTCAGACAAAAAAAATCTTCCTTGTCAAGCTGATTATATTTAAAAGATAAGATATTATTTTGTGTCATGGTTTTTATAGAAAAATATTGTAGCTGGTCTGGGGAGTGCAATCAGAGAAGACTGAGGCAGGAGGATTGCAAGGCATGCCTTGCCTGTATTCAGAGTGACTTCAAGACTAGCCTGGGCAACTTAGTGAGTTCCTGTTTCAAATAAAAGAAAGAAGGAAAGAAAGAAAGAAAGAAAGAAAGAAAGAAAGAAAGAAAGAAGAAAGGAAATTGAGGTAAGGATAACTTAGTATAGGGCCTTTGTTTCACAGTTACAAGGCCCAATGTGGAAGAAGAAGGGGATAGATAGGCAAAAGTGACAGTGAGATGGGGAAAGTATGGGAAATACCTATTGATCATTCGGTAGCTCTTGGTACAAGATGTACTATACTCTTCAGAAAGTTTTGTAGCTACTTTCACCAAGTTATCTTTGCCAAAGGCTCGAAATTCATGAGTTAGATTTACTGAGCCTAGATGCCAATCCAACTAAGTATTTGTTCATTGTCTGAAAACACTATTAAAGTAGAATCTGAGACAGCAAAGGAATCATTTTTTTTCATTTGACAATTGATAACAGATGGAATATATGATTTGGTTAATAATTGATGGTCATATGTGGTATCCATAGCAGGGAAAGTCCTAGACCTTAGGAACACTAATCCAGGGTCAGGACCCTCTGTTTACATTCGATTGCCTCCTGCCTAATTTTGAAATCTTGGAATAAATCTCATGAGAACCAGATCAGGGGTGAGGAAGCAAAATGAAGCTTAGATAAGCAGAACTGAAAAGACTTACAACTGAGTTCGGGCATGACCATGGTCAGGGACAGAGTACATACAGTTCATAAGCCTGTCCATTTAAATAGCATACTGATGAAATAATGAGGTCCTACATACTTTATTTCCCATGGCAAATATTTCTGATAGCAGGAGTTATGTCAGGCATATCAGCATTTCATGGTTCTCTGATAGAGACACAAAAAGGTATTTTTATGACTCTCATATTTTTACATATAGAGGCTATTTTGCTGTCGGAGAGGTTATATGTTCAATTTTCTGGAGATTGAAAGATTATTTTTGAGAAAAAGTCAGTGGAAAATGAATATAACAATGCTCCCACATAAGCTAGGTTTATTCCACAGATATTAATGAAAAACAGGATTGTCTTTCCAAACTTAGAAATTCTTCCCTAAAATCTGAATCCTCCTCACTGAAGCATAGTTCCTCAAAAGGCAGTGGGCAATGCCAACTGTTTGCTGAGTCCCTGTGTCATTGTCCTATGAAAGCATGACAGATTCTAAGCACCGGTTATACATTTTAAAAAAATCAATTTTAGAATGAACATTACAAAACTTAAATGGCATTACTCTGTTATAAAGAAAAATAGCTATTGATGAGCTAGACTAGTTTACACAAATTAATTCTTATCTGATGGAAGAAAATACAAACCTACAAAGCACTCACTAGCGTCCTTTAGGTGAGGCTTAAGAGCAATATTATTAATCAATATCAAGTGAGAGAGACCACAGCATCGCTTAGTTCCCTGTGGTCCAGAAGTTCCTCATTGAGCATCCTTTATTCTCCCGATACACAAAACACCAGAGTGGAAAGTTGACAAGGTATTCAAACAAAATGAGTCGGCTCCAAGCTCCACACCACATACCCGGGGGTTGACTAATTATTCTCCTGCTTGTTTGGTTGTTATCGCTAGAGTACATCTTACTGTTTTTGAGTGTGCTTTTACATGTTTCTCCAGTTTGATATTATCTGTTACAAACAGCCATCTACTTAGGAGCTGCTTCCACAGTATTTTCTAACAATCCTGGGCGGGCACTTAATGAGCCTGTTAGAAGGACGGCGGGGAGAAGAGGCTTTTGTGAGCCCCTTTCTGCCTGTCCCCTTTTGAGTTTAGGAGGTGGGATAAAGCTGTTGAGAGGAAAGCTTAGATGAGCTTTTGCTGGTCGGTCCACCTTGAATAGCACTAGTCTGGTTCATTTAGAAAGAGAGAGTGCCTTGAAGGGGACCAAGAGGACCGGAGGGAGCATCCCTGAGGGGGTTGCCGTGGCAGCCCCCTAAAGCTCCCACTCCTGAATCTAGGCAGTTGAAGTTTTTACTTTTACTCTGACGTAAACCTGGGTGAATAACTTCACAGGCTATGATGTCATGCCACTGGATGGGGCTAGTTAGAATAGAGGCAAGGTTCGAATGGAAGGTGCAAGCAATTGAGGTCAGGCCACCAACGATCTAACTCTACTTCTGATTTTCACTAGCCCTGTGGCTGAGGAAGTTTCTTAGTGAATCTACTTGTGATTCCATTTTCCCCCATTGTAAAACAGGTGAGAAGATCTTGTTTCCTGTCCATAACTCTCTATGTACAAGTGTCTTACTATTCCTGACCCAGGACTCAACAAAGGCCACCTGGGGGTGGCAACACTTCTACCTATGAAAGAATCAGGTAAGTAAATGGTATTCACCCAAGTGCATGCTGAATAAAATTTCTAAATATCTTACCACTACATATTTGGCTCTTTTTAATTTTTTTCGTAAAACTTAACAGAAAAGTAACCATTATGATCTATAGCCTAAGAATTTATTGGGGATTTACTTTATTTCCCCCCAATGGATTTCTCCAACACAATCATCCCAGACAAAACAGGCAGCTAGTCGTTTGAATTTTTGAGTTTTCTTTCCATGGGGATTTTTATAAAATTAAAGTGATAATTAAGGTTTCTTCCAATATTTTGTAAAAGATTAAGCAAAGGGTTTCAAACTGGGAAATTTGCATGTGCATGCACAGGCTTGTGTTTGTGAAGCCCTGTGCTTTAAGTTGAATTTGAAAACCTTTAGAGATTCAATTACACTTCAGCCTAAAGAAGTCCTACCCCTTAGATTATTAGTGTCCTTCATTGACTGATTTGCTTATTCTTGCCTAATATTTTTTCCCCTGAAGGAGTTCATGTCATCAGTCCCCAAAACACAGAAGTCCACTGTATTGAGAATAATGGAAAAAAGATAACATAGGGGCACCATGTGGGATAGATGAAACAGAGACTCCCCTGGGCCAGAATAACCCAGAAGCAGGCAGAAGAAAACAGCCTCCTCCTTGGCTAGTGTTAGGAGCTCAGAGACGAGGACCTGGAAAGAGATTTCCAGGCTCACATCTCTCTACCATTTACATAGGAGCCACAGAGCCCATGGATGGAGATTGCATTCTGGGTATATTAACTTTCATATAGGTCCTGATGACCTGATGACCTGGTGACCCAAGAGCCTTCCCAGTGCCTTCCTGCTGTGTCACACCCCAGCCCACAGCGGAAAACAAAGAAGTCTGGGAGCCCACCAGCCTGAAAGTGACTGAGCATGGAACACAGCCAGGAGGAGGTCAGATTAAATCAGTAAAAGATGATATAAGGCATGAGAACTGCCTTCACAATTCAACTGTCAATCATAGCCTTCTTATTGCCTTTTAATATGATCTATTTGGCGCTGAATTAAAAAACACAAACACTACGTTTCAGGGAGAGAATACCGTAACTAAGCTGCTTCGGGTTGATTGGCTAGCTGGTTGGTTTTGAGAGTTGGGGACTGAGTCTAAGGTTGGGGACTGAGTGCTAAGCAAGCACTCCACCACTGAGTTATATCCCCAGTCCCCTTCTTACTTTCTGCTAGTTGCCAAAGATGACCTTGAACTCACTCCGTAGGCCAAACAGTCTGGCTCCTTCAATCCTCCTGCCTTAGCCTCCTTTTCCAGGGTATACTATTTCTGATGTGAGTGTCAGAAGCCAACACATCATGCATGAAAATCTAGAAATGTAACATGCTAAGTATTCTCCCTGTTCACACTTGCTTCCATTTGGCCCATCTGAGCAGTGGCTTTATTTTGTTTAAACAGAAAAATAAACCCAAGATATGCACATACCTGAAGTAGGATATCCATTTTCCAGCTCACTAGTGGTCCAGCATCAACCTCTATAATGTATTGCTCCCTCCCTGCCATTGAAGTGTCTGAGTTTCAGATCAGGGGGTACAGGTTAATTCTTTCAGACATCCTAACCCCCAGTACATAAGCCCATCCTGACACCATTATACTGATGTGGATTTAACAGGAATCTGAAGTCAGCTTTATTCCCTTCTCAGTAAATGGAACTGGTGAGTATTGTCTGTAAGATAGATACTCTTTATAAACAAAGTAGCCCGAAACCATCACTAGCCTTCCAAACAATCCCTACAGTGTGAGTGTGTGTGTGTGTGTGTGTGTGTGTGTGTGTGTGTGTGTGTTTGTATGTGAGTGTATGTGTGTGTTTGTGTGTAAGTGTGTATATGTATGACTGTGTGAGTGTACATGTATGTGTATGTGTTAATGTGTGTTTGTGAGTGTGTGTGGGGGGTATGGTATATAATGTGTGGTGTATATGTTTGTGTGTGGTATATGATATGGTGTGTGTATATGTGTGTGTTACCATGTGGGGGGGTACATGATATGTGTTTGGTGGATAATTTTGCCACAGCATGCATGTAGAGAACAGAGGACAACTTTATGGAGTTGATTTTCTCCTTCCACCTCTATGTGGGGAGTAGGGCTGAACCAAGCATCACCAGGCTTGTTCTGTAAGCACCTTTACCCACTGATCCATCTTGCTGGCCTTACAGTAGGTTTTGAACAACTAAATCTTTGACTCTAACTTTGCCTTCAAATATGTTTTTCTTGCCTCCTCTCTTCCTGTTTCCCTTCCCTATTTTTCTTCCTTCTCTGAGAAAAGAAATGCCTCATTTAGACCTTTTGCCTAACAAAGTCATTTACAAACAAATCCCCGTTGCTGCTAACTGAACCAATTATGCCAGGGCTAACCACCAGAACTCAACCAGGTTCAAGTGTAATCTTAGTTGAGTCCTTGGATTTAAAACTATCACTTCATGTTGCCCCACATATTGTGATTTGTTATAAGCTCAAAACAGGTTCTTTGAGCACAACTGCCATCAGGATGTCATTTCCTGTAAAAAACTGATCCTGTCCCTGCGTCACACCAGGGCACGCTCAGTCTACTCCCAACACAAATCCCCCTCCTGGGGCGACCTCTGAAGTAAAAAGAGAAACCCATTTCTATGTTCATCCATGCCTTTGACCTGTCTACTGAGAAGTCCTACTAGGATGAAAATGCCCTAATTACATAAGTGATTTAATGTTGATAATGTAATAGCCAGCCATTAGGTATCAGACCAGATTCAAGTGGGACTGGCTCTGCTTCCTGAGGTCTGAATTACTACTCATTAGGCTATTCCACGCAAACTTTTGTTTTTACTAGCTGTCAGTACTTTTACAAATAAAAATAAAAATAAAAATAAAAAAATAAATAAGTCTATCTTAAAAGTTGAAAGTATATCTTGGTTATCATGCTTTGGTAAATATATAACTGTGGAAAGTAGAGATTCCTACTAGACTTTTTATGAGGAGAGGGGGGGGGGAGCAGCAGTGTGTTTGTTGTGCATTTATGAAAGTATGTGGATATGGGGGGCCGGTGTCTGCATATGGAGAACCCAGAGCATTAGGTGTCCTCCTTAATTTCTCTCCATTGTATTACTCAATTATTTTGTTTTGTTTAACAATATTTATGACCAGGGTTTCTCAGTGAACTAGAAACTTACTGTTTAAGCTGGGCTGGCTGGCCAGTTAGCCAGCGCCCACTCAGCATCTCCTTGAAGATGCCAGTGAGCTGGGATTCTAGACCTGCACAGCCTTTGATGTGGGTGCTGGGGATTCAAACTCAGGACCTTATGCTTTACAGAGCAAATGCTCCTAGGCACTGAACCCTGTCCACAGCCGCTACACATTGCTGCTTTTGTTTGGCTGGTCGGTTTTGACTCAGTCTCGTCCCCGCACCTCAGCCTCATGATCTTTGCCCACTTTCCCAAGCAATGGGCTCACAGCGCTGCACTGCCATTCAGGCTGTCCAGACATTAAAATGTAATTAAATTCTGAGAGACAACTGACTTTTTTTTTCTTTCACAAACTAATTACAGAAAATACTACCTTTGCAGCCTCTCAGGGTTTAACTGGGGAGCACTGCAGACAGCGCATCCCAGATCCTGCTTCTGTTAAAAAAATAAAATCCAGATAGATGTTGAGAATCAGGAAAAAAAGGTTGATAATTTTTTTTCTGCATTTCCTTATGTTTTGCAACTTTCCTCTGTCATTGTGAAGATTGGTGTTTTTAAAATATACCAAAGCCCAGTATTGAATTGTTTTTTTGTTTTCTCTTATAGAAATGTATTGGCGAATGTAATCTCCCAGGACAATGGCCTACTGTCTCAGCTCTCAGGCAAGCACTTGAGAGGTGTCCGTCAGATTCCCTTCTCACGGGCTTCACAGAAAAGTGAAGACACTGAAAAGTTGCGAAGACGTTATGTCACCAGTTTGATATCATGAATAGAAATCAATACAACGGGACACGGTTCTCTACAGTTAGAACCCAGAATCCAATGCGCTTTGTTTGGTACTTGCTGACACCACTTGCTAAAGCCCTACTCTGAAACACCCTTTTCATTTTCAGCAGCTTTTCCACTCCCACCCTGTAATGCACTTGGGGGATAGAATCACGGTTGTTTCCAATTCTGACTCTCCCTTACTTAATTACTAAAGTAATTGGTCACACAATCAGAGGCAAATGTATGAGGGTCACTGGCAAGCACAGGTGTTACTATCTTGTAGCACTATTTTCACCTAAATTAGAAACTGCCACCACCAAAATCACAGGCACAAAAAGAGAAAGGAAAGAAGGAAGGAAGAGGGAAGGAGAGAGAGAGGGAGAGAGAGAGAGAGAGAGAGAGAGAGAGAGAGACAGAGACAGAGACAGAGAGACAGAGACAGAGACAGAGACAGAGACAGAGACAGAGACAGAGACAGAGAGACAGAGAAAGCAGGAAGGATAGATGCCTGAAACTTGTGCTGAATTGAGCTCTGATTTGGATAAAGAGAATCCGTAAGAGAAAGTAAAGACTGTTGTCAGGTAACTAAGAAATCCCTGCAGGAAATTAAGAAGACCAGGTTAAGGGGCGGGGAACCTAATAAAAGAAAAGGAGAGAAGCAACGGTCTCTAGAGAAAAATAATGCCTGCCCTATCAAAATGTGCTTGTTTTCTTATCAAAGGAAGGCTGACTTGTGTCATTCAAATCAGAACTTCAGGAATGTGGCTAAAGCGATCAATTCCGTTTCACAGATAACAGATGAGTGAATGCTTTACGGGCCCAGCACTTTTTTTTTTTTTTTTTGAGTTCTTAAAAATTACCACCTTGGTGTCTGAAGCATTGCTCCCCCCATCCACCCGCCAAGATTCCGTGGGGGACTGGGGGGGCAGTGGTGAAGCACTTCAAGTCCCACACCACGCTTGCCTGAGAAACACGGTGTTGCTGAAGTATAAACAGAGAGCGCTCTTTCTTTGCAGCGTGATGGGGTAGTGTTGTTAGTTTATGTGAGGGGAAAATAGCATAGGCTTTCTGAAAAAAAAAAGTGGAATTGGATTAAGGCCTTTGTGCGAGCCTCAATGCTGAGGGGAATTAGCAAGGGTTGTAGGCACTTAAAGGGGCCCTCACGCCGAAGCTTATCCCAGATTTTGCACAATAAACATTTGAATATCAACAGTGTTTTGCAACTTGCAGCACTAATGTATAAACTTCTCTCTTTTGAAACTCTCAAATCCTTCCAAATGTCTGTAACACTCGCTACGTAAACATAGAAAACACCTACTCAGAGATGTAAGTCTGCTTTTTAAGAGATCTTTCTCCCTTTCTTTCTTTAGGTTCTAGAATGTTTTATAGTGGCTGGCTGGTTTAAGGACTTTAGATGCTCTATTTAATTTTAATCATTCAACTTGCTCTCAGGCTTCGCCTTCTGATATGGGGGAGGGGAGCTGCTCAGGCCTGGACAAGGATACTGACGGAGTTTAGAACTGTTGGAGCCCAGAGTTTTTCTTGTTGGATTTTTAAACCTCAGAGTCCTAAAGGATCTTTTGTTTTAAAAGGGAATCCTTGTGAAGATTTCAAAGAACAATCCACCTCGGAAAGAAAAGACTATATTGTTGATTAAAGCTCTCTGGCTACTTCATTTGGGAATCCCCATACGAAAGCCAATTCCCACCCAGAAAACTAATCTGATAGCCAGCCATCCTGGCTGAAGACAGTAGGCTGATTTTTGTAACAAGGGCGTCTAACATCAAACATTTATTTGATGTTCCTGACATTCAGCAACTTCTGTTTTTTCCTCTTGTCGAACCTCAAACTCCGGAAAGTGAAATCAACACGTTGCAGAGCCCAAGGGAGGGGAACAAAAAAGGCCCGGTATGGCGGGCATGGGGGTGGGGGGTGGAGTCCGGGAATCACTATTCCCGTTCTTCCCAAATCCATCCCAAGGCAGACTTGGTATCTTTGTTTGCTGAAAACAGGATGTTGCCTTTAGATTGCTGGAGTCACAGAATCCCTCCCCTAGCTTCTTGTGTGAGCCATGCCTTAGAATCGGTTCCTAAGGTGTGAGCCTCTGAATTTCTCATACACAAACACGTTTCATCAAAACCTCCGCAGTTGAGGAAACTTGAGGAATAAACAGGCCCCTTCCTTCCTTCCTGCCCTTCCAGCAGGTAGAGGGGACTCACATCAATGCTGCTTGGTGGGAATATATCCCACATAATTGAGAGATTTGCTGGGAAAAAAAATCTATCTGGAGTGGTCCAACGGAGAAATAAAACACTTGTTTGAAATTATTAAAGTTGTGTGTGTGTGTGTGTGTGTGTGTGTGTGTGTGTGTGTGTGTGTGTCTGTAACTCTGCTCATTTCATGCCTGAAAAGACGGTGGTAAAAATCCAATTGCACTGGGGGCCAGTTGGGGACGGTGCAGGGATGAAGACATCACTGTCCCCAGCAGCTCAGAGGCTTGTTGAAGCAGTTTGCCTATTGAATTTGATACAATGACGTGTAGATGAATAAAGTTATCTCCAGTTCTGAATAGGATGGTGTCAGTGGGAGGGTAAGAAGGGGGAAACTTGCAATCTGAAAAGAATTCTTTTTTTTTTTTCTTTTTCAAAAAAAAAAAAACCTTGAAGGTCAGGGTCCAGCTGCCAGGCAAGAGCTGAGTACAACAAAATGCTGGACAGGCCTAAATAAAGACGACTCTGGACAGGAGACACACATATTGCAAAAGTTGCTTGCTTCAAGTAACTAATGTATTACTATCTATTTCTATAGGCAAGAGTTGTTTTCTCCCTTTAGAATGCCTTAGACTCTGATGAAAAACATAGGAATATCAAGAACATCCATAAAAATCACAGCTTTTAATGAAACAGACGAAACAGGCCATCAAAGGTAGGAGAAAAGAAGAAATTCTAATGATTATGGCTTAATTCTAATAGATTATAATTATTATGATTGGTATGAGCCAGCCTCTGACTGACATTCCATTTTCCCCCCATTTAAGCTTTCATTTAAAGGGTGGGGGTGAGTGAGGGGGAAAAAAAAACTAACAGCCATTAATTATTCTGCAGGATTTGCTGCTTAACTCAATACAAGGCCTTTAATCAAACAGAGTAAAGAGATAAAACCTTTAAATGTGAGTCATCACAGAGACCCACTTTCCCCAGCTCATTTGCTCTACATTGGTTTGGAAAAGTTAAGGTTCTGATTCCTGACCATTCTGGTTTTTGTGATGACGGAGACTTGCAGAAGTCCTTGCTGGGGAGTAACTCAAAGGTTGGGGAATTTGTGATGAATTGACTTGATCTGCTAATAAATGTTTACTTTAAAAAGTAAAAATTTAAAAAAAAAACTGTGCTGGCATTTCGCAGGATCCGCGGGAGCCCTGCACACTTGTTCTGGTCAGATGTTGTGCTCTGCTGTAGTTTTAAAAGACAGACTGAGGAAAGGGAGAACGAAGGTAGGATGTGGGAAATGCACCCCGTAAGCAGGAAAATAAAAGCATCCCCTGACACACACTATAGCTCTTTGTTTGGGGGGGGGCTGTTTTTCCTGTGTGCATGTATCTACAGAAAGTCATCTCAAAAACAATCAAGCAAACAAAACAAAACACCTAAACCTGAGATGACAGGCATTTCGTTTTTACATTCATGTTAAGGTGTTTTTTAATTGCCCTTCCTGCCAAGGCTAATATTCGGATTGGAGGCATGCTCCATGACTTCTTATTTTGTATATTGCACAGTGTTGAGTTAGTTGACCATGATCTTGCCAGTTTACAAAATGGGGGGGGGGGGGAGAGAGGAGCATTTTATTCCCTTGCATTTTGACCTGAGAATTTTAAAAGTCCAGACTAAACATCTGAACTCGCCATTGTGAAAAATTACCATGTATTAAAGGGATATTCAACTCAGTCTTAAATTTCACTTAATGTTTGTCATATAGGCAAAACCATCTTGCCAATAGGAATCTAGTGAACCTTGATTTAAAGTCATGAAACACTAATAATAATTGAGAAAAACAACTAAATTAGTTCACTTATTTATATGACATAGATGTCCGAATTTGATTAAAGTCGCTTATCTGAATGATTTTTTTTTCCTACCTTGGAAAGAAAAGCCTGGGGGATGATCAATAGATTGAATTGGTCATGCTATAGAGTGGCAAAACATTTTAATATATCAGTCTTTCTGTACTTCAACCAAAAAAAAAAGATGAGTTTCTTCTTCAACACATATGTTGCCATTAGACTATTGACACATCGTTGTGCAGTTGACAGAGGTAAAGTAACTCAGAAAGTGAGATTGCAAAGGTTTCTCTAAAATGTCTTGCAGACATTATAGCTTCTCTTGTGTGGTCCTCCGGGCTGCGGTGAGCAGCTCTGTGGCCGCTCTTGTAAAGGGAGGATTGGCAGCATGCTGTGTGAGTAATGTAACTCTTACCAACAACTTGCAGAGATTAGGAGTCTCGCAGAAGGATGTCAATGGAGGTTTAAGGGCTCTGCTTTCTGAAGTTGCTGGGAGTTAATAATTAATGAATATCTTTCTTTGACGGATCTTTTATATTTGGATGCGGCTGCCTGAAAATCAAACACAAAGAAAACTTGATTTTGTTTGTCATTAATTTTGACTTTGCTTAACAAAAAAATTTTTGGAGGGGGCGGAGGCTGTGCATTTCAGCATCATAGTCCTGTTTGCTCGGCCTTGGTTGAAAGTGGAGATGAAATCCTTGATGAACAAGACGGTTTAAATATATTAGGGTTGGCACAGCATTTTTTACAGTTAGTACGTTCTAAGCAGTTTTCAAGTCTTTCAGATGGGCTGGATCCAAATAACCACTTGATACAATATGTTCACAGAGGAGTTCCTAGCCTCACACTGTGTAATAATTTATTCTGAGTTCCTTTAGCATATGACACTTAGGCTGATATTTTATTCTATGCTGCATTTTAAAGGCGAGGGGGAGAATTACATAACCATCTATAATAAGCAAATGCTAAATGTGTTCTGTCTATTTGCTAGTCTCGTCAGTGAATAGACAACATTTTGACCAAGTAAGTAGAAAACATATTAATTGAGAAAAATTAAGTTTTGAAGTATATCCAGCCTTAAAGATGTTCAAATAAACTGTTGCCATAGGATACATGTAATTTATCACAATCTTTATTTGTACCAGATTCATTATGCTTCCAAGACTACAGAATGATCTTAGCAATAAGACAGTGAATGGGATGCTTACATTATCTGCATTGGGTATAGTGCATTGGGACCACACTTAAAGTCATTTCAAATGTCTTTTTTTATGCCAAAACAATTCCTGTTGACTCATTTCCAATCTCTAATTATATGAATAATTATTTCTGAATCCCACAGTTCTCCTAAGTAGCGTCTCTTTTAATAACTGCAATTGATACTTCCATCAGTTAATACACTGCCTTGCCTCAGCAAATAATCAAACATCTGCTGGTTGCGTTTACTGTCACCGAGTAAATGATTTTATTTAAGAGAAATCATGTAAATTAAAGAGTAAGACCGACTATGCAATTTACCATTTTCATTAGCAGCAGCGGCACGTCATTTCCCGTAAGAACTACTTCCACACCTGAAGAAAAGGGCCTCACTCACCTCCTCTAAGGAGCTTAGGGAATGAAATTTGACTCTGGAAAAATAATATAAAAATAAAGTCTACATATTCTTTGCTATCCTAACTGTTGACATTTAATTAATGACCAGCACAGGGTGATCTTTAATGTGTCTTGGTACTGTGTGGGGTTTTGCTGTGACATGGCATATTAGGCTTCTTTCTAACTGTGGTCTTAGAAGTTAATAAACGCTTCCTGTACATAACTACTAAGGAAGCGGACAACATGCTACTACAGCTTTGTGTAGACAGTTTTGTTTTCTTGGTTGTTGCTGTTTGTTTGTTTGTTTGTCGGATGCTTTAATTGTGTGCTTTCCTGCTTGCTTGCTTATAACCAAGTATGAGTCTTTTTTTTTCTTGCTACCTTTGAATAGACACAGATGGCAGCCATTTGAAGAAGAAAAAAAAAAAAAAAATAGAAGGCGGCTCCGTCCTCATTGCAACTCCCAATGCTATCAGTGATCTCCTGTAATTGATAAGAGCATTTCTTCCTTGTTTCTGTCTGACAGATGTCAAACGCAGAAGCTGCTGACCTAGGGGGGCCATGATACACTTGTTCTTGTCCTTACCTGTTTTCACAGAACAAGCTAGAAAGGAAACCTGTCTGTCTGGAGATGTGGTTAGTGCTGGGGTTGGACTTGACAATACCGCAGGATGATGTAGTAAAGTGATAAAGGATGAAAACGATAAGAGGGAATAAAACTTCTAAACCAAAACACGAACAGGTAACAAGGTCATGAGCACAGATAGGGCAGGGAAAAAGAGGTGACGAATTATCTTAACCAAGTGTAGCCGATAGTACTGCTTCAGAAATAAACATTCCGTTTAAAACTGTAGGGAGGAGAGGCAATGCTAAAAGGAACTGATGAAAAGATGTTATTTTATTTTTCCACAGCACTACAGAATCAGGTTCACAGTTAATATGGAAATGCCTTTTAGAGATGAATGACACTTGTTGCAAAGATTTTCTTTGGACAGTTTCTCACGCACTAAAAAAATAAATTTGTATCCTTGTGGGGATAATTACGTAAGTTCAATCTTGCATAAATGACTATGGCCCTGCTTTACGATTGGTTCAGGGCTTCCAAAATCGAAGGCTTTTAGACCACCTTATTCAGAAAAGGAACAAAGGAAAGAACGCTGTCATAAAAAAGGGACATTTCTATCATCTTTTATTTAATTCCTTTGAAGTTCCTCCTTTAACTAAAAATAGAAATTACCCTTCTCACTGTTTCTGTCAAGATACCTAATTTATTCCATTGTAGTTTTCCAAATCACCATACATTTTTGAAGGCTAGAGGAAAAAAAATTATTTAACAGGAAGGTTTGCCATTTAGAATTATTCAGGAAAGAAAGCCTGAATTTAGTAGCATGTGTGGCTTCCCAAAGAAACCTTGAGGGATTGAAAAGTGATGCATTACCTGGCTTGTTTATTTCTAGACTGGAGAAAAACCTCCATGGTGTGGTGCATTCTTTTTGCTATTGATTATAACTAAACCTAAAACGTATAGTCATCTTTAGAATATATAACCTTTAGGTTGGCCAGATCAAACACCAAATCTGCACCTCATTTTCCTTAATCATAAATGCACTTTCGGTGCAGCAGAAACCACCCAGGGAACAAAACTCTCGTGAAAGCCTACACTGCATTCACTGTGTTAGCTTTCCACTTGGACAAGATTAAATATTGTTTTTCTTAAATTGATTTTATGTGTTCCTGCTGTTTTTCCTGTGTCCTTCGCTTTGTACTTTGATTATGTTACCCTTGGCTCAAAGGAAGTCCACTGCTGGAATATTAGAACGTGGAAAAAAAACCTGCACCATTGTCCCCATGTAATAGATATTGTTTTAGAATGTTTGTCCTTGAGTTTACAATAAAAGATATGCTAATAAGTGCCCTATTCAACACTTTGCTCTCCTACACTAAGAAGCTTGTTTTCATTTGATGAAAACTATTAATGCTAAAACAAAAATTGTTTTGAATTCATTTATAAGGGATACGCACCTACCTCTTTAGTTAAAATCAGTGATCCATTAAGGCTTTCCTAGCTTTTTACCAAGCTCCGAGCATACTGACTATTTAAGTATGAAAGAGCGTGAAGGTGGGGGGTAGGTTTAGCTAAATAAAAGATTGCTTGATATCTTGGGGTTCTTTGAAGAGTTTTATAGGCTTAGAGTTCACAGTTTGAATGAAGGACATTTTTTTTAACTTTTATAGATGGAAGTTTGTTAACCTGCATTTCAATTATTGAATAATTAATTAATTATACTAATTGCTTCAGTGAAAAATTATACTATGAGCAACTGAATCTGCAGTCATAAGTTGAAGCTTATAGTAGCAATGTGGAAATAAGTAAAACTGTCTTGGGGTTTTCAATCTGTAGCATGGAGTGTTTACTTTATATGAAGTCTCTTAAGATATTCTGAACTTTGTGTTTTACAAACCTGGTATTTGAATGCTAAATCGGGCAGATTATTTTAATGCAACAACAATAACAAAAAAAAAACCAGTTATTTATCTGTTGTGTTATTTTGGCTTTGAAAATTTGCAAACATTGACAAACAAGAAAAATGAGTCTTTATACATGAAAAACATCCTTGTAGAAAAAAATGTTTACCTGCTCAGAAATTTAACTGAAAAACAAGGAAGGATATATATTTAAAAATTACAAATTTTTATATTTATAAAATTTGTTTTTAAAAATATATTTTTAAACAACACACAATTAGAAATTCTCTAAATTGAAGGAAGAATGCTCCATTTCATTACATGTTTACTGCCAGTTTTAAAACAAAAGCTCTTATGCCTTATTTGTCTTGAAATACTCAAATAAGCCTTGGAAAGCAATAACAAATAAACTAAACTAAATCTCACAGACTTCCATGAAATACTTCTCCTGACAAAAATAAATAGAATCAAACAGAGTACACATGGGCCAATATTGACACAAACGAATGAGAAACAGAAAATGCTGGTTCATTCTGCTTGGCCTTCCCCTGCCTAGCAAAAGTCTCCCCTCCAGCATTGGTTTCTAGGAATAAACAAGATTAAGATATCAAACTTTTTCTTGCCTTATTTATTACCTGGGATATTAACTTAGAATTTTAATACAATTATTCCTTTGAAAAGATGCCTTGAAATATTTATTATCGATGGGTAGGTGGTCTGTATCAGTGATGTAAATCATAGAAATAAGTCCAGTAAGTAAAAATTGAGTAAATTAGTAAATTAAAGTCATTGCTCAAAATATTCACTTCTTTTTAATTGAGTGCATCCAGATCATCTTGGATAACTTCTGCTACATTTCATTATTTACTATTGGCCATGGAAACTGAAGTTTCATTATCATTTTCTGAAATAAAGCACGCTGTATGATCACAAATTATTTCAAATAGTGAAATATAAAATCAAAACATAGCTTATAAATCACGATGTTGTCTTTGCTTCTTGATATTGCCTTTCAAAATGATTTTTACATAGAGAAAAGCAAAGCAATTTCTAAGATTACAAATTGCCTTCTTAAAATATTACAAATTACCTCCCTATCCTTATAATATATACTATAGTTAATTCTTATTACAAATGGTTATAATTACAGAGACTTTTTAATAATCCATAATAGAAAAGTACATAATCATTTTTAAATCTCTAATTTGATAGTCCACGGAAAAATATGAGATTTGAATGAAATTATTTTTTACTTTATTGCAATATATAGTCTGTAACCAAGTAGAAACATATTTAAATAGGTGTAAAGTCAGCATTCTCTAAAAATAAAAACTTATTTGAAATTATGCTTTCAAAGAGAAAATAAAGCTATATTAATGTTATAAAGCATTGTTTGTTTTTTGCCAAACTACAGTTGTTTATTCTAATGCTGCCAGAGCAATTATGAAAGGCTTCTCGGGTGCTTTGATTAAATCAATTTTTAAAAAATTGCTCAGTTGACAAGATTAGACACTTAAAATTATGAAACATAGTATCACACATTCTTTTTTACTTAACTGTTTGAAGGCTTCTCAAAGTTTAAACAAACATTAGTGTAACATTTACTTAGCATTCAATTTATTGGACAATTATTTGAAAATGGCAATAAAAAGAAAAGAAGCCAAGTTTTCTTTCTTCTTGAAATTCAAGGTAGGTGGAGGGGGGAGTCTGACTGGTTTTACCTAACTTTTATGATCATCATTTCAAATTTAACTGAATTAAATCCTTCAGTGAAAAACTTTTAAAAAATAGCACAGTATCTTTTCATTAATGGTGGTTTTTTTTCCTCTGTGGGTAAGCAGTGAAAAACATTTATTCATGCAATAAATCTTTACACAGAGATGAAATGTTCATATTTTAGAAAATTTGAACATATATATATAGTCTTAAAATACCATTGGCATATTTAGCCTTTTTATGCTTGATTTATTTAGATGTAAATTATATTGCCTGTTCCTAAAATGCCTCTGTCCTTTAAAAGGTACTCAGAATTTAAATATCCCACTGTATTAAAATTTGAAGCTGTTTTCCTCATCCGGGATCTGTGCTGCATCGCTGTTGACTTAGGAACCATCTGAAGGCTTTCTACAGGCTAGCCAGTACTTGTAGTGACTGCAGTTATGGACCAGTGTTCTGTCTGCAGTGACCAAGAGCAGAGGGTGCCCATCCTGCTCCTTTTCAAATTACAATTCATAGTAGTTTTATTTCAATGTTTTCCCCTATATACTTGGCTGTCATACTGCAGTTTGAAGCCATTAAAGTGTCTTTTCAGCAAATCCTTCTTTCAAAGAGTTATCAGGGGTATGGATTATGATTCACAAAGAATTTCAGATTTCTCAAAACATCAATTTGTACAATAAATTGACTTATATCCCTGTTCAAAATTGAAATAATACAGATTCATTTTCTGACTCTGATGCTTTTTTTTAATATTAGAAGTTGTTCACTAAAAACTGATCTAAGTTACTTAAGATCAGCCTGTACAGCAAGGAAGGAGAAAATTCTAGAATGAAAAAAAAATAGAATATAATCTTCCAAAAACAAAATACGGCAATAAAATCAAAAAAGCTTTCTGAGGTTTTGTTTTCCTTTAAAACAAACAAACAAACAAACAAACTCCTTGGGTTATGATATAGTTATTTTTTAAAATCACTTACTAACATGTTGTTAAACTATTTGATGATTTAACCTTTGCTTGTAAAGGAGTAAAAATATTTTACATCTCAACAAAGTAAGAGAAGCTAGAGGAGATTGTAAGCCTTTTCAGACACTGGGCTGAGCTGGGGTTAAATGACCTTATGGTCTTGTATCTTCTCTGCCAGCACATGATGAATAGATAAAGTCACACAGTAAAAACCTGAATTGAAAACATACTCGATCTGGATGCTTTCCTGATTAATTTATATTACTATTTGAGCCCATTAACTGTAGAAGAACAAGTTGGCTGTTTTCATAGTGCTGAACTGAGAATTATCCATATGTTACGAGGCCATCTTATTAGATAGAGCAATAGGATCGGAATGTGGAATTCAAACTAAAGCCTAAAAAGAATAAGTTGTTCTCACCCACAAACTTTTATAATAGGAATCTTGAAAATATTTCATCTTTCCTAATTCAATTAAGAGGCCTTGAACAATTAACTGAGCCTATATTCACACACAAGAACATATTATCAGCAAAGCCTTAAGGTGTACAAGATCCTAATTTTAATCCTCACTTTTAATATTCTCCCACCCTGAAAAAAAAAATAGGCTTAGCATCTTTGCAAACACTCAGTTTGCATACAATTCTGAAACCTCATAGTGTGGCTGGCTTCATATTACCAATAGAAACTGCTTAATCGACATATTAATTAAACAATAATTTATAAATATTTATATGAAGCATATGCTAATATGAAGCTCAATTATGTTGGCCATGTATATGTAAATATAAATAACTGATGCAGAGGCCTCTTAGTACACGTACTTCAAGAGATGATGTGCAATATTCATAACTCCAGTGATAGGCATTGTTCCTTACTTTATTCTACCTGTGCTCAGTGTACTGAGGTACCGTGGAACCCACACCAGATGCTTTGAGCATCTGAGATGATGTGATCCAACATATAGCACAATGCCAGGCACTCAACAAGCCCTGCAGAGATGCTTAGCACTGTTTTGTAGCAGGTCTCTCTCCCTAATAGCATGTTGTGTCATTATAGTTTAAAGGAAGTTCACCGGCTGGCACACATCTTCAAAGTAACCCTCCATCTCGGCCTCACATGTTGCCACTATAAGATGCATTACCGTGGAGATTTAGACACAACATTATGGAGAAATTGGTGCAGGGCGAATGAACTTAGGACGAAATGGATGGAAAGGGTATAGGAGATGATATTGTAGCAGAAAATACAAACACATACACACAAGGACACACACACACACACACACACACACACACACACACACACACACACCAAAGCCCCTCCTTTAACAGCTATATTTATACAAGTTGGCAACGACAAGAAATTGTACAAATTGAATGCATGGCACTGAGTGGTACTTTAAACTTCCCCCTGGGTAGTTTCTTGGTTTGCTTAATTTAAACTTGATTGGCCCCTTCTTGCAGTCTCTAATAAACCATAAGGGAGCTCCAGTGGCCACGCAGGCAGAGGGCATGGAGCCGCGCAATCCATTTGGCGCCCTCTCTGATACATTTGCTCTGACTGGCAGTGCAGGGTGACAGGATGGAGCCAGGTGTATGATCTGATGAGAGCCTGGTGTGACTGGGGGTGACTCCTCTAGACAGCTAAATTAAAAACCTCCCTGCAATTTTGCTCTTAATCACCCCCTCCCAGGCTGTAATTGGTGATGGTCACTTAACTCTTTCTCTCCTCTACATCCTGTGTTTATCAAACCCCTACAAGAGGATTCAATAGAACTGGCTGCACCGACCTCCCCCGAGCACTGAGATACAGGAGGCTTGGGCCATGCCAGCTCTCACCAGCCTAATGTGATATGTCTCCTCTCCTGTTTTGAATAAGAGAAAAGATAACATGTGTGATGGTGAAGTGCCATCTTTCTTTATTTTTTTCAAATGTTCATCACAAATGCCGACTCAGAAAAAATAACTGAAAGAGGTGTACGCATATCACCTACATGGGACCTACAAGTGGTTGGAGGAGTAATAGGGTCCCTTAAAAGTGCTAGAAATGAAGATCAAACAAGGAAAAAAAAAAAAGAAAGCAAATGTTTAAGAGACCTCCGCATGAGGGAATACCTGATGGCACTTGAAACCCACTCAGTGCGACAAAAGGCAGTAGTGTTTCCCTCTCCAGCAGTGTGGTCACCTGGCTATTTTCCTTTGTGCATTTATTTTTCACCCAGACATATACATTATCGGGAGGTACCATCAAACTAGGGTGATTATAGAAGATGGCACAGACCCGGTGCAACCTGGAAGACCACTGTAGGGATCGCGAGGGTGAATATCTGGGTTTAATAAACACAGGCTGAGCAGGACCAGGCACGCGCGGTGGACAGACGAGGCTCACTCTCTGCCAGTAGGAATGCACTGTCCCATGGGAAAAAGACTGGACAGTCAAAGGGACATATCACTCAAACGCCGAATCAAAGCATGCAGTCACGGAAACGCATACGAGATGCAAATGAAAAAATACAGAAACAGGCCAGAGGGAAGCCAGGAGTCTGGAGAAAGTTTATGTTTCACCTGCTGAGAGACCTAAGGAAGAAGTAGCAAACCGTCTCACACAGCTGAACTTAAACTGATACAACTGAGCTTGACAAAGCTGGCCAAAATGCTTGCCTGAGAAAGGACCTAGAAGTTCCTCTCAGGCCAGAGTAGAGAATGTGGGTCTGTTAGTAGACACCCAAGTGGCTTTCTCTTTCTGAACCCTGGTCCCTGTGTACAGGAGGGCATCTAGGCTGGAAAGTGGAGGAGATGGAAGCATTCCCAGAAGACGGTCTGTGTCTCCTCCCAAGGAGAACAAGTTTTCCTCACTCAGTAGTAGGCTCAACTCACGTATTACACAACGGGCGCATCCTAAGCTCTGAGCTGCATCTGACTGCGTCTGCAAGAGGAGAATAAGAAAGCCACTTTCCAATTCATTTTGAAAACAGTTCTCAGTTCCACTTGAGAGCCCAACCAATTCACCTGGAGGTGAAGTTCAAAGCCAGATTCCCTCTATGAAATTGGAAAGGTGGCAGAGATTGGGAGGGGTGTCGGGGGTGGGGGGGGTGGGAGGGAGGTTGTCCTTCATCATTATCTTCAACAATGACTGAACTGGTGCAGCAAAAGCACGACACTGTCCCCATACGTTGGCTCCTTCTTGCTCTGCTTTGACAGACTAGGAACAGTCCAGCCTGGGTTTCCTGCATTCACAAAAGGACCTTCAGGAAAAAAGTCAGATCCCTTTAACCTGTTATGTGAGCTGAATCAAAGCAAAGATTTTCACAGCAGAGCAAATTGTGGCCAGTGAGTGAGTGAGTGAGTGAGTGAGTGAGTAGCTTGCCTAAACTAGCAGCTGTAATTAGCAAAAGTGGCACCGAGGCCCGTGTGCCTGGGACCATAGCTCAGTGGTCTGCACTGCACAAAGATGATCTCATTGCCATTCCATGTCTGGCTGACATTTAGCCCACTCAGACACAGATACTCTTCAAGAATATGCTAGTGAGCCTGTCACCAAGGAGCCTGAAAATTGCAGTGAAATGTGTAGCTGGGTATGGCACTAACTAGAACTTGAGAAAGACAAGACAAGAACAGTTAGTTCTTCTTCGTTTCCCCGCTAGATATCATGCCTGAAGATCAATGGTCCAACTGAAGAGCTACGTGAGGACTTCCCTACTGATGCATACAAGGCATGAGTGCTCATTTGTAGCATCTTCCTGAGACTTGGGAGTGTGTCCGGACGCAGCCACCCGTCCTGTAGGAGCAGAGTCTCATGCCTTGAAGCCACAAGCAGATAACTGCTTCATCAAAATGAGTGAACACTGACAGCGGTCTCATGAGCGCTCTTCCACCATGGAGCATCCTGTGATGATATCCAAGAGCCAGAGCGTCAGACTCTCAATATAATACAGGCTCTGCCCAACCCCCCGACCCCCACCTCACACACAGCCTTTCTACCACTGTGGCCACCTTCTTGTGCAGAACTGTGGGAATATGGGCAACAGCTGCACAGCCACACAAAACACAAGAGCCCTGAGCAAGATAGCTCTCTGCTCTCCATCCTTCGGTAGAGTGCGCATTCAAGATTATTGATGCCAAGAACTTCCCTTCAGGATTTTTCAATGTCTTCCCACTGAGCAACAAATCATGTACTATCCAGAGTCCTGATGTGAGCAGCATGAGTTTCCTGGGGGCAACTGCAGAAGACATATGGAAGTGGCAAGCCCTCCTTCACAAGTTGACAGCCCAAATACACAGCCCATTTCTTCCTGAGAAGGGTGTGTGCCTCTTTTCAGAAAGCTTCGTCATATGATTATGATCTTACAGAGTATGAGGGCAAATCAATACGTTGGCTACAAGGCATGGCGAAGAATATGATGGTGGGCATTAGCCTGGACAGCTGCCCAGATTGGATTCTTCTCACTCAGACTGGCAACAGGCTATGTGTATCCAATTCCTCTCCCCAGTCCATGTCCAAAAATAGAAGAGGTGGCTTTATGGTTGGATGCTTTCTAATCTACAGGTAAGCAGGCCTGAATATGAAAAGCATAAATATACAGAGTTGTATGGACACAAGCAAGGTAGGTGGGAAGTCGTAAAAAGGGTTGCTAACTGGAGGGTAAAAAGCAAATGTAAAGAGCCAGTATTTGAAAAAAATAAGCTGTGATATTCTATCTTCCACTTGGTCCATTTGACTGGTAAGGAGCTCCCCTGATTTTTCTAATTGGGTTATTTAGTTTTTCAATTCCATCTTCATTAAATCTTGAATTCATTAAATCTGCTCAGTACTTTCCGTCTGAGACACTGTACTCACTTTCAAATCTAGAATGAATGGGTTCTGACATTTCACTCAGCCATGTATTGATGGTTTGTTGGACATCACTCATGAATTTATTGGTATATTGTTTAAGTTCCCTCAGTTGTTTTCAAGTTCTTGATTTCTTTTATCAGGCTTGTGATTGTTCTTTTAAATTGTGTATCCTGGGGCTCATCTAGGTAACTTATATTGAAGACTATGTCTTTAGGACTGTGCATTTGGTAGACAGATGACATAATATCATCGCCTTTCATAATATGTGTGTGTGATGTAGGCATGTTAATTTATTTCATTATTTATGTCTCTGATGTCAAACTCTATCCTGTCCTTTATATGCTGGCCAGGTGCAGGAGCTGTTGGATCAGAGCTAGGCCTGAGAGTGTAGAAATGAGTTGGGAAGACAAGATTTTGGCAGAACACAACAGGAAATGCTTGTATGTGAGATGCATGACTGGAACTAGGTCTTTAAATGTGGGGATGGCTCAGATGGGTGGATTTCTAGCAGTTGCTATGCATTTATCTAAATTCAAATGCTGTTTTTATAATAAATGTATTTTCCTGAAAAAGAAAAAAAGAGGCTAAAGAGATGGACAAACATGATTTCCAATGGGTGAGTAAGAGGTTTAACCTGGGGAACAACTGAGAATGGGGCATCTGTGCTCCAGGGTTGTCTAGTTCTCTATGGCCGGGTGCAACAAATGTTGTTGAGTTTGAGTTTTCTAGAAACACGGAGGGTGTTTTCAGTGGGAGCCTCCGTATTATGTGTTCAACACTTCTGTAGAGCAAGAGGGCAGAGGCTGCTGCTGCCTTGGTTACCGCTGCATCCACAGACAGGCAAGCAGTCTGAGAGCTAACAAATAACAATCTGTGTCCAGAAGCTTGCCTCCTCCTCCCATGACCCAACTACCAAATTACCACCCCTACCCCCATTCAAATGGGACTCTTAAAGAAAGCACAGCCACAAACAAAAATTAAACAATAATTGGATGCAGTTCTGGGATGTATCTGTGTCCTAAGCTCTTTAGGACAATACACCTTTATCACTAATTCCGACTTCTTGCAACTCTTTGGAGATATATTTTGTTATAAACTCCTGACAGAGGAAGAAACTTATGTAAAGTAGTGCCAATGAGCTGCAAAGATCACACAACTAAGAGGTAACACATGGAGGGCTACAAACTCTGACACTCATACAAGAAAGGAGGCACCGTTTACTTCCTGTAAAATGGGAAACTTGCCTTTTCTTGAGAACCTCCCCACCAGGAAAATCATGACCACTGTGTTATTTTCCTAAGTTGAAAGTCAGTGGGCAGTGTTCATTCAAACTTCTCCTTGCTGTGGTCCCTAGAGTTAACTATTAAAACTTGTCGTCCTCTCTCTCTCTCTCTCTCTCTCTCTCTCTCTCTCTCTCTCTCTCTCTCTCTCTCTCTGTGTGTGTGTGTGTGTGCGTGCGCGCGCATGCGCGTGTGTGTTCCCCTCATCCCTCTGCTCTAACTGCAGTTTTCACTAGGCAACAAACACTTTCATGGAATTCAGGTCAAGGATGCTGGATTTCGTTCATGCATCTGTCTCCTGTAACTCACAATAGGAAGTTTTAAAAGAATCTTTGTTGATTTTAAAAACCCTGGGGTAAAGGACCCCCTAGAAGCTAAACTTTCAGAGCTAAATAGCAAATGGAATCACAGGACAAGCTTGACTGACTGACACACTGCCTGCCTGCCTGCCTGCCTGCCTGCCTGCCTGCCTGCCTGACTGACTGACTGAGAGAAAGAAGGTTCCCCTGATCCATAACAAAAGACAAAGGTGGCAGTGTACTACAAAGAGGTACAGGAAATGCCCCTGCATCTCAAAGCACCCCCAAAAAGAAGCACCAAGATAAGTAGCCTCAAATGGAAGTGAGTTGAAAAATAATTCAGACCTTGATTTTCCCTGTCCAACACACTAAGGTGAACTCCCTGACGATGGAAAATAAAATAAGAGAAGACAGAAAGAGAACTCAGGTAAAAGGGGCAACTGGTGAAGACAAAAAATTTCCAACAAACTTCCTCCTCTGCCCAACCCCAAGTAAGAGTAATTTATGAAGAGCATCAATAAAAAGCGCTAGAAAACAAAAGAGGAAAATACTCTGAACACTGAGTTGAGACGACAAGCTAAAATGTGCCATACAAAAGCCCTCTAGAAAGTAAAAATACACAGCAGCTGTGGTGGTGCTTTGTGCCTGCAGCCTCAGGAGTCAGTAGGCTGAGGCAGAAGGATTGCTGTGAGCTTGAGCGGGACCGGACTAAGCTGCACACTGAGCTCTAGGACACCCAAAGTTAGAAAATAAAACCAAGAGAAGGGAGATAAAGGGGAGAGGGAGAAGGACAGAGAGAGACGGAGACACAGAGACAGAGAGAGGGAAGTGGGAAGGAGGGAGAGAGGCAATAGGTAAAAGTGCTTACTTCACAAACCTAGGTGCCTGAATCTGATCCCTGAAAACACAGAAAAATAAACTGAAGGAAAAAACCTCACCAAGCTGTCCTCTAGTCTCCCCACAGTCACTATGGCAAACGTGTCCACTCACAAGCACATTATACAAGCAAACATCAGGTGGAGAAGGAGAGGTGAATTAGAGGTATAGTACAGAGCCAACATTAGAGCATAAACCAAGAGGTAGCAAGATCTGACATGGGAGTGGGGAAAAAAATGGTCAGCCTAACAATGCAAGAAAACTCCAAGTGACATCTGCGCCCCAGAAGACACAGTAGCCAGGCCAGAGAACGACAGGTCAGGAGCAAAAGAAAATGAATGGGCTAAGTGGCACAGCTAACCATCTTCAAAAAAAAAATGTTTACATGGCCTCTGTGATGTAAATGAGTAACTTCATTCGTGTATCAGACGTGTGTGTGTGTGTGTGTGTGCATGTGTGTGTGAGCACATGAGTGTAAACATGTTTCTGCCATGATTACTTACCATTTTATTTATTCAAGTAAATTCTATTGCTGAACGCAGAGATTGTCTAGTCTAGATAGTCTGCCTTGCCTGCTTGCCCAGAGATTCCCTGCCTCTGCCATCTGAGCAGGTTAAGGTTGGGTTAAGGGTAGGCCACATGTGCATCTGGCCTTCCGCATGTTGGCATAGAAAGCATCACAGCCACTGAGACACCTCCACAGTCCCTGACCTGACCAAAAATGTTAAACAACTATAATAAGTGAATGTTCTAGAGAACTGTAGTTTAGCATAAGACTTTTTACTTCTATATTTAGTATATAAATGATGTACAGAGATATGGAAAGTTTGCTAAAAAATAATCAGAAACTGCAATGCAGTGGAACTAAACTGACATTTTGCAAAAGAAAACATACAATATCTGCAAAAAAAAGGGGTTCATCATCATTAGTCAGTGGGCAAGGCAAATAAAAAAACCCAAGAGATATACTGCCGTCTCTGTAAGAATGGCAACTATAAAAACAAAAATTACTAGTGTTGGCAAGATGTGGAGAAAAGGGACCCCTTGTATACTGTTAGTGGGAGTGTAAAATCTGAAAACAGCAGAGGGAAATCCCTCCAAAGATTGAATTATCACATAATTCAGCAATTTCCAAATTGGCTATATATCCCAAGGGAATCGAAATTGATGTGCCAAAGTCATATGTGCGTTCCTTGTTTACACGATCGTCAAGAAATGGAAACAACCTGAATGTCAATCAACTGATGAGTTGATAAAGAAAACGCAGCAAACATTCTCAAAAGACTACTATTTAGTTATTAGAGGGGGTAGAATCCTTTCTCTTGTGGCAACATGGATAGAACTCTGAATAATTAGTTTATATTATAAACCAGACAGACGGACAAGCACCACATGCTGTTACTTGCGTGTGGAACCATGCTGAGTACCCCACTTCTGTTTTCAAAAGGTAGCCATACATATTCTGGGAGTTTTATCACATAAATATAATTTCATGTTCTCTCTCCCTCAACACTAAAGACTCCATCTATCCTTAGAATGGACTAGAACCCATGCATGCTTCATTCTAGACTCTTCTGCTGCTGAATGACCTCTGCAGGCTTCATCCGCTGGGTTTTCATTTTTTGCATAAACAGATTCACACTTTCTTTCCTGAATATGGACTAGAAAAACAGAGCTCACCAGCCCACACACACTTCTTGTGGCTAATTTTTTTGCCTTGATTTCATAAACTTTAGGTCACAGATACACAAGCATGCGTGCATGCACTACCCAGATAAGGTCCACATATGTCCTTGGTACTAAGATGGACATTTTAAGGCAAAACAGAATCACATGTCCAGGCACTGAAGGCTCCTCTCTGAGTGGGCCCTGAGGCATTCTTCTGTTCTTTTGTTGGAAGAACATACTCCATTCCAAAGTAACCACACACAACAGCCGTTCCCAGCTGCCCAGCTGTCCAGTCCTCAGAACTCCTCTCTGCCCACCCTCTTCCCGTTGTTCCCATTGCTGCAGGTCATGACTAACCTTTTGGTTTTCTTCCCTCTCACTCTGCTGCCAAAATTACCTCTGGAATGCTCCCTCCTGGAACATATTGAAACTAACAAGGCTCAACCAAACAGACAAAGGTTCTAGAAACTCCCAAAAGTCAAAAGTTCACAAGACCACCCCCGCCCGAGCCCATGGTTTCAAAAAGAACAAACAGCTGCTGAGAGAAGGCTCTGTGATCATCTGAGCTGCCTCCAAGTTGCACGAGGAACATCCCCGATACAGCTTCCATGCGTGGTTGACCATGCTGAGGTCAGCTTCTCCGTGAGGATGCAGCTGCCTTGAAACACCCGTACTCCTGTAAGAAAACCCTCATCAATACTCCATGAATGCTCCTGTAAGGTAACCCCAATAGCCAACTGATTCTCCAAGCTAGACTTCAGTTGAACCATTTCGTTAGTCTGGACAGAGCTGAGGTAGCATAGGTTTGTAGGGTGATTGTAGTGATGACGTCAAGGAAAATGTAGAAAGCACAGCTTCCCCTCCCTGTGCATCTTGAAATTTTAATAATTTTCCCAGAGTCCTCTAAAATAATATTCAATAGGTAAAAAAAAAATCCTTACCAAGCAAATCCATATTTGAGACAAATCTCTATGTGCTCCTGGAGCAGCTGGGGAGCCTCTTCCGAGCAACAGGAAGGGCTTTGCCACTAGTGAGACCTGGGTTCAGATTCTGTTTCTTTGTTCTGGTCTGCAAATTGTAGAGCCACTGACAGGTGAGGCAGAGGGAGTGGCCTGGTGTTCGTGTCCGATGCCAAATACAACGGAAAGGCTGGGTTTCTTCTCCCAATCAGGAAGGCATGTATGGTAACTAGATTCAGCCCTGCGAAACTCCTGTTTGGCCCAATGGGTGGAGCGGACGGATGCTAGGAAATTGGCGGTTTAGAGCCCGTGATAGGCTTCTAACCGTTAAACAAAGAGTCCATGATTCAGAGCTTTAAAATCAGAACCAGGAAGTCCATGTTCTATTGGAATGGCTGATCCTGGGCAGGTTCAAGGCCTGTATAAAAATCCTGAAGCAGCCTTCCATAGGAGGCACAACAGCTGTTTGCCATTTCCCATAAAAGCAGCGGGAAATTGGTTTAAACTGCAAGGACTTAAGTCCAACATGAGGAAAAAAATTCCTGACACTAGGGATGGTCAAGCCATGAGACAAGTTAGCAATAACAATCGTGGAATGGATTGCCCAGGGCTCTTTGGACATTGTTCCCCGCTTGTCAGGAGGGGGACGGGATGTAACCTTCCTATTGGAGACTTCCTAGGATACTTTCCAGGTCTCTGCTTCTTAATTGGTTCAGCATGCTTTTTGCATTAATAGCATTATAATCCTGGTGCCAACTGATTAAAATACAAAAATCAATTTCCCACTCAAATCCCCCAAACAAGGTGTCTCTTGCTCTCCCGTGTGCAACAAAAGCCTTGGTCTGCACAGTTTCATTCATGTGCTTCTAATTACTTCAGCCAAGTTTTAAAATGGAGATTACCGTAAACCAAAGTTTAGCCCAGGAATACACTGAATTATAGACTGGTGGAAATGCTGAATAGAGATATACAATAGCAACATTAACGGGGCGTTAGCTACGATGCCAATAGAATGCCACCACAATGCAAGGAAATCATGTGAAAGTAGCTGCTATTGTAGATAAGGGGGTGCCGCTCTTAATAATGGATTTTCCCTGCATTACTTCTCTGCTTTTAACGTTTTTCTTTCCATCATGAACAGTGACCTTGGAATAATGCTAAGAACCATATTTTGTATTTAACCTAAATACCAAATTTAAAGACTTAACTAGATAATACAAAGGGCTTGATTCTGTGCTGCTGAAGATTGAACAAGGTCACAGAATGTGGCTACACGACTCATATGTAATGGAAGTAAATCTTTTTTATTGAAAATATGCAATGCATAACTACATTCTTCCAACAAAGGCAGGAATATTTTATGAAAAGGAAAGAAGAGTGAAACCGTATTGACAGGTAGACACAGTGTAGGTCTCAGAGAGAGGTGGGAAGGGCTCCAGCTTCTGCTTGGTAATCCCCCAGCTGTTCTCCTCAAGGCCACCCTAAAGATGACTGAGGTCAAGAGCAGGGTCTTTGCCATTGGGCCCCCAGATTCCCCCCTAGCCAGCCTTCCAACCTCGATGATGTGCTCACTGCATTCCTGCCAGGATTTGCTCACACTGTTACAAGTCTCAGTCTTGCCTCTCAGAATCATCACACCAACCAGCTGGCCAGATGGATGCACCAACCCTGCAGAGTAGCAAGAAAGAGCTGTGCCAGAGAAGACTGTGTGCTCTGAACATGGCCTCCTGGCATTAAGCATCTCTAGCTTAGCCTCCCATCCCTGAGCACTGACTAAGACACGTGCAATGGTCACTAGCCTCCGTGCTTCTTTCCCCCATCTAAAGAGTGAAGAAGACAATAAGACAATCTGGAAGACTAAGTGAGTTAGTGCCTATAGACCTCGACCAGCCATGAGTAAGGACATGACAATGTTGGCTTGTGAACTGGTACCAACTGTGAAGACCTTGGCTTCTCCACAGTTTGGGGCACATTGGTAGACATTCAACTTGAGGCACAAAGCCAGGTATTACGTTTGAGACAATGGGTCACAGAAGAGAAGAGACCCATTTCTCTGCCCATGTAAATATGAAAAGATATGTAGTGTGTATGTGTGCATGTTCAAGTAAATGTGGACAAGAAGGATATTAACTGAAAAAAAATTCGCTTGTCAAACTTTTCCGTAAGAATAAGGTAGTGGTTTGCAATGTTTTCTAAAAGCATAGCTTTGGATAGGCCATAGCAGCTCTGTGAGCTTCATGGTTCTTCTTTAGAAAGTACAGACAACTCTGGCCCATGAAGTGCAAAGGAGATGCTGTAAGTAAAAGAGTCTATATTAAAAGAGACTATGATTCTGAACTTTATTCTGCTGTAACTAGCTCTCCAGCTGTCTCATTTGTGTTTCAGGTCAAATTCTCTTTTATGAAATGATAGTGTTTATTTCTGGTCTAGACATTTTTATATCTTTTGAAAAAGTCTGCTTCCTGTCACAGAAAAAAAAATAGTTAGAAAAGCCTCTCTTGTGTGCTTTGACATCCATGATGTGCCAGCCTCCTGTCTGCACATCTTTCTGTTCCTGAGAAAGAAGCATACACTCTCTCCCACCTTGTCATATCTCTCTATATTTCTTCATAGATTCTGTTTCCTTTCAAATGAAATTATCTGAAGAAATCACTAAGGAAAGCTTCTCATTTGTCTAATAAGATGTTAGCTCCTCTTCCCTGATTGTTATATATTATCATACTTAAAGGAAAAGTAAAACCACACATTCCCAGCAGAACATTTTTGTGAATTGTCTTCATGGAACCCACCACTTCAGAGCTAAAACAGAGTTGTGAACTTCCCTGAGCCCCCCTAGTTTGCCCAAGTGCACAGCTGCCACTAGGCTCCTTCCAAATGGGCCTAGAAGAAGAAAAGCTCAAATCCAAAAGTAGCCTTATTCCTGAGCTTCTGGTTTTCCTCTCCCCTTCTCCCCTCCTCAACATATAAAAGAGCATCACAGACAGACTAGAAGAGGCCCGGGTCAAAGAGAACAACAGCCACCACCCAGAGAGATTCAACAAATCTCTATCAACCCCAGGTTATCTAGAATACAGACTACCCAACCCCAGCACAAACCGAGAACCCTACTTCATCCGGTAAAATGAGGCGAAGGTATCACTAGGGTACCCAAATGATACAGCACAAGAAAGAATGAGAGGGTTGCAGGAGAGGATGATGGATGGGAAAAGGCAGGGTGAGGAGGAAGAAAGAAAACAACAACAACAACAAAAATACAAGGAGGATATGACAGCTGCATTCACTGATGATTTACTGTGTGCTAAGCCTGGTGACCTGTAATCCTTGTAGTGATTAGCAAAGGAAATCTTGCTGTTCTAAGTTCCAGGGGGAGAAACTGAGACCAAGAGAGCAGGCTTCTGCATGCAGAACTTTATTCTCTGATTGTCAAGGCTGCTGGTCACAAATTATCTCCCCAAACACAATACAAAGAAAAGAGTCTTTGTTCACTAAATAGCAATTACTTCTATGTGTGGGTTATGCTGCCCTTAGAAATGGCAGGGGCCCTGTGATCAGGATGCTGACTGTGCTTGCACTCCCCTGCACCTTATAGCAATGTTTGAGAAAGCCTCACAGGTGGGTGGCTCTGTCTACTTTGAATTTTTAATATTTTTAACACTCTGAAACAAACGTTATCACTCTGTGTTTCTGGCAGAGGAGCATCCGTCTTGACCCTTTGTACTTGCAACATAGACATTCAATGTAAAAACAAATTCTATTCATTTGGCTCAAAATACAAAGATTCTTAAATTACAGGTTTTCATTTTCCATGCAGCCAAATCTATAGGCTTTCTCTTTCTTAAACCTATTTTATTTGGGGGTTTTTAAATGTTTACATCTCTTTTTTTAACTCATCTATCTTAGATAGGAGAGAAAGGAAATTGATGGGAATAGGAGAAGTAGATCTTGTTGAATTCAGTCTTGGGGAATGATTCTTTTGTTGTTGTTGTTGTAGTCAGTAGGATTTTAGCAAACCAGTAATTTTACCAAAGTTGTTGTTGAGACCTGGAACAGCAGCTGGAACCCAGAGCCCTAAACCTCCTGTTGCGGATGTGTGTGTGTGTGTGTGTGTGTGTGTGTGTGTGTGTGTGTGTGTGTGTGTATCCTCTCAGAGTCTGTACTAGGATGTTTTTCAGCTGGCAAAAAGTAAACCCCCTCACCTCCCAAGTGGTTCAGCTTCTAAGCGGATAAACATCACCTGCTCTCTCACAAGTCTATTCCCCATCCCATACTTGGGATCAAAACAAAAACATGTTTATATCCACTACATAAATCCTTTCTTAACTCAGAGTTTTCTTGGGCTAGAAGTCAAGTTCAAGTTCAGCCTTCTCTGTTTCAATGTCTGCTCCTCTATGGACCACATCTCCCCTGAGCTCCTCCCTAACCACACTACCAGATTACAACAATGCAATTGTGTGGTACCAAAGCATTGATGCTGGGCAATCCTAGCCCAGGATCCCTCAGGCAGTCTTTCTATCCACTCTCTCCATACACTAATTTTCTCTGCCTACTTCAGTCAGTATTTTTTTGTACTAAAGACCTTGAATCCCACATCTGTGTCTCATTTTTCCTTGCACTTGAAGCACTTTGAGACACAGTGAATCCTAAACTTTGGAGAACTGGAGGTAAGTTAGTTCTAGGCATCCCTTCTCTCTTTTTTCCCCGCTTCCCAGATGCTTCTCTTGTTCACCATCTTCTGCCTTCAGACATCTTGACATGGTGCTTATAACATACAAATTGAGCATATCCCAGCACCTCATGTCAATGTACTTTCTTATATAAACCAAACAGCAAGTAAATGGAAAAGACAGGGGCTTGGATTTCCCAATACGTCTGCTATCTGATCATATTTTAATTCTAGACATGTGTTTTCCATTGTTACTTCCTGTCTCAATTAGGTTACTGGACTAACAAGGTAAACTTTGTGAAAAAAACCTGGAGCCCAGGTGTTCCTATGAGATTAGCATTCTAAACAGTGGGTCCCAGGAATTTCCCCCACCCAAAGGAGAGAAGTGGTCAGCATGAGGTTCCATCTAATGCAAATATAGGTATGGATCCAGGAATCCATTTCCTTTCTGCTTAGTGTATCATGTAGCTCAGAAGCCACTTTGATGGAAAATGAACCAACAGAGCTCATCAAACCCAGGTATTGCTTTTGGTCTAATTGCCTGCATCTTTTTAGGAGGCCTGTTCTCTCAAACACTAGAGTGTGCTTTGACTACACGGAAAGGGGTCAAGGTGCGAAGAGACTGCAGTGTTAATGTGGGTGTCGCATAAATGCATTAGCTGGGTGGACCAAATAAGGGGAAATATTTTGATGAGAAAATGGCATTTAGAGGCGTTAGTGCATTTAAAACATTTTCCCAGTGTGGTTACATTAGCAGCCCTAAACAATCAGGGGCCAGGAGGTGTTGTTGAAGGGAGTGTGAGCTTAAAAAGTTACCCTTGTTCTGACACCTATTAATAACCACCTCTGGAAAATTATAAAGCATAGTGAAAAGAGAATTCTGTGACTGCGCCTGGATATTCTCCATAACTGTGATTCATAGAGACAAAAAAAAAATCTATATGGCGTGATATATGTTTGATTCTCTGCTGAACAAGAAGCTTTTGGCTAAGAAATCTATTGTTAATTCTAAGTCCTGATGGTACTCAGGGCCTTTTCCTGATATTTCCTACTTGAGGAACATATTGTGTAGTATTCACCAGGGGGAATAAAACCACATGCAAGTTTATTTCAGATTTGAAAAAAAAATAGATTCAGTCCTTTGGGTAAAGAAAACATTAACATATGGGAAAAGAGAACTTTTATCATCCTGAACTTCTTTTTTCCCCATTGTCTACGGCAACAAATTCTGGATGCTTCCTCGAGCTGTACTATTCCATGTCTGGTTGCAGGAAGAGCATCTGGAGAGGACAGTGTCCCCCGGAGTAATGTCCAGAATGGCTCCTGCATGCCAAAGGCTTACTCATTGGCCATGGTCAGAGTTCATGCTGCATAAGAAGAGGAGGTTTAAGGAGTTCTTCTCTCCCACTGCTGAGCACTGACACAGTGCCCTGAAATATCTAGCCACGAATGCTAGGAAGCTTGGATGTTTTATAAGAAAGCCTGCCTCTGACCGTACAAGCTGGGGCTGTGACTCATTTGCTGCCATAATATTTAACAGAGATTTAAAGGGATCACGGAGAAAAGATGTATTTTAATGTAAGTTCATCTCTGGAGCCAGACTTTGGCACCATTGGGCAAGCCAAGCCAATTGTAGATTTTCATGTCTGAGAGATCATTCAGTATAAGGCACAGATCTTTCAGGAGGTGAACATTGGCAGGCCCCACCTAACAACGTGGTTACCTTGGCTGATGGGACCTACAGTGGTTCTTGTCTTGTCATAGATAATCACATTGTGAATTGTAAAACACTACAAGGTGACCTGACCGGTCACCCAATATACTTTATAGAATTGGAGCCTTATCTTCAGCTTTCTAGCCTAATATTTCTGCCAGACTTGTTAGCAGTGCAGAAACTATTGAGGACTTGCTTACCTTGACTTGGCAGAGTGTGGCTGTCGACTCTGCCTGCATCTAAGTTGCCCATTTTTAGGCAGATTCTGTTTTTGGCAGGAACAAGGATATTTTGCCCAGTGGTTATTTTGCGACCTTTGAAACCATGTCCATAAGGAGGCTCTTTGATGCTCATCATCTTCTTTGAAGTCAGCTGGGGGTTGTCAGGGGTTAACTTGTCTTGTTGTCAAAGAAATTTAGGATTGTAAGAATAACTTTAAATGTACATTTTGGAAGCTGCTAACCCACACCGCTGATTCACTCAGGAATTTAAGTTTTATTCCTTCTCAAGTCTCTGAGGAGCATTGAAGACAAGATAGTATAGTTTTATAACCAAGTTTAGCTGGTTAGGAGACAAGATGAAGATGAAGAAGGTAAGCCATTAGAGTTGAGATAGGATAGATATTGAATCTCATTTGGAAATTTAGACCCAACAAGACAGGAAAGACATTTACTTCAAAGGAGACGAATGCAGATGGCCAATTCACTATGAGTGTAACATGTATAGAACTCATTATTCTCATGATGGTCACATGGTTCTCCCTGCTGTATGTAGTTTGTTTTATACATGTGTAATAAAATAAAAGTCGTAAATAAAAATTAAAAAAAAAAAACACGACAAGGTGAGGCTCAAGATGATTCTGGAAGCCTTGCCTTTCTCTTCCTTGCAGCTCAGAGGCTTAGATCCTACTGCAACATCACTGGCAACCTCTGCTGCAGCATCCATCCACACATCATGGTCACCAACCGATGAGCCACAATGCTCAGCCCACCTTGAACAGCAATCCTCCCCTCAACTCTGTATCATGGGTATCATTAACCCATTTCATTTGTGAGGGAGCCGGAAGTCAAAGTCATCCTAAATAAAGAGAAACTGGACCGCTAAGGGCGCAGCTCAAATACTCTCACATGCCCACCAGTGCCCACTTGAGTGTTATCAGAATGATAAGGAACACACCCCTACCCCAAAGAAATCATTTCTGTGCTAAGATTTTTCCCTTTTGTTCCTGTAATATAGATGTTGCCCTTTGATTACAATCCTTCCTGCTGGGACCCTCCAGAGCAGATGTAGCAGGCCTTTTATTGGGAAACCCTGAAACCATCTGGAGGCATCAATTATAGCTCTTTCTGCAAATCCTCTTTCCTCCCAGCTAAATTCTGAGGCCTCTGCTCTTATGCCTTGACATTTCCTGTGGGTGATGATGTGACATGCCCTGGACCTACTTGATTCCAGACCCATTTCTTACTCACCTCCTGCCCTCCTACCTAGCACAATACCTAGTATCCTACCTCTGGCACCATACCTAGCACAACGTGAGTTTTCTGTACATTTTAAGGGATGTGCATGTTCAGCAAACTTTGACCATCCTGAATATTTTTGTTTTTTCAATTTTGGCAGCTTTCCCCCAACTCAAGTGCACTCTCCTTGGATGAGTTTGCTTTTAAAGTCAGTAGCACACACTCAGTCTTGGTGATGCACAGAACATCATTTGGATTCTGATAGCGTGGTCAACGTGCTGACTCATCCCGGAATCCTGGGAAATATGCTCCTAGGTCTTGGTGTGTGCTCATAACTCAAGTTGTACTAGAAGAGCAGCTTTCAGACATAATTCCTAGGTTTTGTCTCCCTACATGCAGGGTTAGACTACAATCTAGTGTGAGGGAGTATTTGAGGAATAGTTGCTATCCCTGCTGGATTTCTTCTGTTCTGAAATTTGGGGGCGTTCTAGAGCTTAGTCCCGATCATTTGTAAAGTTTTATTATTTTAATGTTTATTGGCTTACGAAGAAAATTTCATGGTTGCCATTTTCATACAAAATTTGACTTTGTTGCTGCTGTCTGTTAGCCTTCTTCCCCATCCCCTTTAATCTCTTGTGGCCTCCCACACCCTGTGGCCTCTTTTCTATTTTCATACCGCATGTGACCTTCCCTCTTCTCATCATCTCTTGTTTTCTTCTCCTCATGTCCTGTCTAGTTTCATGGCCTAAACCTAGTCTCATACCCCTTACTGGCATATATGTATAAGCATTAAAAGTTATAATCTCCATATGGGACAGAATATACGTAACACATATACATGCCATATATTCATTATCCATGCTTCTGTTGATGGCCATGTAGGCTGGTTCCATTTCTTGCTATTATGACCAGAAGAGCAATAAATGCAGATGTGCATATATTTCAGTAGTAGTATCTTTAGAGCCCTTTGTGATATGCTCAGGAACAGTATACTTAAATCATCTGTTAGTTGTATGTTTAATTTGTGGGGAACCCTCCACATTGACTTTCATAGTAATTACACTTGTTTTTCACTCTCACTGTCAGTGAATAAGGTATTTATCTACTTCAGTCTACGTTGGAGTTTGTTGTCTTAACCTTTATCATCAGGAGTGAGATAGAATCTCAAGGTAATTTCAAATTGTATTTCCCTAATAGTTGTTGAACAATTTTTTAATATTTTATAGTTATTTTTAATAATTATTGAACATTTGTGTTTCTTCTTTTGATAATTGTTTGTTCATTTCCTTAGTCTATTTATTGATTTCCAGTTTTATATTGAGTATTTAATTTTTGTAGATCTTCATATATTGTGGATATCACCCTCTGAGTATTTAGCTGATGTCATATAGTAGTTGGCTCTAAGAATAAAACCTTCCATCTTAGATGAAAACATCTTAAAACATAGAATGTAACAATAGGGACATGAAATAAAACAGGATATTTTCAAAGCAGGCTGTTTATAGTGAGGCATAACAACATATAAGAAGATGAAACAGACCATCCTACAGGGAAGCTGGTTAAGACAAGAAGAACTCATTCAAAACATATTCAGGAAGTCCCTGAAACTGACCACATTCATTTGACTTATTCAAGAGTGTATAAGCAGTAAAGACTATTGAGAGTTGATCTCAGAAGCTGCCTAGAAAAGGCTCAGATCAGTCCCCTGCCTAGAAAAAAACAGAGAAGAGTCAAACATCCTGGAAGAACCAGAGGTAGATAGATCCCTATGAGTACCAGACCAGTGTGGTCTACATAGCAAATTCTAGGGCAGTAAAGGCTGCATAGTGAGATGACAGAGGGAGAGAGGGAGAGGGAAGGAGAGGGGAGGAGAGAGAGGGAGAAGGGGGGGGGTAGCCATATCACTGAATTTACCTCTGGCCCTCTAGGCTGTTCCATTGATCTACATATCTGTTTTTATTCCAGTGCCAGGTTTTTTATCAATATTCCTTGAGGCCTGGTCTTAATTCTTTCTCCTTAAGATTGCTTTAGCTCTGCATATTTTCCTCATAGAAAACCCACTGCGGATTTCCCTGCCAAGCACTTCCCCACAAAGCGAAGTCCTCTTGATTCCTACCGGCAGATGCTGTTCACCCCCACTCTTTAGAATCAGTCCTGATTTTTCAAAGGAGACTCGAGAAGTTTGGTAGTCAGGGCCTGAGCATCAGTTCACCCTGTTCCTTCGGTTCTACGCAACCCATCCCTGACTACTTCTGTTTAGCGCATTATCACGTGAGATTCATCGTTGCTCAGTTAAGGTAGAACTTACTGGGAAAATAAGCAAGTCCCTAGAGCTCCATCAGTAACTCATGCAAGGCCATTGAGCATCCGTGCTGAAGAACGGAGTCACTAATCCTACGCCAGGTAACAGTGTTACAGTTTCAACTACATTTGCCCAAGTGGGTGAGAAAGGCGCTGAGGGATTTCACACTTGTCCATGATTTCTCCTGGAACTCTTTCTCTCTCCTCACTTCCCACCGGATTTGTGTTTAGAACGTGTGGGGAAAGCACCCCGGCCCACCCCAGCCCACCCTCACCCCCCACCCCACCCCCGTTAGCACAGCAAACCTCTTGTGTCTCTTCTGCAAGTAAAATGACACAGAAACTAAATAATTCTGAAGGACCATCTCTGCGGAAACTATTGGTTTGCATTTTCTCTCTCTCAGTGGCGGAACTATCTACTGTGACAAAGACTCTGCTTTTCTGCCGTTTCCCACGCGTGACAGATTTTAGAAGTGCCTCTTCTTGAATTTCTGACCGGCTCAGAAGATGCCTCTCACAAGTAAGAGAAAATCCACCCATAGGCAATAGAAGAGAAACAATTCTTAACACCATGCTAGAACAACAAACTTCAGTTGTACATGTAGTCTGGATTTGGACAGCTCAGACCATGCCATCGTCCAACTACTAGCTCCTATTCTGTAAATGTTTGCTGCATACTCTGCCCCAACTGCTAGGTGGTGAGAGCACCAGGCTCTCGTTATCACAAAGCATGTTCTGGGGCAGAGAGAGTGGGCAGGCCGATTCGTCTCTACCTCAAGGAAAGGTGTCCCCGTTGTTTCTGATTAATGCGGTGGATCAAGGGCACATTCCTAAGCCAATTGCTGCCAAGTAAGATTTAATGCTTTGATTGGCCACCTGGGTCACATGGTATTTCCGAGAGCCAGATGTGGGTCTCTTTTGGAACCATGTGCTTGCAGAGTGGGGATAAATTAAACCCTCAAATGAAAGTGGTTCCGTCCGGAAAGGAAGGCATTTGTTCTTTGAAGCCTCCGATACTGCTTGCCGACTATCGCTTACCTTTGGGTTACTCAACGCTTGCGGAAGATAGATGCTCGGTGGTGCCTTTTCTGGCAACCTTTGCCATAAGCTTTGTCTTGTCCTCCCTCAGCTTCCAAAAGTGCATTTGCTGGCCAAGACCTCCTTCATTCCACTAGCAGATCTAGTCCTGTATCCAAAGGGCCCTGGTCCAGTCTTCTTCACCACAGAAACCAGGCTAAGCCTGAACAGTCTCCCCATAAGCGCAACGGATTAAAAAAGCCCTTTGCACAATCTCTCCAGACACCACCTTCAAAGTGAATAACCACACTTCTTTACACAGTGCTCTTAGCATCAAATAACCTGGGCTTATCAGATGGCTCAGTGGTTAGAGCTTCCTGCCCACTAAGCCTGATGACTTGAATTTGATCCTCTCAGAACCAATATGCTAGAAAGAGAATTGACAACCACAAGTGGTCCTCTGACTTACACACACACACACACACACACACACACACACACACACACACTTAGTTAATTAATTAATTTCCATGACTATGGTCCTAATTTGCTTTTCTCTTACCGTGACAAAATACTGAGCAAAAGCAAGCTGAGGTGGGTAGGACTTGTTTGAACTACACTTGCCAATCACAATATATCATGAAAGGAAGTCAGAGCAGGAACTCAAGGCCGAAACAGAAGTAGGAACCACGGAGGAGTGAGGATTACTGGCTTGCCCCTAAGGTTTGCCCAGTCAGCTTTCTTATACCACAAAGGATCACCTGCCCAGGTGTGTGGTTATTTCCCAGAGTGTTCTGGTCCCATTCACATCAACTGTTACCCAAGAACCTGACCCCACAGATTTGCCTGCCGACCAGGCTGACTGGAAGCAGTTCCTCAACTGCACCTCCTTCTTCTGAGATGGCGCCAACCTGTGTCAGGTTGATACAAAAATACCCAACGAGTTTACAATTACATCTACTTTACATCTTTTTCCTCTACTGTTTTAGATGGGCACTGTATTATTGTATTTTAGAAATCTATACACACTTCACCTCCCTGACTCATAATTGTATACTACAAGAAAATGAAGTTATTAATCCAGCAAGATTTACTATCAGTGAGTCCGTCCTGGCTTCTCAGACGGCAGCTGCTATTTCACAGACTGCCCTATTAACAGCGTATTTTAAACGTTCACTCAGGAGCAGTATTAAGCCTACTGGGTTTTAGTTGCCAAGTTCCTGTTGTTTCCCTTTCAGATCTGGGGATGTCACACCCCTTCCCTCAGCACTGCCTTCTCTCTTTGAGGACCAGCTGCTGGAGGACTTCCCTCAAGTCTTCAGATGAGACCTGGAAGTCAGCCCCAGAAGGCAGCAGACCCCAGAAGTCCAACTCGTCACCTCTCTTTCTGGAAGGTGATCCTAACTCCACCCTTCCTTTGTAAGGTAAGAGCTGATACAAGAGCCACCTAGCATAAGCTTTCCTTTATTTTTCTCTTCTTTCATTGAAATAGATTGTTGTCATATAATGTATTCTGATTATGGTTCCCCTGCTATCTCCCAGTTACTCCCCACTTCCTCTAGCTTTTCTGTCTCTCTTTAAAAACCAAACAGGCATCCAAAGAATAATAATAAAAATCAAATACAATACATTAAAACAAGACAAAAAAAATCAAACAAACTGGAATAGGACAAAACATACAAACAAGAAAAAGAACTGAAGAAAAGAACAAGAAACACATATTGATGAGGAGACACATGTTCACACACAGAGAAATTCCATGAGGGGAACATGTTTTTGCTTTAGCATTGTGAGACAAAGAACCTCGAAAGACACCGCATTTTCTGTTGGCCATCCACTGCTGGGCATGGAGCCTACCCTTAAGAGCTGTTCGTTTCCCCAGTGAGATGCACTTGGAGTAAACTAATTTTTCCTAGCTAAGTGGCTATCAATTGGAGCACGTGTCTGTGTTAGGGATGGGTATGTGTGTCCACTTCTTCCGTCAGTTCTAGGACCCCCTCTGGTGCAGATCCTGCAGGCTTTGTTCATGGGGCCACAGCATACGTGTGCCGATCCTTTTGTGTCTAGAAGGCCTTGATTCCTCGATGTCCTCCACTCCCTCTGGCTTTTTACATCCTTTCTTCTTCTCTTCTGCAGAGTTTTCTGAGCCCTGAGAGGAGGAAGTAGGCAGAGATGTCCCTTTTTAGGACTGAGCGTTCCACCATCTCTCACTGACTGCAAAATGTCTGGCTGTGGATGTCTGTATTTTTTCCCCATCTGCTGCAGGAGGAAGCTTCTCTGATGATAAGGAGCAAGGCACAGATCTATGAATAAAGCAGAATGTCATTAGGAAGCATTTTATTGCTGTGTTCCCTTAGTAGACCAGTAGAATTTGTGTCTACCTATAGGTACATGGCCTACCTAGTCTCAGATTCTTGGCCACTCAAGCAGCGTTGGGTGTGGATTCTATCTCACGGAATGTGCCTTAACTCAAACCAGATATTGGTTGGTTACTGCCACGTGTTTTGTGACACCATTGCACCAGCACACCTTGCAGGAAGGTTACCATTATAGAGTGAAGGATTTGTAGCAGTGTTGGTGTTTACCTTTCTCTTTGGATAAGATACAGAGTACCTTCCTGCACCATGAACACTGGTCCATAGGAATGAAGGCTCTGGATGGACTCAATATCTCCATGATCAGCAAATTGTATAGCTGTTTTCTTAGCAATAGAGCCTTACTCTCAGTTTGTGGGGAGCAACCTATAGCCTTGGGAATATCCTGGGTTGTTTGGGGTTCCTATGGGATGTATTTGGCCAACAACTTGATTAGATGTAACTCTAACCTGGAACTGGATGCTTCATTTGATGACAAGATGGCCAGTTGGGTCTCTATCTCCCAGATTATTTGGCAATTTCATTTAGATCATCTTCATATATGTATATATTTCAGGACACTTCTACTGTTTTGGTACAACCCCTCAAATGGCTCTGAGTTCTAGCTGTTCCTCCTCATATTATCTCCTGCCCCACATCTTCCCTTTCCTTCCCTAGCTGATTCTCCGGATCCTATTCTGTTTTCCCTTCCTAGGGAGATCCATCCCTGCCCCAATCCCTTACTCTTTACTTAACCTCTGTGGTTATGTGAGTAGCACATGCTTTCTCTATAGAAATCAGTTCCCTTCTCTTCTGTCACTATGTATGTTTTCTCCAGAATTACAACAGGAGGTAAAAGAGGATCTTGAGATAAAGCTTTCATGTACCTACAGCCCAGGCCTAGAACTTCAGGAAGCATGCTTAGTTGGGTCTTTGCTGTTCAGCCAGTATTAACCTAGTGTTGTTTTTGTTATTGTTGTTGTTGTTGTTACAAAGTAAATTTACCTGAAAGGGGGATCATCTTATGGGTAGAAGGTTGAAAATTCCTCAAAAGCACCCAATTTATCTAAAACTCTATACCATAGGAGTTTGTCCAGCTAGGTAGCAGAGCCTGTCTTTAGCCTTTTTTCCATTTTTCCATGTGGATAACTTTGCCTTTAAGAATTACTCCAAGTTCCATTTCACTTTTAAAATCCCAGCTAACTCAGCATAAGCTAATGAGAAAATCCACATCATGCCACCTTTTAGAGCTCAATTACACAAAAATCAGAGTGGTATTGGGTGTGTGTCTGGGAAAAATAGATTTCCAAATTGGTGTAAAGTGTACTTAATATTGATAGCTCTGTAATTTCCAGATGAGTTCAGAAAGAGAGTAAGAGAGTGATGTAATTAGATTTTATTTGAAGTTTTCCTTTAGATTTAAAAGGGGAAAGAGTGAAGAGAATCAATATATTATCTTGCTATGAAGTAAAAGTAAGTGAATGGCCCATCTGTCTTAATTTATTGCATGAACTGAGGAGAATAAAATTCACCTCTCTGAATGATACTTTACATCATAAATAGGTGCTGTGCTAATTTTTAAAGGCAAAATTCAATATTTCCACAAAACAGAAAGATTGTCTTCCATTCCTGGGCCCCAGTATAATTGAGTACAGAGCTTGTGCATAAAATACGTAGGTAACCTTTTGCCTCAGCCTGTGATTTAACATTTCCTTCACTTTGTGCTAGTCTCCACATCACAAAAAAAAAGAGAAAAAAGTTTTTCTGGCTTTATCAGTGTGTGCGTGTGTGTGTGTGTGTGTGTGTGTGTGTGTGTGTGTGTGTGTGTGTGTGTGTGTGTAATGTGTGTGGCATATTCCCATGTGTGTGCATAGGTGTAGAGTGAAGACTATAGAAAGGTGTCACCCTAGACCATAACCCTTTGCGCACTATCTCTCACTGAACCTGGGGACTCTTGTTGTCAGGTAGGCTAGGAGATAACTTGCCCGATTGATCTTCCTGGCCCTGTCAAATCACTAGAATTACAGATAGCAGTGAGACAACGCCCACTTTGTCACATGGGTGCTAGGATCTGAACTTGGTGCCCCTGCTTTTGCAGCAAACGTCCTTACCCAAGCAGCTACAGTTCCAGCTCCAAAACCAAATACTGTTTAATGAACAATTAGAACTTTTCGTATTTCATGTATTGATCTACGGTTCCTTCACACATTCCATTAATTTATCTGCGGCCACAGTATAATGTCTGTGTGTGTGTGTGTGTGTGTGTGTGTGTGTGTGTGTGTGTGTGTTATATGTTTAATGTGCTTGTGTAATTATGTCCTTGTGTGCATGCAGATGCATATGTGGGCTTGTGCACAGAAAAGCCAGACATCAAGATCAAGTGCCTTTTCAATCACTCTTCTTTTTACTTTGGGAGACAGAGCCCCTCACTGAACATAGAGCTCAGCAGTTCAGTTAGGCTCATTGGACAATGAAGAACAGGGTCCATCTCCACCACCACCACGCCCTGCCAGCACTGGGTTGTAGATTCACATCCTGTCGCCCAGCGTCTGTGTTGATGCAGAAGAGATTAAGTCTTCCTGCTTGCTCACAGGAGCTTTTGAGCCTGAGCTACCTTCCCTGCTCCTCTACAGAAGAGTGACGTATTTTACAAACGATGTCAGTTAATCTGCTCTCAGACTCAGTTCCACTGCTGATCTTCAATCAAGTAGAGAGCTGCTCTCATGCTTTCGGTTTGGCAACAAGGCTTCGGGGACACCAACTTCTCACGGAAGAAGTCAAACTCAAGTGCAGTGAAGAGAAAGAACACTCAGATCCCACTGCAGCCCTAGTTTTTTGAGGAAAACCATGATGCTGTCCACATTTCATGAGAAAACAAACAAAAAAAAATGAAGATACAGTTAGCCAAGGCCAACAACTGAAAAGAAAATACGTTCTACCTACAATGAGAAGAGCGTGGTAGAAGGCAGATGTGAGCAAGCAGTTCATTCTAACATATTCCATATGGTTGCCATAGAAGGTTCCCATAAATTACGGCACTATAAAGTCCCAAGCAGAGTTGGTGATATAGTTCAGTGGTAGAGCACTTGGCCATTATATATGTGGACTTGATCTGTTCCCTAGCACTGACTAGAAGTGTTGTCTTAAAAGATACATGATGGACTCTCAAAAAATTCAATGATAGTTATTACTTTCTAATTCTGTGGTTTAATGTCCTTAAAATTAGCAATGCATTCCTCAACCCTCATGCTCTCTTTTCTTTAGAAACTGGCATCATAATCACTTGGTAGCCATGAAGGACGGGATCCTTTGCCGAAGAGGTGCGCTGTTTATTTGAAGTCCTGCCCATAAATGTTCGGGGTGTGATGAAGACACAGACTGAGCAGTATGTTTAAAACTGCTGTACTTTAAACATAAATGAAATCAACACGTCTCTGCTGTCTTGCCCACCCTAGAACACTGCTGCTGCTTTCCTTGGTCAGCTAGTGAAACTGAACAAAAGCATGTAGCATCAGGAGAGACGTCCTAAGACTCAGAACCCACTGCTTAATGAGTCCAATTTTTTTCTATTTGTACTTAATACTCTTTATCATGTTGTTTGTTAGGGAAAAGTGTTAACTTGGGGAAATTTAAGTTTGAGAAAAAGGAGAGAAAACTCAGTAGAATGTTCCGGGAAGGGAAAGGCATCCCTGGTACCTCCTTGGGTCTGTTTCACTTCTCTAATGTGTATGCCTCCTAAAATCTCTGTGCCTCTCTCAACTGTGAAGAGGGTTGGCATAGAAAATCTTCACAATCTCATCATAATGAAAAATTGTATCTGAGAATGGCACTGCAAGACAGAAACCCCAGCCCTTGGCAGGCTGATCCAGGAGGAATACTAGTTTGAGGCCAGATTACAGTATATTATCAAGACCTTGCCTAGAAAAGAAAGTATTAAAAGAACAAGAAGAGAAAGAAAGGAGGAAAGAAAGAAAGAAAGAAATGGAAAGAGGGAAAGGGCAAGGTTAAGGGAATGAAGGGAAGGGAAAAGAGAGAGGAGAGACAAGGAAAGAAGAAATGAGGGGAGAGGAGGAGAGAAGAGGAAAAGAAAGGAGAGGAGAAGGAAAAAACAAAATGAAAGGGGAAAGAAAAAATATCTCTGCATTTCAAACTCCTGCTCACATTAGAAAGTTCAAAGGAGATTTAGCCTAGGTATGTAAGTCATATCTGTTGCCAAGAATCCGTGTGTTAAAGGACACCCAGAGTCACAGTGTCAGCCAAGCATTCAACCTAGAATTTTACCAAGTCATCACTCAATTTTCTGTCCTCTTTTTACTCCTCATAATTAAATGCAAGAGTGTACCCGAATCTGGACTATTACTGTCTGTCTCCACTGAAAACATCCTGGGCCATGCTCACCTGGTCACAACATAGACTTTACGTGACTTCCTGAATTCCACTCTGTTTCTGGCCCAGTTTGTTCTTCACCCAGCAGGGGGAATACCATTATGAAATAAAAGCCCTATCATCGCTGCTTTTGTAACCCTACATCTTCCTTTCCTTCCTACATTCCCAGCCCCTTCCATGGTCTTCCTGACCCCATAGTACTTGGTCCCTGACTTCTCAAGGACGTCTGTTCCCCAACTCCCAATACACTGTGCCCTGTCACCGATTGCTGTCCAGGTCCTTGGTCATGCCAAGCTTATTTATAAAACCTTCTTTCTACCTTTTTCCCCCAGGCATTCTCCTACATGCTCGGGCTTTGGGTGCAATGTCAGCTCCTCTTATTTAAAGACACCCCATCCTACCAACAGCCATCACTCTGTCACAAGGCTTTAGACCCCTTGTCACTGAGCAATGTTCTTGCTGGTGCTCAAGTGAAGGCTTAGTCACCAAGGGATTGTGACACACACAAAGAATGTGGGCTGCATCGCCAAAACCCACATGCACAAAATCTAAGTGTGGTTGCATACGCCTGTCATCCCAATACTGAGAAGGCAGAGAGAGCAATGTCCCTCAGGCTTGCACCCCAGCCAATCTAACCTACTTGGAGAGCTCTGAGCTAATAAGAAGCTTCATGAGGAAAATAAGGTGGATGATCTCTGAGGAATAACAAGGGAGGTTGTTTCCTAATATACACCTTTATGCACATGTGTACTGACACACATGAGCACATGTATACACAAATAGAATAAATGTTAATCTGCCTTTAATGTTATAGTGGTATATAAGCCTCATCTACCTGCTCAGAATATTGCTAGGGCATCATTACTGTCCAACAAAGAACTATTAAATACACAATGGATTCAGGGAGGTGAGTTTGAAACCTGCTGGATATGAACAGTTTGGATGATAACTTTATGGGTGGCTCTCTGAATGATCAAGATCATCCTGGAATAACATGAAAATTGTAGGATGAGCAAGATGGCCTGCTGGTTAAAGCCACCTGCTACAGGAACTAAAGACATGAGTCTTATCCCTGGGACCCACACTGTGCAAGAAGAGAACCAGGTCCTGGAAGCTGTTCTCTGATCACCACCTTATCCACACACATACACAGCGCGCGCGCGCACACACACACACACACACACACACACACACACGTCTAACAAAAACACAAAATAAATATTGAAATACCAGATATCTGTACCTCATGAGGAGAGAGAACATTGCAGACCATTCTGAGAGGGAGTAATAGAGGTCCAGATAGATTCCCCTAAAATGAAACCTCAAGCCTGACCATGTTACGGTGACATACTTGGCTAGAGAAAGAAAAAGACCCTGAGGTGTGAGTCCTGAGATAGTGCTGGACTAGCTGTGGTAGCGGCTGCCATGCTTTCCCCACAGTGCTCATACTCAGCCTTGGGTTTCTGATCTGGGAGATGGAAGTGGCAGCCGTGACTGTCACCAGAGAGGATCCAAATCCGTCCTCTGGGATGTGACTCTAGCACGCATGTGTGCTCGGAAAACTTGACACTTTCCATTTCCTCTCAGTGAACGGCATCCATTAAGATGTTTTTAGCCACAAGTGGACTCCCAACTGGAAGAGTTTAAGTAACAGGAGTTCCAGCTTCTGCAAGCAGCGAGAGGTCAGAGGAAATGGAAGCCGGACCCATCAGCCCCAAGTGGTCCAGGGAGATGCGCTCTCCATCTTCAGCCCCTAGAAAATCATCTCAGCTGCACTCAAGTCTCAAGTGTGAAAAGGTGAAAGCAAGAAAAACAGACTCTTAGCATCTTTCTCCTCTTTCTCTTTCCCTGTGTCTGTCCTGCCACTCCCCTTTGTTCCTCTCTTTCTCATTCTCTTTCTCTTTCCCTTACTCACGTCTTTCCCTCTTCCCTTTCTCTAACTCTCCTTCCCTTCCTCCATCAATGTCACAAATTTTCCTTTCACCTCTTCCATGCCTGCTCTCTACACCCTCCCTCCTTCCTTCTCTGTGCCCTGAAGAGTTAACTTCCTGACTCTAGGCTGACTCTCTCTAGGCCCTCTGCTTTCCACTGGGCTCCCTGCATGTTGAGCAGCATCCATGAGGAAAGGCTGCAGCTTGCTCTAGAGTGCCTCTAGCACCTCCGCCTGGCCTCCCAGGGCTCTGGAACCCAGTCCCACTTTCAGTCCCAGCGTGATAATGACTCCCCACCAGTTGTAGTGCCACAGTGAGTCTCTTCACCAGCCTTTGTAGGCCTCCCATAACCCCACTCAAACCTCTGTAAATAGTCGCTTTATTAAATTCTCCGTTAATTACCCTGTTAGAGTGTGCCATCTGTTTCCTGCTGAGACACTGACTGATACAAGGAAATTCTTTCTCGAGAATTATCCAACACGCCCATCTTTCCTTCTGCCATTTCCTACCCTTTGCTGCTGCCAAAGAAGACAAGACAGAACGTCTTTTTTCCCCCCAATACTAAGGCCTCTAGCATGCTGAGCAAATGCTCTATCTCTGAGCTATATCCCTGGCCCTCTTTTTATTTATTTATTTTTTTTAAAAATACTTCTCATTAATTTGCAGTTGCTCAGACTGCCCTCGAATGTGTGGTCCTCCTGCTACATACTCCAAAGCAACAAACACAACAGCAAACAACCCAGCAAACCTTTCCTTGAAGTCTCTATGAGCAGCTTGTGTAAAAAAAATCCTAGGAAAGTAGGGATCTGATATTTCAGAAGATGGCATGGTGACTGATTGCCAGCCATGTCTTCCATGGGGCACTACAAGGAGAAAAATGCAGTGTAATATAGACTTGCAATTCCAACTGCTCAGGAGTCTGAGGCTAAAATATTTCTTGATCCTAGGTGTTCAATTCCACCCTGGGCAATGATAAAAAGAAGGTCTCATGGTGAAAATGTAATAATAATAACTTTTATACAATATAAAATGACTGTTTATGACATATATGATGTAGGTATTGTTCTAGAGAAAGATCAAATGGATGACTATCCCTCATTTTATATAGAAGTAAGCTTATGAATGACTTTTACTTTCAATTATCATCATCACTGTAGCAATGCAGAGAGAAGTCTTCAAAGGAAAGATGGACTGGCAAAAGAATGCCAGTTCCCTGGAAATGCCCTGGGAGGACCAGCCACTGTAAGAAAAACCTCCAGCTGGAAAATGGTCAAGGTTGTCCTTTGAATGTAAACTGTAAAGGATGACACAAGTACTACTGAACTCCAGACCTGGGAAGGCAGCATTCACACAGCTTCCACACCTAGGTGATCCTGCCTCAGTCAACCGAATCTGGAAGTTCCTCACAGACATGACTGGAGCAATTCTAGATCCTTTTGAGTTGGCCATAAATATGAGTCTTCCTACTCAGCAGCTTCAGAGAGAGCTAGTGCTAGTGACCTGCTCCTGGGAGCATCACCACTATATCCAACAAACTCTTTGGAAATAAAAATCAACTCTATTTTGTCCACAGGAAATATGAGACCAAGAATTTTGATGGAGCAATTGGTACCCAGTAGGAAGAAGGAAGAAGTCTATAATCCTACTCTGCCACCCACCATCAGCACACAGGGTCAGGAAAAGCAGACACCTACACTTCCCCCTTACCAGGCTACACTGGACTACCCTCACACCCACCATCTCACATTATATGTTCTGCTCTAACAGTCACAGTTTAGAACTATTGTCCAGTATTCTCTTGCTTAGATGCAATCTTTATGTCTACTACCCCAACTCTTCATTAGGGCCAACCCCACAGTCCACATCTGCATGACAACCCACACACAAAGGTTTGTTGACCAAAGCATCTAATGTCCTATCACCAAGACCTAGTGGTAAATAACAGGTGTCCTTTTAGTAGATCAGAAATTTTGAAGTTCTCTAGACTCATGACTCTTTCACAATCATATGTGTGTGTGTGTGTGTGTGTGTGTGTGTGTGTGTGTGTGTGTGTGTGTGTTTACTCCACACTCAGAGCTTCTGTTTATATGGTCCTATCTGCCAGTGTTAATAGTATTAGAAACTGAAATCAGGGCTCAAGAGAAGGCTCAGAGATTAAGAGCTCTTGCTGATTTTCCAAAGGACCCAAGTTCAATTGCCACACCCATGTTGGGTGTCTCCCTCCCACCTGTAACTCCAGCTGCAGGCAATCTAATGCCTTGTCCTCTGCAGGCAATTGCATTCATGTGCACACACACATGCACACACACACACACACACACACACAGACACACACACACACAATTTATTTATTTGTTTATTTATTTATTTATTTAATTTATTCAGATTGCATCTCAATTGTTATCCCATCCCTTGTATCCTCCCATTTTTCCCTCCCTCCCTCCCACTTTCACCCTATTCTGTTCCCAAAGTCTATGGGCAAGGGGGACCTCCTCCCCAACTATATGATCATAGACTATCAAGTCTGATCTTGGTAGCCTGCTTATCCTTCCTCTGAGTGCCACTAGGCATCCCCACCAAGGGAACGTAGTCAAATATGGGGCACCAGAATTCACACACACACAAAATTATAAGTAAAAATAACAAATTGAGAACAGCTTAAAATATCGATTTATTAACTTATTTTTAAATAACCATAAGCAATTATATGTTAACATAAGTGACATGCTTATAAAAATAATATTCTTCAAAGGAAAAAAGATAATAAGAAAAGTGAAGCTGTGTTACATATTTACAAGTCCATTTAAAGTTTGGCTTAATAAAATCCAGCTGGATTCTCACATCTGCTCCTGTGCTGTATCTGATGTGATGCTGTACGGCTTGGGTGGGGATGAAAAAGACAAAAAAAGAATTATATTATGATTCATCTTGACCATTTCCACCCTTCTTCTCTTGGAACCTGCTGTCTGCTTTTTAAGTTTACCTGAACCACTCTGAGTGTTATTCAAATACACAGGAGCCCGTGAAACAATATGGTCTTCTGAAACAGTCTCAGACCCCTGCACATCCTTTCCTCCATCGACCCACGCCCCCGTTTCTGTAGTCTATTCTTCTGTCCATCCAAGATCTCCAGGGAGCATGCTGTAATAGTCTGGAAGCAGAACGGTGCAGTGGGAAAGCTGAGGGGTCACATCAATGGACGTTCACTCTAATTCTCCTGACTTGTGTTCATCTCCAGTGGCCTGTATTCTAAATGTTTGTTACATTTTATTTGTTCATTTATTGTGCATGTATGTGCATGCAGACTTTCACATGGCATATGGAGATGTCTTGGTGGTACAGTAGGATGCACACCACTCTCTTATGTGGTAGGTCAATACATGTTTGGTACCATTATCTACCAGTCCTTTGATGCCACTGAGATTATTTTAAGTTTAAAATGAAGAACAATCATTTAGCCAGGACTAGTGGTACAAAGATGTAATCTCAAATACTTATGAAAATGAGACAAAAGATTATAAGTTCAATATCAGCCATAGCTACAGAATCTGGCAACTTAGTAAGACACTTTATCAAAATAAATATAAAGAAAAGGTTAGGTTAAAAATAAAGTCACCAACAATTTCACCCACCTGTGAACTCTGTGAACTATAATAATAACTGTCCTGGCAAAATATGCCTTTGGTACCATAATAGTGCAAATGTTATAGGGATAACTGACCACTTTCTGATTGGATTACGGCCTGCTCCAAAAAAGGAAAGCATACATGCTACTGTAAATCTTGCAAGAATCCTATGGTGGACCTCACAGGCCCAGGGGGGAACCTACTGCTGTTATTTTGTTAAACTGACATAGTAGCAAACTGCCCTGTATACTTAAATCTCTATGCCTGTGGATTAGTCTGATTTTGTTTTGTTTTGTCTTTTACAGTGAATGGTGGTTACACACAAACTCAAGAAACCAAAGTGCCAAAACTGTAAGTGGATAATTAGAGAGATGGGAAAGCAGTTCAGAGCACTTACTATTCCTGCAGAGGGCTGGGGTTACTCTATGGGACCTGATAGCCTCTTCCAGTATCCACAGGCTGCAGCACACAAGTGGTGAATATAAATTCATACATGCAAACACACATACACATAAATAAAATAAATTTTTGCTTTTAAAGAGTGTCAGTGGATTGCTCAGCCACAAATGGGACATCTATATCACACAGACAGACAACAGACAGGCAGAAAGAGAGTGACAGAGAAAGAGAGCCTGAGAGACACAAAGAGGCACACACAAATACACACAGACACACCCATACAACAGACCCAGATACACACACACACACACACACACACACACAAACACACACACACACATACACACACACACACACACACACACTTTAGAGACTATTGTAAGTGACAGGGGAGAAAGACTGTAACAGTCAGGGGTCAGAGAGGACCAGAATGAAACAGCATCTTCTCGGCATGACTGGACCACTGTACTCAGGAACCCCCAGCAGCTGTGGTGTCTTGCACAAGCTCAAACCGGGCATCCTCCTAGCATGAGTATCCACCTCTACCTGAGGAGTTACTGACAGTTGATGGGGAGAGTCAGGTCTCCTGAAGGTCATGCCCTCTGATAAGATCAACCAGGCTCCACTGGATAGACACACACACACACACACACACACACACACACACACACACACACACACACACACACAGGACTGACTACATGGGCAGCACAAATTGAACTTGGTGAGCTATTTGTCAAAAAAAAAAAAAAAAGAGGAAACAAAGTTGAGAGTGGTTGAGGAGATAGGGGTGGATCTGGGAAGAGTTCCCTAAGGAAGTAGAGTGTGAATATGATCAGAACAGACTGTTAAATTATCAAAGAATTAGTAAACTATATTTTGTAAAAGAGAACTGAGGATGTAGCTCATTGACTTGGTGGTTGAGTGCTTGCCCAGTTTGCACGACGGTCTAGGTTTAATCTCCGATACAGAACAAAGAATTATGAGATGCTAATCCTATGGCAGTCACCAGCTTAAGTGTTCTGTGTTTATCATCTCAGGCAATCCTCAAAGCAACCCTGTGAGGCTTAGCAACATCTCCATTTTTAGATGAAGAATCTGAGGTCCAGGCAGCATCAGAAACTCAACTAAGTGACGCAGCTGTTGATGGCAGAACAGGAATGCGAGCCTAGATCTTATCTGCTCTGGTGCCTGCTCACTGGACAGGCACATTAATGTCTGCTTCCTAGCCTGCTGGAAACACCACTGTGGAAGCAAAGATGGAGGCTGTGAAGACCTGGTGAGAGCCAATACTATTTGGGTAAATGGAGGCTGTGGAGGAAGCCACTGACTCTGACGGTGAACAGGAAAAGGAAACAGCAGTCAGCTGAGCAGGGTGCCTTCATAAAAACAAGACTATGAGGTGGTAGACTGGGGACGTCATGAGACCCAAAGCAGATGCCACACTGTGAGGACCTTATGATGACCTGAGCACTGGGGGTTTAAAACTATCCCCTAGTCTTTTGTTACCTTTAAATAATCCATATCTCAGCACGGCCAACACCATGGTAGACGAGTTGACATCCCAGTAAACTGACAGCACATCAAAGGTGGTGATCTGTCTCACTTTGCTTTAAATCCAGGACAAGTCGTTGTAGTAAGAAAGAAATCCAAATATGGTGAATAAGTTAATAGCTATATCATAAAAGTAACATGACAGAACTACACATATTCTGAACTACACATATACTAGCCACATATTACTAAACCATACATATACTAACATACATATGTACTTAACTATAGGTGTACAGAGCTACATATGTGCTGTACAACACAGATACTGGCACACATATGCATTGAACCACATGCATACTGAAGCACACATATCCTGGACTTCACATATACTGAAAAACACATTACTGAACCACACATATACTGACACACACATGTACTGACCTACATGTATGTTGAACTACATGTGTGTACTGAACCACGCATGTCTGAGATACATGAATACACATGCACAATAATAGGAATAATAATAATGAAAGGATAATCTCAACAAATGGTGCAGTAATAACTGGACAGCCATATGTGAAAAATGAACCCTTGACAATATTGACAAAAACTAAGTAACATAAGTCCAATTAGAACTCAATTTAAAAAGCAGGGTAGAGGCAGAAAGTATTTTTACGTACCAAATTTGATATGATGGAAAATGTTTAAATGTTGTTTAAAAGAATAAATAAATGTAAAGGCAAATATTAAGTGTAGTTGGGCCAATATTTTACTAGGATAAAATATTTGCAAACTATATTTGAACATAGGTCTCTTGCCAAAGGGATATAGGAACTTTACCATACAATTTAAGCTACACTCAAAATGCAACTAAAGAACTGTATATCACGAGCACATAAAAAGATGACAAATACCATAACTCATCAGAAAATGTGTGTCAGAACCACAATACCATGCAATTAGGTGGGAACAATTTAAAATACTGACAATACCACATGTTAGCAAGAAGGCAAAAAGCCTGGAAATCCTGACTGCCGCTGGTGTAACATAAAACAGTATTGTCACCAAAGAGCAGGGCGGCGCTTTCTTATAACTTACGCACATACTAATCCTATGAGCCAGCAATAGCTCCCTTTCATTCCATTCGTAAGAAATTATAAAAAGAACAAAATTAAAGTGACAAAAACTATTCTAGCTAGCAGGGAAAATGCAGAGAAACCATAATGAAGTAACAGCTGTACCTACAGGATAGTGATGAGAGAGAGAGAGAGAGAGAGAGAGAGAGAGAGAGAGAGAGAGAGAGAGAGAGAGAACACGCTGGAGAAGGTATGAAGAAAAAATGTGGGTGGAAACACATATTAATGCAGCCATGAGGTAAAATAGTATGGAGAGTCCTCAAAAATAACTACGGGTTAAAGTAACATGTAGCCAGGCAGTGCTTGTGCCTACAGACTCTGCATTCCTCACGCACTGCAGCACTATTCCCAAAACAAAGACATGGACACAATTGTGTCCTTTGCTCAGTGACGACATAAGAAACTCCATATACATGTTGCAGAATACTACATTGTCTTTATAAAGGAAATTCTGCATTTTGAAACCACAAAGATAAAACTGAAAAAGTTTATGCTGTGAAATAACTAAGATTCAGCAACAAAAAAACATTGCATGATACCCTTATGTGTGATGGGTTTTTCAATGTCCATTATGTAGAAATAAAAAAGTAGAACAAGAAGCGAATCATGGTGGCACACACCTTTAATCCCAGCATTCAGTGGGCAGAGGCAGAAGGATTTCTGCAAGTTTGAGGCCAGGCTGGTCCACAAAGTGAGTTCTAGGACAACTAGGGCTGCATAGTGAGACCCTATATCAAACAAACAAACAAACAAACAAACAAAACAAAAACAGCAGAATAGGAGTTAGTCATTCTACAAGCATGAAGATGCAAGTTCAAATCCCCAGGACACAGGTAAAAAGCCAGGCATGGCTGTTTCTGCCTGTAATTTGAGCAGTGAAGATCAGACTCAGGGAAATCCCAAGAGCTTGTTTGCCAGCCAGACTAGGGGAAACAGTAAAAGGACCTAGCTCAAGGCAATAAAAAGAGAGCAGCAGCAGAGGACAAGATCCAATGGCTTGCTCTGACCTGCCATGTGCGTGCATGTGTGTACACACACATACACACACACACACACACACACACACACACACACACACACAAACTTAGAAAGATGTTTACTGCAGGATGTGGCAAAAAGAGGATAGGTCCAAGGGCACAGGTCTGCTGTTATGACTAATGACAGGTCTATAGCTCTGATACGCAACATGAGAACTGTATTAAGTCGTATTGTAATTTGCCACGGATAGATTTTAGTGCTCTTTCACCATCCTCTCCCAATTTTTTATTAATGTATTTATTCAGTTTACATCTTGGCTGTGGTGCCCTCCCTCCTCTCCTCCCAGTCCCATCCTCCCTTCCCCATCTTGCTCTCCTATTCCTCATAAAGGGGGAGCCCCCTTACCCACCCACAACAGCTTATCAAATTGAATCAGGAATAAGTTCGTCCTCTTCCCCTGTGGCCTGGCAAGGCAGTCCCATCAGGGGAAAGTGATCACAAACAGGCAACAGAATCCTCATCAGAGATAGCCACCCTCCCCTTACGTGTAGACTCACATGAAGCCTGAGCTGCCCATTGGATACATCTTGGTAGAAGACCTAGGTCCAGGCCATGCATGGTCCTTGGTTGGTGCTTTAGCCTCCATGCGCCCCTGTGGGCCCTGGCTAGTAGGCTCTGTTGGTCTTCTTGTAGAGCTACTGTCACCTCTAGGTCCTTCCCTTCTTGCCCTCATTTCCCACTAGACATGAGGTAATGGATAAATGAATTAGTTCAACCATGGTACTCATTTAACTATGCATGCAAATATGAAAATATCAGGTTACATCCCTTAAGTATATGCTATACAAATAAATGTTTTAAAAACATACGGGTAGTTGTCACTGTTCATTTTTGTGTTTTTTTGTTTTTTGTTTTGTTTTTAATTTAAACACATTTTTATTGAAAAATAAAATAATTCATATTACATCTCATTTGCTATCCCATCCCATGAATCCTCCCATTCCTCCCTCCCTCCCGCTTTCACCCCATTCCCCTTCCCTATGACTGTGACTGATGGGGGACCTCCTCCCCCTGGGTTGTCACTGTTTAAAAACTGAAAAGACTGATGATATGGGAACCTGAGAGGATTTTTTTTTCTTGGTGTGATGGAAATTATCTTAATCCCAATTTTCTCCCAGTGCTCTGTGAATGCAAGCTTTGTCACAACTCATCAGGCTGTCTCCTAAACAATGTTTCATTTTCAGATGCAGAGACCCACAGCTTGACATTAGGTGGAGAATATTTGGCTTAGGGAATCCACAAAAAAAAAAAGGAGGAAAAGAGGATTGTAGGAACCAGAGGGTCAAGGATATCACAAGAAAGCCTACAGGATCCAGCTCACGGAGACTGAACCAACAACCAGTAAGCCTGCATGGGACTGACCTAGGCCCTCTGCCCGTGTTACCGTTATGTAGCTTGATTTTCTTGTGAGCCTCGCTGTCTCTGACTCTGTTGCCTGCCTTTGAGACTCTTTCCCCCTACTGGGTTGCTTTGTCTAGCCTTAACAGAAGAGGAGGGGCCTGCTCTTACCACAACTTGATATGCCATGGAAGGCTGATATCCATCAAGGCTGCCCCTGCTCTGAAGAGAAATGAAGGCGGGATGGAATAGAGGACTGGAGAATGGTAGGAGGGGAAGAAGGGGAAACTGTGGTTGGGATATAAAGAAAATACATTTTTCAATCAATATAAAGAAAATAAATAAGCCCCTTTGATGTTTTTATTGAAAAAAAAAAGTTTTACTTGTTATACAGAGGTAGGTAAATAATCCTTCAAAAGTTTATTAAATGCTTTCCAGGAAAAAAGTATGCAGCTTCGTATGCATCCACACCAGACATACAAACCACACCTAGTCACGTGTAGACATCTTGAAATAGACTTTTACACCCATGCAGAATTATCAATACCCCAAATAATATAATATACTTAAGAAGACAAACCTTTGAGGGAGTCTAGATTCCTACCAACTACCCATCACTGGACACAGCGCGGCACAGTAACAGTATACAGACCCAGCTGGTCGCTGTATATTTTATTTATGTCAATAGCATAGAAAATGGGTTTATACGGCAACCCACCCCGTGCCTACTCACACTCCTTCCTTAGATCCATTTCTTAGAAGACAAAAGTTAGACTATGGTAGGTAAGAAACTAACCCTTCTGTCCATACCACACATCTTTTACCAAACTATTTCATCTGGCAATGTGTGAAGAGATTTTTTTTTCCCATTGGTTTGAACAACTGTGTCCTAGAGAAAACCTCAAAGCCGCGATGACTCCCTTATCAGATTGAGGCAGGCCCTTGTTGTTTTCCTTATAGGACAAGTGGACAAGATTCAAGGTTAAGGGTAGAATACCCAAGATTGTCTCAGGAGCAATTGTAAATAAATGTAAAAGAACCTGGACTTGGGCTTATCCTGTTACTTCAACTAAAACTGACCTTCAACATAGGAAATGTGCACTGAAAAAAAATAAATGTCTGAGCTCTAGTCTTTTAGATTAGCATAGATGCTCTCAAGGACACAGTCTGTCTTTTAATCCAAGCTCCAGGTAGAGAAGGAATTGAAGTCAGAAAGGTACGACAAGCCAAAGTAACCTTTGTTCCTTCCAAACGCAAAACTATACACTAAGGGACCCGTTCTGGCACTCCCTACAATGATCAAGGGTTATCATATTTATCCTGTTAACGGGGTGGATTTATTGTTTGTGTATTATAATTTGGGGCCAAGCCACATTGATGTGTTTTATGGCATGTAGTCAACTCCGATATATTGCCGGTCTATAACAACGCCATAAACTACAGATGCCATCACCGAAATGAATGAGCCAGAGTACATACTGAGCTGCTTTTAATTATATGTTTATCTCTCCTCATTCCTTTGACTTACATTTTATTTATACCACATGTGGTATAGAAGCAATTTTCAGGGGTTTTGGAAAACCCTAAGCAATCATCTTATTTTACTCAGCGAAGCCACATTACTTACATTGACAGCAATTATATCTCTATATTTCATAACATTCATACGATTTCTGGTCCCTTCTAACCACATGACTTCCATCTGAAACTCTCATGAGGACAGAAGACTTTCAAACAAAGCCTATTCACCAGTTCTGAATGTTTTAATTATTTTCTTAATTGTATTTGTAGTTATAACTAAGAGAGAATATCTAAATACGATTATTTAATTAGCATGCCATGTTACATTTTAAAATTATAAATATTTAGTGAGCATTTTAAATTATCATAGGCAATAATCACCTGTAGATCCAATTTAAGCAGCTATCTTAATAATTAATTTTCTCACTATACCTATTACCATTGCTTTATGTGAAAAGGGCTCTAACACCTAGGGAAGGCCAAAAGTACTCCACTGCCCAGTGCCAGAGATTACTGAAAGGAGACCACCAATTCATACATCCACCCTCAACCCATGGTTGATAGTCTGAGCCTTACATTCCTTAGCTGCATTTCAGTTAGCATGGTCTGATTGCCTTGCCCCACATCCTCCTAACAATCAGGAGTCCAGCTCAGCACCAGGTTTTCCCTCACTGTGGATCTAAATGCTAAGATTCTAACAAGGATGACAGCCCTGGGTGGCTGGAGAGATGGCTCAGTGGTTAAGAGTATCAGCTGCTTTTCCGGAGGTGCATGGTTCAATTTCCAGCACCCACATGGCAGCTTACAAGTGTCTGTAATGCCTCCATTCCAGGGGAACACTTTCCTGTCCTCTGAGGGTACCCAGTCTACATGTGGTGCACAGACATACATACAGGCATAATACTCACACACTTAAAACATTAAAGAGCTACAGTTGAACCATTGTCAGTCATGGCAATACTCAGCCTTGTTTTCCTTCTGGTCGCAGCCTCCTCTGTCAGAAACTCCACTGTTAACCCTGCAGGGGCAACATTCTTGCCATCTTTTGCATGTGCCTTGTAGTTCCTGTATACTACTACCCCAACTCCCTGCTTCTCTCAAAGTGTCTTACTCTCAAGCCCGCCCTCATTTCGACAAGTAGCTCTGAGATATACTGCCGTCTTTTTCCACTTTGCCTTAAGTACTTCATTTCTTTACTTAAGCAACTACTATCTCATTTATGGTTTTTTTTTTCTAGATGTGCCTTATGGCTCAGTATCATGAATAGAATATCAGTTATCAGTGAGTCTGGAGACTCAGTTCACTGATAGACCACATGTGTAACATACCCAAGGCCCTGAGTTTGATCTCCAGTACACAGACAATAACATAAAAGGAATGCAAATAAAACAAAATTTCACTTGGATGGCTTTGTTAAGAAATGAAGGAATGTTTGCTATCTCCATAACTCAGGCTGGCCCAATACAGAGTTTCATTTAAGGGAATTTTGAGACTGATTCTTATCATCAAGACTGAGTATATGAAAAAAAATTAACACATTGTCTAAAGATGGAAGAAATTAAGTGAGAGTGTTGAGACATTCCAAATAACCACCACCATAAGGCCACTTACACAGTTGGCACTTTCAACAGGCAAAGGCTAAGAGCTTGCCAAACAGTGGTGTCCAATGTGTCCAGACAGCTGGACACAGCCAGCCTCCCATGTGTGATCGGGACTCTATGAGGCCACCTGCCACTTTCACTCACTGTTCTGACTCAAGATCTGTCCACTTGAGGTAAGTTGCCATAAGCACCAAAAGAAACACAGAGGGCCATGGTTCCTGCCTCGGTGCCTTTCACACAAAGGTAACCCACATCTCAAAAGGCAAATAGCAATTCATTCTTACATTTTGTTCTGGTTCTTAAGAATTCAGTGAGGCCATTACATCTGAATGCATCTTTCTCTGGATATGCTTCTTGGAAGAATGCACCATGTCTTTCATTATTCAAAGCATTTCTTTAGGAGGTTGTGTGTGTGTGTGTGTGTGTGTGTGTGTGTGTATGAGTGTGTGTGTGCATGCACCAGTGTGGAGATGACAGGTGTATGCCACCACACCGTACTTTTTCACACTTTGCTTTTTTTTTTTTAACATGAGTTCTGGGAATCAAACTTGCATCTTCATGATTTCGAGTGAAGCACTTGCCGGACTGAGCTGTTCCTCAGCCCAGTCTGAAGCATTTGTGAAAAATGAACTGGATTCAGTCTTAGAAAAAGTATCAGCACTTAAGCTTTGATATCCACGCATTCTTCTGTTCCCTGAACACTCATCTGTTGCTGCGATCAGTCCACAGTAGACACTGAGGACACTGCCGGGAAGAACCTCGTCAGCTGCTCTCTTCCAGCTGTATACACGGTGGTAGGAGAAAATAATGACAAAATAAGGAATTAATTATTGAAAATATGGTGGGCAGTGGTACATCTCACAAAAGAATGAAACGTGACAGGCTAGACAAGACAGGAGAGGCTATATCACAACACTGCCGTGAACAGAGTTGGAAATGGCCTCTGGGGAGCTGGCAATTGAACAGAGACTACAGGTCTGAGAAATGACCCTGATAAAAGCTAGAGAGAAGTCATCCAGCAAGGAAAGGGGAGGCTAGAAGGCCTTAGGGTAGGGAAAACAGCCCCTCTCTGTTCGAGGAGCAGCAAGCGGTCAGAGAGCCTGGAGCAGAGGCAGCACGGAAACAGGGTTCATCACCTCCAGCATGCTGAGCTCACATCACATTAAACAGCTTTGCCACAGCACTCCCCGTAATGCTGCTTTGAATCAAGACCTTTTTTTCTCTATATTCTAACCCCCAACCTGACTGAGAAATCACCTTTGTATGAATTAATTATTTAATCACTTTCATCACACATGACTTCAAGAACTGCCTGGTGTTTAATTCAAGACAGTTGCCTCTCCCTTTGAAGACAGATTAAACACGATGTGGTGGAATAGGGAGGTGTCGTCAGAGGCTTAGAGCTGCCTCAGAGTGGGCCAGAGAGGGTGCGTGGTGCTTCTCTTTGATTTGCAGGAGCTGGCTTAATGCTGCTCATGATTAGTTCCAAAGTTACCAAGTGACACACAGAGAGGGGACAAGGACCCCTAAGACAGACAGACAGACATAGATAGGCAAATAGAAAGATGTATGAAAAATAAACAGATGAAAGGTTGATATGAAGATAAATGATAGGTATATTGAGATAATCAATAGATTGATGATGATAAATAGATGAGAGATGAGAGAGAGAGAGAGAGAGAGAGAGAGAGAGAGAGAGAGAGGGAGAGAGGGAGAGAGAGAGAGAGCACAAAATAGAGTGAGTGAGCCAGGAAGCTTCCTGGGTACATGAATTACACCTGACAGCTTCCTGTATTAATGATTTGAGATTGTGAAGAGAGAGAGTGGGCAGGGTCAAGCCTGGCGAGACAGCCAGCAAAACCTCATCACAGAACCTCCTTTGCAGTCTAGTCTATGATCTGCCCGTGACACACTGTCTACTTTATCTGATTTCTTTTTATTAGACAGCTGTGATCTTCTCTTTTCAAACCCTTGTCACCATCGTTTGCAAGTACACAAATGATATGATTAGAGAATATGGCATCTTGTATAATCACTCATAATCACCATCTTAGGGTTTCAGGAACATGACCTGTGCTGCTTCCTGGGCCGAGCTAGAGCAGGTGTGTTTGGTGAGAAGACAGCACATCTCCATGAGCAAGCCTTGGCGTCATACTGCCAGGACACTGGCATGAAACCTTCAAGACTAATGCAGATAGGGACCCACTGGAAAGGGCTACTGGTTCTTTAAGGCATCCAGGTGTTTAGAAACTGTCTCTTCTTGTATTTATTTGATGAAACATTTGCACTTCCATTGGGTTTTTTGTGTTTTTCAGAGAGTTAAAGAATTTACCTTGCCAGGCATGGTGGAGCACACCTTTAATCTCAGCACTCAGGAGGCAGGTGGATCTCTGTGAGTTTGAGGCCAGGCTGGTCTACAAAGTGAGTCCAGGACAGCCAAGGCTACACAGAGAAACCCTGTCTCGAAAAAACAATTTTTAAAAATTGCCTTGAAGGTTTCAAAGAATTGTTTTATTTTTTGGGGGGGGGGGGGCGGGGCAGGGGGCAAACTTCTTTGTACTCCATTTCATTTTTCATTTCTCTTTATGTATTTATTGAGAAGGAGGCACCTGTGTGTCCCAGGATACATGTGGAGGTCAGAGGCTAGCTTGTGCCAGTCAGCTCTTTCCTTTCACAGTGTGGGCCCTGGCTATTGGACTCAGGTTGGCATGGCATGGCAATCAGCACCTTTTGCTGAGCCATCTTTCCAGACCCTGAAAAGCTCTTTAAAATGCATTCTGACGTAATGTCCCACACCTCCCTCTTTTCTTTAAAATAAATAAAGGATTACTAAGCATTACCTTGAGGTCAAAGGAGCTTCATTTCGTATTATAAAGTGATATAAGGACAATCCCCCAGGACTTTTGTAGTCCTAAATCTGTTTCTCCTTCCGAAATAGCCTATGCAGGAAACATCTAACCTGGGACCTGGCTTTGCCAGCTCTGTAATCTCTGGCAAGTAACTTAAACCTCTCTAGAGGTGTCTTTTTTTCTGTCTGTATTGGTGCACATGGGTAAACGCACCTTGCTGAGCTGGCAGAATCATCTGCACCAGTCATGAGTCCTAAGCGCAAGTTAGAGAAGGTGGCGAAGGAGGCGAATTTAATTAGAAATAAATGTTTGGAAAGATTCCTGGTAACTGGTCAGGAATTCAAGGAATTATGGGAAACAGGGAAAGAAAAGTAGAATCAAGAAATTGGGCGACAAAGGGCCCAGAACCTAAGGGTCCAGTCAGAAGATTTCTCTGGGCACATCCCAGTCAGACTATTGATGTCACACCCCTGGGACATCTGAGACTTCAACACAAACATCCGGCATTTGTCTGTCTGCGTCACAGTGTCCCTTGCACACTGAAAGGCCACCTGGTTAACAAAGAGTCAGGGAAGCAAAGTGGGTCAGAGTTCTTTCTGGAAAGCAGGGTTTGGCTTCTCCAAAGAAGAGATTTAGATTCTGTCAGACTATACACCAACTGCATATTATATGAGGACACATGCTAAGTATCTCTCATGGTAGCTGATATGTAATAAATATTCAAAAAAAAAGTCCCCTCTCCAGTTCTCAGCCTTTTTCTTGGCTTATTGGTTTCCATTAACCCTTACCACACAAGGCCTTCCATACACATCTCCCCTTCTAAGATTGCTGTTACAACAATTAGAACTAGCAACCTAGGAACACTCCAGGTGACCAAATTGGTTAGAATTATATATTAACTAAAACACTAAGTTCTCATTGAAAACTAAAGTTACCAAAAAAGTGAACACATGAAAGAATAAAACTGGACATACCTTAGAATATGTGAATATGCTGTTATTTGATACTAAATTTAGAATCTTGTTTTAGGAAAGTTAACACGTGCTTTTAGTAAATTCCAAACATAAGAGATGCTCTCCACCCAATTTGCTTTGGAGACACTTTAGCTATACAGCCCAAGCTGGTTTCCGTTTCCTGATTCCCTACATTTGTCACCGCAATAATTAGTATGTCTCTATGTGTGTGTAGGTGGGGAGAGGAGTTATCTTCTGTGGAGGGCAGAAGAGAACATAGGATTTCCTGGAATTGGATTTACAAGCAGTTGTGAACCACCAACATTGGCACTGGGAAACAAACTCAGGTCAATGTCAAGAGAAACAAATATTCTTAACAGCTGAGCCATCTCCCAGCTCTCTAAAATTGTTCTTTTAAGTTTATTTTCTTTCTTTCTTTCCTTCCTTCTTTCTTTCTTTCTTTCTTTCTTTCCTTCTTTCTTCCTTTCTTACTTCTTTCTTTATGTTGTTTGTCATTGTTATTTTGTTTTTTCAAGACACGATTTCTCTGTGTAGCCCTGGCTGCTCTGGACTTACTTTGAAAATCAGGCTGGCCTCAAACTCATAGAGATCTTCCTGCCTCTGACTCCCTGAGGGCTGGGATAACAGGCATGTACCACAGCACCTGGCTGAGTTTATTTTTTTAACATAGTAGTTGGGGCAAGGAAGATTTTTATGCATTCCACTTTGTCCTGACCCTGCTCACATGAGTCAGCACTGGCCCCAAAGAACGCAACAACAGCAGTGAGTGTTCCACAGGCAGACAAAGTGGGAATTCCCCTATCCAGCAGTCTGACACTTGATAGGTAAATTTCGATCACCTGCCTTTCTTTTTCCTAGAAAAACAAACTTGTAATCTTGACTTCTCTCCAAAGGAATATTTGGAAAGAAGTATAAAAGTCCCCATGTCCAGGCCAAGTGCAAGGGGTACATTCTTCTAATATGACCGCCTGGAAGGCTAAGGCAGGAGGTTCTATGGTATCAGGCCAGCAAGGGAAACCCTGACTCTATACCAAAACAAAGCAAAATTTTCAACAGCCAGACTGCATGCGAAGTTACATGAAAGTCAT